>NC_140585.1:1344101326-1344701326 GCF_964204655.1 Triturus cristatus
GGTACACCTATGCCCTGGGTACCTAAGGTACACTGTACAGGGGCCAATAAGGTGATCCTATCCAAATGGGTTATGCACCTAAAGTACATAGTATCAATTTAGAGAGAGAACAGCAGGGCTGTGGGTCTGATTAGCAGGCCCACAGCCACATCCAAGTCGAAAACCAGTAAAGCAAAAAGTGGGGGTGAACTTAGAAAGCAGACCCTACTCCCCTACACTTAGACGACGCCCTCGTGTGCTGACGTCAGTTCTTTCTATGCGCCAGCCAATGCAGATCCAGGAAGAGCAGTACCTCAGTTATTTTATAACTACGTTTTTGTCGACGTCTTGTTTTGAGTCTCCGACTCCGGAAAGGAGCACGAGGAATGCTCGGTTTTAAGGCCTGCGGTTCCTGTACCCGATTGATGTTGGTGACGGATCCGAACTGCGTGTGTCTCTTTTGCCTGGAGCGCGACCACAAACCCAAGTCGTGCTCCGACTGTCAGTTGTTGACGCCGAAGACTTTGTGGGAGCGGTCCCGAAAGCTGCAGGAACGCCGACAGTCGGCTCCGCGCCGTTCGAGGTCCAGTCGAGAGGGAGGTCAAGGGACCTGTCGCGGAGCCACCATCATTCCAGCTCGTAGTCTTTGCAATTGGGGTAGGGTAAGTCGAAGCATAGGAAGAAGTCAAAGAAATATCGGCGCCCTTCTCCTCGTCAGTCGGCCGATCCGACGAGGTGCGCGGGTGGTGCCACTATCGTGGCTCCGCGCGCAGAGCCTGAAGGGTCGACTTCGAGCTTTTCCTCCCTTTCCAGGACCCGGAGCACCCCACCCAGTTTCGTACGTTCTACGAGACGATGCATGCCATCTTTGGGCAGACCGACCCCGCCGGTGCACCTTTGGGCCCTGCGCACTTTGTTGGGGGGCCTTGGTCTTTGCTGCCGGCAGCTCCGGATCGGCGCCGGTTGACCTCATTACGCCTCCACCGTCGCTGCTTCCGACAGCACCACTACCATGCTCGACACCGGTCGGCCCTCTGGCCAGTTTCGACCCCAGCCTCTTTCCCGATGTGGACACTGAGCCGGACTGGCATCGTCCGATGCCGGATCCGGCACCGGGTGGGGTTTTCATGCCCCTGTTCACTCCTGGGGCCCCTTTCCAACAACAGTGGCACGCAGAGGACGATGAGGAGGACTGGGAGGGGTCAGGTGACACTTTAACTGACCAGCTTGATGCTGAGCAGGACTGGGGAGAGGAACTGGGAGATGCCAGTGGTCTTGACACTTCAGCTGACCTTGACATGTTGTCTCCTCCTAACGTGGGTACGCTGTGGTGTTGCGTAGGGCGGCCTCAAGCTCCCTACGGTGGCGGTCAGGACTAACCTCCTGACTGAGGTGTTTCAACCCGCGGCAAGCTCTTCGGAGCCCCTGCTTCCGTTTAATGAGGCCCTCACTGACGTCCTTTTGGGCACGTGGTCCAGGCCCTACACGGGGGCTCCCGTGGATAGGATGATTGCTCGACGCCACTGCCCGGTTCCGGGCTACCCCACTTTCCTCTTCCAACACCTCACCCCGGAGAGCTTGGTAGTTTAAGCCGCCACCTCCAAAAGCAAGTTCCCTACCGCTCCACTGTAAAGGGAATCCAAGAAGCTGGACCATCTTGGCAAGAATTTTTTTTCTTCCGCCAGGTCCGTAAACACCGCATGTCTCTTGGGCCGTTCTTCGCACTCAGTGTGGGATACGGTGGCGCAAGTGCTGCCTCAGTGTCCAGAGGAGGCCCAGGCAGTGCTCTCCCAGGCTGTCGCCGCCGGGAGAGATGCAGCAAAATTTACGATCGGTTGTGGCTTTTCAGGGGATGTCCAGAATGCCTTTTGATGTCCGTTGCCTTGTTGGCGAAAAAGCAGACAACGACCTCGAGCGCTTCAAGGACTCGTGAGCTACGGCCAAGGCCTTAGGCCTCTCCTCCCGTCCTACGCAGTCTGCTTTTCACCCCTTTCGTGGCTACGGAAGGGGTGCCCTGCTACGTCCTACCCAGGACCACAGGCCACAGCAAGTATCCCAGCCTTCGCACGGCTGGGGACGTGGAAACAACCGCCGAGGTTCTGGGGGCCAGCTGGCGGGCCAGTCTACCAACCCTCCTCTGCAGCAGCATCCAAACCCTCCTAGTCTGACCTTTCAGGCCCATCAAACACCAGTGGGCGGCAGGATTCGCCATCACCTCCCCCACTGGCGCACCATCACTTAGGACAGGTGGGTTTTGCAAATAGTCCGAAGGAGCTACTCCCTCCCCTTCGAGACTACCCCTCCAGCCATGCCACCGCGATACCACCGCATGTCGGAGGATCATCTGGCCCTTCTCCAGCAGGAAGTTACGGCTCTCTTGGCCAAGAGATCCATCGAGCGCGTTCCTGTCCCAGAAGTAGGTCGTGGTTGTTACTCCCACTACTTTCTGGTTCCCTAGAAGGACAAGGGCCTGCGTCCTATCTTGGACCTCAGGGACATCTATCGCTTCCTCCGGAAGGTGAAGTTCAAAATTTTGACGCTTGCTCAGGTCTTGTCTGACCTCGACCCACAAGACTGGATGGTAGCGTTGGACTTGCAGGACGCTTATTTTCACATCCCCGTCCCACCGGCGTTACCTGCGGATCACGGTAGGCCACGAGCACTTTCAGTTCACCGTGCTCCCTTTTGGCCATACCAGCGCCCCTCGGTGTTCACCAAAGTGATGGCAGTGGTTGCAGCTCATCTGCGCAGATCAGGCGTTTCAGTCTTCCCCTATCTTGACGACTGGCTGTTGAAGGCAGGGTCACCCCAGGCAGTCGTCTCCCACCTCCAGACTACAGTCGACCTCCTGCAGCTGCTCAGGTTCTCCATCAATGTGCCGAAGTCACACCTGATTCCCTCTCAGAAGCTCCTCTTCATCGGAGCGGTTCTGGATACGGCGCAGTTTCGGGTCTATCCTCCCGAACAGCGAGTCTGGGATATTCGGGCTATGATTCCGATCTTTCAGCCTCTGTCGAGTTTCGGTCAGAATGACCCTGAGGCTGCTAGGCCTCAAGGCCTCCTGCATCCTGCTGGTGGATCATGCCAGGTGGCATATGGGGGCTCTGCAGTGGGACCTGAAGTGCCAGTGGGCACAGCATCAGGGGAATCTGTCTGATTGCATCCAGATCTCGAAGGGCACTGCTCGACAACTGCAGTGGTGGCTTATGAACCAGGATTGGGTTACTGGCAGATCCCTCTCCCTTCCCCAACCAGACCACACTGTGGTTACGGATGCCTCCCTTCTGGGATGGGGCGGCAATATGGGAGAGGAGGAGATCAGAGGCCTCTGGTCTCCGGCGGAGTCCGGGCTTCACATCAGCCTTCTGGAGCTCCGGGCGATTCATCTTGCACTGAAGGCATTCCTTCCCTCTGTCCGGGGAAGAGTAGTGCAGGTGTTCACGGACAACACCACTGCCATGTGGTACTGCAACAAACAGGGCGGGGTGGGGTCGTGGACCCTATGTCAGGAGGCCCTCCGCCTCTCGGCGTGGCTGGAACATCAAGGCATTTCCTTGGTGGTTCAACACCTGGCAGGTTCTCTGAACACCAGGGCGGACAAACTCAGCTGCAGGTGCATGATGGATCACGTATGGCGTCTTCACTCGGAGGTGGTGCAAGGTCTCTTTCAACAGTGGGGAGAGCCTTGGTTAGATCTATTTGCCACCGAAGAGAACGAGCAATGTCAGCAATTCTGCACGTTGGAATTTCCAAGGCGGCACTCGCACGTCGACGCTTTTCGTTGCGAGTGGAGTTGCGGTCTGTTGTACGCCTTTTCGCCTATACCACTTCTGCCCAGAGTGCTGAAGATCAGGCGCGACCGGGCCCAAGTCATTCTTGTGGCTCCGGATTGGACACAAAGAGTCTGGTATCCCGAGCTGCTCAACATGGCCATCGATCCTCCGATCAGACGGCCTCTTCGGTAGGATCTTCTGTCGCAGCAGCAGGGGACGGTCCTCCACCCGAACCTGTCCAGTCTCCACATCCTTGCGTAGAGATTGAGCGGCGGCAGTTGACATCTTTTGACCTGCCTCCTGAAGTTTGTGACATAATCTTGGCAGCCAGGCGTCCCTCCACAAAGACGGTATACGCCTGCAGGTGGTACAAATTTGTGGCATGGTGCACAGCAAAGGCTGTAGATCCCCTCTCTGCCCCTCTGTCTGAAGTACTCTTGTTCCTTCTCTCTTTAGCCCAGCAGGGCACTGATCTGGGCACTATCAAGGGCTACCTTTCTGCCATCTCTGCCTTCCTTCGGCTGCCAAATCAGCATTCTCTTTTCAAGTCCCCGGTAGTTAACCGTTTCTTGAAAGGCTTAACACATCCTTTTCCTCCAATTTCATTCGTTATGCCTCAGTAGGACTTGAATCTTGTGCTAACTTACTTAATGTGTGCTCCCTTTGAGCATCTTCATAACTGTCCTTTACTTCGCTTAACTCCTAAAACTTCTTTCCTGGTAGCCATCACTTCCGCTAGTCGAGTGAGTGAGCTCCAGGCTCTTTCTTCAAAACCTCCTTTCTTGTCTGTTCATCCGGACAAGGTGGTTCTCAGGACCCATCCATCCTTTCTTCCTAAGGTGGTCACTACCTTCCACATCTGGCAGACCATTACTTTGCCCACCTTCTTTCCGCCTCCGCATCCTTCAAAAGAAGAAGTCAGGCTCCACCGTCTGGACCGAAAGCATGCACTCTCCTTCTATCTGGATCGCACATAACAGTTCCGGGTGGATGATCAAATTTTTGTTGGCTACGTGGGTGCAAAGAAGGGTCGGGCCATACACGAACGCATCATTTTTCAATGGGTCCTGTTGTGTATTAAGGCTTTTTACTCTCTGGCTAAAAAGGAGCCTTCATTCGGGCTACGTGCTCACTCCACCAGGGCGACGGTAGCCACTACTGCCTTGGGAAGAGGAGTACCTCTGAATGACAGTTTTCCGGATCCAGTCTGACCCCTGGAGAATATTCTAAGTTAAGGAATCTGCGGCTAGGGGGCGTGGCCAAGCTGTCGACCAGCATGGCCGCATGGCGTTGAAGCTCCGGCCGCCGATGCCCACATTCGGCGAATAATGGCGTGTTGAGTCCACCGCCGATCACCAGACTGCCACCGATAGTTGCCAGCAGCTGCAGGGCGACGCCAAAAATCAGGGAATGGGGCACCGCATCGGATGAATCAGGCTCCAGAGGAACGCTGCAGAGGGTGTGCTGAGAGGCCCAGCCCACCTCAAAGGCCCCGTAGTGACAGGGTCTACGGGTAAGCCTGAGGCCGGGGTCGCTCGACTCCACAGGGCCCTACCGTCCTACCGTGGTGCTTGCGCTCTCCATTACCTGTGCAGCAGGACTTGACGCCACTTGGAGTGAGGGACGGATGCCCCACGAGATTGCCTGGTGAGTGGGGGTTGGGGGGGCTGAGAGTCGGGCCTTTCTTCACCCGCTCTCCACCTGGCCCGGTCCCTTCGTGACTGAGGGCCTCTTTTGGATAGGCGGTCCCTCGGGCCTCTACCCCCCCCCCCCCCCCTCCCTTCTGCACCTCCGGCCGGGGCGCTCTGGTTCCCAGACAACGGGTGGAGAGGGACGGTCTTGGCCTGCACCTCCACTCCGGAGATAAACACCGAGGGGACGTGAGGGCCCCTCCTCTGATTCTACCCACCAGGCATTATCTTGAACGCTTGGGGGGCAGGTGGGACCTCCCACCTTCTCTAAACCTGCCACAGTGGTCCCGACGACCCGCCAATGCCGCTTTCTTCCTGTTTGGGCCTGAACTCTCCTCTCTTGGGCCTTGGTGTGCCCCGGCTGCTGGTGTGACGCTTCGGCCCCCGATCCCACGCGCATACACCCGGGGTAAGGTGGTGCCCGAGGTCAAACTGCCGGCTCTTTCTCAACCTCACCACCCCCCCCCCCCCCCCCCCCCGGACACTGAGTTTGCTTGGGTGGCATGGTATGTGAGGGGGTGGTTGTGCCTGACTTACCAGCTGGGCATTGGTCTTCACGTACCCCTTCACTACACCGCTTCAGTCACCCCTACAGCTACAAGTGGTGGGTCGGGGTGACCCCAAACAACGGCAGCTCACCTTTGAAAAATCAGACACTTTGGTGCGATTGTCCTGATCCCTGCCGGTGCTTCGAATCAGCCGGATCCTTCAGCGGGAGAGGGGATGGCGGCCATTATGGCGGAGCTCCGCGCCGGAATTTGCGGCCTGGACGACCGGCTCGACACCCTTACTTCTCGGCTGGATCGAAATGAGGGAACAGATTGACGGCCATTACACCCGGCTTCGAGGGGCGGAGCAACGTTTAACAGATCAAGAGGACCGAACCCGGGATATGACACGCCGTCTGGAACACATGGAGCGCCTGCTGAAATCTGTCGCTATAAAAAACGAGGATTTGGAGGCCAGGTCCCGCAGGAACAACGTTCACATAGCGAGGCTGGCGGAGTCCACCAACATGGGCCGGCCTGAACCTTTTATCAAGGGTCTGTTGAAGGAACTGTTCGGTACCGAGAACTTCTCCGGCACATTTGAGGTGGAGAGGGCGCACCCGTCCCTGGGTCCGCGTCCTCCGACTGGCGCCCCTCCGCGTCCTATTGTGGCGAGATTGCTCAACTACAGGGACAGAGACACAGTACTACGCCTCGCAAGGGAAATCTCTTCCATGAATTATCAGGGGTCGGTCCTATCATTTTACCCAGACGACACGGTGATGGTCCAAGAGGCTCATCGTAGACTCTTGGAGGCGAAGCGTCAACTTAGCTCCCTCGATATCAAATACGCCATGTTATATCCTGCACTACTCAGGGTGATGGTGGAAGGAAAGCCTTGTTTCTTTGACAATGCCCAGGACGTCCTGGCCTTTTGTAAACAGCGCGTGAGTTAGGCCCATTGAACTCCTGCTCACTCCTCGGGGCGCTCCTTCCCAGACCATCAGCTGGCCCCCAGCGCCAAACTCTTTACTGTGGACTGAGTCCTGTTTATTGACGGTTCTGGCCTCTTAAGCGCTGTTGGTTCCCGCCTTAGTGCTGGACATTATCACGTTACTCTTTGCTGTTGAGTTTCTGTTTTTCTTTATATACGGCATCTATATTCTGATCCATTTTACAACAAGTCTTTGGTCTGGTTGTTTTTTTTGTATTTGTATTTGTATTTTGTACTTATACCGCGCAACTATCACCCAACGGGTATCTTGGCGCTCGGACTGTGGTGGAGAGAAACTTCTAAACTAACAAAGTGTGTAGCATCAGAGACGGAAAAGAAGAGGAGAGATAGAAAGCCGATGCCGATCAAGGAATGGAGAATTAAGAGGCCATGTGCCCCTCCCTAGGAAAGAGCCAAGTCTTCAAACTTCGCCTGAAATCCATCAAGGAGTTGGCCTGTCTAATATTCAGAGGAAGTTCATTCCAATGTCACGGGGCCACTGTACTAAAGGCCCTACCTCCCATCCTGGCCTTCTTGAACCTACCAGTGTTTAGCAAGAAGGCATTTGATGAACGGAGAGTCCTTTGAGGTTTGTACCAGGATATTTTCTCTTGTAGAGAGATAGGGCCAAGACCATGTGCCGCTCTGTAGACAATGCACAGGGATTTAAACTTAACCCTTTCCCTCATAGGAAGCCAGTGAAGCTCTTGAAGCGCCAACGTGGTTGAGGAACCACGTTTCCTTTTCAGCGCCAGTTTGGCTGCCATAGACTGGACCCTCTGC
Source organism: Triturus cristatus (assembly GCF_964204655.1). Classification (NCBI taxonomy): domain Eukaryota; kingdom Metazoa; phylum Chordata; class Amphibia; order Caudata; family Salamandridae; genus Triturus; species Triturus cristatus. The sequence continues at coordinate 1,344,109,035 of NC_140585.1, forward strand.
AGACTCTGGTAGATGTAAAGAGGAGCTCCTAGATACAGAGAATTGCAGTAGTCCAGCCTACTCAGGATGATACTACGGACCACCAAAGGTCTTTTCTCCACAGGCAGAAGAGGTAGAATCTGCCGTAGGGCTTTCATGAGAGCAAAGCACACCCCCACTGTTTTTTTAGCTTGAGAAGCCATTTGAAGGTCGTTGTCAAACATGACCCCCAGATTCCGCACCGTTGTCACTGGGACAATGGGTTCCACTTCTGGGGCCATTCTAAGATCGAAAGGCAAATCTCTTACCCCTGCCGGGGGGCAGTAGCTCACCTCAGTCTTGCCTCCGTTAAATTGCAGTGAGTTAGCCCTAAGCCAGTCCGAGGTCTGACACATACAATTCTGGAAGTCATCCATAGTCAAAGCGCCTTTTCCCTCCAGTGAGAACACTAGTTGGGTATCGTCCGCGTAGTTAATAAGATCGATCCCGTACGCTTTGATAATAGGAATTAATGGCTGCAGATAAATGTTGAAAAGGATGGGGCTGATGGCCGATCCCTGGGGGACCCCATGTTCCACCAAGGTCCTACTGGAGGTAAAAGGGGGCAGAGAGACCACCTGTTGTCTCCCTGTGAGATAGGATTGTATCCATCTCAAGGCGCATCCCTTCACTCCCAAATGCTCCAGCCTATTCAACAGAATTCGGTGGTTAACCGTATCGAATGCGGCTGACATGTCTAAGAGGACCAGTACTGACAAAAGGCCTCTGTCCGCCCGCATCCGAAGGTTATCCAGCACCGTGACCAGAGCTGTCTCCATTCCGTGACCTGGTCTAAAGCCAAACTGGCTCTTATCCAGGAGATGGAACTCCTCCAGATACCCAGAGAGAGATCTACTCACTACCTTTTCAATAATTTTTATAGGAAAAGGCAGCAGAGAGATGGGTCTAAAACTAGCAGGATCTCCTGGGTCCAGGGAGGGCTTCTTTAATAGTGGACTAACTACTGCCAGCTTCCATGTTTCAGGCACCACCCCTTCCTCCAAAGATTGGCAGCATATCTGCCACAGCCGAGGAAGCAAAGCCGAAGCATGTTCTTTCCAGATCTTATTGGGTAGGGGGTCTAATGGGGACCCTGACCTCACATTCTTTGCACAGTTGTTAAACAGCTCATTAGTGAGTGGTATAAAGCGCTCCAGTGAGGTTATCATCCCTAGTTCTTCCGGGGACGTGTGTCCATTATCATTTAGAGGGGAGGGGTCGCACATATTTAGCCCCCCTACAATTTTTGCGATTTTCTCCTCAAAATGAGAAGCGATTTTATCGCATAGCGCCTGTGACGCGACCACTTTATTTCCCACACTAGTGGGATTAGAGAGGTCTCTAATGATCTTAAAAAGGGCTCTGGTGCTGTTTGGTGCTGACAGAATGGAGTTGATGAAAAAGTCCGCCTTAGCCTTAGCCATCAACTCTTTATACTGAGCTTGTACCTTTTTAAGGGCCACTTTATCATGCTCAGCATAATGCCTGCGCCATTTCCTTTCTGCCTGTCGACAGGATCTACGTATGATACTCAGCTCTTCAGTGTACCACGGTGCAGAGGTACATGCTGATCTAATACCTCAAGGATGTAATTCTGGTACATTTAAATGCAATGAACATGCTACTGTTAAATGGTGGGCTCACTGCCTATTTCACTTTTCAATACCCCACTGTATTGGGCCGCTTTGCAGCCTGTTGTATTATTACTGATTCAAGGATATTTTTCAGTGTTGTGGGCATCGGCTGTCCGAGGCGTTGCCCGACCCCCTTAGGATGACTCCGAATCTTTCTTTTGTGGGATTTGTTGTAGTTTTTGTATTTTCGGGATTTTCACGGAGGGATCCAATTCTCAGGGGCCTCTGGCTCAGGTGTGGTTGGTGGGTGGGAGTCAGGGAGTTGAGAAATATGTTGTTGTGTGTTTTGTTTTTTATTAATTGTTGGTGTGCATAATATTTTTTGGGTAAATCTATGTACAAGTTCCTAATTCTGATTGCCTCCACATGGAGAAATGTATGATGGGTGTGCACACATAAGTTACATGTCCATTGGAATCTTTGTACGTTTTCTTGCCTTGGTCTATTTCTGCAGGTGTTTCCCATCTTGACTGCCCCTACAAGGACAAAAGTGTGCTGGCTGTGCGCATATAAGTTGTGTTCCCATTGGATATGGCGGTAGCCCCCGCGGAGAGGGTTGATTTGCTCATGTGCAATATCCGAGGGCTTAATAACCCGAGGAGGTGCAAATTAGTCCAGGTGTATTTAAAATGGCATGAGGTCAAAATAGCCTTTCTACAGGAGACCCACCTCCCCCCTCAGGGCCCCCCCCCCTTTACTTCTTCCTGGGGATCTAACAGGTTCTTCGCCAGCTACAGTACATATTCTTGGGGGGTTTGTACTTTGATTCATAGCTCCCTTCCTTTTACACTACAAGACAAGGCGGAAGAACCGCAAGAGCGTTATTTATTGATCAAAGGAACACTCCTGGGGCAAACGGTCCTCCTCCTAAATGTCTATGCCCCAAACACAGACGACCCGGATTTTTTTGCCAACCTGCATACCCTACTGAGCCACTACAATTATGATATTCTCTTTTTAGGGGGGGACCTCAATCTTTGGCTTAATCACGCCCTTGACTCTTCCAATCCGCATGCGACCCCCAAGATCCGGTCTGGCACAGTGTTCAACGACCTGGACCTGGGCGGCGTTTGATGTAGGCATCACCCACTGGCGCCCGGTTATACGTTTTACTCTGCACCACACTCTACCCACACTAGCATAGATTATGTTTTTGCTACAGCTGCTGGATGTCGCTGGGTTGAGAGAGTGGACGTGCAGCCTCTTACACTAAGGGACCATTTCCCCCATCATTCTATGTCTGAACGTCCTGCATTCGGCTCGGTGGGAACGTAGATGGTCTTTCCCAGCCTCGGCTCTACTGGACGAGATCTTCCGCTCGGAAGTCCAGGAGGCTATTACGGAATACTTCTACCTTAATACCGGCTCAGTGGCCCGTTACTCCACTCTATCGGATGCCTAAAAGGCGTTTATTCGGGGAATTGTCATTTCTAAACAGGCTGGTGGGAACCGGACGGCCGTAATTCTGCGGAGGGCAGCACTGTTGCCCACTACCTACGGAAAAGCCAAAGGGTTACAGATTCCACGTATGCTACTATTTCGCGGACAAGGTCTTAACGTAAACAGATATTACATCGGTAACGTGGTATTTGTTGCCAAATCGGCAATTTTAAAATACTACAGTATCTTAATTTATTGACATTGATGAACCGTCCCGGACGCCTAGTGACACATATTGGAACAATTGTGATTACGTGAATCGAAACACTAATACATTGTATCACCTTCGCCGCCTTTTAATAATAATAATCATCGTGACCTATTTTGCGCACCGCAAAGAGATAAAGACTATGTTGAAGCCCTGAAGAAGTCCCGTGAGGGATGAAATGTGTTGGCAAGTGTAGGAGAGTAGGGTCTGCTTTCTATGTTCACCCCCACTTTTTGCTTTTGATTCACTGGTTTTCGACTTAGATGTGGCTGTGGGCCTGCCAATCAGACCCACAGCCCAGCTGTTCTCTCTCTAAATTTATACTATGTACTTTAGGTGCATAACCCAATTGGTTAGGATCACCTTATTGGCCCCTGTACAGTGTACCTTAGGTACCCAGGGCATAGGTGTACCCTAGGCCTACCAGGGGCTGCAGCATGTATTGTGCCACCCCTGGCCTGGCCTTCCATTATGACACAACTGGCTGATCACTCAGCTGGGGCAAGGTCGTGTAATCACTCCTTGCTTAGGTGTAGTATTCCTATACTTACCTTATATATAGACACATGTGTACCTATCAGCCACTCCTATGGCAGGCCTTAACAATCCTGGAGGCAGAGTGCTTGGTAACATGTGAGATGGTGCTCTAGCATGAGCTGAGCCTGTCTGCAGCTTTCGGAACCATGTCCTTATAGCTGTTCTATGATATAGCCTACCATATACTCTTAAAGTACCTTATAATCTTAAACAGTTATGGTAACTATGGTTTGGCTTTATCAAAACATGTCGTGTAAGGTGTCTAACACTTTGGAATAATACCCCCATACCATTTCTGGCAATGAGGATATTATTCCTCCCTTCTAGAGGGAGAAGACATGTTGAAACCTACTTACCCGGTTAAAGTTAACCAGAGCCCCAGCATCACAAAATGGATGCTGCTGCCACAGACATAAGTCTGACCTCCTGCTGCTGGGAGTCCTTCCAGCGAGGGAGGCTTGGACAATAGGTTTCCTGCCTTGGGAGGTGCGCGCACCACCCCAGACAGGATTTGGTGTATTGGGGCAGGGAGGGATGAAAGAAACTAGACACTGCCTGGGGCACACAAGGTGTCCCATGCATAGTCCAGTTCAAACCGGCACTGGGGCACTCCAGCCCCAGCTCTGGCGCGAAACTAGACAAAGGAAAGGGGGTGTAACCACTCCCCTTCCTGGTCCGACCCATAGGAGGGACCTTGCAGGTAGCCCAGCCCACTAGCCCAGTATATCAGTAGGTAGCTGAGCCCTGCTAAATTAGATTAACCTGAATCTGCAACTTGTACAGAAACTCTGGACCTTCGACATTCAACCTCAGGAAGAAGACTGAAGAAATCTCCCTTGTGGCCAAGGAGTGACCACCCTGGGCAACCAGGCACCATCCAGCGACCGCTGCTTGCTTTGCGACTGATCCTACGAGGGACGACTGCAGAGACTGACCAGCGCCTAGACTTCCAGACACCTCTGACCCAGATCCACATCTACAGCGAAGCTGAGACCCGTGGAGGTGACGAGGGACGTGGGACCGGCGACTTGGGAAAAGTGGCTAGTACCTGACTAGCGCGACTTCTGAGGCTTCCTCGAGGCTGTGCTTGGGGAATTGAGAAGCCCCCATCCCGAGCACCATCTGCAAAGAAGATCAGCTCCCCACACTTCACGTGTTCTGCGTGGGGCCCTTCTGCACCTGAGTTGCTCGACGTGTTGTTCGGTTGCTGGCCCGTTGGCTAGTGACCTCTGCGACGACGAACCTTTGTTTTCATCTTGCTGGTCCGGCTCCTCCAGACTGGCACCCGCTCCTCTGTGAAAGAGAAGCACCCCAGACCTTCCTGGTCTGCACCAGAAGAAGTCCTCCATCCTGCGTGGGTTCCGTTTGCCAAGGCTTGTTGGGTCCTGACTCGACTTCGATGCCGCCGACAGCAAGAGCCTTCGTGGCACAGCTCACCTCCTGGTCCTGGTCGTCCTCGACGCCTCCTGGTACCCGTGGCTGCTGCGACAAGCTTCACTTCTTCACCTGCATCTTCACGACATCGCCTGGTTCCTTCCTGGTTCCGTCCCGGCTCCTGGCTGGTGACCTAGACTCTGTCCCTTCTGCTTGCAGGTATCCTTCCTTTTTGATTCCATCCTTGGAATCCACCGGACACTCTTCACTGACTGCCTGTCAGCAACTTTCCTTCAGGCATCCATAGGAGTCAACGACGAAACCCGACGCAAGTTCACACCTATGCACCCGCAGCCAGTGGGCTAGGTAACTTGAGTACTTCGGTGCTCACAAGGGTATTGACTATCCTAGGGTCTAGTTTCCAAGTCTCGACTTCCTAGCTATTCCAGAAGTCTCCTAAAACTGTTAAATTCTAATAACTTCTATTTCTATCAACTTTTACGCATTACGCGTGAGTGTTTCCACTCTGCACCTGAATCCCGTGGGCCTCCCACTTCCTAACCTTTGGTAGTATAGTGTAGCCCCAGCGATTCCCTAGGCCTAGGCCTACCCTGTGTTCGTGACAGTGGTTCTTATACCACTTAATTATTATATGGTTTGCGTGGCCCCTAGGGCCTAACTGTATTACTTACCTGTGTGACTTAATGTATGCTTAAATAAGACTGTGTTGTACTTACCTCGAATCTCATAAAGATTGCTGAGGGTTTGACTAGAATAAATACATTCTATTTTTATATATATCTGTTGTGGTGTCCTTTCATTTGGTATTAAAGGGATTACATATGGTATAACAGCTGGCTTCACATGCCATACAGAGTTTAGCCTAAGACTGCTCTTGTCCATGCTACCACTAGGATAGCTGGTCTATAAGGTTGACTTTACAACCAATCACCATAAGGGTTGTTTGGACTGATACAAGGTGTACACTAGAATTAGTGACATCATATATCAGGCCAACTTCTCACAGCAAGCAATTGTGAGGTGCTTTTTTAAGGATTAACTGCTTTTACATTAAAGAAATTGACTCCAATCAAGTAACACGACCATCTGTCTCATTTTCACCTGGGAAGCTATTTATTCAATACACTGTTCTAATTTTTCTAAAATATGATGTGCAAGAACATTTATACTAGAAGATACATGTTTTTTATGTGTAGGGCTAATCTTGTCTGCCCTGGATTACTTCATTCTTGCTTAAATATGGTGCATTAGGACATCAATATTAGAGTGCACTGTCTTCTCTCGGGTGCAGGGTCATAACGTTTCAATATAGTCAACATGTGAATTGTATTTTGTATTAGCCATGTGCATTAATCCTCCATGTAATGGAACTCGCTTTTGTTTAATTCATCTCAATTAGGCTTTGATAGGTTCCTTTCATTTAATGTATTTTTAGTGGATGTTATGACTGAATCATGATTATTCTATGAGTATTGGCGTCTTGGATTTCCACGAACACATAGTATCTCTTTGTTTTTCAAATGGAAGGGCTTTTGTGTTGTTTGTTTTGTGTATTGTGGTATATTGTTTTTCAATAAAAAAAAAGGAATCTGCGGCTAGACTGTGTCTCTACCAGATACGTCGTTGCCGAAGGTAAGTAACTCGTTCTTCACCACTACTAATCATATAGTGTAGGTTAAAACAAAAAGAACCACACAGGGTAGTTATAAAAACAGTAATATTTATTATACAAACATCGCTAACACATTGGTATATCTCCTACCCTGATAAGGCCTGCTCGTGTCTCAGAGTGGACCTGTCGAACTGTACAACTACCACTATATTAAAATCCCCTCCCACAATTGCATCCAAGTCAGGGGTGGTGGGAACCAACCATCGTGCCTCTCGAATAAAAGATCCCTGATGGTCGTTGGGGCCATAGAGGGTAGCTAGTGTGAATGTTTGTCCTTTTATATCAATACGCAGCAACAACAGTCTGCCAGGTATCTCAGTATGTGTTTGTGTCACCCTACCAGGGAAATGCATACCCAAAAGGACCGTCACCCCAGCCTTCCTCCTAAGTCCCGTGGAGAAGTATTGGAGGTCAAACCACCGGCACCATAGCTGCTTACAGTTGACTTTAAGAAGGTGCGTTTCCTGTAGGAGGAAGTGCCAATCGTTTCACAGGAGCATTAAGGCCTCTAATGTTAAGACTAATTATATTAAACATGGCTCAGTCAGAGGATACTCTCTGATCCACACCGGATGGGCCTGTGTTTGAATAGAAGACCCACAGAGATAGACCATAAGTGGTGTCTTCATCAGGAAAAGACCCATTTGGGTCACCACAAGGAAAGAAGGGGAGAGAGCACAGAAAACATTGTAACATAGTAGTTCCCCGCCTGGGAACTCAGTCAATCTGTGAGGGTCCATGTCGTCAAACTGGAGTGCCCCTTCCATTAACACAGTGCTTTAGGGGGAGCTCCGCTGCCAAAATAATCAGCTACGATGTGAGGAATCACGCACTGAGACCAGGGCCGGAAGTCCAAGAAGGTTGAAGGCTCTCCATGTGTAGCACCCCTACAACGGCTGGGTGCTTTGAGAAAGGCCGGAGGCGCCCATGCGTTAATGGTCCCTATCTGCTTCAGAGACAGTCTTCTTTTGTTGGAGTTGGCATATCCGCATGGCCTGCTCCCTGCTACTCTCAGCCTCCGAAAGCCCGCTTGGGCGAGTAGAGCAACGGAGACTCGCAGAAGGAGAACTCAAATCCTGCAAAGATGCCAGGGCCTCTGGGGCACCCTGGAGCCTTGGCATATCTGTCAGCGACTGGGTCTCCACCAAAGTTCAAACACTTTGAGTCTCGTTGTTCCACAAAAACTGAAGGCAAAAGGGGTGCCACCATCTATATCTGACACCCTTCTCGCAAAGGAGGTCTGTCAAGGGTTGAAGCGCATACGCCGGCACTGCAGTGTCAATACAGAAAGGCCTTGAGATAATCCTATCTTGAATCCTTCAAAATAAATAGTTGGGTTCTCACAAATTGCTGCAAGGATGGTCTCCTTTTGTCTGTAGCAGTGCAGACAAGTAAGAATATCCTGTGCTTGACCAGGAGAAGGAGCAGGGCGGCCAGTCCAATGAATGCACTCAAGGATGACATCCTGGTCTCCAAGTTCTGGGGCCACATGTCAGATGGACAGCAAGCTCTTCGAGGCTCCCTGTGACTGCTTGCAGAGGGACTCCCTTGATCCGGATATTAGAGTGACGAGCGATTTTCTAAGTCCTCTAGTTGATAGTGCAGTTTCAACTTCTTGTACCAAAGTTCAAGGAGTTCTCAGCAGTGGCTATTCAGCTCCTCCTCACGAGCATCATATGTTTTTTTTAAGGAGTCGACTCTTAGGCCTAAATTGCCAATGTCTTTTTTAAGGTCCTTCATCACCGACACTATCTCGTGTATCCGAAAGAGACAATTAGTTATAGATTCCTTACCTTAGAATTACCCCCATGCGTCACACTGGATCGGGAGAATTTTTTGTTAGCAGTACCCCTGCGCATCGGAAAGTGGCGTTGGTCCGCTCCGCGTTCGTCGTTGGCATCGTGGTTGCCAAGATGACGTCGTGATAGCTACTTAGATGCTGCCCTCGCGCGCTGACGTCAATTCTTTCTTTTTCCATGCCAGCCAGTGCAGATCTGGAGAGAGCGGTATCTCCAGTCACTGTTTGACTGACTTTTTGCCGACTTTTCTCGACGTCCTTTTTGAGTCATCGACTCCTGGTGCATGTCAAGGATGCCCGGTTTCAAGGCTTGTGGGTCGTGCCGATGGTTGATGTCGGTAACAGATCTGCACTGTGTGTGCCTGTTCTGTCTGGATCTCGACCACGACTCCAAGTCGTGTTCTGACTGCCGGACCATGAACCCGAAGTCTTTACGGAAGCAGTCACGGAAGCTTCTCGAGGCCCGGCAGACCACTCCATGGGACCGGTCACAGAGCAACCACCATCAATCTTCTTCCAAGTCTTCGCACTCCTCCGCTAAGTCAAAGCACAAGAAGAAGTCGAAGAAGCATCGTCGCTCTTCGACTTCTCCCCGTCTGTCGGCCAACACGACGAGGGATGCCGGTGGTGCCCCTCCCACGGCTCCATGTACGGAGCCTGCTGGGTCGACTCCGGGCTTCCCTCCCTTTCCGGGACCCGGTGCGACAACTGCCCAGCTTCAGAGTTTCTACGAAGCGATGCATGCCATCTTTAGGCAGCCCGACTCCGCCAGCGTGCCTTTGGGCCCCGCAGACTCGGCTGGGAGCCCTGTGTCTTCGACGCCAGTGGCTTCGGCCCCAGCATTGCAGGGTCCCGTTGGATCCAGGCCTGGATCCAGATCGGCGCCAGTCGACCTGACTACACCACCCCCCGGCACCGACTCCACCAGGCACCATGTCCACCGCCGGTTGTGTCCCTAGCCGGCATCCACCCCGGCCTCCACCCCGACATGGACACGGAGCCGGGTTCCGGCGCGGACAGGTACTTTTGTGCCCTTGTTCTTTTAGGCCAGATTCGCAACCTGAGGGGGGTGAGGAGGACTGTGAGGGGTCTGGAGACCCTTTAACTGACCAGTTAGACTATGATCTGGGCTGGTGAGAGGAGTTGGGGGATGCCAGTGGACTGGATACTTCCCCCAGACCATGGCATGTTGTCTCCTCCTACCGTGGCGAAGGAGGAGGAAGCATCTTATGCAGTGGTGTTGCGTAGGGCGGCCGAGGCTCTCAACCTCGAGCTACCTACGGTGGCGGTCAGGACTAACCTCCTGATAGAGGTGCTTCAGCCGGCTGCGAGCTCTTCGGAGCCCCTGCTGCCGTTCAATAAAACCCTCACTGACATCCTTTTGGGCACCTGGTCCAGGCCCAACACAGGGGCTCCAGTGGACAGGATGGATCGCCCGACACCACCGTCCGGCTCCGGATGACCCCTCTTTCCTCTCCCAAGACCCTTCCCCTGAGATGCTTGGTGGTCCAAGCCTCCACGTCCAAAGGCGCATCCCTAATGCACCAACTGATAGGGAATCCAAAAAGCTGAACCACCTTCGGAAGAAGATGTTTTCTTCCTCCAGCTTGGGACTGCGGTCGGTAAACACCGCATGTCTGTTGGTCCGTTACACTCACTCCTTGTGAGATATGGTGATGCAAGTGCTGCCCCTGTGCCCGGAGGAGGCCCGGGCCGTACTCTCCCGTGCAGTTGCCGAAGGGAGAGATGCAGCAAAGTTTACAATTCGCTTTGGATTGGATACCGCTGGCTCGCTAGGCAGGACGATTTCCATGTCAGTAGCCCTTCGACGCTACACCTGGCTGAGGTCGTCTGGTGTTTCAGGGGATGTCTAATCCACTCTTATGGACATGCCCTGTGACGGCCGTCGCCTGTTAGACGACAAGGCAGACAACGCGCTGGAGTGCTTTAAGGACTCTTGGGCTACGGCCAAGTCCTTGGACCTCTCCACCACCTGCCCTGCGCAGTCTGCTTTTCGCTCCTTTCGTGGCCATGGAAGGGGTGCCCCGCCACCTCCCATCCAGAGCCACAGGCTGGCGCAAGCTGTGCACCCCCTGCGTGGCCGGTGACGTGGGAACCACCGCCGTGGGTCTTGGGGCCAGCACGAGGTCTAGTCCACCACAGCCCCCTCTGCAGCAGTCTCCAAACCCTTCTAGTCCGACCAATCTGAATGAAACACATTAATTATAGATTCCTTACCTTAGAATTACCCACAGGCGTCCGACTGGATCCGGAAAGCTTTTTTGTCAGCAGTACCTCTGCGCGTAGGAAGTTGGTGTCAGTCCGCTCCGTGGTCGTCGTTGGTGTCGTGGTCACCGAGATGATGTCGCTGTAGCTACTTAGACGCCGCCCTCGTGCGCTAACGTCAGTTCTTTCTTTTTCCGTGCTAGCTAGCGCAGATCTGGAGAGAGCAGTGCCTCCAATCACTTTTTGACTGACTTTCTTCTCGGCTTTGTCGACTTCTTGTTTGAGTTCATCGACTTCTGGTGCACGAGGGATGCCTGGCTTCAAGGCTTGCGGGTCCTGTCACCGAATGATGTCGGTTACGGATCCGCACCGCATGTGTCTCTTCTGCCTGGATAGCGACCACGACCCCAGTCATGCTCTGACTGCCGGTCGATGTTGCTGAAGGCTTTGTGGGAGTGGTCCCGAAAGCTGCTTGAGTGCCGGCAGTCGGCTCCGTGCCGTTCGAGGTCCCGGTCGCGAGGGAGGTCAAGGGACCGGTCACGGAGCCATCACCACTCGTCCAAGTCATCGGAGACTTCGCAGTCGTGGTCGGGTAAGTCGAAGCACAAGAAGAAGTCAAAGAAGCATCGTCGCTCTTCGACTTTTTCCCCGTCGGTCGGCTGATGCGTCGAGGGATGCAGGTGGTGCCCCCCGCTGTGCCCGAAGAGTTGACTCCGGCCTTCTCTCCCTTTCCGGGACCCGGAGCGACTCCCGCCCAGCTTCGTACGTTCTATGAAGCGATGCATGCCATCTTTGGGCAGCCCAAACCCGCTGGCGTGCCTTTGGGCCCCTCGGACTCGGTTGGGGGGCCTAGGCCTTCTCCGCCGTTGCCTCCGGCCCCTGCACTGCAGGCCCCCCTTGGATCTAGGCCTGGATCCAGATCTGCGCCAGTTGACCTTATTACGCCTCCACCAGCGCCGCTTCCTCTGGCACTGCAACTGACGCTGGTCGTGTCCCCGGCTAGCATCGACCCCTGCCTCAATCCCGACCTGGACCTGGAGCCAGCCCAACGTCACCCAAGAAGGGTTTTTGTGCCCCTGTTCACTCCTGGGGTCCCTTTTCGGCCAGATTGGCAACCTGAGGAGGAGGAGGACTGGGAGGGGTCAGGTGACCCTTTAACTGATCAGATGGAATCTGAGCAGGACTGGAGAGAGGAACTGGGGGATACCAGTGGTCCTGATACATCTCCTGACCTTGGCATGTTGTCTCCTCCTAACCGTGGCTACGGAGGAGGGAGCGTCATACGCAGTGGTGTTGCGTAGGGCGACCGAGGCCCTCAACCTCAAGCTTCCTACGGTGGCGGTCAGGACTAACCTCCTGACAGAGGTGCTTCAGCCGGCAGCGAGCTCTTTGGAGCCCCTGCTGCCATTTAATGAGGCTCTTACCGATGTCCTTTTGGGCACCTTGTCCAGGCCCAACACGGGGGCTCCCATGGATAGGATGTTCGCCTGACGCCACCGCCCGGCTCCGGGCGACCCCACTTTCCTCTCCCAACACCCCACCCCGGAGAGCTTGGTGGTCCAAGCCTCCACTTCCAATAGGGCATTCCCTTCTGCCCCACCGGAAAGGGAATCCAAGAAGCTGGACCATTTTGGAAGAAAATGTTCTCTTCCGCCAGCTTGTGACTGCGGTCAGTAAACATGTCTATTGGCCTGTTACTCCCACTCTGTGTGGGATACGGTTGCGCAGGTGCTGCCTCAGTGTCCGGAGGAGGCCCGGACAGTGCTCTCCCAGGCTATGGCCACCGGGGGGATGCACTGTGAGGTCATCTTATATGCACACGAGGTTACCACCCCTCTAAAGACCTTAGTTCAAATGTGCTTTCAATCATAGAAATTTTTTGTTAATTTCAGTTGGACTCCTCTTGTCAAAAAACTGTTGACGCGGGCGCGTTTTGGCCTTCATTTACATCTCGGCCTCCTCAGGACAAGGGTGAGGGCACAAACTTGTAGCGGACAAATGTAACTGACTGTAAGCCTCTGGGCAACCCAATTGGACCTGTGGCACTAGTTACATCACCTTCAAGTTGGAATACCAGCAGATTGTAAGGAGCCTGGACTTTAGAGTTGTGTTGAGGCAGAAAGAGAGAGGAACACCTGGTACGCACCAAAGCGGATTTTTGTAAAGAAGTTAGCATGCCACGAGTAACATCGAGAATTGAAGTAGGCAGTGGAGTGAAAAAATCCTGTTCATTTCGTGTATGGGTTGGTGATTTTATTTCTGATTGCCGGTTATTTTTTAATACCGGGAGGGATGTGGCAAAGTTTACCATCCATTGTGGGCTGGATACCGCTGACTCTCTGGGCAGGACAATTTCCACGTCAGTAGCTCTTCGACGCTACGCCTGGATGAGGTTGATTGGCTTTTCCGGGGATGTCCAAAATACCCTCATGGACATGCCCTTTGATGGCCATCGCCTTTTCGGCGACAATGCAGACAACGCTTTATAGGGTTTCAAGGACTCATGAGCTACGGCCAAGTCCTTGGGCCTCTCCTGCCACCCCACACAGTCTGCTTTTTGCCCCATTCGTGGCTACAGAAGGGGTGTCCCACTACATCCCGCCCAGAGCCATAGGCCACAAGGCACAGCAAGTTATCCAACCTTCGTGTGGCCAGGGACGTGGGAACAACCGTCGTGGTTCCGGGGACCAGCGGGCAGGCCAGTCCACCAACCGCCTCTCTGCAGCTGCCTCCAAACCTTCCTAGTCTGACATTTCAGGCCCATCAAACGCCAGTGGGCAGCAGGATTCACCATCACCTCCCCCACTGGCGCACCATCACGTCGGACAGGTGGGTTTTGCAAATAGTCCGAAGGGGCCACTCCCTCCTCTTCAAGACTACCCCTCCAGCCATGCTACCGCGATACCACTGCATGTCGGAGGATCATCTGGCCCTTCTCCAGCAGGAAGTTACGGCTCTCTTGGCCAAGGGAGCCATCGAGCACGTTCCTGTCCCAGAAGAAGGTCGTGGTTGTTACTCCCACTACTTTCTGGTCCCCAAGAAGGACAAGGGCCTGCGTCCTATCTTGGACCTCAGGGACGTCTATCGCTTCCTCTAGAAGGAGAAGTTCGAGATGTTGACGATTGCTCAGGTCTTGTCTGCCCTCGACCCGGAAGACTGGATGGTAGCGTTGGACTTGCAGGGCGCTTATTTTCACATTCCTGTCCTACCGGTCCACCGGTGTTACTGGCGGTTCACGGTAGGCCACGAGCATTTTCAATTTACCGTGCTCCCCTTTGGCCTTACAGCGCCCCTCAGGTGTTCACGAAAGTGATGGCGGTAGTCGCAGCTCATCTGCGCAGATCAGGGGTTTCAGTCTTCCCTATCTTGACGACTGGCTGTTGAAGGCGGGCTCGCCCCAGGCAGTTGTCTCCCACCTCCAGACTACGGCCGACCTCCTTTGTTCACTGGGGTTCTCCATCAATGTGCCGAAGGCACCCCTGATTCCCTCTCAGAAGCTCCTCTTCATTGGAGCGGGTCTGGATGTAGGAGAGTAGGGTCTGCTTTCTATGTTCACCCCCACTTTTTGCTTTTGCTTCACTGGTTTTTGACTTATATGTGGCTGTGGGCCTGCCAATCAGACCCACAGCCCAGCTGTTCTCTCTCTAAATTGATACTATGTACTTTAGGTGCATAACCCAATTGGTTAGGATCACCTTATTGGCCCCTGTACAGTGTACCTTAGGTACCCAGGGCATAGGTGTACCCTAGGCCTACCAGGGGCTGCAGCATGTATTGTGCCACCCCTGGCCCGGCCTTCCATTATGACACAACTGGCTGATCACTCAGCTGGGGCAAGGTCGTGTAATCACTCCTTGCTTAGGTGTAGTATTCCTATACCTAACTTACATATAGACACATGTGTACCTATCAGCCACTCCTATGGCAGGCCTTAACAATCCTGGAGGCAGAGTGCTTGGTAACATGTGAGATGGTGCTCTAGCATGAGCTGAGCCTGTCTGCAGCTTTCGGAACCATGTCCTTATAGCTGTTCTATGATATAGCCTACCATATACTCTTAAAGTACCTTATAATCTTAAACGGTTATGGTAACTATGGTTTGGCTTTATCAAAACATGTCGTATAAGGTGTCTAACACTTTGGAATAATACCCCCATACCATTTCTGGCAATGAGGATATTATTCCTCCCTTCTAGAGGGAGAAGACATGTTGAAACCTACTTACCCGGTTAAAGTTAACCAGAGCCCCAGCATCACAAAATGGATGCTGCTGCCACAGACACAAGTTTGACCTCCTGCTGCTGGGAGTCCTTCCAGCGAGGGAGGCTTGGACAATAGGTTTCCTGCCTTGGGAGGTGCGAGCACCACCCCAGACAAGATTTAGTGTATTGGGGGCAGGGAGGGTTGAAAGAAACTAGAAACTGCCTGGGGCACACAAGGTGTCCCATGCATAGTCCAGTTCAAACCGGCGCTGGGGCACTCCAGCCCAGCTCTGGCGCAAAACTGGACAAAGGAAAGGGGGTGTAACCACTCCCCTTCCTGGTCCCACCCATAGGAGGGACCTTGCAGGTAGCCCAGCCCACTAGCCCAGTATATCAGTAGGTAGCTGAGCCCTGCTAAATTAGATTAACCTGAATCTGCAACTTGTACAGAAACTCTGGACCTTCAACATTCGACCTCAGGAAGAAGACTGAAGAAATCTCCCTTGTGGCCAAGGAGTGACCACCCTGGGCAACCAGGCACCATCCAGCGACCGCTGCTTGCTTTGCGACTGATCCTACGAGGGACGACTGCAGAGACTGACCAGCGCCAAGACTTCCAGACACCTCTGACCCAGATCCACATCTACAGCGAAGCTGAGACCCGTGGAGGCGACGAGGGACGTGGGACCGGCGACTTGGGAAAAGTGGCTAGTACCTGACTGGCACGACTTCCGAGGCTCCCTCGAGGCTGTGCTTGGGGAATTGAGAAGCCCCCATCCCGAGCACCATCTGCAAAGAAGACCAGCTCCCCACACTTCACGTGTTCTGCGTGGGGCCCTTCTGTACCTGAGTTGCTCGACGTGTTGTCCGGTTGCTGGCCCGTTGGCTAGTGACCTCTGCGACGACGAACCTTTGTTTTCATCTTGCTGGTCTGGCTCCTCCAGACTGGCACCCGCTCCTCTGTGAAAGAGAAGCACCCCAGACCTTCCTGGTCTGCACCAGAAGCAAGTCCTCCATCCTGCGTGGGTTTCGCTTGCCAAGGCTTGTTGGGTCCTGACTCGACTTCGACGCCGCCGACAGCAAGAGCCTTTGTGGGACAGCTCACCCCCTGGTCCTGGTCGTCCTCGACGCCTCCTGGTACCCGTGGCTGCTGCGACAAGCTTCACCTCTTCACCTGCATCTTCACGACATCGCATGGTTCCTTACCGGCTCCTGGCTGGTGACCTAGATTCTGTCCCTTCTGATGCAGGTATCCTTCCTTCTTGATCCCATCCTTGGGGATCCACCGGACACTCTTCAGTGACTGCCTGTCAGCAACTTTCCTTCAGGCATCCATAGGAGTCAACGACGAAACCCGACGCAAGTTCACACCTATGCACCCGCAGCCCGTGGGCTAGGTTACTTGAGTACTTCGGTGCTCACAAGGGTATTGACTATCCAAGGGTCTAGTTTCCGAGTCTCGACTTCCTAGCTATACCAGAAGTGTCCTAAAACTGTTAATTTCTAACAACTTCCATTTCTATCGACTTTTACGCATTACGCGTGAGTGTTTCCACTCTGCACCTGAATCCCGTGGGCCTCCCACTTCCTAACCTTTGGTAGTATAGTGTAGCCCCAGCGATTCCCTAGGCCTAGGCCTATCCTATCCTGTGTTCATGATAGTGGTTCTTATACCACTTACTTAGTATATGGTTTGCATGGCCCCTATAGCCTAACTGTATTACTTACCTGTGTGACTTTATGTATGCTTAAATAAGACTGTGTTGTACTTACCTCAAATCTCATAAAGAGTGCTGAGGGTTTGACTAGAATAAATACATTCTATTTTTATATATATCTGTTGTGGTGTCCTTTCATTTGGTATTCAAGGGATTACATGTGGTATAACAGCTGGCTTCACATGCCATTCAGAGTTTAGCCTAAGACTGCTCTTGTCCATGCTACCACTAGGATAGCTGGTCTATAAGGTTGACTTTACAACCAATCACCATAAGGGTTGTTTGGACTGATACAAGGTGTACACTAGAATTAGTGACATCATATATCAGGCCAACTTCTCACACTGGACACAACGTGGTTTCGGGTCTATCCTCCCGAACAGCGAGTCTGGGATATTCGGGCTGTGATTCCGATATTTCAACCTCTATCCTGGGTTTCGGTCAGGATGACCCTGAGGCTGCTGGGCCTCATGGCCTCCTGCATCCAGCTGCTCGATCATGCCAGGTGGCATATGCAGGCTCTGCAGTGGGACCTGAAGTTCCAGTGAGTGCAGCATCAGCGGAATCTTTCCGATTGCGTCCAGCTCTCGGAGGGCACTGCGCGACACCTGCAGTGGTGGCTCACGAACCAGGATTGGGTCAATGGTAGATCCCTCTTCCTTCCCCAACCAGACCATACTGTGGTGACGGACGCATCCCTTCTGGGATGGGGCGGCCACTTGGGGGAGACGGAGATCAGAGGCTTCTGGTCTCCGGCGGAGTCCGGACTCCACATCAACCTTCTGGAGCGCCAGGCAATTTGTCTTGCACTGAAGGCATTCATTCCCACAGACTGGGGGAGAGTAGTGCAGGTGTTCACGGACAACACCACCGCCATGGGGTACTGCAACAAACAGGGTGGGGTGGAGTGGTGGATCCTATGTCAGGAGGCCCTCCGCCTCTGGACATGGCTAAAACATCAGGGCATATCCCTGGTGGTTCAACACCTGGCAGGTTCTCTGAACAACAGGGCGGACGAACTCAGCTGCAGGTGAATGATGGATCACGAATGGCGTCAGAGGTGAGGCAAGGTCTCTTTCAACAGTGGGGAGAGCCTTGGTTAGATCTATTCGCCACCGAAGAGAACGCGCAACGTCAGCATTTCTGCACGTTGGAATTTCCAAGGCGGCACTCGCTAGGTGATGCTTTTTGTCGCAAGTGTAGTTGCGGTTTGTTGTACGCCTTTCTGCCCAGAGTTCTGAAGAAGATCAGGCGCAACCGGGCCCAAGTCATTCCTGTGGCCCCAGATTGGGCCCGAAGAGTCTGGTATCCCAGGCTGCTCAACATGGCCATCGATCCTCCGATCAGACTGCCTCTTCAGAAGGATCTTGTGTCGCAGCAGCAGGGGACGGTCCGCCACCCGATCCTGCCCTGTCTCCACCTCCTTGCATGGAGATTGAGCGGCGGCAGTTGACGTCTTTCGACCCTGCCGCTTGAAGTCTGTGATGAAAGCTTGGCAGCCAGGCATCCCTCCACTAAGACGGTATACGCCTGCCGGTGGAACAAGTTTGTGGCATGGTGCACAGCAAAGGCTGTGGATCCCTTTTCTGAAGTTCTCTTGTTCCTTATCTCTTTAGCTCAGCAGGGCTACCTTTCAGCCATCTCTGCCTTCCTTTGTCTGCCAGATCAACCTTCTCTTTTCAAGTCCCCGGTAGTTAACCATTTCTTAAAGGGCTTACCGCATCTTTTTCCTCCAATTCCCTTTGTTATGCCTCAGTGGGACTTAAATATTGTTCTTACCTATTTAATGTGCGCTCCATAGCTGCCAAGATTTCAGACTGCTTATGTGTGACATTGTCATAGTTTCAGTGAAATTATGAGTGACATTCAACGACTATGAGTGACACTTTCTTGCGAGCAAAATCATACAATGAAGGCGAGGGAAACATATTATCAGAAATTACATCCATTAAAGCAACAAGATACTCTTAAGATCTTTAAAACTGCTGCAGAGCATCAGAAATGAAAGGGCACTAAGCTAGTAAAAAGCAGGAACTCACAGCTAATCCTCATAAAATACAGTTTTGCGAATATGCGGGATTCAGATGCTTTGGTGAAAACTGTCACTAGACAAAACGCTGATCTTGCTTTAGCACTACATTATTCATCAGTTATCTTGACATATTTATTGTTGTATGGAAACACCTGGACACACAAGGAATTCAGCCCCAATACCAGTTGGTTTGAAATTCATGTTATTTTTTGGGCCCATGCAGAATTTGACTGTACTGACATATTCCAGTCTATTTTAACCCCATTCTTAACTAGGGTGTCTTCATTGGGCAGGAAGAGCATGGGGGTGACTAGGCCGTGCTCTGTGTGAGTTGAAAATATTAATTACGAAAAACATGCCTTTAAGCTGAATGTGGCGGCCTAGGACAGTTAAAGCACATGCTGCAGTGATCATCCGATGAGTGAAACTATGCACACACAGTCTAAAAACAGTGAG
This sequence comes from Triturus cristatus, assembly GCF_964204655.1. Classification (NCBI taxonomy): domain Eukaryota; kingdom Metazoa; phylum Chordata; class Amphibia; order Caudata; family Salamandridae; genus Triturus; species Triturus cristatus. Next base: position 1,344,128,371 of record NC_140585.1, read on the forward strand.
AGCGTGCGACTCACCTCGCCTGGTTGCCAGTCTAAACTGGCTATTCCTGAGAGCCACACCTAGTAATAGTTATAGTAGAGCAGACCCATAAAGTTGGATCTGAAAGGAGGAATCAATAAAATGTTAACAGAGAAAAAATGACATTGCGCTAAGTAAAACCCTAAGAACAGCAGATCTGCACCTTTCCACCAAACAGAAATATCAGTGTTTGCTCACCAGTACCAAATGCCAAGAAAGGGGAGAGTTACTTTTCTGCACTTTTGTCAGCTTCACTATGTACTCTGTGATGAACTCCACACAACTTATCCTTTAACTTCAGACACGGAGCACACAATTAGGATGAGGCTCAGAAAACGGCTTTCGTAACACAGCTAAACATGACGCACAACAGACTCTGTTACATTCGGTGTGCTGAGTTAGTTAGACACATGCTACGCATCTTTTCAGCCAGACCTTTAAAATAGCGGCGGAATAGGAGCGGAGTCAGGCTCCGTAGACTGACATGCACTGACACTGCCCAGCCCCGTCAATCTTTGAGAGGCACTGGTTTCTCATTATAGGCTTGCCTACCATTGTAAATTCACCCCTTGTATAAAACACGTCTTTCGATTGGGGAGTGTATACGACCTGCTTGAGAACGGTCTATTGAAAGTCCTCTTGAACCTCTGTCTTCGGTGGGGGAGGCAGCGCGGCAGGAGGCCCGGGCTGCAGCAGCAGGAGGCAGTTGTCAACTGAGGCCGACACACAGTGGCTGGTAAAGGCACAGCTGCCTCTTATGTACTTTAGGCCTGGAAACTCAGCAGAGAGATTCACCCCGACAACAGGCATTTCATAAGGCTGGGATGCAACGCAAACAGTTGCAGCAGTTTACAACCACACATCACCAGTCTACAACCCTTTCCTCATGAGCCCTCCAAAATCTAATATACTCTAATCTCCGTTGCCGCCTCTCACCTCAACAGACTCCCCCCTCTCCCCTTCCCCCCCACCACCCCATCCTAGATCCTCCAAGATGGAAGATAGCACACCATACGCAGGACAGTGGCCCTTGTCAACACGTCCGTCGCCATCCCACCTGAATCCAGGGGCCTCTCCATGGTCGGGAATGGGTCTTCCAGGCGCCGCCTTGTCAGCTGCAGGTGCACAGCTCTCCTCGGCTCGGTCAGCTGTGTCTGGCTGGATTGTGCTGTAGTGCACTTCGGTTCTGGTTGAACTGGCTGGCCAGGAATCAGTAATAGAGAGCTGGGAGTATCATCATGTGATACCCCGCGACTGCTGGTAATTAACTACAGTAAGCACCGGCCTGCACGCATTAAGCACTCCAACCACCTGTATGGTGCTATGAGGGGTCGCAGCCGTTCCATGTTGCCCTGTGCTTTACATAAACATCAGAAGGATGACGAGACAGAGCAGCCCTGCCTGCACAACTGTCTGAAATGAATGAAAGCATCAGATGATCTTGCAGTGAGTGCTTGCTGTGCGGCAGAGCAGGCTCCACCATCCGATGCGGATGCCCGGCGATGCTTGAGCCGGCAAACTGCATAAATATAATTAACTATGGAACACGCGGCTGGGTCTGCATCAATAATCATCTACGCCACGGTTATTCACGGAGCATTAGTGTGTTACTGTGTGAGACTCGACCGGCTCTGTGTGACAACTTGGAGTTCAACTAAAGTCAGTGGTGGCAGCCACTGCGCAGGCTGTCTGGCCAAAGTAATGGTACAACTTACGTGTTCTGTTGTCACTCACAGTCCTCTGGCACACCGGGGGTCGCCCGAGGCCTCTCATGCGCGGCCATGATGCTGTGAGAGTTAATGCGGCCGCGAATGCCGGCCTGGATGCAGAAAGCACAACTCCAGTGGCAGTGAGTTGAATCCCCCGCCGCTCCTGAATCCGACCTCACTTCCTCCAGGACGTGAGGTCACATCCCCACTGCGGTGCCAGCCAGTACACAACCACTGCTGGGGGCAATCCCCCGCCCCGGGTCTCGGTATTGGGCAGTGAGTCAGTGACTCACTGTGTGACAGCCGCGCTGCGGGTGGGAATTTCAATGGGCAGTAGTCAGGCTAAAAGAGATGTAACACTGTAGCACTCCGCATCCGCTGACGACAAGATCATTAACTGTTTACGCAACTCTAATGAGCCTGCTGGCAAGTCTGCCGGGAGCTACAGAGCCGGCACACAGGTATCACAGGCGCCGGCGCCCGCTAGCAGTCTGGCACAGCCAGTATCAGCGCTGGTGAGACAGTAGCTTTAAGATGCGTGACAATTCATTTCAGTGCGGTGATGCAGAACACCACACTGAAATGCGTTAGAGTCATGCCTGATGCGCGATTCTTGGCAGGCCTGGCGCTCCATTTGAGCTGCTTCATAACTGTCCTTTAAGATTCTTGACTCTTAAGACTGCTTTCCTGGTAGCCATCACTTCTGCTAGACGGGTGAGTGAGCTCCAGGCCCTTTCTTCCAAACCTTCTTTCCTGTCGGTCCATCCGGACAAGGTGGTTCTCAGGACCTGTCCATCCTTCCTTCCTAAGGTAGTCACTCCCTTCCACATGGGGCAGACCAGTACTTTGCCCACCTTCTTTCCGCCACCACATCCTTCAAAGGAGGAAGAGAGGCTCCACTGTCTGGACCTGAAACGTGCGCTCTCTTTCTAGCTGGATCGCACAAAACAGTTCCGGGTGGATGATCAACTCTTTGTTGGCTACGTGGGCACCAAGAAAGGTCGGCCCGTACAAAAACGCACCATTTCTCGATGGGTCATTTTGTGTATTAAGGCATGTTATTCTCTGGCTAAAAAGGAGCCTCTGGTCGGGCTACGCGCCCATTCCACCAGGGCGACAGCAGCCTTGGGAAGAGGAGTTCTTCTAAATGACATCTGTCAGGTGGGCACGTGGGCATCGCTTCACATGTTTACGAAACACTACTGCCTGGACAGCGAAGTCAGGAGAAACGGCTTCTTTGGCCGTTCTGATCCCCAGAACTTCCTGGTGTGATCTTGGTTCGCAGACCCACCACCGGGGTTGGTATTGCTGGGGTATCTATTCTAAGCTAAGGAATCTATAACAAACGTGTTTCTTTCAGATAAACAAGTTACTTACCTTCGATAACGATATATCTGTAAGAAACATTAGTTAGTTATAGATTCCTTACCACCCCACACATCCTCCCCGCTCTGCAAACTGATTTCTAAGGTTAAGGACATCCTTTCAGGGCCCTATTTTTGTGCACCAATGGTCAGTGTCTTGCATGGCTCTGCGTTTCTGGCGCAGAAAGTCGTGTACAGAACTGAAGTCAGCACGCAAGGGCGGCATCTAAGTAGCTGCCGCGATGTCGTCCCGGCGACCACGATGCTGACAACGGACATGGAGCTGACCGACACCACCTTCCGATGCGCAGAGGTACTGCTGACAAAAAAACTTTCCGGTTCCAGTCTGACGCCTGGGGGTAATTCTAAGGTAAGGAATCTATAACTAACTAATGTTTCTTACAAATATATTGTTACCGAAGGTAAGTAACTTGTTCTACAAGTATATCATGGTGGCAGTGGATTCCTGCTCGAGGTTCCTATGGGTATGGCCTCAGCGCTCAGCTGATGCTCGAACTGTTATCAAAGATTTTCGAGTCTTTATAGGGACATGCGAAGTTGGCACATTACACTCTGCCGTGGGTCCGCGTTTAGCTCTAGGGCTTACAAGGAAGTTTTGGTGTTGCATTGCGGTACTCCTCTCCGTACTATCCCGAGGGAATTTGGGTTGTGGAAAGGAAAAACTGGGACTTAAAGCAATCTTTAACAGCAAGAGTATTAGGTACGGGTGGCAGTTGGGTCAACCATTTATATGGGGTACAGAGAGCCCTTAACAACATGCCAAGAAGTTTTCTAGGGGGTGTCACTCCTTACGAGGTCCTATTTGAGACAAGAATGTGGGTACCTGATCTCAATTGTGAAGGCACAGTGGCAGATGAAAAACCTTTTGACATCAATACACGTTTGGCTGTTTTACAGGATCTCAATGAATCCAGAGCACTTTGAAGTAACGTGCAGGTGAAAAGGACCGCCACTGGGGAAGTCAAGTTAGTCACGCCAAGACCTGTCTGGGTCCCTAAAGGTGGGGATCTGCTTACAGGGGTGGGGGAATCCTATCGCCCGACGCCCGAACCATGTTGTTTTTATTGAGGGGCAAGAAGATTTAATGTCTATTTTGTCCGACGGACAAGTAGACATTAAATCACGTAAATAAAATAGGCTGTGAGCACTCTAGGGCTCACAGCCAATCATAAAAGCTTGCCGAGCGCCTTTGGAGCCTTTGGAGCCCTCTGATTGGCTAGCAGCCCATGACTTCACTGGGCTCTAGCCAGTGATTGGCTGGGGAGTGAAACGTCACCCAGTCTCAGCAAGCAGTTGAACTTCGGGACAGCCGCGAGCAAGGCAATTACATTAGAGGTAAAATTAAAGCACTGCTAGAGTGTTATTTTTCCCTGCTTGCATACAGATTGCACTGAGATATTGGAATAGAACTTTAATGTCTGCCTGCTGAGGACCGTCGCTAATGCAGCGTCATTGTGGCTGCAGAAAGCAGGGGCTCTCATCGCTGCTCTTGCCGACTGCGCACGTTTCTATTGGTATGCACAGTGGATTAAAACTCCCTTTCATACCAGACGTCTGACACTGATTGGGCAATTTCTCTCACAAATGAGCGATATCTTTCCCATTAGTGTGAGAAAATGCTCAATTGGCCAGTGCCTATTTTTCTGGATTAATTTAGGCCGTTGTGCGTATTTGTTTTAAACTGCAGCGGCGCCTCAGTGTCGTCGCTGCAGTTTATCTCTCATAATTGTAAAAGGACGCTTAACTGTTCCCTTGAAAGTTAATTGCCGGTAGCATGAGCACTGCACATATAAAGTTGCACCACATCGGTGCCAGGACTTCGAACTCATCTGAAAGCGGGGGTTAAAAATACATTTCATTTTGGAAAGCGAAAGTAGCCGCCTCACTGTTCTGATGCTGAAGGTGTAAAGCTCTTTGTGACCGGGATTATGAGTCACATTAGAAGTCAGTATTTCTGCTGAAGAACGCTCCCGCCATCGCAAAAGGTCACGAAAGGCTCTCGAATTACACCACGAAGGAGGCATCTAGGGTGCTTGTGTTTTGGCTGGGCAATTAATCAGCTTAATGTTCTGGCGTGATAAAGTGAGGCAGCGCTGCACTGGGGAGAAGGAAGAGGCACACATACAGTAGTAGATTAAAAACTTCAGAAGGAGAAAGTGAAGGTGGAGGCGCGAGGAAAGGAAAGCGCATGCAGTGAGATTGAGCATGATCTACATTGGCATAAAGTGAACTGCAGGCGTGTGCTTATGTGGTACGGAAGGGCACTGCCTAACTGTGTGTATAAGGGGAGCAACTGTCACAGTGAGCCACACATCAGCCGCGCCGTGCTCCAAGTGTAGCAGAGAATGCCTAAGGCGAGTCACAGGGAGGCACCTGATGTACCTCTAGCAGCAACTTTGTTTTTCTCTCTGAAGACTACAATGATCGCCTCAATATTTTATTGGCGTCTGCCAGAATAATGTCCCCTCTGCAGGCTCTGCATAAGTTCACATATCATTTGATATTTCTCGTGCAGCTGCCAATAGTGCTACACTTTAGAAATAAATGAACGTGTCCTTGTAGTAATGTAACTGGCGCTCATCTGAAGCGCTCGCGCTATTAAACTGCAAAAAAAGTCATTATTTTATTAGAAATGCACTCTCAGTGAGTCTCAAGGTCATATGCAAAAGTAGTCATGTCTTAAAATAACTTGGGCTAGAATATTAGAAACAAGTTAAATCGGGAGGTGGTGAGAAAGATATGAAGGGTACTACCATTAAAGAAGAAGAGAAAATGCTGATTTCACTTGGCAGGAGTTCAATTCTGGTGGTGTGTTCATTTGGTATGTGCTAGTTTATACAAATAGATATGCAGAGCTCCGACAATGAACACAACTAGATCAGTCTGACTGACTGTGCTTGTGTGAAACAGGGGGGCTGGGCCTCTATGAATAGCTCTGCAATGCACGTCAGTTCTTCCTCAAATAGCTCTGCAAATGCACGTTCATGTTACATTATTTAATCAAAGTCCAGGATTCTTTTGGTTATTTGTATCTCTATAGTCTTACTTGAAGCAAGTGGATATATGTTTTGATGACTGTCCGTTATTTGTAATATGTCTGCATGCTCTGGGATAGTCCAGTATTTTGGATAGGTAGTGGCTTGTTGGCGACCGATGTTCATTATTAGTGATCATGATTTTTTTTTAAGCAGTGAGTTAAGTACGTACTGGTTGCAATTAGTTGTGACATTGTGCAACATCCTTCTTGAGTGCAGAGTTTATTTACAGTAGTTATCTGCTATTTGTGATGTTGCAGAATTCTTGACAGTCCGGAACTATTTAGATACTCTTTGTGAAAGAGAACCTGGCTTGATAAATTAAAAACATAGCTTCCATGCTTAAATTGTGTGATCTTAGGCAAATATTTTATTTTCACCAAAACTAACTTTTTCTTCATAATTAAGGCTCCCTGTTTTTCGTTTTTACTGATTTTTACAGGTAAATACAGACAGAAAACCATTTATTTTCTTATCTGTATTTATTTTTAAATGTGGATAAAAACGGAAATTGGGTGCTTTTTGAGTGATTCTAAATACACTTTTTCATGATTGCCAGGCCAATAACTGCGTGGATTGATAGGTCAGGGGGTTAAAAAAAGGGACTTTAGTAAAGAGGCTTAAATAGCACTAGATATGCACAAGGCTGATACTGAAATGTGCATATTTTCACATAAGTGTATTGATTTATCTTCTGCATGTGTTCATATCAATGAAGCCTGGAAGGCATTCAAGCATGAATGCATATTTATTGGTTAAATAAATGTGGAAATATACCAGTTTCAGCTTTGTTTTTTTCACAAAACTCATAATAAATATGGATAAATATAGACAGAAATGTCAAAAAAATAAATACCATAAAACCGGGAGCCCTAGTCATAAGAATGGAAGCACTTTCAAATGCATGCTGCGTTCAGAATACCAGCTGAGTCGACTACTGCTATTTCATGGCATTCCTGTGGACTCTCTTCAATGGTTCTTTGATAAACTTTGCTCAGGGAGAAAAACACATTTTATAGTGTTTAATTTGCAGCAGTTTAAAAAAAATACATATGGGTTGTAATCTGGTTCCTATACACTCTTTCCTTTCATTTTCTTTCTTTCCGTTTTGCCTCCTTCATTTTTCCTTCTTTCTTTTCTGCCTTTCCTGTTTTTCTTCCCTTTTGTCTTTCCTTTCTTTTCTTTCTTAATTACCTCCTTCATTCTTTATATATTTTTTCTTTCCTATCTTTTTGCCCCTTATTTCCTTAAGTATATTTATAGGAGGTTTGAAAATTGTAATTGCATGCCGGTTCAAGGTTTTCAGGCATTTGATTATACACTGTGGCCAGAAAGTAGAGAGGAACTCTATAAATATGGGCTCTCTGATATTGAGGCAATTGTACAACATTTTAAGGTACTTTTCACCACAGACGAGAGGTTGGCAATTGTAGAGGAGTTTTGTGCGGACATAAAAGGCCACATCTATCATAACGGTTGAAGTATTGCTAATATGAGTCTTAGAGCTTCCTGCCATGCAAGATCATTCATTGTTTTATTTCTACAATTTCTATATGTTTGGATAAAAGGGATAATATCGCTTGTCAAGTTTTTCTTAAGCATTATTATTGCACAGCATTTAATGGTTTACTGATTTTAATAAAACAAAAATATATTAATGTTTCTCTGTCCGCCAGAGCCCTTATGTTTGATGTGGGACGGGAGTAGGTGGGACAAGTGGATTTTACAGGACATGTAGATCTCAGTGGCATTTTGTCCCTTGGACAAGTAGATTATTTGGAAAATTCCACACCCCTGTGCTTAGACAAAAGATAGTGGACAAGAAAGAATGTGGGCCATCCTACAGGAAGCCTGTCCTTGCCGTTGAATGAACAAGAACTGTACTTCTACCGCCTCTTGCTGGAAAAAAGAGAAGCGATTTGTCTCCATTGATCTGATCAAACCACTCTATGTGGCCGATACTGAATAGTAGGCCACATGGACTCCTGAGTAGCCAATGCCCTCCTCTTGCTTCCATACAGGAAGTTCAGACAGAAAGGCTCATCACGTTCGAAGAGTCTCCTATACGGAATCATGGTCTATGCAACAATGCAATGGAATTCATTCCTCTTGAACAAGAAATTCAAAACAAAAAGAAAAGACAAATTTCAATTCGACCTAACACTGATGTCTACATCAATATGCCTCAATAAGAGCCATCTACAAGTTCAACAAAACCTGCTGAGCTACCGAAGATAGATCGAACTGCATCTGGCTATTTCATCGACTTCAATACCTTTTTCTTGGATCCAAGTGAACCTGAAACAACGCCAGCCCCAATATCTCGTCAACAACAAATCAAAGACTTCTTCATTTTTCTTAAAAAGACATACCTGGGATAGAACTTTGGATAATCACCGGTATACTGTACTTTCTTTTCTAGATAGGCTTAGTAACTCTTTTCTGCTTACCTATTAATGGAACTTATCTGCGCCATAGCTCTGCAGCATCAAAAGTGAACTTGATCCTGAAATCTCATGTTTCATCACATCGCGAACATAGAGACTTGTCCTACGTGAACATTTCAGCAGTTCCTAAACCTGATGGTATAGTATGGGACAAGGTGGATTATGATATATTTTGCCCGACAGAACTTTTAAAAATACTTCATTTATTTAAAATTTCCTTAAATTATATCATTACCTCCAATACATTTTCCGATGATTGGGATTTTGAAACTGTAAACAATATGTTGTCTGATTTAGAACAATCTGCCGCATTTTCCAGCTATGAAATGTTAGAAAACACATCAGACTTTAACGCAATGTATTGTTATAAACATTATGGTCATTCTTTTTTACACAAATCCAGTACCCCAAAGAATGTTTTCACATATCACCAATGAGAACATTGCCCTTCAGCACGGAAAAGTAGTTCAAAAACATTTGCACAGAAATGTTAATATTTTTCAGGGTTTTACATTTCAGACCCGCCCTCATATTACTATAAGGTTGCACCAACATCCGCACAGAAATATATGCTGACTAACACCAAACAGATTTATTCTGCTTCATTTATTACTCAACTGTCTGACCAAGTTTTCGACTTCCTGAAGACACTATAGACTTAAAATCAGTCTGGGGTTCTAGAGACTGGCAAGTCCAGGTAACAGAAGCGCTATTTAGAGCATGCCTCATTCCTCACCAGATGATATTTCTGAATGATACTGTGCAACAGACTTCCTGTCTTGGGATAGCCAAGAACAAGGATTGGAACACACCTCAGATTCCAACACCATCACATACGGAGGAAAATTTTACATCACAAGAAGGGTCTACAATAGATGACATTTTACCATACAATAGATCAGACCTCAATTGGAAGGGATGATTGGTTTGGCCCACAGACACAAACAGATGTCAAGGAAGATTCAGGGTTACCACCGAAGGGTTCAGCATCCATAGGCCAGACCCACGCTATTTACAAAGAGAACATCCAGGGGTGGTGACATCATACATTGTTGGGAAGTTATGGCTCGATTGGCTTAAAACCTCAACACTACCCCAGGTGAAACAGCACTTATCCGTACTAACAGAGGATGTAGACCTATGGGATTTTTTATTAGGTCCCAGAAAACCATGTCAGAAATGTTTCTTTTATGCTGTCTATAATGAAATCTGGAAAATCTTCCAACAAGAAGCAGAGGAGAGACTTCGAGAAATAGATAGGATTAACCTAGAGAAGGCATTAGCCGTAGTTGACAATGGTATGACTATGTTAACATCCAGGATTCATTCACTGGGCAACATTGTATCTTCTGCTATTGATATATTAGAACAAGATTTGTCCATATTACAGCACGGGCAATCACAACTACGTTCTATTATGTTACTAAGCTGGACGCTGTAATCATTGTGCGCTGGTTACGTGCCTTGGTGTTTTATCAACAGTACGTTTTTGTTTGCTGCATATAATCTGACACAAAAACAGATAACAATGGCACAAAGAGGAGCAAAATATACAATGCCGCATATTGAAAAATTGGACAAGTTACCGTTTACTGTGGCAGAATTGCAATCCACAGAGTGGTTAATCCATGGCCATATAACACTACCCTTCACAACTTTCCAATTTTCAGTATTGCCTAGAACAATAACAGGCAGGCAGATATGAAGAAATGGGTAGGGAATTCATTAAGGAGTTTTGGGAATTACTGTACAGATTTCAATGCAGGAGTGGGGATCTAGAAGTGTTTCTAAGCGGTACAAACTGTGAGAATGCTTTAAGTGGATCTCTCATATGCCAGGATAATATGCTACATGGGGCCTGTAATGGTTCAGTGGTGAACCTTTCCTGTCACTTAAGAGGTAGCCCAGCAGCCGTGATTACCCCGGTATTCAAACTACTTTCGAATGGGAGTTACTTGATGCTGAACGATCAAGGTTGTTGTGGGATGCTTCCAGGCATAGCATATCTAGTCACCATGAGCTCCAGGGTTACTTACTGTAAGCAAATTTGGATTCCACTGACAACACACAGTCAGGAATGCACCGTTATGGCCTTCATCGCATGTTTCTTTTATATGGTTTGATACTCTGAGCAGAATGAAAGCCATGCTTCTACAGAAAACCGTGCCCTTTACCTCCACCCGGGAGACTTTTGATCTCCAAATATCAAGGTCCTCGGCTGATATACAGGCACTCATACGTAAGAACTGCCCCTTCCATTTCACAGAAATAGTCAATCGTATCTTTAACATGTTTGATTGGGGTGTGGCTTGGAGCCTCAAGATGGAGGTCGCACTCTAGGAGTGCTCCGGACCCCTCCGTCATCAGCTCCTAAATCCACCACCATCAGAGAGCACCCATCCTCACAGCCCGATACCCCGTGTCCATACCTGGGGGCAAAATCAGCGAGTCCAGGCACCGAGATCAACTTTATTATTATTTTATTATTATTATTTTTATTTATATGGCGCACGAACCATCCCCAAGGGGATCTCTCGGTGCCTGGGAGCTGATAAGCAGAGCGTATCAGTTGAATAGCCAGGTTTTTAGGTGCTTCTTAAAAATAGTTGGCGAGGGGCAGGAACGCAGCTCTAGAGGCAGCGCATTCCAGTGTTTAGGAGCCAGATAGGAAAAGGCACGGCCCACCATTTTCACTTTTTTAATTCTCAGCACTTGGAGAAGCTTTAGGCTACTAGACCTTAAGAGTCGCATTGGAGTATACCATTCCAACTTCTTCAAGAGGTATTTAGGTCCCTGTCCAGAGAGTGCCTTACAAACTAGGCACAACAGTTTGAAAAGTGCCCTCTTTCTTATGGGCAGCCAATGTAGATCTCTTAGTAGTGGCAAGGATGCCGTACGCGGGGGTTTAATTAAGGCTAAGCGGGCAGCCGTGTTTTGAACCACTTGTAGCCTAGAAAGCAGGTCTTCCCTCAACCCCACCAGGAGAGCATTCCCATAATCCAGTCTGCTAACTAGCAGTGCCTGGATCAGAGCTCTTCTAGTGGAGAGAGGAATCCTAGGGGAAGACCTTCCTTAACATACGTATCAGTCCAAAACAATTACCCGATAGGGTTTTAACCTGTTCTTCTATGGATAAATTATTATCCATTAAGATGCCTAGGTTTTTTACCCCTTTTTTGGCAAGGGGAGATGATCCTAATTCCTCCGGCCACCACTCGTCTGTCCATATCTCTGCTGCTTTACCAAACAATAAGATCTCCAATTTGTTGGAATTTAGCTGCAGGTAGTTGTTTTTCATCCATGTGGATATTTTCATCATACAGCTCTTAAATCTGTCTCTGGTCACCTTGGGGTCCTTCTCTATTGGAATTATCACCTGAGTGTCATCTGCATAGGAGATGGTTTGGAACCCACAGGATTTTATAATGGTAGCCAGAGAGGACACATAGATGTTGAACAGGGTGGGGCTTAAGATAGAGCCCTGAGGAACCCCCTTACCCACAGCCGAGGTCTGCGAGAGAAATGAGTCCAATTGAACACATTGCGCTCTGTCTGATAGGAAACTCTGCAGCCACTCTAATGCCCTTCCAGTGACACCAAACTCTCGCAGTCTATCCAACAGAATTCTGTGAGAGATGGTGTCAAAGGCTGCTGACAGATCAAGAAGAACCAGCACCACCGGGGTCCCTTCGTCCAGCAGCATTCTAATGGTATCAGTTACCTCTACCAGAGCGGACTCCGTGCTGGTTAGCCCGACTGCGAGGGATCCAGAAGTTCATGCTGCTCCAGATGATCTGATAGTTGGCGATTGATCAGCTTTTCCATCATTTTAGAGCATAATGGAAGCGAGATCGGTCTATAATTCTGTAGATCGGCACAGTCTGCAGATAGTTTCTTGGGCAAGGGTTTAATAAAAGCCTTTTTCCATCTAGCCGGAAAAGAGGAATTAGCTAAAGATAGATTACATATTTCCGTAATGGGATTAGCTAGTTCCATTGCTAACTCAGGTAACACATACGGGGGGCTATATCAGACGGGGAGCCTGACTTAATGCATTTCAAAAGTGGTAACACCTGCTCCCTGGTGATCGATGCAAAAGTTTCCAGCTTCACTAGGGAGGGATTTACTGTAATTGAAATTCTTTCTCGTTGACTGATCCCTGCTCAAAAGAGTCATATATGTTATCTATTTTAAAATGCATGGCTAGATTATCGCAAAATTCCTGTGTGGAAGGGCAGGTAGGAGCTGCTACTCTGGGGGTCGTAAAATCCTTAGGCATCCTAAAAAGTTCTTTCGATGAGCCCTTTGCCTCCTTGATACGAGTGGCTAGGAATGTTCGTCTCGCTGTATTACAGTTCTTGAGGTACAACCTATGTGCTGTATTGTAGGCCAGTCTGTCTTCTTCAGTTTTAGTCTTCCTCCATTTTCGTTCCTTTACCCTGCAAGCAGCTTTCTCCGTCTTTATACTGACGGAGTACCAGGGTGCCGGACTCGATCTCTCAGATTGTAGCTGTTTTACTCGGGGCAATCTTGTCAAAAGCCATGATGACCTCTGACTCAAAATTGCCTAAAGCTACATTGATGTCTTGACATTCATTACACATAGGAGGAGAAAAGACAGTACTAAACATTTTGGGTGTTATTTTCCTCCATTGTCTGCGTGTGACTTTCCGCCCTAGTGGTTTTTCCCTGCCTTTAGGAGCCGAGAAAGAAAAACTAAGGGCCATATGGTCCGACCAACTAACTGCTTGCGGTGGTTCTGTGCTCAGGCTGGAAATGTTGGTAAAGATATTATCACACGTATGGCCTGCTAAGTGGGTTGGACAAACAACTTTAGGCAGCAAGTCTAGCAATTCCATTGCTGCTAGCAGGTCAGCAGTGTCCGTATTGGCATCCGTATCAAAATAAAAATTAAAATCTCCTACCAGGAAAAAATCTTTCGTTTGCAGAACAAACGGGGCAAGTATTTCTAATAGGGAGGCACAAAAAGCCTTCTTAATTTCCCCTGGAGGGTGATATACAACTGCTCCTACTACCTTATGGCATTGGACCGGTTCAATAGCTATAATCATCAACTCCAGCCCGGGAGATGATACTGTGTGCAGCACTTTAGGATTTAAGGTAGGACGAGTCGCTATGGCCAGCCCTCCACCTCTTTTCCCCGTTCTGTCTAACCTTACTACTGTGTACTCTGGGGGAAAAGCAATAGCTAAAGAAGGAGAGGAATGTGTGTGTAGCCATGTCTCAGTAAAAAAACAGATGTTGGGTTTGTGATCATCTAACAGATCCCAGACTTTCGTGGCATGCTTAGATATGGACCTTGCATTGATATATAGCCCTTGAAAGATGCCACTAGCCATCCTATCCTTGATTAAGTCTTCCTTAGGGGTCATATTTGTCATGAATTGCCGCCCTAAAGGTGGATATATATTCCAAGAGCCTACTGCTCCTTGGGGCTGACTAACTGACAAGTTACAACAGGGGCAACAGTTTATGAAGGCTCCAAAGTCCTGGCAAAACCTACCATCACACTCCTCACTAAACCTGTTTGTCCTCATCTCCAGCAGCTCCTCCCTTGAATAAGTTAGGGGCAACATTGTTATGGGCGCAAGAACGGGCGGAGGTTTCTGTCAGCTGGCAGCGGTCTGGCGCGGGCGGGCGCAGACGGGCTTGCCTTCGGCACGCCAGTGTCACGCCCGCTGCGCGCCCGTGAGCGAGGAGGTTTTAAATGACTCAGCGCTGGATCACTAGAGCGCTAACCTCCCAAGATGGCGCCCGCTCTGTGTCCCTCTAGTCAAGGGTTATCTCTCTCCACTCAATCTGTCATGAGCAAGACCGTGGTGGACCGAAGAGACCCCCGTAGCAGGTAACAAAACAAAATACCCAGCAGAATCACAATCGTTTAAAATCCGTTCCCCCCGCTATTCATGCAAAAGGTCCTAAAATTATAAAAACTTCACCCTAGGATCCCCGGGCCGCACTGGACTCAAGATGGCGTCTCCCAGCGGTGGCGGCTCCCATCCCCTCGAGGCTTTGCTGTGACCTCCACACGGGCGGGGAAGGGGGCCTGCAGAGGCATCTACGGAGAGCCTGCCTGTTAACTGAGGGCAGAGTCGCGGGAAGCGCCGGCTCTGTTCGCACAGAGGTGAGGAGCATTGAAGCGTGGCCTGCAGCGGGACCTTCCTCCGTCCCTAACTGCACCTCTTGAGGGTGATCACGGCCAGGCCTGCAGTGGCCGCGCACGACTGGCAGGTGGGATGCAGGGGGGACTGGCTGCTTCCTTGGGCAGTGGGGGGGACCGGGGTCCTCTCTTCCCCCCCCTCCTTCTCCTTCCTTTGAAGACTCCTGGCGGTTCTAGGCCGGGCGCCGTACTCTCCAACATTGGGCTCTGCGGCGCACCTCATACCCGAGCCTCCTGCGCCTTGGAGCGGGCCGGGCACTAGCGCACAGAAGAGAGGCCTGCCCGGATTGCCCTCCTGGGCCTGTGTGACTGCTAGGGGCAGAGTGCAGGGGGGACCGGCTGCCGTCTCGGCCAGCAGAAGACCATTGCACTGTGTTCCCCCCTCCTGCAAACCTGATGAGTATTGAGCAGCGGTGCATTTGACCAGGGAAGCCGGCCCTGAATGAGTGACTGCGGTGGCGGCCCCAACGCCTTGTAGCTAGGAGAGTCCCAACGGAGAGGGACCCACAACGGGGCGGATCGGCTGCATCCACTGGCAGCGGGGGTCCCGGCTGGGGCCTTCCCCCACCCCCTGATTATTTGGAGACGTCCTCATGCCATTGGGCCCTGGGACTCACCAGCCCAGAGACTCCTGCGCATCACCGCTGCGGCCCCGCACGGAGAAGTGAGGCCTGCCCTGATTGCCTTCCTGCAAAAAGAACACTCAGGGGAATGCCCAAATGACCCTCCTATACCTGGGCATAGAAACCTCTAGAATATATGAACAAATGGTATAGAGGGATAGATCATTTTTTTGTTTTTTGCACAAGAGTTTATTAATTACCTTGGCAAAAAGCCTATTTCTTATGGCAAATTTTGATAATTATTTTTTACAGGCACAAATATCCATCGGTGGGCATCAAAACGAATGGTACACAAGACTAAACACATTTGTTACATAAATACAAAAATAAGTTACAAAACAATACATATATACATACTCATGTATAGAGTAACTCAATCCAAAATCTTTTCCCCTAAAACTATTTCATAAAAATGTACACTTCTCGGTCCTAGTGATACATTCGAAGGTCGTCGTATGGGCAAAACAAGGGAATTAGCACTCTATCTTAATTCGTAATGCCAAAAAACTCATGTTTTAGTTCCAACAATAGGTGGACTCCTCCTTCATCTATGTGTCGACGCGTTCGCGTTTCAGCCTCCACTTTCTTTTTGGCTTCCTCAGGACGGGGATATAATCTACAACAATAATTAAACTAAAATGAACTACTAAAAAACTATTTGCCCATACAGTGTTCAGAAGGGAGGAGACATCTACAAGGCTATGTGACTTCACTCAAAAAAATATATATATATAGTCTCAAAACTGTTCATACAAAACATACAAATAATAGTAATAATGCTAATGATAAAGCGCCCTCACTTGTAACATTACTTCAGGAGATGAAGCACCAAACTAGTGAATATAAAGAGAGAGGTAACTTCAAGACTCATGCACACCAACACCACTGATGTGACAAAAATGCCGAGCTACCCAAGATTCATCATATCCAATCCAAGTTCAAGGCTGGAATACCTGTATATTTATCCAAGCTAAACCAGTCTCACTTCCAAAAACCGGAGGGCTTCTACTATGGCCCCACTCATTGGTATCGGGATCCTACAGAGATAAAGGATAGATACTTCATAGCGACTCTTATTGATCTATTTAAATGACCTATCAATGATCTAATAGTGCTAAAATCCGAACCTCAATATCCTTGCGTCGTCTAGAGTTGACCTGGCATTCTTCGTTTACCTCCTCGTAATCTCGGGTCACTACAAAAGAGAAACGCAAACCTATTATCTGGGTCTCGAGTAATTCTATGTGTGTGCACATCCCACTCAGTCTCTCCCAATCATGAAGTCTATCCGATGAGTCAAAAGATCAGGACATACATTTCTTCTTCGTTCTCTTTACCTCCACCGTGCTCCGTAAACGTCCGTCATTTTCCTCCTTTCGTTTCAATGAACTGGCGTTGCTAACCCCTATCGGGCCGTGTGTAAATACGTATGCGCGTGGTTACGTCATACGTCCCCGAATCAAAGATACCAACAAAGGACTAATTCTCGGGTTGTATTGAAACTCACATACTATATAGTAATGGCGGCTATTCCGTCTTCCGCTGTGGTACATAAACCATAACCAATAAACTCAAATTCAGAGGCGCCCTCTCCCTGCAATTCCACTTGAAGGCAGACCAAAAAATAGTTTGAAAAAATCAAAAGAGACAATATCCAAATAGAAAAAATAATACAAACGGAACAAATCTGAACAAATAAGGTGCAAATATGGGCTCTCAACTCCTCACCCAGCATATTCAACGGCACCACTGCGTGTTATGTTAAAAACCCCATATAGGTAAATCATTCTCTATCATATACACCCTAAATCCAACTATAAAGGGTGTTAGGTCAGACTCGTCACTCCCACTGCAAAAGTTTGTCCATCAAATTGTGGAACGACGCAGGGGATTCTCAAAGGAGGAATCTCTAAGCAAATTCTTAGATCCTAAAATCAAGTCACATATACTAAACTGACTCTTTGGACCACAAAAGTTCTAGTGCAATGCTTCAAAATAAGCAAACCATTACTCTCAGTGCCGGGTTCGAAGTATCCAAACTGTACATCAAGAGTGTCATCAATTCCATAACACTGTATGTTCAAAAGCCGGGGCTTACAATCTAAAAGAGAACCGCCTAACTTCATAGTAATTATTCTTTGACATGTCAGACTATCTTTGAAAGAAAAGAGAGAGATAGAGAGAGAGGGAGAGAAATAGAGAGAGAGAGAGAGAGCGGGGTAGAGGAGATATCACATTCATCAAGATGTTATACAAGCTACGGTCAGGAAGATTGAACCTGATATCTGCAGACTCAGAGTGTCTCTATTTCATTTAAATCAATGCCCATAGTTCATCTCTCTCATTTAGACCCTCTGTCGCTGTGTGATATCTTTCGATGAGTCGTGCTTCTGTACGATTCAGCCTCATCTCCAAATCTCCCTTATTACTTGCCTTAATTACAGCCAAGATTGTCCACTCCAAATGATTCTCATTGTGGCCAAACTCAGTGTAATGTTGTACAAGTGGGGCTCCCTGGGTTTTACATCTAATGCGGGATTTGTGTTGTATAATCCGCATCTTCACCATTTGTGTTGTCTGCCCTATGTACATCTTCCCGCAAGGGCAGATCACAGCATACACCACATTTTTGGTGTTGCAGTTAGAGAACGCTTGCATCACGTTTCTTGTTCTTAATCATCAATGTTTTAGATTCATTCGTACTCACACAAGCCACACAATTATTACAATGGTAATGCCCTATCACTGCAGGAATGCCCAACAGGGTTCTTGTGTCTTTTTTTATCGGTGGATCTCTCATAGCTTTAACCAAATGCTGTTTCAAGTTTTTACCTTTTCTAAAGGCAAACAATGGTTTTGGTATATTGAATTGATCAAATAACCTCCAGTTTTTTAATATGACGTTTTTGACCTTATTGCTTTTGTATTAAACGTCAATATACATGTCAGGAGATCTGGCTTTTCTTTTATTTTGGGAGTGAGTAAACTCTCCCTAGGCGTAAACCAAGCTCTTTTCAATGCCGTTCTCACCAGTTTTTTAGGGTATCCTCTGGAACACAATTTGACCTGTAGTTTTTCAGCATTATTGAAATAGTCATCTTTATTAGAGCAATTGCGTCGTATTCTAAGAAACTGCCCATAGGGCAGCTTTTCTTTGAGACTCCTAGGGTGCCCTGATGAAAAATCTAGTAGTGTATTCCGATCAGTGGGTTTTGAGTACAAATTCACCTCTAATCTCCCTTTGTTGTTAAAGATCCATAAATCAAGGAAAGTGATACGTTCATTGCTAACGCATTTAGTGAAGTTTAAATCTGGTGTACATCCGTTCAACCAGATATGCAATCTCTCTAATTCCTCCATTTTTCCATTCCAGATAAGGAAAATATCATCAATGAAGCGCACCCACCTGTAGGTGTATGGAAAAAACGGTGCCGCCTCATTGTAAATATATTGCCTTTCGAATTGATCCATTACTAGGTTCGCTATTTCCGGGGCAAAACAACAACCCATCGCCACGCCCTTTATTTGGAGAAACAACTCATTCTTAAAGGAGAAAAAATTATTTTTCAGACAAATTCTGGCCAAATCTAGTAAAAATTCAGTGGGAACCTGGTGTGGCCTAATTCTTTGGTCCAAGATCAATTCCATTACCAGGAGTGCCTCATCTTGGGGTATATTAGTATAGAGGCTCTCGATATCAAAGGAGACCAACAATTGTTGGTCTCCATCGAAAGTCTGATCCTCAATTTTGGAAATGAAATCCATAGTGTCCCTCACATATGCCTGTGTCATACTCACAAAAGGTTTGAGAAATGTATCTACATATTTGGCCAGTGGTTCAAGTATCAATCCACAGGACGAAATAATTGGACGTCCCGGGGGGTTGGTGGCATTTTTATGTACTTTAGGAAGCACATAAATCAACGGTACTTTTTGCTTCGTAAAGTTTAGATAATCGTATTTTTTTTACATAAGTACCCATGTTCTAAAGCCTTAGTAGTCAAATACAGGATTTTTGCTTTTAAAATAGGGGTGGGATTATCACATACCTTCCTGTAGTGTGCAGGATTATTCAACTGCTTGACCACCTCTCTGTCATATTCATTGATGTCCCAAACAACAATTCCCCCTCCCTTGTCAGCTGGTTTTATTACCGTTAAGGGATTGTCCATCAGGCCTTTCAAGGCCATATGTTCTTGCTTATTGAAATTAGACTTGAATGTAAGGTGTTTACAATTCAAATTGTCTATTTCTTTCAATACTTGATTCTCGAACAGTAAAATCTCTTCTGGGATCATCTCGCTTTCTGGGCAAAAAGAAGACCACTCACATTGTATTCCTGTGTTTCTTTTTGGTGTGAAAAAAATACTTTCAATCTAATCTTACGTAGAAATTGTAGTATCTCAGTCTTAGTGTCCACTGGATCTTGCAAGACTAGAGGCACAAAGGATAAACCCTTTTGAAGGACTCTCATTTCCCTTGGCATCAAAGTATGTTTGGATAAATTGTAAATAGGCATCAGAGTGTCATTAGATGGATTATTTAAAGGATTGGCAATGTCTACATTTAAGTTTATCGCCTGCAAGCTCTTTGGCGCGTTCGAAAAAAGTTCTGTTCTTGTGCTTGTTGGTGGATCGGTGCCCTCCATCCCCCTCTGAACCCTCGCCCCCTGCGGGTCCCTCTGTCTAAAAAAGGAGGGGGTACGTTAGGATATTGGTAGATAGGGTGGTATGGCTGATAATATGGGCTGATAATATGGGCCTGCTCCTTGATCAGAATCTGATGATGAATATGACCCCACAAACAACATAATGGTATGTTTGGATGTTGAAGCGCTCTATACGAGCATCCCACAAGAGGAGAGCATTCAAGTCATCAAAAATCGTCTAGAACAAGAAAACTGGACCTGGGATGCCCCAGTGATGTGGGTTACCACTCTGATGCGTCTGGCAGTAACGGAACATTTCTTTAGATTTGAGGAACAGCTCTATCTCCAAGTCCATGGCACTTCGATGGGCAGCACCTTTGCGCCTAGCATAGCGTGTCTGTACATGGACCAGATAGAAGAACAGCACATCTGGTCAGCCAACCCTTACTCTAATAAAATGTGTAAGTCGTGGCGTTACATCGATGATGTTCTCATGGTATGGAAGGGAGACTCTATTACTCTGGCCAGTTTTCATGTGTGGCTTAACCAACTGAATCCACACTTGAAGTTCACTATGACCTATAATCTTGACGAAGTTTCTTTTATTGATGTGAAAATTAAGGCTAGCAACTATGGCCTGTTCAGTTCCCTGTATACCAAAACTACTGATAAAATAGTTTGCTACATTTTACATTTTGAAAGTACGCATCCTCGTTCCCTTAGGGAAAATCTTCCTATAGGACAATTTTTACGGATTCGTAGGAATTGCCAGGATTTGGACGATTACAAATGCGAAGCAGAAGTACTGGCAAAAAAATTGGAAGAAAGAGCCTATCCAAAGAGAATTATTGAGAAAGCCAAGAAAAGATCTCGAAACACTCCAAGAGAGGCGCTACTGGATACACATCCAAAGGAGGCAAAAGATACGATTATATGCGTCACAACGTACAATGCATCGTCCAATGACATTAAAAGAATCATTAACAAGAAATGGCAAATCCTAACATCCAACAATCTGAAGTACGACAAGCTGATGTTTTCTTTCCGAAGAAACAAAAGTCTACGAGATACTTTGATACATACAGATTTAAAACCAAAAAAAACAACTCAACAATTGACACTATGACAACAACCCCCAGTCATTGGCCATTATTCATGAGGGTCATGTGTCGTATGTCCTTTGACACAACATACCAAAGAGATCGATTTGGGAATGCATCATGCATGGGAACAACGGACCCATACAAATTGTAATAGCGACAAAGTCATCTACATGATTAAGTGCCCATGCCAAATAATGTACATCGGCATGACTGGAAGAAAAGTTATGGTGCGCATTAGCGAACACAGAAGCACCATCAGAAGAGCCATAACAGCTACAAGACTAACAGCACATTATGTTGAAATGAAACACACAGATATGGATGTACAGTGGACTGTAATTGAAAAAGTCACTGGAGATGGAGATCTGACCAGCAAACTCCCGAGAGAGAGAACAACGATGGGTGTATCGTTTGAGAACTCACATCCATGGACTCAATGATTCCATACCTTGGAATCCATTGAATAAAAAGAGCTAGATTATCACACAGAGATTATTCTCACACATAGTGGGTATCCACCCTGTGGTTTTTACCTCTACACACCTTTCGGTATGATTGATAGGTGAATGTATATATATTTTCTTACCATTGCTATATCCGGATGGCCTCTGAATCGGTCTTCCATACTAACAAATTAAAACCGACTGACATACAGTGGTTTGTGTACATCCTATCTCTATATCTGCTGCACAACACCTCTCTAGTGCGGCCACATCTACCAATCCACATAGAGGGTCTTTTAGGATCACATTTGGCTATATGTCACACACATTTGATCAACAGTGTTACCATTGGAGGGAACTACACAAATAACCATATACTTGTGCATTTTTCAGTATACCCTGGCTCATGGTGTTAGAGCCATATTACAGGGCTCAATGTCTACCTCATTTATTTGGTGTGTTTTACACTATCCAACACACCCTATGCAGCCTTCATTGGCTGGGCTTAAAATCGATATGATGGCGATGTATGGCGCTGCCATGTTTTACAAACTTAGATCCATAAAGTTTTTTTCAGATACAATATCGTACTTGGGATACAAACTACATTTCCCATGTTTTTTTTGAGGTACACGCTTCGTATCCCACGCATTTGTTACTGGGGATAGTTGCAATTATAAATCTCTCTTTATTCCCGCACATAATTTGGAGTTCCACAATATATTCATGAACCCTCTTTACATACTAAGTCCCGTGCACGCAAATTTTGCATTTTTGAACTTCAATCCCCATGATGCAAGCGGTAGTTTGAAGTGCCCCCACGTGACCCTAGCAGTGCTCACGTCCTCGTCCCTGCCTTTTTAAACTGGAGGTGTGTGTTACCGGACGCTCAACAGCCGATAGAACCCGCGACTAATAGGTCTTTGGACAGGGCAGGACCAGTAAGGATGTGAGTTACACAAAATCTTTGCTTGCTGACAACAGGTATGAAGCGATACCAAAGGGGATGATGGATGGAGCGTTTGAGCAAATCAAACACTCACCCCCAGTCAACTGATCTGGGTTTAATCCATCATCATTCTTTAGCTCACTCCACCACCCCAGTTCAGACATGGCCATATGCAAATCAGTCTGACCCTGTGCCTCATGGGAACAGTCCAGCCCGAACTGCCAAGCCATGTCTTCCCTGGACCGGAAACAAGCATCCTGGGACCGGTTTCGGGTTCATAACCCTCACCAGCCAGGCTATCTTGAATCCAGTGGCAAAGTGAGCAAGGGACCCACGTCTGGGCATACCCTGCCAACTTAGGGCGAACAAAGCGATACCAAAGCGATATGAGCAGTTATAATTCCCACGTGGAGTCATGCCGAATCTTTGGCCCTTACGAATTGTTGTTATGTTTGTTTATTTCCATTGCCGGTCATCTCCATCGAATATTGCACTGAATTTACGGCGCTCTATGACTATGTCCGACAACACAAATAAATTACAGGGCCACCCGTATCTAAGTGCGGTCCCATGTGATTTCTTTCCTCTCCCAATACGGGGTAAGAAAGAGTATTTTTATCAGACTCCTCGTGTACTACGAGGTGATGTGAGTAAGTGTGAGCATGTGACCCGCAAAGTTCACAATTTCTGCATTTTTAATCGAGACACTTGGTTCTGAGTTTATTAACAAGCGACAAATTGTCGCCATATGACAATATGTGTGATCTACGCATGAAGTTGTGTCACACGTATTTCTGCAGCATGATAATTATAATGCTATTTCACCCTTTGAAGAGATTAGATACTAAGGGTAATGTTACTGTAGGAGAGTAGGATCTGCACTTATGTTGCCCCCACTTTTTTTCTGATGTATACACTGGTTTCTGGCTATAGTCTGGCTGGGTCCCTGGTAATCAGGGCCCCAGTCTCTCTATTCTCTCTAAACGACTTGGTGTGCATATTAGATGCACTAGTGATTGGATACTGTGGTACCTTATGAGCCCCTAGTATATGGTACCTCAGGTACCTAGGGCATAGGCACTTCACAGGCCTACCAGGGGGTGAAGCATGTATTATGCCACCCCTGGGAGGCAGACTCAATCTGACACCACAGGCCTGCTACTGCAGCCTGTGTGAGGTAGTGTTAGCACTCCTCACTGAGGTATAGGTTTCTATATCTCACCATACACACACATATAAACCCCTATGGCAGGCCCTATCAATCCTGAGGGCAGGGTGCTTGGTTTAAAATGTGAGGGGGTGCCTCTGCCTGAGCAGGTCCCCTCTGCAGCTACCAGAGTCTATTCTCTATGACTGTTTGTGGATGCGGTTAAACCATGTACTCTTAAGTGCATTAAAATGCTAACTTTGGAATGACTGCGTCAAAACATGTCGTGTTTGGTGTCAAACAACTTGGAATCATACCACCACATCAGTCCATGATGTGGGAACATGATCCCACCCTTCTAGAGGGGACGACATGTAAAACAATAGAAATCCTATAGAGCCCTGGCATCACAAAATGGATGCCACCAGCACAGACACTGGGCTGCCCTCCTGCTGCTGACTGAAACTCGCAGTGGAGGAAGCCCAACAAAAGGCATCCTGTCACAGGGAGGTATCACCACCTTCCAGACAGGATTTAGTGTATTGGGGCTGGGTGAGTACACTCCTAGAGTGCTTTGAAGTCCTGCACTGGGGGAGCAGTAGGCTCCTCTGTGCATATGCCAGCTCAAACCGGTTCAGGGGCTACCTGTGCCTGCTCTGGCGTGAAACTGGACAAAGGGAAGTGGGTGTAACCACCCCCTCCCCTCACCCTCCTAGAGGAGTGGTCTTAGAGCTAGTCCCTCCCCTATCTTCACTATAAGATAGCAAGCTTTGCCATTGAAAAACAGATAACCCTGGACGACGCTCTACAAAGAAGAATCCAGGCCCTTCGACGTTCCACTACCTTTGGAAGACAGAAGAATCTCCCTTGGAGTCAAGGAGTGACTCCCCTGCTTGGCAGGCACCAAAAACCTTAATCAACGGTTGCAAACTTTCCCGCTCCCGCTGGAGTTCGAAGTCCCTGCTGCCCCGGAAGTGGATTTCCTGACTTCTCAACAGCCATTGTGAGTCCCCAGCAAAGCTGTGGCGAGTGGACCCCACGAGTGACGAGGAACAGCAATACCCGGGGACCGTGCACTATTGTCGAGTGCAAACCCTTCACGACGTCCTATGGACTTGTGCTTTGGACCACTTGTGGCCCAAGCCTCCAGCAGGTTTTGCAGCGAAAATCAGTGGCCTACCCCGTCCCGAGTGACCGTGGGCTCCTGTGAAGCATTTCCTGAAGAGGCGCCTTGGCGATCCCTTGCCCGTTGGCTTGTGGGTCCTCCGAAGACTTTCTTATCGACTAAAAGGGCTCCCCTGGTTGCTCCAGGCCTGCCCTCACCTACCCTCACTGGGTGAGTCCCTCAGACCTTGCTGGTCTGCACCATCGACTTTCTTCAGTCTACACGAGACTTGCAGTTGCCAAGGCTTGTTGGCTCCAATCCGGGTGCCGATACCGCCATCAGCTGCAGACGTCGTGGGACACTCCAATCCAGCCGCTGGTCATCCTCGATCTCTCCTGGACCTCGTGAGCGAAGAGTCAAAACACCATCGACGACCTGAAATCACCCGACATCAGTGGTCATCCATCTTCCTGGCCACCGGTCACTGGCAAATGACTTTGAACACTGTCCCTTCAATTTTCAGGTCTTCTCCATCTTGAATCCAGGCTTGGATTCCACCGGACACTTCTTCAGTCGACGCAAGCAGCAAGTCTTCTCTGGTCTCCATAGAAAACAGCGACGCAACCCGAAACCAAAAGACACCTATGCACCCGGCTTCCCTGGGTGAGGTAACTCGTGCACTCCAGTGCCCTAATGTGTGTTGGCCCTTGAATTACTTACCTCGTAAGTGGCTTGCTTGTAGACTTCATCGAAGTACCCTAAAACTTGAAAAATCAAACCGCGACTTGCACCATTGTAATCAATAGGGAAACCGCGGCTGTGTTCACACACTGCACGCGTCTCCCGTGGGCCTGTTACTTACCTGCTAACACTGCAGTAGTGAAGCCCCAGCGATTCCCCAGGCCCTTGGCCTTGTCATTTTGCAAGTCGACATTCTTATACCATTTTTTTAGTATATGGTCTGGCACGGCCCTAGGGCTCCAGGCATATTTGTGCTTAATTTTTTGTGAAATGTTGACATTTGAATGTGTATCTGGCTTCAAATCTCATAAAGAGATTAGTAGAGTGTGTCTAGTAATAAATACATATATATTTGATATATATACCTGTGTGGTGTCCTTTCATTTGGTAATTCAAGAGATTATAAGGTAAAACAAGCTGCTTTACATTCCTCTGAGACTTAGCCTGAAGGCTGCTCTCCACAGCTACCACTAGGATAGCTTTCTTTAAAAGGTTGTCTTAAACCTATCTACCATAAGAGTCGAATTGGACTGGTGCAAGGTGGCCACTATAACTAGTGACCAGCATATGCCAGGCCAACTTCTCACAGTTACTTTCTCACTATATGAGTTTTCTTGACACTTTTCAGACGATATAACAATGGTGTGCTGATGTTTGTTATTTGTGTGTTCACTTTCCACAGATGGAGTGATTTACATACAAACAAAGGAGCAGCTTTCTGCCCTTTTTTTTTTACAAATAGTGTAGGGCAATTCCCTCTTTACTCTTTTCCCAGGGGGGACCTAGCCCTGAAGAAAGTCCCGCACCATTTTTTGGGCACCTGTTGGACTGAAACATGTTGGCCTTAGGGTCCTAGGACCATAATACTCCAAAAGACCCTATTGTTCTTTATTTTTAATATCCCTGCCAGATCCAAGAATAAAGGGAAACTGGGATCTGTCAGTGGATTTTTAATCTTTATCCCCCCCGGCCATATATGGGTCGTGGTGTCCCGATGAAGCATGACACCACTAGGGTGTGTGAGGGAATTAAAAAGAAAAGGAGTTTCCTCCTTCACCTTTGCTGAGTGGTGCTATACCCACTACTTCATATAGGGACATTCCACCATTGCCTTATTAAACACCTAACCGTAGATATAACCATCCCTGACGGTTAGCTCAAGAGGGGAGTACTTTTACGTGGACTAGTAAAGTTAGATATAACCTTACTCTCTAAAGTGGTAGCTTGGTCGAGCAGTAAAGCAGTATCAGAGGACAGTGTAAAGCATTTGTTGTACACACTCAGTCAGCAAATGGTCTCACACACTCAAGAACTGAACTCTAGGCCAATTGTTTTGTATATAAAAATATATAGTCGTTTTATTTTAGAACCACAAGTAGGTATCAAAATACTTTCTCAGAATGAGATGCTTTAGTTAAATACTTTCAATAAGCAATAGACTTTTAAATGCAATAGTTACAGTTGTTGCAATGGGCAACACAAGTTAAACACAATTATAACATTGAGCTCAATGGGAATTTTAAAGTGAACACAATATCAATTACTTTGCATAGGTTTTTCTTACTCAGGGCTGGATCCTGGATTCAGCCCTGGTGCATCCCCTGTAAACAGTTGAAAGAAATCGTTTTTGTTACACAGGCGATTTTTAAGTAATATTTGTATGTTTCAAAAATCGACACTTAAAAGAATTTCTGGCAAAAAACGGGCAATGTTATCCTATGGAGGAAAGTTTGGTTATCGGAAAATCACAGTTGTAATTGCTTTGTAGAGTCTTTGCTGGGCACAAAGATCCAGCACTGGGATCTCTCCTGATAACAGGTGAGTAATTTCGTTTTAGTTGATCGGGTGATTTTTAGTGAATATTTCAAAGTTTCAAAACTCGACACAAGAAATTCCAAGTGCAAACCAGTCAATGTTACCCTATGGAGAAAAAGTGAGTTAAGTACTCAACTGGCAGAGTTAAGGTTCTGAGTATAGACTCAGGGGTCTCCCAGGGTCAGGTAGTTACAGTTATTACACCCTCAGTGGCACAGGGGCAGCCGGATGGAGAGTGAGTAGGCCCAGTGTTAGCATATGGCGGGCAGGGTCCTTTGGTTGGTGGCTGCTTGCAGGCAGGCCACGCGGCTGTGGGAGCTGAGCTCCTGGTCACTTACACAGGGCAAGTGGGGAAGTAAGATAGGATAGATGTTGCACTTCCAGGGGCACTCACGCAGCTGGGTGCAGGGTGCTTTTGAGCCGTTGGGCGCTCAATGTATTTCAATGGAGAAGCTGCAAGACGAACAAAGGCTGCAAGCTCGGGGACGAAGATTCTTCAGGTGCGACCACCACTTCGAGAGGTAAGTTGGGGAGCTGTAGGTTAGATAGGCACCCAGGAGTTGGGCACAGGGGGCCGCAGGGCGCCGGGTGCAGGGGTGTCTTTTGGCGTCGGGAAATCTTACCCTCAGCTGGTCACGGTTGGGGGGGGTCCATGGTTGTGAGGCTGCAGGCGTCGTCAGGAGCGTCGAGGAGGGTTCTTGGGTGCTAGATTCTTGGTCACAGTCGCTGGGGGGACGTCCTCGTGGTCTTTGTTCACTCAGGCACAGGCCGGGCTCCGTGAGTGCAGAGTGTGCTGGATTCGCGGTTCCTGGCTTGGCACCAGGGGTTGTTGCTTGGTTGAGCAGAACCACTGCTCGTGGGAGTCCCAGTCTTTTATAGGAGCAAGGCAGTCAGGTCCTCCGTGGTTTTTGAGGTTGCTGGCCACTGGAGATGCCGGGATTTAGCAGGAGCAGGTTCGAGGGTTGACAGGCCTGTAGGGCTGGGGCCAAGTCAGTTGGTGTCGTCCTCTTGTTAGCAGCTGCACGGCAGGTCTTCTTTCTTCTTGTTCTTCTTGGTAGTTTCGGAATCGGGATCTGAGGAAGGAAGGTTCAGGGTGCCCCTAAATACTAAATTTAGGAGCGTTACAGGTAGGTGAAGGTCAGGGACCAATGGGTCCCTTTCCTGGGGTGGGTACACCCCCTATCCTGCCACTCTCCAGTGGGATGGGGCAGGAGCCTAGTCCTGATTGGGTAGGGCTCCCCATCCTCAAGATGGCAAGAGCCCAGAGTTGTGCTTCACCTCGCCTCCCCCACCTGAGGGGGGGGGGGTTGGCAGAGGCTGGCACTCCCCCTTTCCTCACTTAGGTTTTCCCGCCGATCTTCCCACCAGAGTGGCGGTCAGAACCGGTGGGGGCCAGTTGCTGAGAACAACAAGTGTCCTGGAGAAGCTCACAAAGGCGGCATGCCTTTAAAGCTCCCCCTGCCCATCCTGGGGGAGGACCCCTAGCACCTCGCCCAGGATGTGCATTGTTGCAGACCCACGAGAGCGGATGGCTCTCTACCCAGGGTTCCAGCCACATGTCTGCTGGGTGGCAGCCTAGGCAGCCTCTCAGACAGGACGCTGGTTGTTGGTTAGGTTCAGGGGGCATCTCTAAGATGCCCTCTGTCAAGCATTTTACATTAAATCCCACACTGGCATCAGTGTGGGTTTAATGTGCTGAGAAGTTTGATATCAAACTTCTCGGGTCTTCAGTGCAGCCATCATGGTGCTGTGGAGTTCGTGATGACGAACTCCCAGCACCATATACTCTTAATGGCAGCACTGCACTTACAGTGCCCAGGAATGGACCTGGGTACTGTAGGGGTACAGGGCTCATGCACCTATACCCACACCACTGGCATAGGGCACCCAGCTAGAGGGGTGACTGAGGTATGCCAGGGCAGTGTGTTTGTGGGCATGGCACACAGGGATGTGTGCCATGTCGACTCTCTGTTTTGTTCTGCACCAAGACACTCAGCCTGCAAAGGCAGTGTGTGTGTGTGTGTCAGGGTACAGGGCCTCTAAGGGTGGCACAGTAAGTGCTGCAGCCCTTAGGGGCCTTCTCTGGTCACAGTGGCCTGGGTACCCGAGTTACCATTTACCAGGGGCTGACATGTGGCCAGAGGTGCCAATTGGGTTTAGGCTTCAATGCAGTTTATGGGAAGGAACACAGGCCCTGGGCACCTGATTGGCAGAAGCCCAGGGCACACTCAGTCAAAGTACATCAGCAATTCAGCAAAAAGTGGGGGCATACCATGCAAGAAAGATGGCACTTTCTCACACTTTACACTTAAGTATCTGTAGACTCGGTATAAGAATTTAATCTGTCCTCCTTCTCATTTCATGCCTTTTCGGTGAGTTGCTGTATGATATTACGATGATGTCATATATTTACTGTGTATTAATGTCTATGTTTACTGCTGGTCTTATGATCTGAAAGAAACATGTTAGTTATAGATTCCTTACCTTAGAATTACCCCCAGGTTTCAGACTGGATCCGGAAAGACTTTTCGTCAGCAGTAACTCTGCGCATCGCAAAGTGGTGTCGGTCGGCTCCGCATTCGCTGTCGGTGTCGTTGTCGCCGGGATGACGTTGCAGTAGCTACGCTCGCTGACGTCAGTTCTTTCTTTTTTCCACGCCAGCCAGCGCAGATCCGGGATGAGCGGTACCTCAGTCATTTTTTGGCTAAGTTTTTCTCGACTTTGTCGACGTCTTGTTTCGAGTCTCCGACTCCGAACAGGTGCACAAGGGATGCCCAGTTTTAATGCCTGCGGTTCCTGTACCCGATTGATGTTGGTGACGGATCGTGTGCCTCTTTTTCCTGGAGCGCGACCACGACCCCAAGTCATGCTCTGACTGTCAGTTGTTGATGCCAAAGGTTTTGCGGGAGCGTCCCGAAAGCTGCTTGAAAGACGACAGTCAGCTCCGCGCCGTTCGAGGTCCCGGTCG
This sequence comes from Triturus cristatus, assembly GCF_964204655.1. NCBI lineage: Eukaryota > Metazoa > Chordata > Amphibia > Caudata > Salamandridae > Triturus > Triturus cristatus. The sequence goes on from NC_140585.1 coordinate 1,344,158,688, forward strand.
AGAGGGAGGTCGTGGGACCGGTCGCGGAGCCACCATCATTCCGGCTTGAAGTCATCGAAGTCTTCGCACTCGGGGTTGGGTAAGTCCAAGCATAAGAAGAAGTCGAAAAAGCATCCTCGCTCTTCGCCTTCTCCCCGTCGATCGGCTGATCCAATGAGGCGCGCGGGGGTGCCACTCCCGCGGCTCCACGCAAGGAGCTCGAAGGGCGACTCCAAGTTTCCCTCTCTTTCAGGGACCCGGAGCAACCCCCGCCCAGCTTCTTACATTCTACGAGGCAATGCATGCCCCACCCATCCTCCCAGTTCTGCGAACTGATTTCTAGGGTTAAGGCCATCCTTTCAGGGCCCGAGTTTTGTGCACCAATGGTCAGTGTCTTGCATGGCTCTGCGTTTCTGGGACGGAAAGTCGTGTACAGAACTGATGTCAGCGCGCGAGGGCGGCGTCTAAGTAGCTGCTGCGACGTCATACCGGTGACGATGACGACGAATGCGGACCGGACCGACGCCACCTTCCGAGGCGCAGAGGTACTGCTGCCAAAAAATCTTTCCAGATCCAGTCTGACGCTTTGGGGTAATTCTAAGGTAAGGAATCTGTAACTAACTAATGTTTCTTACAGATATATCATTACCGAAGGTAAGTAACTTGTGCTTTATTCAGGCTTTACAAGCCAATAGAATTGATTTATAAAAAAAAACATGTCTGATACGGTATAGTCCACCTATTTAAGACCATAGGTTCGGGACTGTTAAGCACCTTTCAAACGGTCAAACGGTAATTTTTCTGCTACCCAATGGACGTCCCAGTCACCAAGGAGATGGAAAAAGCACTCCTGGAGCGTAAATACCTTGACCGCATGGTACAACATCTGGGCACACCTCACCTACGGCAACTAAGTGCCTCTTGGTTCCTGTCATTTAGACCAGCCTGGATGGACTGTGTCCTACCTGTTTTCCGATGCCTGTTCTGCGGTGAAGAATGCATGATGGATCTCTGTCTGACACTTCCATCAGTTGCGCAACCGGACTTCGATGCTTTACTGGACCCGATAATGGCCAATGTTCTGCAGTGTCCCCAGTGTATTCACATGTTGATGGTGGCATTCTTAGAGCCACCACAGGAAGTCTCTACTCCTGTTGGAATGGATACCGGCTCCTCCACTAACACCCAGGCCTTGGATGCCGCACAGGCTGCCCCATTCATCGGCTGCAGGCAGTACAGAAGATCATCTGTGCTCACATGACAATCTCCAAGGTGTTACAGGGATTGTTGTCTGTGAAGGCAGGCAACAGCAATGATGCGTCAACCAGCCAGGACACACAAAGATTTGGCTCGTCGTGTGCTGGGAAAAATACGGCCCGTTTAAAGAAACTCAAATTGAAACTCAAAAACAATTGACACTTTTTATGACCTGCATGGCTTTCCAATGCTTGTAGTCATTCGAACTATATATACGGACACATTAGAGTGATGCCTTAAGTGACAGTGTTTCTCTTTTAGCATTTTTTAGAGTCTTTAACAAAACTATTTGTTTTTACTGTAGTAGTTTGCGAACCAGTGCCTAGACAGCCTAGTAGTACGTTAGAATTTAATTATATCGTCCAGTCGGATGAGGAGTGGGTGTTATATTCCATATAGGTACCCCAATATATCCTAACCGTTCACCTATAGTCTCCCCTACATTACACACATAACGGTTCTTGGGGACTGACCTTTTACCTAGATACGGCACTGCACACAGAAAGCATGATTTTCCCGGGTAAAGGCCTCATACATTATGCATGAGGATTCTTGGAAACTCAGCAGGACTACCATCTCCTGCATGGTAACTATGTATAAAGTTAATTCCCAACGTCATCCTAAGTCCGACAATGGCACAGCAAGGTAGAACCCCTGGGGACACCTTTGGTTATATAAACATCACATCTTGCTGAGATAGGAGGAGGAGAAATAGGACTTCCATGCCGACACACTGACGCGAGACGCTGAGGCTCCTGCATGCAGATACTCCAGCTCACAGTGGTCTAACATCCCTTGCGAGGTGTCCAACCCAAGACCAAGACGGGCCCTACAGTCTCTCACTTCAGGTAATGAGGTTAACTTTATCCTATAGGGATTCTTGGCTTAACACCGGCACACATGCTAGGTACACTCAGTTACTTCTAGTTAGGATTGCATCACAGGAGTACCCATTTTTTTGTCGTGTATTTTATATACCTACCTGTATTCATGATTTAAGCATAATGGTAAAAATCTACCATCCTTTTACTTTTCTAGTTCTTCTGTCTAGTGGTCGTTTCAGCACACCTATTTTACACTAGAATAACGACTGTTCAATAAATGCTTATTCAAAAACATCCACCTCGTTTATTCTGCGTATCTCTCAGAGAAAAAGTGAGCATGAGTGACTGAGTGAGAAGTATTGCACTGTTTCTATGGTCCTGAGAGATCAGGGTTGTTGTGTTCGATAGTTGCCAAGAACTATTCTCACCTAGGTAAGAGGGGTTTCTCGTGGTACTGTGAGCTACCTGGTATACAGGTTAACATACGCGGTAGGGGTGCCTAGAATCAGTCTGGGACCAATCCTACAGTGTATGTTGTCTAAACACGCAGATCCTGTATAAGTTTTATAGGAACTACACGACACAGCCTGACACCAGGAAACATGCACTTGCCATCCTCAAGCATAAACAAATTTGGTAGCCAATTTTTGGTTAGACAAGATAACATCAGCTACCACTGGTGACAGGCTGAAAACAATTAACTGGCACAGTTCAATCCCTGTGTGTGTAGATGAAGCGTCTGAGGACTGAGGTGGAAGAACTGACCATCCTTCTGTGAAAGCTGAACTTTACTGTCTGGAAGAGGAACAGATTGGTGTCCCAAATCCTCCTCATTAATTTCAAGTGGAAGGTGTTACCCAAAGAACCCATGGGGGTATAAATGTACGGCATAGAACGGAAGGCATTTGTTGCTTAGAGCTGTGGCAAAGAGGTTGATGTAGTGAAGTAGCCTCGTTGTTCCAAAGATAATGTTTTGAAATGCAGGGGTGTGAATCAGAGTGTGCGGTCTTGTAAGACTGGTTAAATCCTGGGCAAGGTATGTTAGGAATAGGTAGATGTGATGGGGTAGAACCAGCTAGACTAAGTTGGAGTCTGGCAGGAGATGAGAGGTGTAGTGTGTGGCACAACGGTGAGTTATGACTGTGACATGTCAGTGTCATTGATAAAGGTAGTTGTTAAAGTGCAGAAGTCAATGAAGGTATGGACCATGGAACTGAGATGTGGATGTGACAGGGCCACAGTGAGACAAGGTTACACTTGTCATTTGTAACAAAGTGTATACGTGTATGTCAATGGTATACACCAGTTGTGTAATTTAGGGTGCTGTATGGTGAAATGTGAGCTGTTGTCCAGTTTATGTATGTTGTGTTTGAATTTGTGGATGCATTTGTTTCTGAAATGACTATCTGTAGAACTTAAGCCGAGTAGGGTGGGTGAATGGTGAGATGCGAATGACTGAGGACATATTCATTGAGCAATTTAAGTGTCTTGTTGAGAAATGTGGTGATGTGTTAAGTGTGCATGTCCGAGTTGGCTGTAATGCTACACATTGTGATAAAAGTGCAGTCCAAGACATGAGAGTTGTCCATTTGATATGGTACGTTTTGCTTCCGCTGAGGAGGTGATGAGTACTGTACATTGTGTACATGTCATGTGAGAGGTGTTGTGTAAATAGTGATGAAGAGTGGTGCTATTGATGTAGGAAGGGCAGCACCAGTATGAGATTGTGAGATTTGGGTTGGAAGAGTTCAAGTACATGGCTGGAGCTTGTGGTGCAGACATGCTTTTCTGGATAGCTGCACCAGAGGTGGATTATGATGTGCTTGTGTATGTATGATAGTTTGAGAGATGAGCATATACTTTGAGGTGGATGTGAGAGAGGTCAGACCACAAGTAGAGATTATGCAGGCAAAGAGGTAATGTTGAAATGTACATATGTATAGATTAGGTGGATATAAGTATGCAAAAACAGTTGCCAGGTGAAATATGGGGATGTAGTATCTGATTGCTGCAGCTTGCTGTCTGCCACTGATTGTTCATGACACATTGATGAAATGGCCACTTTGAGTACACTGGCAAATGCAAAACCTATTGGCATCACAGGACAAGTTGCTTCCCCCTAGCCTTGCCTTGTCTGTGGGCATAAGTGCCTCTTACCCTTTGTAGGTAGGTGTTGTCACTGATTGCTCATTTTTACTCTTTGATGCTGCCCTGGGATAGAGGTGTTGATTGCTCGTATTGAACTGTCATGATGCAGAAACATTGGATGGCTTAGAGGGCTATAGCCACCCCCCAAGTGAATAGTCAAGGGTGTGTGTTGTTGGGCCACCTGGGGGCAGACTCCTCCAGAAATGCATCTCCACACTTCCAAATACACTACACACACGGGTACTAATGACATTCTGACTTTGAATGTCAGCGGTAAGGGGACACAAAGGGATATCGACTCATTGTAAGGATATATCTGGTTGTGCTGATGAAAAAACATTGCCCTGTTACAAGTGACACCGGAACATTACACCCAATTCCATAAGTGTTTGCTTTGTCAATATCTTTTCATCCTCTAATCTGGTTTTGCAAGGGTAGCCCTTGTGTGGGTCCATATGAGGTCCCATTTACCACATTGAAAACTGCCACAGAGCTTGAGGTTTTAAAAGATTAGGGGGCGGTGTTTCATTGTCAAATGTGGACAAAGCAGGCTTCATTCTGCACATATCCCTCATCCTCACAAGGTGTACCCATATCCCCTGGCTTGAGGATGGCTATATCAATTGTGTCCGAGAGCCACAATTTAAGCCCGCTGCCCCCCGGCATCCTCTCCATTTCTGTCCGCCTATCTTACACAATGTGCTGCACACTGGTCCCTCCAACACTGTTGGTGGATCCTACGTCCTGAGACTCAAGAGTACACCTACTACTCTGCAGTACACAATCTACACATTCAGAATGGAATTATTTGTTACCAGCTCACACTACAGCCTGGGGAGCTAGATGCTGAATTAATGTGAATGACATTCTCAGAAGATGACACAATATACATACACATTGGGTGTAGTGTGCAGCTCCCCCAGTCCAAACATGGTGACTGCATCCTACATTGTTGTTGGCCTATGCATTTTTCTCATTCCTGAGGGATTTCATCTCCAAATATTTCACTAACGACTGGGACACAACAGATTCTAGTTTGTTGGAGTGGGAAGCACTGAAATCAGTACTGAGTGGCTGGGTCTGGGTGTTATCTAGGGCCAATATCCCCTAGGCTTTGCTTTAGACAGAGGAATCACTGTAATCGTTAGACTGCGGTTCAGTTGCAGGCTATGATGTTAGCCATGCTGCCAGATGCTCAATCACACCACACCCATCTGATAGCACAACTGCATTGCTTTTACTTTGCAACATGACAAGCTGAGATGCACACAGAGTGGGATAAGTCAGGGCAACTCCTGTCCTGCCTCCTCTGTTGCTTAACAACAACCCAGAATATGTTGATGATTATGGATCACCTGCCCCAGATGCACACTAGTCAGGCAACTATCCATTAATCCTTCACAGTGTATTGTTGTGGCATATACATTCCCCCCCCTAGTCTGAACGCAATGTAGACATTTCCTGATTCCTGACAGGATTGAATCTACCTGTACTTTATCTGGCAGCGCGTACAGTGACCAACACCCCTTTGGCTGGTACAAGAGATACTCAGAGTAATTCTGCGCACTGCCACGTTGACCACTCATGCGTTGGACAGCCTCCCGCCTAATCTCGATGATGCCTATGAGCTTGCACTTGAACACAGGTGACTGTATCTCTCTTGGGCCACCTTGAGTGATTAGAGACACCCCAAATCCATGTGTCAATTTTTTGGGTGTAAATTGTTAAAACTCAACTGTGACCTAGCTGAGCCTATGGCCGCACACTCCTTTGACCATGCTTGTTAGGAATAGTAAATCCTTAGTAGAGTAATAATAATATTGATAATAAATGTTTATTGTTTAGTTAGTTAAAACCTTAACAAATTATTGCATGAATAAAAGTCATCAGTAAAATTACTTCAGTTTAAAAACTTAAAGGCCTTACATTTCGCAGTTGTTATTATAGTGGGATGTGTAATGTACAGTAAGCACTTACTAGGTACCCAAACATCACTGTTCCGCAACTCAATTCAGAGTTGCTTTTCTAGCCACGTTGTAAGGCTACATGTGTTTCACACTAGTAAGGAGCACTACAAATATACACAATATTTCCAAACAAATATCTTTGATTCAAAAACATTTATTCTCAAATCTCATATTTTTTAAACATGGAGAATGTCCAATTGTTCATGTACCAATGTGTTATTGCTTTGATGCCTCAGTTGGTCCTTTATCCATTAATAAATGTTCTTGCCCAAAAAATGTTTTTCCTTTTAATCCATCCAAATCTTTCTTTTGATTTATCAATCGTTGTTACCAATTTTTTATGATCCAATCACTTTATCATCCTTTTGATCCATCCATCATTACTTTCCAATTATATGAAATATTGTATGATCCAATCATTAGATCGCGAGGTTATACTTCCATTCCTAATGTCCAATACTCTCAACAGCCGACGCGTTTCGTCCCCTCCCGGGACATCATCAGGGCTGTGAAATAAATGAGAACATGCCATCATAATCAAGACTTTCCTGTCCATATATTCACACCTTTAAATCAAATCCTGCCTATATAACATGCTCCAAAGTAAATCAGAATAGTAAACAAATTGTTCTAATTTATTCCTACCTATATAACAGGCTCCCAAGTTAATCAGGATGTTAAACCAGTAGTTCTAGTTTGTAACAGACATCATTTCTATCAGTCAAAAATGACACAATTGGTGATATAATAAATCCCATGAGTAATATTCATAGCACTCATTGCAATAAACACCCCATTTTTTGTACCAAAAACAAAATCCTTCTATAGAACCCTCTTCGTATGCATCAATCTGTCCCTGTTCTCTCCTTAGTCTCAATTCCTGCATTCCTGATCAAAATCTGACCCTTTTATGACCCTACTTCTGTTGTCTCTATCCTGTACTCAAAGTCCTAAGAACCAATCATCTATAACATCCTTAATTTCGCCACCCTATTTAATTTTTCCACTTAAATATCGTGAATAATAAAGTTTCTTAGCATATCATTAGTTTCTCCACCTGCTTTGTAACTAGAGTTTTTGTTTTCAGTACAAGATCATGACAGTTAAGAAATGTTATCAGTTGACAGTTAATTTGAGGATCAGACGGGTCTAGCCCTGCAATTATGGCTGCTCTGCATTTCCTTATTCTTCTGATATTTCACGCTTTTCTTAATAAAGTGCAAAGTTTGGGGCATGTGCAAATTAAGTGAATAAAGTCCTCTTTGTTACTGCCGCAGAGTCAGCATGTTGTCGGGCTTTTGTGGACCAAAGTTGGCTTGTCTGCAATCAACTGTATTTTCCAAAGCGAAGAGACATCAGTTGTCTTTTCCACTAGATCAAGAATGTGATACTTAGATAAGGTGCAGGTGCAAGGATCTTATAATTTTTGATCGCCATCCAGGCGTGCGTTCTCTCACTGAAGGTGTTTTTATGAATTAGCAAGGAGTGAAATTTTGCAGTTTTGTTTATGACTTGCTTGAAGGTTGAATATGTCAGATTATTGTTCCAAAGCTCACCCATACAAGTTGTTATTAGTGCTTTTTGGAGGTATTGTTGGTATGGTGATTTTTTGTCATTGTCTAATTCCGCCCAGAGAGCTTTGTTCAGTGTAGATTCAGCTTTGTTCTGTTTCAGACGGTACCCAAGCTTAATAGTTGCGTACATCCTCCCTATTGTTTCCTTTATTAAACCAAATTCAAGTCTCACTTGTGCTGGGGAAGCAGACTGATGTATCTGAAAAACCTTTTTGTATGTTGAGACTAGTATTTTCTTCAGTAGTTCAGAGTCTTTGCCATGTAGCGCAATACTGCCGTATGTTATTGTTGGGTGCCTTTTGGCCAATATCACCTCAAGCAAAGGTTTGTACGATGGCCCCGGTCCTGAAGGCGAACGTTGATGCACTAGTTCTATATAACATATACGTTTTCTGCTCTCTGCAGTTTATTCTGTTGTCCATATAAAACCCCAAGTATTTGTAATTTGTTACTTCCTCTAGCAAATTGCCCTCCAGCCATATGCTCTGTTTCGAAGTTGGGTAGTTACTGATAAGCATTGTTTGGCTTTTTGATGTATTGAGTTCTAGTTTATTGGTTGTTATATATTCCGTCATGCCTGTGAGTGACCTACGGAAGCCGGTCTTACTTAGACTCATTAGGATAACGTCCTCTGCATATGAGAGATGCGATAGTGATAACGTAACCAGTTGCGGTTGGTGAGAGTTGATCTTGTTAAGCCGATTGGCCAGGTCCGTCATAAACAAATTAAAAAGGTGCGGAGCCAGCAAGCATCCTTGTTTTAAGCCTTTGTTTGTGGTCACCTTTCTGGATAGTCTTGAGCCATCTCCCAGCTTTGCTCTCTTCCATGTATGGGAGTAAAAAAGAAGTATTCCTCCTAATATTCTCTCGAGAATAATCCAAGCTTTCAAATTATCCCATAGAGGTGACGGTCTACAATATCAAATACAACGTTTGGATCTATAAAGCAGAGTTGCAGTTGTTTTTTTCTCCGCTTGTACTTGTCGGCTATAAGTGAGAGTTAAAATGTTCGTAATCGTCCCAATCCCTTTTCTGAAACCTGTCTGGTTGACAGGGATCAAGTTGAGCTTGTTTGACCAGTCTGTTAGGTCTTCCAGGATCAGAGAGGCAAAATACTTTGCTTCTACTTCGAGTAATGCAATTAACCTATAATTTGCTGGACATGTTCTGGCCCTTTCCGTTGTAGATTGGTGTGATTATTGAGCCTTGCCAGCTAGGTGGAATTTGATTTAGTCGCTCGGTTTCTTTGAATAGACTCGTTAGACTGTTACTCCAGAAGGATGGGTCGTGTTTGAAGATTACTTGCGGAATGCCGTTTGGTCCTGGCGCACCGCCTCCTCTGCCTTTCAGTATTATTCTTATTACATCTTCAGTTTCATAGACAGACTTATCTGATTTTGCCTTTAGGAAGCGAGTGCCGTCTTTTTCATAATTCTTTGTTGTTTCTTCCTCTGGCAATACAGTAGTTACGTTTCGAAGGCAAGTGCTGTCTTTTTCTTGTATGGAGTTGTTGACTTTTTATTTTACCCCCCTCTAGGTCTTGTTGATTTACTTGTTCTTGTTGCTTACCAGCAGGGTTTCCAGACACTATAGTTTCAGTGAATCTTTTTGTAAGAAACATTGCCCACTCGTGTTCTTGTACGTTTGAGGTTAGAGAGTTAACAGGCCTATACAAATCATTAATTGTTTCCCAAAATGTGCTTGAGTTAGTTTTTTGGGCATTGTATAATAGTTTTGTCCAAAAGTCGTCATCGCTTCTTCTTTTGTACTCCCATAACTTCTTTTTGTACAGTTTCCTCAGATTGCGTACTTTTTCCCATCCCGTATGGTCATGTTTCAGTGAGAGGACCTCACTTGTTAGTGCCCTGTTGTTTTTATGTCTGGGTACCTGTTTTGATTTTCCAGTCATTAGAGTTGTTAGTTTCGCTGTGAAGTGTGCCCAGGCTTGTATCATAGTTGGGCCCTCGTTTTCACTTGCTGTTACGAGCCCTTGTATTTTGATTTGGAGCTCCTCAATGGTTTCATTTGTCCATTTGAGCCGTTTTTGATCAATTGAATGGATGCTTCCCACTGTTGCCTAGCTAATCTGGTGTTTGGTTAAGTTTACATTAAAATAAGTGTGTTGATATGAGTGGTCACTCCTGGTGGTGAATTCAATTATGAATTGAAGGAGAAGAGGCATCAATGGTAATGAGATTACCGTGTAGTCGAGTCTGGATCGCGACGTTTCTCCAAAAGTGTGTTTGGGCGGAGTGTCTTCCGTTGTCCTGCCATTTATGACTCTCAAGCCTAGGTATTCTAGTGAGTAAAACAAGTGTCACCCAGTGTGGTCAGGTAAAATGCAGCTTTTAGTTGGTATTGAGGTTGTACATTCCAGCATTTGTTATCAGCGGCTAATTTGTCATCTTCATCTGGGGTGTATATTAAGTTAAAGTTGAAAAGTTGAAGTCTCCTGTTAGCACTATATCCTGGGAAGGGTAAGTGCTTCTTATGTCCGCGATTGTGGCTATTAACAGGGTGTTGTGAGCTTTTTTCTTTTGAGCTTTTAGATGTGCATAAGTGTTAATCAATAGTACAATTCTTGGTTTCTTGATAGCTTGTAAAGTAAGTTTAATTAATTAGACGTTTGGTCCGTAATAGGTTATCTGTTCTGATTTGATGTTAAGGGCTGTGGATACGTAGACTGCCAGGCACGCCTTTCGGGCGGCCGTGTGTCTTGTGTTTCTCTGCTGGTATGCTGAAATGTATGAAACCAGCAAGTGGTAAGTCTTTCAATGCCCATGTCTCCTGGAGGTCAATGATATCGCATGTTGCCCAGACTTGAGGGGGGGCTGCCTTCTTCCAGCCATTTTTTCGTGCCAGCTATATTCCACGAGAGGAGTTAGAAGTTTCGGTTGTTGGGTTTTGCAGACTGTCTGTCCGATGGTCAGTCACCCTTCACTTTATTAAAAATTCCCGGAAGCCAGCTCCATTGGTCATTATCAAATTCTGTTTCCACATTTTTATCGTTAAGAGTCCTGTTTCGCTGATCGGTTGATGGATTTGTTCCTTTTGCTTTCTGCAGGACTGAATACACCCGTGGTTTTCCTTTTATTTGTCCTGGTCGAAAGTTTTCCTTGTGGATGGGATTTTTGACCAGGGTAATGTGGTGTGGCAAGCTTAGGTAGTTTTATGCCCCAAGATTCAAATGGGTTGACTTTAGGTGTTTTAATGCAGGGATGTCAGTTAGGAGTTTTAGTATGTTGCCCCTATTTAGAATGTCGTGCCGTCCGTGCAATTCGTATTCTGGTGTTAAAACTATTTGCAGCATTGAAAGTCCGTTCTGCTGGGTTATTACACCGGTTGCTTCTTCTTCTTGTGCGTCTTCTACTGCAGTCGGCTTTTGCAGTCTGAAGTTTCCCTGTTGAAGCGTAATGCCCCCGTTTGTGTTGTGTATTGAGGTTTCTGGTAGAGGCAAGTTACTCTGAGTGGTCTCTTTCTGTTTTACTGTTTCATTCAGTTCCAGATTTACAGGCATGGTTTCGCGGTGGTTTTCCCATGGCCAATTCACTTGTTTGCATTCTGTTGAACTGATGTTGTTGTGGTTTTGTATGTAGAATCTAAAGTTTTCATGTTGCAGGGCATCCCTTGTGCTGACTTTAGGAGATGGGGTCTTAAATGCAGGAGATGGTATCATCATTTAGTTCTTATCTTGGGTACATGTTTCTGCGCAAACTCGGATTCCTGGCTCGTTCGTTTATATCATGGCTTAGGCATTTTTTGGCCATCCTTGCTTTGTGGAGTCCTTGGTCGTTGAGTCTTTGCCAGTTAGGAAGCTAGGGATTTATTCCTTGTGGGGTATTCCTCCTAGCAGATCTGTGGGCTTTAGGTTTGTTCCACAGGTCGTGGTACCTTGGGTTATTGTTTGCTGATTGTGGGGTGTTTCTGTCATGTTGCTTTTGACCTTTTCCAGTGGCTCTTTGGTTTGTTTGCTCCCTTGGGGCCTTTTTGTTGTTCCTTTTCTTCTGCAGAGTTCTAAGCCTTCCCAAGTATGTGCGGTTGTTTTTTCCCCAATGTTCGGGGCCTGCAGTTCTGTAGGTGTTCGTACCCCTTGATTTGTATTGGTCCTCTTCTTCCAGGGTATCCATGTCCGTGTCCCAGTCCTTTTGGTTACCACACAGTGTGTTGGCCGTACCTGTGGATGTCCTGGTAAGGTCTGTTTTTGCTTTGGTCTCCCTGGTTGCGCTAAATATTGGGTGTGTTTTGATTGCTTGCTCATTGACTCGGGATGTTATTTTGTTTCTTGCTTTGCTTTCGCGCTTTTTTTGTCTTCTTGTTTGCTTTGTTGGGTTATGTTCTTCTGATTTTACTGTTGCTGAGTCTCCTTGCATGGTCTCTGCAGGGGCTGCCTTCGTTTCTGGAGGTCTTTCTGGCTCAGATGACGTTTTTGTTACCTTGTGGTCTTCTTTCGGTACGACCTGTGCAGGAGTTGCTATTTGTGTTCCATTTTCAGCGACGGTGTGTTTAATAGGAGTTTTTAAGAGCTATTATATGTTCCAGTACAGTTGGTAGAAGGCTCAATTTGTCAATTATCGGGCCACAGGTGCAGGGTCTTTGCTGTAATGAATATTTGGATTGTGCTCTTGTTATTAAATTATTAAGATTGTCCAGTTTTGTGTTTATTCCTGCTATGTAGAGCATTGTGATGTTCATTAATTCGATTTGAATGTCCAGTTTATCTGATTGCAAATTGAATGCCTTTGTGGATGATTGGAGAGTATGTAGTACTGTTATAAAGAGTTCCAAGTAGCTACTGGTATCACTAGGTGTTTCATCTTGTGTTGGCGTGGGTTTTAGTTCCAGGTTTTCTGGCTGATTTCAGGAGTTTAATTGGCTAGTATCCTGTAATGAGAGAGCAATTTTGATTGTTTTTTGCTTCAGTTTAGGCCAACTGTTTCCCTATTACTTTGCGTTGGAAAGATGTAGGCCTCCCTACTGATTGCCTCTTTTAAATCTGTGTCTTGAAATGTCTCCTTGTTAGATGCGAGGCTTATTGATCTCAGCCACGAGTTTTCTGAGCCTTCTACTTTATCTAGGTTTGTCTGATGAACCTGTGCTACCGTTGTAGGCCCTTGTATTGTTTTGTGCTGTATTATAGGCTTGGGGGTGGAATAGAGCAGAAGAATTTTTTGGCCTGTACATAGGTGTGTTCGCTGAGCTTTTGCATTTATGTGTTCTCCTCGGTTGCTCCCTTCTTTTCCGATTTGAGGTAGGTGCTCAACTGCGACCTTGTTGCGCGAGACGTCATTGTTGTTTGTTGGGCCCTCTATTATTTCCTCTATGTAAAGTTCCTTGTGTGTGGATGGTATCCCGTTGGTCTTACATGTCTTCCTTGTTTCTTCCTTTGGGCTTCCCAGGTCTGTGTCTACCAGGCCCAAGTTTTGATGAATTGCCTGTCTGTTTGGGTCCTTTACATTGTTTGTTAGAACGTTTTGCTTCTCTTTTGTGGTAGCATTGTAGGCCAACCTCTGAGGGGCTAGTGGAGTCAGAAGGCCTAGTACCTCTCTAGGCATTGAGTATATTGTGGCCCTGGGGTCTTTGAGGAAGGAGAAGCTGGAGCTTATTTTCTTGGTTCCACTGTTTTCTGAATTCCTAAACATTGTTAAGATTGGCCAAATTAAAGGACTCTTTAGAGTTTTTGCCCGGTCTGCAGCTTTTGCGGGTTGTTTTGTATTTTGTCTTTTTGCGCCTTGCTTCGTATTGCTCGGTTTCTGGGGCTGATTTTGAGGTCGCCTGACTCTACCTGATCTCATCTTTTTCTTCTCCTCATGTGTCGTGAGATTCCTTCAGTTATCGTAGTACACCTGACACTTGTCTAGGCCTAGCCTTCTTAGGCCTGACAGTCCTGTCGGTCTTGTAGCTGCGGGGGTTGAGCAATGGATGAGCACGCAAGTTTTTGGTATCCCTTTTCCTTGGGTTGCATTTGGTTTGGTTTGTTTTTCTATGTTTCTGTGTTCTGTTTTTTTATTCTGTATTTTGTTTTATTTTTGTTGTATTTTTGCCGTTCGGGATTGGATCCTATCAGTCGGGCATGTGACACACAGTATGAGAGTGTGCTTGAGTTTGTACCAATCTTCTACTTAACGTTCCTTTTTAAGAGGGTGGAATCAAGCCTCCAGGTGTTGACCCCCTGGGTGCTTTTGGCTGTTTGAGGAGTGCACCGTTGGAGTTTTGTTGTAGGGATTAGTAGGTATAATAGTCCTAATAGGTTACAGCTCTCTCCTGAGCCGCACCCTCCAGCACTGAGGCTTAAATGGTGGTGTGCCCCCACCCCTACCTGGCATCTTATCAGGGGGTGAGGCACGGCTGTGGTTGGGTGGAGGTGTTGCATCCAACAACACTGGTAGTTAGTAGTAGGGTAGAGGTAGAGCCGAAAGCTGGAGGTTGGGGGGGCCGTACTGGGCTCAGTGGTGAGCAGTCCACCCACCCCACTGCAACCTCCTCGTTAACTGCTATGTCCTGCAGTGCGCTGCAGCCTCAGCGTCCCCCTGCCGTAGGGAGGCCATCGTCCGCTGTTCTCCGCCTCTCAAGGCCAGACTAGGAGAGCTGGAAAGGCTGGAAGGCAGAGCAGTGGCAGTTGCAAAGGGGAGGAGGGGCAAGATCGAGGAGAGATCGGGGAGAGGTTGAGACCTGCGAGATTGTGGTGGCCTAGTGGGGGGCCTTGCTGGGGGCCCAAAGACCCGCAAGCCACACCCAGACCAAGCTGGGCCACTTCCGCGGGGAGTTTAGACTTGCCGCTTAGTCTCACCCCGCTGGCCCCACTGTGGAGCTCCCCTGTCTCACCTCCACATCATTGTGTCTGTCAGGCTTTTGAGGCTGTCAAGGCTGCCGAAGCTGTAGTCTGTGGTTGCAATTGTGGACTTTTCAGGAGGCTCGGAGAACTCGCAGCTTCAAACTTGCCGCCCGCCGCCAGCTGCACTCTCTGTTCTCGCAACACGCATCAGCCCACCATGAACTGTGAACCGGAACTGGCAGTATAGTAGAGGCGCCTCGTCTGCTGGTACACCTATGACATCTAGTGCATGGTGTCCAAAAGGATTCTATCCCAGATAGATCCACGATGCTTAACATTCTTATGCAAAATAGTGCGCAGTAGCTGGTCCATGGGAGGTGTCCCTAGGTAGACTGCTTGGTGCTAGAATTGGTAAAAGCATACAATACTGTTGATTGTCTATACATGTTTGCCACTCGGTCAACACTCGACAAAGCTGGACAACTGCAACACCACATGTGTTTTTGCTGCCAAGCCAACTGCCCAAGTCAAGTGTCACCCTCTCTTAGATTGTGCAGGGCAACTCGTAGGAGCTGTCCCCTTTCTCAACTTCTCTTTGCCCTGAATGTAGCCGGTAGTGCTGCAACATTTACAGGGGTGTTAATGATGGTGAGTTCCACTGGGCGATGAGGTACATACAGTATCCATTGATGCAGACAATATGCTGCTCTATATTCAGTCTATCTGCTAGGACATTCCAGATATATCTGTGGGACAATCAGATTTTCAGGGTGTATCGAGTTTGCGTGTTAAGTGGGTTATCCTCCACAAGAGGTGATGGTGGATGAGCAGTGTGTGATGTGTATCCTTCATGTTTTTTGGTACTTTTGGATCTGTAACTGTGCAAAGTATCTCATTGTGTGAATCTTAGCAGGGGCTTATCGCATTACGTCCACAGATGTTTTTTATGTTCATTCTTCCAGTTACAGGCCATAGCTGTATTTCACTTCTTGAGGAGATATTGCTCTCCTGCATCTTATGTTTTTGCCATCACCATACAGTAGCTGTGCCTGATGCCACCTCCAGTGAGTTTGACACCATGCTGCGAGGGTTGATCTGCAATAATGACATAAGTGTGGCTCTGTGTAGGCTTCATCTGCCAAAGCGAAGGTTGTCAAGGCTGTGCATTTTAAAAGGAATGTTATGTGGCTGTACCACTGCAATGGCCAGTGTTAAGTTTGTTTGGTAGGCAGCTGTACAAAGTGAGCATGTCCCAATATGCAGGGCACAAGAGATTGCGGGATCAATGTTGCTCCCTGAAGCACAACTCCCCTGTGGAGATGACAGCCTGGGGAAAGCGTGTTTTTGAGGTAGTGGGCCCGTGGCTACTGAGGGACATGACCCCGTACTGTCTGTCTTTTATTCTGCACGTCCTGGCTGATTTCCATTGAAGCATTGTTGGGAAGGACTGACTGCATGGAGAGAGACAGGATTGATCTCAGTGGGTGACCTAATCAGGGTCCAGGAGCACATTACCTTTGTCCAGTTGCAATGTCAACTGTGGTCAAGTGCTATTGTCTTAGAGGCCCCAGTCTCACCCCCATGTGTGGCCTGTGAGATATATGTGTTGCTGACCTTCTAAATGCACATAATCCCTCTGTGCTGTTTTATCTTGTTATGTTTATCATGTTGTTTTATTTTGTTCCATATACTAGTAAATGTACAAAATGGTAAGGAGGAATCAATATATAGCCATACTTTTCAATAGGGGACTATCAATTCCCCTATTAGTGGAACAATGTCCTATCATTCATTTTTTTTAATTTAAACAAGAAGCAATCACATACCGCAGAGAGCAGGATTACATATTTTAATTATTGTAATCCGGAATTACTTCATCCTGTTTTAAACACTATTTTTGAAAGCATAATATATACATATATATACAACAATTGTATACAAATGACGAAAGAAACAAACAACTTTTCTATACAGATCACAAATAATAAATCGTTCATTTTCACCCAATTAGTCAAAAAAGAACAAGGTGTCCACCTATTCCATACAGGAGGTACACTCTGAGGTAGTCTTATCACACACAAGCGGTTCGAGACCTTATCCAAAGCACCAAGGTATATGGTGACAACACCGTGGAAACCGGCCGGCACAGAGATAGACTTGCATTCTAATGGCAGCATATTACAGTGTATATATTCAACAACCATAGACAAATATATTATCCATCAATACAAAAAAGTAATGTGTAAAAAAAAACCAACAAACCCAAATAAATTCTGAACAAACATAAAACATAAATCCGATTGGCCGCACTCTGCTAGTCCTACCAGCGTGTTACCCCAAAGAATTGTGGTCCATGAAGTAGCGTCGGCGGGTACGCCTATGCCAAAAGTTTAAAATGAAAATGAGTGTCGTGTTAGCCATCCCTGGACACGTGTTTCGAGGTAGTTGCCTCTCGTCAGCAGGGAGTAGGTATGTGTGTAGGGTTGCTGCGTAGGCTGCCAAAAAATATTCTCAGGTAAAGTACCACTCAAGGCGCGCAGGTGCGTAGCCATGGGCTCGTCAGCCCCACCGGCTCAAGGGAGCCTGAATATAAACAAAAATCCGATTGGCCGCACTCTGCTAGTCCTACCAGCGTGTTACCCCAAAGAATTGTGGTCCATGAAGTAGCGTCGGCGGGTACGCCTATGCCAAAAGTTTAAAATGAAAATGAGTGTCGCGTTAGCCATACCTGGACAGGTGTTTCGAGGTAGTTGCCTCTCGTCAGCAGGGAGTAGGTATGTGTGTAGGGTTGCTGCGTAGGCTGCCAAAAAATATTCTCAGGTAAAGTACCACTCAAGGCGCGCAGGTGCGTAGCCATGGGCTCGTCAGCCCCACCGGCTCAAGGGAGCCTGAATATAAACAAAAATCCGATTGGCCGCACTCTGCTAGTCCTACCAGCGTGTTACTCCAAAGAATTGTGGTCCATGAAGTAGCGTCGGCGGGTACGCCTATGCCAAAAGTTTAAAATGAAAATGAGTGTCGCGTTAGCCATCCCTGGACACGTGTTTCGAGGTAGTTGCCTCTCGTCAGCAGGGAGTAGGTATGTGTGTAGGGTTGCTGCGTAGGCTGCCAAAAAATATTCTCAGGTAAAGTACCACTCAAGGCGCGCAGGTGCGTAGCCATGGGCTCGTCAGCCCCACCGGCTCAAGGGAGCCTGAATATAAACAAAAATCCGATTGGCCGCACTCTGCTAGTCCTACCAGCGTGTTACCCCAAAGAATTGTGGTCCATGAAGTAGCGTCGGCGGGTACGCCTATGCCAAAAGTTTAAAATGAAAATGAGTGTCGCGTTAGCCATCCCTGGACACGTGTTTCGAGGTAGTTGCCTCTCGTCAGCAGGGAGTAGGTATGTGTGTAGGGTTGCTGCGTAGGCTGCCAAAAAATATTCTCAGGTAAAGTACCACTCAAGGCGCGCAGGTGCGTAGCCATGGGCTCGTCAGCCCCACCGGCTCAAGGGAGCCTGAATATAAACAAAAATCCGATTGGCCGCACTCTGCTAGTCCTACCAGCATGTTACCCCAAAGAATTGTGGTCCATGAAGTAGCGTCGGCGGGTACGCCTATGCCAAAAGTTTAAAATGAAAATGAGTGTCGCGTTAGCCATCCCTGGACACGTGTTTCGAGGTAGTTGCCTCTCGTCAGCAGGGACCATTTTCATTGGGGGAACACGACTGGTAGGTGTAGCAGTGTGCGACCAATTGGGTTTAACTTTATATTCAGGCGCCCTTGAGCCGGTGGAGTCGACGGACTCTGGTTACGCACCTGCGCGCTACGAGAGGTACTAGACCTGATAACGATTTTAGCAGCTTACACAGCAACCCCACACTCATTTTCCTACTCCCTGCTGACGAGAGGCAACTACCTCGAAACACGTGTCCAGGGATGGCACACGCCACGCATACTTGCATTCACACTCGAGCATAGGTGTATCCGCCGACGCTGATCTTCAGGGACCATTTTCATTGGGGGAACACGACTGGTAGGTGTAGCAGTGTGCGACCAATTGGGTTTAAACATAAAACATAGTCGAACATCTGGAGGAGGGTAGTGTCGCTCAGCTGTACAAAATATACATGAAAGCTCTAGTTTCTCTTAAAAGCATCCATTACAAGATTCGCAATTTCTGGGGCGAAACAACACCCCATTGCCACGCCTTTAACTTGTATATACAGCTCATCTTTAAAAGCAAAAAAGTTGTTTTTAAGACAGATCTTAGCAAGGGTTGTGATGAAATCTGTGGGTACAACATGCGGCCTAGGCCTACCATCTAACACCATCCCCAGGACTAGCAAAGCTTCTTCTTGCGGGATGCTAGTATAAAGACTTTCAATATCAAAAGTGACCAATAACTGTTGGTCACTATCAAATATTGAGTTTTCAATTTTAGAAATAAAGTCCATGGTGTCTCTGAAGTAAGCCTGGAGCCTGAAAGTACGGCGCAAGCCCCTGCCTTGAAGAGAAGGGGTAGGGGGTGCGGGAAACCGGCCCCCATGGTTCCCACGGTCCAGGAAGGAACAGACCTTGAGAGGGATGTACTGGAACCTACAGGGGAACAAGTAGCTGAACTGGGGGACCTGCCTGAGCTGACCAAATGACAGCAAGAAGGAGGGCCCACCAGGGAAGAATTTTGTGAACAGCAGAGAACGTGCCCTTCTCTGAGGGACTGCGGCGACAGGCCACAGCCCAGGCAGCACAGTCAGGGTCACACCTAATCTATTGGGAGAATTAACTTTTTTATAGCGAGCCTAAGGTTGCTGAGCCTGGGTCAGCCCGTGTGCTGGTGGTACCCCAGCGCTTCAGAGCCATCCTACTGGGGTTGGCTCAAATGTGCCATTGGCCAGACATCTGATGCAGACCAAGACCTTTGAGAGGCTGTTCACCCACTTTTATTGGCCCCAGATGCGCAGGAGCTCAGATGCTCACTGCAGGACATGTGAGACTTGCCAGGCAAGTGGAAAGTGCGGGGGAAGATCAAGGCCCCGCTCCAGCCCTTCCGGGTTTGTCAGTACCCCATTTGAGCGAGTGGGCATTGACATTGTGGGGCCTCTGGACCCCAAGACAGCCATGGGCAACAGTTTCGTCCTGGTCTTGGTGGACCATGCCACCCGGTACCCTGAAGCCATCCCCCTCAGGACAGTGATGGCCCCCATGGTGGGACGTGCACTGATGTGGATTTTCTCCCGTGTGGGATTCCCCAGAGAGGTGGTGTCCGATAGGGGTACTAACTTCATTTCCAAATATATGAAGTCTCTGTGGGAGGAGTGTGGGGTAACTTAGAAGTTCACGACTCCTTACCACCCCCAAGGTAATGGGCTGGTTGAGAGATTCAACCGGACCCTTAAGGGCATGATTATGGGCCTAGAGGAGCCCATGAGGCGTAAGTGGGACGTCCTCTTGCCATGCTTGCTGTTTGCTTACCGTGCGGTGCCACAGAAGTCCTTAGGGTTCAGTCCCTTTGAACTGCTCTATGGTCACCCATTAAGAGGGCCTCCGAGTCTGGTCAAGGAAGGCTGGGAACATTCTCCCAGGAAACCTCCCAAGGATGTATTTAGCTACATGCTGGCCTTCAGGAACCAGACTCGGCGTTTCAGAAAACCTGCTGGAACAAATCTGGAAGCCGGCCAGGAAGAGATGAAACGCTGGCACGATCAGAATTCCACTCTGATTGAGTTTCAGCCTGGTCAAAAGGTTTGGGTCATGGCCCCAGTGGAGCCGTGTGCGCTACAGGATAAGTGGACCGGCCCCTTCAAGGTGGTGGAGCGCAAGAGTCCTGTTACCTACATGGTGGACTTGCAGTCCAGGAATCCCCTGCGGGTCCTACATATCAACCGCCTGAAGCCCCACTTTGAGAGGTCTGGAGTGGGCATGCTTCTGGCTGCAGATGCTGGAATGGAAGAGGTGAGTGAGCCTCTTCCTGAACTCCTGTGGGCAGAGGAGAAAGATGGGTCAGTGGAGGGTGTGGTCCTCTCCACCACACTGACCCCTGAGCAGCAGAGTGATTGTCGCCAACTATTGGGGCAATTCAGTGAACTGTTCTCCCTGGTGCCTAGTGTCACTGACTGGTGCGTCCACGACGTAGACACTGGGGACAGTCCTCCTGTGAAGCACAAGGCTTACCGAGTGACTTACCGGGTCAGAGCGTACATCAAGGAGGAGGTCTCCTCTGGAAAGCGTTGATGGCACTGCGAAAGGTCGGCCTCACAATCAAGGCAAGCAAGTGCCATATTGGGCAGGGTTCTGTGGTGTACTTAGGACACGGGGGCCGTTCTGTCACAGGTGATTGAGGAAGGCCTAGACCAACCTGTGGCCTTCATTGAGCGTGAGGCATTTGCTGTGGTCTGGGCACAGAAGAAGCTGAGACCATACCTGTTTGGGACTCACTTCTGGGTTCAGACAGACCATAGGCCCCTCAGGTGGTTGATGCAGATGACGTGGGAGAATCCCAAGTTGTTGAGGTGGTCCATTTCTCTATAGGCTATGGACTTTACGGTGGAACACCGCCCTGGTACAGAACACGCCAATGCTGACGGTCTGTCCAGATTTTTCCACCTCAGTAATGAGAACTCACAGGGGGTGGGTAGTTCTCCCCACATTTCAGCTGGAGGGGACGCGTGTTAGACCTGGCACCATTGGCGTAGGCCTCCCTTCTATTTTTTGTCCCTTTTTGTCTCCTTCATGGTTGCTGGCGTTAGACGCTCTGGGCGCTGTGCCACTGCCATTCAGTGTCACAGCGCGAATGCTCCTTATTATAAATAACTGTATGAACTAGTATAGTCTTAGTAGTGCCAAGGAACATGTTAGGAAAGTCGAATTTGGTATGCTTGAGCTTCAAATATTAATGTGCATCTGGTCGTGGTGATTGTCTTTATATTCTGAGTGTGCAACTACCGCTTTTGGAAACCAGGTATCTTTTTGTCTAAACCTTCCTATGTGTTTTCTTGGTATGTGTATTGGCCGCCTGGTTTAGAGGGCCAGGGCAGGCTGAGGCCGACCTGGGTCGAATGGAGGAATCTGCCATTGAAGTATGGGGAGGGGTAACCCCTTTGATCTGAGCAGGGCTGTGCCTGGCAAGGTGAATGATGGCTCCACCTCCCACTGGGCGTCTGATGGTGGGCCCCCTCTCCCTGAAAGGGAGGATGCCGCCTCGTAAAAAAGTGACCCAAGTCAACACCAAACTGGTTCTGGCCGGGTCGAGTGATTTGTGACTTTCTCAAGAACAAAGACTTTTGGGGTATAAAGATCTGAGCTAAAACCCCTCCGGGGGTGTAACTTTGGGATGCGAAGACGAATCTCTGCCCGCGTAACAAGAGGAAAAGGACTTTGAAACTTTCATCCATCTACTGAAGCAACTACCCAAGGGCCTGATTTGAGCTTGCCTCCTGCCGAAGTCTTAGGGACATTAGACCTCATTCGTCAGCAGCTCGGATTCCTCTTGAAGAGAATCCTACTTGCAGGTGAGGCCTATGTTGAGAAATCCAGGGTCTCTAGTTCTACTGTGGGGAACGCTGCATTTGACTTGCTTCAGAAACTATTGCTATCGCCACTGTAGGCCACTGCAGCTGAGGAGCTGTGCCGCTGAGTGCCCGCATTTGACTTGCTACAGAAACTATTGCTATCACCATTGTGGGCCGCTGCAGCTGTGGAGCTGTGCCCCTGAGTGCCCGCATTTGACTTGTAACGGAAACTATTGCTATCACCATTGTGGGCCGCTACAGCAGAAGAGCTGTACCGCTGAGTGCCTGCCATTGCCTTGCTACGAAATCCATTGTTGTCGCCGTTGTGGGCCGCTGCAGCTGAGGAGCTGTGCCGCTGAGTGCCCGCATCTCACTTGCTACGAAAACCACTGCTATCGCCATTGTGGGCTGCTGCAGTTGAGAAGCTGTGCCGCTGAGTGCCGTCTTGGCCTTGCCACGAAAACTATTGCTGTCGCTAGTGTGGGCGGCTGCCGCTGAGGAGTCATGCCGCCGAGTGCCCGCATTGGTCCTACTATGAGGATACTACAAGAATCAGTACTATCGCTGTTTTGGGACGCCGCTGCTGAGGAGCTGTGCCGCTGAGTGCCCACCATTGTTTTACTACAGAAACCATCGCTATTGCTATCGCGGGCTGCTGCAGCTAAAGCGTTGTGCCGCTGAGCGCCCACGCTTGCCCCTATGTCATGAACCTTGCCATCTTCTGTGTGTGCCGCTGGTGCCGCCTTCTAACCCCGTCCTAGGATTAGCGTGAGTGAACGCCGCGGAATGCTGCAGCCGAGGAGTTGTAGCCGCTGAGAGTCCGCTTGTTATCCCGCACCATCCGCGTGAAGCTGTGCGCTGTGCCCCCCTTTATATCCCAGTTACATTGTGCATAACCGGGCCGCCTAGGCTCCGATCCCGAACTAAGCCCGTTACACCCGCACGCACAAGTGCTTCCATCGCCCTGAATGAATCTGTAATCATGTCCATTGTGGTTCTTTGAGCATTTCTCCATTTCGTGCTTAACCTATATAAAGATAACTATTTTTCTAGACTTGCTTTTGGTGTCCATTTTGTAGCGTGTTTCCAGCGTTATTGTGTATGGTCATAAATGCTTCACACACTGCCTCAGAGATAGGCCTGTCTGCTCGTGCTACGTTACCACAGGGTTGAGCAGGGGTTATCAAAGGGTGTAGCCCCCTTACTCTGACTTAGGAACAAGGGTCACTATTTGACACCGGTGCCAGTCCATGCCAACTGGAGGCCCCCATTTCTAACAGCACACTTAGTAACAAAATATATAAAAAATTAAACGTACATATAAAACATCAAAATGATCTACACGTGGGGAAAATATTTAGCCTAGGGTGAAAAGTGGGAGAGGGACATTTTTCTTTGAAGTTTGAAGAATTTCTTGAGAAACAAACTACAATAATGGTCTTTTGATTTTCTTAAAACAACAATGTAGGAATGTATTTACAATAATGAAACAACTCCTAAACCCTGTGCTTGATGTATACTGCATTTCTATAAAATCCAGCAGGTGTACCTAAAATCATGGATTTCTATAAGAAATCTGTCAGCCCTACCTTTCAGATTATACTGAACACAGTTAAACTAGATTTCACAAATTGATGTTGGAGAAAATCTTGAATTAGAATCAATAAAGAATAAACAGGGCAATGTTTTTGCGGTGTTGTTTATGTATTGTTCTATTTAAGTTAGCATTTACGGAACCATTTTATGTTTGGCCGCCATTTTGAACCATGATCGAAAATAATCTTTCCTTTCTTGAGAAAACAGCTTTTGGTAAGTCTTGTTTCTCCAAGGTTAGGCCTTGCTTTTTCTCTAATGAATACACTGTTCTTATTAGCGCACACCTTTCCCACTATATAGAGGCCTTCTCCAACTAATCAAGCGGTGGGCACGGACGGAACGACCTTGAGCAGTAGATAGTGTGTGCCCGGCCTCAGGATTGAAACTTATCCTTCTGTACTCCTTTGTGTAGCTGCATCTGCCTGGAAAAGTCCATTGTGGGTGTGCCTTTATTGGTTCTGAATCATACATAATGTATCACAATATTTGCTGATGTCAGTCCTTCTGCAGCAATCCTAAGAGACTGGGCAGACTGGGTTTCGCTCGAGTGTATCTGGATAAATATGTTGGTTTGTATTCTCTACTGTCTGACCAACTCTTCATTTGTATGGAAGGCTGAGAGGTGGTCATGAGTGACCCTGGTGACCCTAATCAGGTCACTTCCTTCAGTTGGTACCCGAACAGGCACTCCATTGGGTGAGTGACCCATCCCCTCCTGATGACGGGTGGGAAGGTCGAGGCCATCATCGGGTCAGATGGACGGATCAGTGATCCCTGCGTGAGAGATTTCCTGTACTCGCAGCTACCCCTTGTCCTGCCAGACGGTGCCTCACCCAGCGGTCATCCTGACGAGTCGTGAGCGGCGAAAACCTTGGATCTGACCGTTTGGTCTGAAGAGTCGGCAGTGGAGAATACATTTGTTTGACCTGCATACATCAGGTGAGTTTGTTTTGCTTCTTTGTGGCTATGGTACCATTTTGGTTTGTATTTGGTATGGTCTTGAAGAAATGAAAACCTTCTAAGGGGTTCACTGATACACCTGGTCCTTTTAAACCAACAAAGAGGAGATTGGCACAGAAGCTGTAATATAAAAACAATGCATTTATTAACCTCAGATGAGGGAGATTGCGTCACACAGTACCCACAGGCCACTGTAGGAGACATTCTAAGGAGTGCAGAGAACAGGGACCTTATAAACCCACACAGGGGCTCAAAAGGAGGCAGTACAAGTACACATGAGAAGAGTTACACACATAGATGGTCATACAGAAAATGCACAGTCAACAATTAGGAGGAGTAATGATTTGCTGACATCAGTTAGAACGGCCTGACAGTTCTATACTAGGAGCAGGTGCATTCTGGCAGCTACAGGTCCCTCTGAGCATGTGCAAGGCTCTGGAAGAGGGAAAACGCATATGGCTAACTAAAATGGCTGCCACGAACAAAACTGCTTCAAGCTCATGCTAACAGATTCCTGCAATCTTTAACAGATGGTCCTTTTAGCATGAGCTAAAGACATCCCTATAATCTAGTAGGAACACAGAAAAAAATGTGCACATTTATTTTCATAAATTCATTAGTAGCCTAATCCATTGCTAGGTGGGCCTTTCTCATCCTAAACATTTCATTAAGCGTGTATATATAAGGTATAA
This sequence comes from Triturus cristatus, assembly GCF_964204655.1. Lineage (NCBI taxonomy): Eukaryota > Metazoa > Chordata > Amphibia > Caudata > Salamandridae > Triturus > Triturus cristatus. The sequence continues at coordinate 1,344,183,948 of NC_140585.1, forward strand.
GCAGGAGGACAAAGGGAACAGAGCATTGGGTCATAATTAACATACAGATAGCAGGAGAGAGTAATGACTATTATTACAAACAGAACTACCAATATTTTTCAACCCTAAGCAGAAAGCAAATCCTAAAACCATCTAGTCTAATTCTATGTAAAAAACAACAGTTTCAATAGACTTTTCCAGTGTTCCTTTTATAAGGGCTAGAGTATCAATTAATATACTTTTAGGAGGAGGGCAAAGTAACATTGCTAACAAAAAGAAGTCCTTGGGAAATTGAAGCTGCTGTACAACCAGCCAGAGGGGAGTCTTCTCCCTGTGTCCGTTTGAGCCTCTCAGGCAGGCTCTTGTTGTTCCCACGGTGGAGCTGCACAACTCGCAACTCAGGAATCACGGCCCAGTTTCAAGGAAAACGTTTCTTCTTTCAGGATAGGGCAATCATCCCCCAGGCCAAATGCCCTTGGCGATCCTGTCCAGTGTCTCAGGCAGCGCACCAGTTTTCTTCACTTCAATCTAACAGGCACCAGAGACACAGCACCTGTACCCTGAACTCAAGTCCTTCCCTAACTCCTGTTTTGCTGTGCTGGCACACTGCTCTTTTGTTGGGGCCACAGATTGTATCCAGTGTGCCCAGGTATCTCTTGATCAACAAACAAAGGTGCAGACTTTACAGCCAGCATTCTGGAGCGTGATGCTGAAGTACCTGAAGCAACCCTTGTTTCAAAGGGTCACCTCAAACAAAAACCTCCTTGCCGTTCTGGTCGGTCTGTGACTCTCTCAGCTGGGCATCAAAAACTGGATCCACGACTTCTCCTTTCTGATTTGTGACCCCGTCTTTCGCCCAAGACAGTGGCAGGGGTACACACTTCACATCCCAGTGCTTCCGGCCTTCTACCTTCACTGAGGTTCTAGTTGCCAGCAATGCCTGTGCTGGTTCCCTTCACCTTGGCTTCAAGCTGGAATGGTGCTGACTCCTCAGGCTGGATCTGATGTCCGGGCCCCTCTGGCAATGGTTGTAAGGCAGCAAATATCTATTGGTGGACAGAACAAAAGGTCTTTAGACAAGGCATACAAATAATCAACAGAGAGGATATTCTATTTCAGAAAACTTCCTTTAGTCTTGAGGCGTCCCATACATTAGAAGGCACCTAAGAACCACTTCATCTCTCTGAGAGTAAAAACAACCCTGGACCTATTACACTATTTGAAGCAGCTAAGGAAGTCTGTGTTCATTTACTAAATTCTGAGGAAAAGAGAAAAACAATACAGACATACTCCAAATCCTTACATTTGTGTATTCCTATATTATTCACCTGAAGACCCTCAAGAAAAAAGGAAATGTTCTACACTTTTACTCATAGACTTTACATTACTTGTACAGGACTACAGACACTTCTAAAATGTTTTTTCTTTCATAAAGACACCTACATTGTACGCTTAGGACCATGCTCTCATGTTATAGGCGCAGCAGGGAAATCTAAAACTGCTAATTTAACAGGGATTCTTATTACATAAAGAACTTTAAAAAAACTCAACGTAGTGGGTACATACATTTCTCCAGCAGAACATGTTGTAACAAACAAACTCCTATAAAACAATATTTTCCTTCAAAAATGTTTGCTGAGGATCACATGGGCGTCTTCCCTGACATTATAAACCTTATGCATTCTACTTTTCACAATGTGAACTATGCAACATCATTTTCAAAGGAAAAAATCCTATTCACCAGCTCTAATAAAGGCTGTCAACTCAATTACACAGACAAAAGACTAGCTGTGCCCTTGCAAAAACTGTAAATAACATGAGAATAACATATAGTTTCCCCTTAAAGGTCAAATAAGGGAACAGCAATCTAGACTACTCATCCTTTCATAATTTCATCAGACAGGTTGGGCAGTAACATAGCTGTTGGACTTGGCCCTTTTTGACAGGTTCACCCCTGAAATTTTTGCCTTAAGCTCTGACATGGTGGTAGTGGTTTTAGGCCTCTGGACAAGTGTGTGCGTTCTCTGAGTGCGTGTGGTGAGATTGGCCTGCCCTCCCATAGGAATGCATGGAGGATATGTGTGTCCATGGTCATTCTTGGTATGAGGGGAGTACAGGGTCAAGCTTAGTATGTATGAAATCGTGAGAATGAATGCTGCGCAATGGTATGCGCAGATCCGTTATAACTATATGAGAGATACCACTTTTAGAAGTTTGCATTTCTGTGTGCTGTGTGTCTGCCTGCCTGATGTGAATTGCATGTCTGGCTTGTGATTGACAGGAGCTGAGAGGGCTGGGAAATTCCAGGAGCCAGGGTGAGTCTGCCTGATGGTGAATGGAGAGATCTGCATGTAGATGGGAGGGCGGAGTTGCACCTGGGACCTGAATAGCGCTGGGCCTTCCCTCCACAATGCTGGCTCCACCTCCTGTGGTGCGTCTGATGTCCCTGGCCTGTCCTGTGAATAGAGAGGGGAGCTGAGCAAAACAAAGTGCTCCTGAACCAGTTGTATCTGGTTCTCCCCTTGCCCTACAGTTGTAGACAAAGGAAAATGCTGTATAATAGCAGGGGCTGTGACCCCATGCAAAGTGTTCTCTTTTGGATCCTGACAGAGGGGGGCTTGCTGCTGGTGGGGCCCAGGAGGGACCAGCATGGGGGCTGCCTCCCTGCTGGAGGGCCCTGTGTGCTGGCCCCTGGGCCCTACCTTGCCCCCTGGATGCCTCCAGGACCTTTTGGACCTTTTTGCTTGTCCTTTTGCTTTGCCAAGGCTTGATGCTGCCTTTTTGCGCCCTGTGAGCGCGATGCTATGATTTGATAACACCCCCCCCCCCCCCCCACCCCGGGGAAAAGGAGCACGAGGGCTCCGCGGCGCTGCAAACTTCCCCCTGCTGGAGGGGAGAGAGGCGGGAGCCCACCCCGCATGGCCGCCTATTTTGGATATTCTAATTGCAGGTGCCCACCCTGCATTATGGCAGCTTATGGCCGCGTGTTTCTATTTTAATTAAGTGGGTGCCCACCCCGCTGTACATTTTCTTCTTACGGAGGGAGCCTACCCCTCATTGTGCCCAGAGTCAAGAAAATTGCCGCCGCGGCTGCCCGGAATTCAGGCAAGTCCGCCTGTGACGTGGGCGGGGCCGGTGGCTGGGTCGGAAGCAGCACGAGAGTTGCGGGGCTCCCATGAGCTAGGGAGAGCCCCGGAAGAGGAATCAGCCCGGAGCCTCGTGGGCTCCATATCCAAAGTCCCGGTCCCGAGACGGGGAACCGGGTGAAGCATGGTGTGTGAGAAGGCGGGGCTCCCGTGAGTGGGGAGAGCCCCGCGAGCGCCGCAGCCTGTTTCCTGCTTTGGGGGCACGAGGCACATTGCCGGTGCCTGCCCCCGCCGCATCCACAATGAGGAGCCTTCCCCCGCCAAGAGCCGGTAAGTTGAGACGGCTGGGGGGGGGGGGGAAGCCACACGTATGCACACGGTGCCAATTTAGTGAGCGGGCCCGCAGTTGCGGGCCGCTCCGACGGCGGGGCATCCTTGGTTTTTAGAGCCCGTGTTGTTCTAGCGATGGGCAACAGTTTTCAATTGCCGAGACCCTGAGCGCGACTCCAACACACTCCTGGTTGGTGCTGACCGGTGCCCATTCCATGAGCTGCCCCGCCTGATAGAGGGCCGCTCCAATGTGGGCATGATCATTCTCAAAGCCCGTGCGTGGCTCCAACAGGGGCAATATGGTGTTAAGAGCCCCAGCGAGGCCCAAAGGGAACAGTTGTGCCAGGGGCCATTTTGTTCTCTCCCCAGCTGCGTCGCACCAGCGTGGGCAGCTGCAATGTTTTGCGCAGTTTCCTAATACAGAGTATTACGAGAGGGTAACTGTTCCTGAGGGAATATGGTTGTGTGTGTTCTCTCAACGTGGAGTGGGGAATTTCTCCTTTTGTATATAGTGCCCTCACACACCCTTTCGGGTGTCTTGCTTCATCATAGGGCGTTGCTCCTCGTGGGGGTGGCGCTGCAGTCCCCCACGGGCCCCGCAAGAGGGCTCTTTGGCGGAGATCTTTTGGTTGGAGACGCCGCAGTTGTGCATGGGTGTGTGTGGGCCTATAGGAAGACAAGTGGGTGGTGCGGTTAAAAAATTGCTGGGTAGAGTTTCAGACCTTTATTCACAGCTCTACCTGGCAAATGGTTAAAAATGGTAATCCTGGAGCTACTCTTAATGAAAAAAATAAAAGAGGGCAGATCCTGGAAAGTAACTGCTGCTCTCAGGAATGTGAGTGGGGAGCCTACTGGTGAATGGTCAACATGTTTCGCGCTTACGGGTGGGTCCTTAAGGGATCCCAAATGCGCTTCGTCAGGACCTAGGACAATTTAAATAGTGAGTGCAAGTGTCTGTGAGTGAAATAGAATAACAGGTTTCAGTGAAGTGTGGTTCTGTAGACCTGTTGTACCTCAATATTAAGGTTGACCAGCGTCTTTGCGCTGAGAGGTTTACCTGTCTTTTCTGGAAACCTCAACCCAACCTGGAATGGTAGGGAAAAAAAGGGGTGGAGAGACACACACATGGACAGGGGAGACATATGCAAAGAAAAGTAACATCAAGGTAAATACTAGTACATTGTATGTCACAAATGCCATATAAGCTACACAGGATAATTTAAAATGCACGCCATGCTTCTAAAGTCAACATAACATGCGCATGTGACGGACTCGTTTGTGAGGACTATGACCCCAAAGTGCCTTGAATCCGTTACTGTGCAGTGAGAGTATTGTTATATTCGAGTGTCTCACTTGGCCAGCTGTTCGTGTGAGGCAAGAAAACTTACCCCGTGGGAACTGAAGCTGGCTTTATCGTGGCTTTAGCGGGAGACGAGCAGTATCTATACAGTGGTGTGTTTGTTTATGTGAAGATAACACAACTGACTGTATACGTGAAACATAGGTGAAAATAAAAGGTAAAAGACTAGATTAATAGTTGAAGCCTACCCTCAAGTTGTAGGGATTAGGGCTCCATCAGCAAAGTGGAGTTGGCATTTGGGAGAAACTAACAGAGGGGGAGACAGAGAAAGGTGTCACGATAATCGGTATCTGTGTTAGACCTAAAAATTGCGCGGCTAGGCTCACCTCTCTCGTTAGGAAATACTCACACGTGCTCCTCCGCCCGGGACGTAGTGACCTACCCCTTCTCCGTCTATCGCTGGAATGGATAGACATAGAGCAAAAACTTCTGTTTATATCCGATTACCAGTGCTGCACTATTCTGATTGGGGGTTTTTTGGGCGCTGATAAACGACGTCACTACGTTGCGTGGTTCGGTAACTATGGCAACAGGTAGGACGCTGTTCACAGACGTGGTAGCGTCTGGAGAGCGATCGTCAGTCTAATTGTTATGTAAATGGTTGTCATGGTTATTCTGGCAATATGTAGACGTTTCTTGATGTAGGACGGTTCGTCGTACAGATTGCGGTCTCGGTTGTCAAAGTGTGCCCTTCATGTCGGAGACTGAGCTCCATGTCTAGGGGATCGGTTATTAAAATATCATAATGAAGTAACTCCCCGCATTAACGAGAAAATTGCTCGTATGTATAATATTGTGTCAATAAAGTTTTAGAACCACTGAGTAAATTTTGCGACTTTTACCTGCGCCCCTTGGTGAGCCAGACGCCTACCTACCTGAGAGATACCACAGAAGTCCTAAATCTCATCGATCAATTCCCTGACGCTAACCGTATAGACTTCCTGGTGACCATGGACGTTGAAGCCCTCTATACGAATATCCCGCAGGATGCCACATTGGAAGTCCTAGAAGACACTCTCCGGAAAATCGTACCATGGCCCTATATGACACCAATCTCGTTCATTTGCGACTGTGCTTCCCTGGCTCTTAAGGAGAATTTCTTTGCCTTTAAAAATCAACTCTTCCATCAGATACAAGGCACGAGCATGGGAAGCACATTCGCGCCGAGTCTGGCATGCCTTCACATGGCTCACTTTGAAGAGAGACACATTTTGGGAGACAACAACCCATTTAAGGAGCACATTCTGCTATGGCGTCGTTATATAGACGATGTTATCGTATTTTGGCAAGGGAATGGAGACCAATGCACTGAATTCTGCAACTGGGTTAATACCCTGAACCCGTACTTGAAGTTTACCAGCACCAGGTCACGTCAATCCATTCCATTTTTGGACCTTCTCATCTCCTTGGATAATGGGTGTCTACACACTACCAATTACAGAAAACCCACGGATAGGAATAATCTCCTTATCTATGACAGTCACCACCCTAGGGCACTCAGGAACAACCTACCGGTTGGCCAATTCCTACGTCTCCGAAGGAACTGTGACACCACCAAAGAATTTGAAACACAGTCAGATCTCCTCAGAGATAATCTGGAAAAACGGCACTATCCGAAGAACATTATTCGTCAGGCACACAAGAGAGCCAAAAACAGCACTAGGGCTGCACTGCTCGAGACCAAAGAAAAACCTGTACTAGACACAATGACCTGTGTCACCACGTTCACTCCAAGCTCGAACAATGTGCAAAGAGCAATCAGAAGACATTGGCCTATACTAAATTCCGGTTCATTTGAACCAGGACCACCACCCCTTTTCGCATTCAAACGCACAATGAATCTGAAAGACCATCTAGTACATACAAGGCCAAAACCCCTAACCACACACCAAACCACACTCTGGTCTCTACCACCTGTAGTAGGCCACTACCCTTGCGGCTCCTGCTCAAGATGTGCAGAGACCACGATTTCCAAGGAAATAGACTTAGGCCTCAACACACCATGGCGCCAAATGAGACACACTAACTGTAACACTACCAATTGTGTCTACACCATTGTATGCCCATGCAACAAGAGGTATGTAGGAATGACTACTAGAGCAGTCAAGGTCCGCATGGGGGAACATAAGAGTACCATCAGACGAGGCAAGACCAACACAAAACTGTTGACACACTTTGCAGAGGAAGGACACACCGCTAATAGTCTAAGATGGACCGTCATCGATTCCAATCCTTACTGGACAAAACAGACCTTGTTCAAACAGGAACAACGTTGGGTCCATAGACTGAGATGCGATACAATAGGTCTGAACGATGAAATTCCATGGGTGGAGCTGACATAACATCTACATACCAACCCAAACTACGATATCAGAATACTGTCATTGCATTCTTCCCCCCCCGTTTTTTGAAGAGATGTGTCTCTCTCTGTTATACACGTAGCACACTGTTCACTACGATCCACATATCAACTCAGACTATGGTCACCATATGATCTTAACACTATTATTGCATACCCCCAGCTGCTGAGACCTCTGTCTCTGTCATACTAGCAGAACTACCTCGGATATGACTAGTAGCGAAAAATAATAGCCATTATGAAACACTCTGAATACAGGCATAAAAACCTACCCCCCATTCACTCGGAAAAACATGTGGTATACTTGCACCATTTTCTGAATGGGACACAACAATGGCTTTAAATGGCTTTAATTTACTCAGAGTCTGCTTCTGTCACTAGTTTTCCACAGAAGCCCCCTTATCTCCCTAGATCATGATCCTTGGGTTTTTTCACACAAAAACTTTATTGACACAATATTATACATACGAGCAATTTTCTCGTTAATGCGGGGAGTTACTTCATCATGATATTTTAATAACCGATCCCCTAGACATGGAGCTCAGTCTCCGACATGAAGGGCACACTTTGACAACCGAGACCGCAATCTGTACGACGAACCGTCCTACATCAAGAAACGTCTACATATTGCCAGAATAACCATGACAACCATTTACATAACAATTAGACTGACGATCGCTCTCCAGACGCTACCACGTCTGTGAACAGCGTCCTACCTGTTGCCATAGTTACCGAACCACGCAACGTAGTGACGTCGTTTATCAGCGCCCAAAAAACCCCCAATCAGAATAGTGCAGCACTGGTAATCGGATATAAACAGAAGTTTTCGCTCTATGTCTATCCATTCCAGCGATAGACGGAGAAGGGGTAGGTCACTACGTCCCGGGCGGAGGAGCACGTGTGAGTATTTCCTAACGAGAGAGGTGAGCCTAGCCGCGCAATTTTTAGGTCTAACACAGATACCGATTATCGTGACACCTTTCTCTGTCTCCCCCTCTGTTAGTTTCTCCCAAATGCCAACTCCACTTTGCTGATGGAGCCCTAATCCCTACAACTTGAGGGTAGGCTTCAACTATTAATCTAGTCTTTTACCTTTTATTTTCACCTATGTTTCACGGATACAGTCAGTTGTGTTATCTTCACATAAACAAACACACCACTGTATAGATACTGCTCGTCTCCCGCTAAAGCCACGATAAAGCCAGCTTCAGTTCCCACGGGGTAAGTTTTCTTGCCTCACACGAACAGCTGGCCAAGTGAGACACTCGAATATAACAATACTCTCACTGCACAGTAACGGATTCAAGGCACTTTGGGGTCATAGTCCTCACAAACGAGTCCGTCACATGCGCATGTTATGTTGACTTTAGAAGCATGGCGTGCATTTTAAATTATCCTGTGTAGCTTATATGGCATTTGTGACATACAATGTACTAGTATTTACCTTGATGTTACTTTTCTTTGCATATGTCTCCCCTGTCCATGTGTGTGTCTCTCCACCCCTTTTTTTCCCTACCATTCCAGGTTGGGTTGAGGTTTCCAGAAAAGACAGGTAAACCTCTCAGCGCAAAGACGCTGGTCAACCTTAATATTGAGGTACAACAGGTCTACAGAACCACACTTCACTGAAACCTGTTATTCCATTTCACTCACAGACACTTGCACTCACTATTTAAATTGTCCTAGGTCCTGACGAAGCGCATTTGGGATCCCTTAAGGACCCACCCGTAAGCGCGAAACATGTTGACCATTCACCAGTAGGCTCCCCACTCACATTCCTGAGAGCAGCAGTTACTTTCCAGGATCTGCCCTCTTTTATTTTTTTCATTAAGAGTAGCTCCAGGATTACCATTTTTAACCATTTGCCAGGTAGAGCTGTGAATAAAGGTCTGAAACTCTACCCAGCAATTTTTTAACCGCACCACCCACTTGTCTTCCTATAGGCCCACACACACCCATGCACAACTGCGGCGTCTCCAACCAAAAGATCTCCGCCAAAGAGCCCTCTTGCGGGGCCCGTGGGGGACTGCAGCGCCACCCCCACGAGGAGCAACGCCCTATGATGAAGCAAGACACCCGAAAGGGTGTGTGAGGGCACTATATACAAAAGGAGAAATTCCCCACTCCACGTTGAGAGAACACACACAACCATATTCCCTCAGGAACAGTTACCCTCTCGTAATATTTAAGTAATTCTGAGGGAGCACGGGTACTGGACCTACTTTCTAATTACGCTCCCGGTCCCCCCCTCTTTTTGTGATATAATAATCCTAATACAGAGTCCCTGAGGGGGACAGAAGCGGCACAGTGGTGCCAGGCCTCATTTGTAACTGTCCCAGCTGCCCAGCAAGTAGTGGGCAACTGCACCGTTTAGGCGCACTGTTCTTTGGGGGCATGCCCTGTGAATTTAGGAGTGAGATGCACTCCTTTGCCCCACACTTTCCCAGCAGCCCAGCAAGTAGTGGGCAGCTGCTACGTTTAGGTTTGCGCAGTGGCGCACTCTTGACTTTCGCTGCATGGGCAGCGCACCCTGAAATTCTGGACACAGGGCATTTGAGCCCCTTTGGGATGGTCAGTTGGCCAGGGGGATTGTTAGGTTCATAGGGCGTCAGGCCCTACCGTGATTTTGGGTGCTAGGAAATGTGATTCCTGTAGAATGATTTACGCACCTGTGTTGATACCTCTAAATATGTTTTATAATTGTGAGGTTGGTTCGCATATTATGGTTTATGCTAGTGAGATTTATTTCCTAATGTAGCTATACTTAGGAGGTCAGGGTCTAATGCGTTTAGACTTGTGAGATGATGGCCTGATGTGTTTATGATGGTGAGGTTGGCGCAGAATGTAATTCGCGCCTGATGTGATACTGTGCATAATGTAGTTTTTTTAATTTTATTTTGGAAAACCTTTATTGAGAAATTGTACGGTACATCAGTGTGATAAAAATCCACGTATCATATTGTACATCATTACACATGCAGATGACGCCTTCCCGTACCAGAATAAACTTGACTAATTCCCCCCCAATAATTTCGATGCAGGTCCACCAATCTCATTGTACAATCCGATATTTATCAGTACAGTATATCAGCATTTGATGCAGTCCACCGTCTACAACAGAGTATACGAGGTCAAGGCAATACAAATTACTCAGTTATCACAGATATAATAGAGCCTCTAGCTTGGCACTCCAAGTCCATCACTAGCGAACATAACTAGGAGGCTATAACGCGCTTAAACTTTGGTCCCAGTGTCTCCACACTAGTACTGAACAGAGCTACCTCTCAGGCGGCCCCTCCTGTGAGGCCGGGGAACGGGATTCAGCCTCAGCCCCGCAGCCTGTCTCCAAAGCAACCTCACCCTCTGCTTCCTCGCTCCTCGCCGCCTGCGCAATCAGATAGGAGGTTAGCGTGCCCCAAATGTCTTTCGGGCGTGATTTAGTGGGTAATAGTTCTGCATAGTCGTGCATATGTTCTTGCCAAGTGGCCATCGAGTGAATCCAGTCTTTAAACTTGGGAGCACGGCCTCTCCCCCATTGACATGCCACTTGCCGTTTCGCTAATAGCAGCCCCATCGCTAGAAATTTTTTATACCTTGAATTAACATTTTGAATCAGTCCCAGGAGGGCTAGAACTGGGCATGGCGTCATCCGAACACCTATCATGTCCAAGATCCCATCAAACGTCGGCGCCCAGAATTCTGCCACCGGGGCGGCAATTCCACGCCAGGTGAAGGAAGTCCGCCCCCTCCCGTCCACAGCGCGCGCATACATCATTATCCCTGAGTCGGAACCTGCAAAGTTTAGCCGGAGTATGGTATAACCGGTGCAAAAACTTAAAATGAATAAGTCGTAGCCTGCTGTTACTAGTAATGGCCTCTGTCTGTGTACAGCTAAATTCCCACTGGTCATCTGTCAATGGGACATCCAAATCCCTATGCCACTCGCATCTGGCCCGAACAGGGTAGGTTGACAGTGCTTTCTGTGTGTGCTTATATAGAAGGGATATAGCATGCCGGGGGGCTCTGCCTGTAGGAAGGCGTGTAGAGGAGCTAGTGTAGTTGGCTTTGCAGGAAAATCAGGGGTCACCGTCTTAATACTTTGTCGGAGTCAGGTATACAGAAATGTGTCCATAATCGTTGGCGTGTGTGTTCCAAAGAACTGTTCCTTAGAACGGAACTGCCCCGCTATATAAAGGTCCCCCCAGGTGGAATACTTGAGGCCCTCTAGCATCTAGGGACATATTCCCTCACACGTAACTCGTAACAGGGGATTGTGCGACAGGGACATTTTGGGGGAGTATAACACAGGGTTCCCCAACTTGCGGGCTATCCGATGCCAGGCCAGTATAGTACAGTCCACAGTGGAAGGATCACGAGCGCGCTCCCTCACTGCGGTGAAAAGGTAGCCTGATGGGGGGGTCGAGCCATGTAACCATCTTCGACCTGCCAGATGAGGCATAAAAGGCGGCGGGTGGAACCAGTAGATAGCAAAATGGGCCTGTGCACAATAATAATAAAATTCAAAATCTGGGACCTCAAACCCCCCCTGGTGATATGGCAGCATAAGCGTGGTAAGGTTAAGGCGTGCCTGCTTCCCGCCCCATATGAGCCTCGTAAGTTGAGATCTGAGTGTACTAAAGAAGAAACTCCCTGGGTGATATGGTATATTTACAAACAGATATAAAAGCTGCGGCAGTAACACCATCTTAATTAAGGAAATCCTACCCGCCATGGAAAGGGGAAGGCGCAGCCACTTGGTGACGTTATCAGTTATCTTGTCTATGGCCGTACCATAATTGCTTCTCATTAGTGCGTCTTTGTCTCTAGTAACACGGATGCCCAGGTATTTCAATTTGTCAGATTCCCATATTAGGGGGTAATTCAGCTGGTATGGCGGGGTGTTATCTGTTAGAGGGAAAACCGCTGACTTTGACCAATTTATTTGTACTCCGGATATAGCACCAAATTTAGTTATCTCCCGTAATATGGGGTTCAGATTGACTTGAGGTTTCTTAACATATAGTGTCATGTCATCTGCATATAACGAAATAAGCAGCTGTCTAGTGGGGTAAATCAGTGCTTTATCGTTATGATGTTATCGGAGCTTCGCTGCTAAGGGTTCAAAGGCAAGAGCGAACAAAATAGGAGATAAGGGGCACCCCTGGCGCGTTCCCCTGGAGATAGCAAATGGGGAGGATTTGGCACCATTTAAGAGCACTGATGCCACCGGTTGGCTATAGAGTAGTTGTATCCAGTGAATAAAGGTAAAGGGCATCCCCATGCGTTCCAATATACCAAGCAAGTAGTCCCACTCCAGGGAGTCAAACGCCTTAGTGGCGTTGAGGAATACAGCCACCGCCGAGCAGTTAGGGTCGATATCTTGTAGAACTGCGGCAAGGGTTCTGAGATTATGCGACGTGGCACGGTTAGGGATGAACCCCGCCTGATCAGGAAGTACCAGCCGCTGCATCAGCAGACCAAGCCTAGTCGCCAGGACTTTAGCAAGTATTTTAGTGTCACAATTTAATAGAGATAGGGGTCTATACGAATCACAATAAAGAGGGGACTTCCCAGGCTTCAATAATGAGGTGATTAAGGGCTCGCGCATAGTTCCAGGCAAGCGACCCTCCTCCAACGCCACATAGAACACCTCTTTCAAAATGGGAGCTAGCATAGAAGCATACGTTTTGTAAAATTCTATGGGCAGACCATCTGACCCCGGTGACCGCCCAGACTTCATCTGCATGATAGCATCAGAGATTTCGTCTAATTCCAATTCTAAGTTTAAAAATTTCCGCTGGTTATCCCCCAACCAGGCCAGAGCTGTATCCTCAAAATATTCAGACAAGTTGAGGGGGGTTCCTCTTTGGGAAGAGTACAGAGTTCTATAAAAATCTCTGAAAGTGGACAGTTGTTCGGGAAGATTCCTGTGTATGTTACCCTGCGCATCTTGAATCTCCGTTATATAGTTGGAGAACTTAGGGGGCCTGATCGCAGCTGCCAGTGCCTTCCCCGGCCTATCACCCTCCCCATATTTCCTCGCCATGTGTGGTTTCCCCCGAAATGTGCATTCCCTGTCAGCAATCTCACCGTAATCGGTCAGCTTGCTACGTATGGTGGCTCTAAGTGCGTGACCATCAGTGCTGGTACTGTTCTAATTTTTTGAGTTCCCTTTCCAATTTGGAGAGGTCATTGCGCAATGTTTAAAGAATGCCTCCACCTTTGGAAATACACCATCCTCGAACCGTAACTTTGAACGCCTCCCGGACTGTGGTTATGCTGGGAACGGATTTGACATTGTGCTAAAAAAATCACGGATATCTTGTTTCAGCTCCGCGCTAAACACCGTGTCCTGCAAGTGTGAGGGGTTGAGGCGCCAACTACTGTACGGGGAGTACTGAAAGGGGGTGTGGATTTCCGCAACAACTGGGGAGTGGTCTGAATACGTTCGGGCGAGATGGGTAGAACCACGCAGCCAGTGCGCCATACCTACCGAAATAAACATGTAATCTAGTCTGGCCCAAGAGGAATGGACCGCAGAGTAGTGTGTGCCTTCCTGCAGTGTAGGATGATTATGCCTCCAAGAATCAAGTAAGCGATTATCGGCTACAATATCTCTCAGTGTTCTATGGGTGATTGTTGAGTGTGCCGAGGGGGCTCGGGATCTATCTAATCGTGGTTGTAGCGCCGTATTAAAGTCCTCGCTCCCCATATGACATAGGTAGAGCCAATCTCCTGGATTCTGCTCCATAGCTGAAGAAGAGCCTGAGGGTCATCGGTATTGGGGTCGTAATAATTAGCAAACGTCACATCATAGGATTGGAGCCTCCCCCATGTGAGTCAAAACCTACCGCCAACATCAGTGTCTGCCCCACTAGGCACAAATGGTACCCCCCGTTTGAATAAGATAGCAACTCCCCGGGAATAACTGGAGTAGAATGCAAAGCAGCGGTGCGAGGCCCATCTCGAGGCAAACAGGGGCACAGCACCAGGACTAAGGTGCCTTTCCTGTAACATAGCAACTGTGATGTGATGCCTGTCCAAATACCCAAGTATCTGCCTTTTCTTCCAGTGGTTATTCAGGCCCCGCACATTCCATGAAGCAATCTTAAAACCACTGATATCAAGTGTGGTGCCTGCCATTGTAACTCCTATAAAAAGCTGTACTTAACCCTGCATCGGTAATCACTAGTGGTTGTACAAACTTGGAAACTGTAACCGTATACCTCCCTCCCGCCACCCACACCGGCTTCCCTAACGTGCCGGGCACATTAACCCTCCCCCCCAAAAAACCATCAGGAAATCACAATTACTGCCCTTCTTGAACATAGAATTAGGGGTATGCTCTCATGGGGAAGCGGCAGGGGCTCACGACCCGCCCTCTCCCTCCTTACTTTCACCCACCCACCACTCCGCTTAGAAGCGGGCAGTCATCGCGGGACAGAGGAGAGTTACCGAGCAGGACATTGTACAAAAAGCATAAGAAATAATAATACATCACCAGCTTCGAACTATTCATCAATAGCAAAGGATCAAGAAGAGGCACAGGAGAACCAATGTCCATTACATGTCTTAGTCAGGGTCCGACAAAGGAGAGTGTGATCTGGAGCGCCCTCGTGCCTCCGACCCCCTGGACGCCGCCCGTCGATTTCGCTTAAGGTATTCTTCAGCCTGCTGCGGGGTCTGGAAGTAGTGCTGTTTACCCTGATGCATTATCCTCAACTTCGTCGGATACAACATAGCATAAGAGATGTCTTGCGATTGAAGCTTTTTCTTGACAGCTGAAAATTTACGTCTAGCATCTTGTACTGATTGCGTGAAGTCCAGGAAGAACGCCAGCGTGGTGTTTTCGTATTGGGCATGCTTCTTTTCGCGAGCCAGGCGCAGGACCGCATCCCGGTCGCATTAGTTCAAAAAGCGTGCTATCACCGGTCTTGGCGGCGCCCCCTGGGGGTGGACGGGCCGCTAGGGATCTGTGCGCCCTTTCCACCGTGAGATGCACTGAAAAGGAATCCCTGCCAAATAAATCCACAACCAACTTATCAATGAAGTCCTCCATGCGACCCACATTGGTGGATTCCGCCAGGCCCAGGATGCGGACATTATTTATTCGGGAACGAGCCTCCAAGTCCTCATTTTTATCGGCGATAATCTTGAGCAGCTTATCCATCTGCGATAGTTGCCCCCTGCTGGTGGTAGCGCCATCTTCGAGATCTGAAATCCTAGTCTCGGCCTCCTTTAGGCGCAGCTCATGCTGGTCCAATTTGTTGACTACTGTAACGCCCTGAACGTCTCAGGATCGTTTAACAGACGACAATGAGGACGCAACCACTTGTGAAGGGTTAGTTCTTTTAATGAAGGCAAATAAAATACAAAGAACAAACAAAAGTTATAGTCACTGGAATCCTCCAGGCTAAGTACGTTACCAGCCCACAGCACGGATGGTCCTAACCGTCCTCTGCATATACGCCGATCCCGGCGTATGCCAACAGAGGGCAGAAATGAAATGGCCGACAATGCCAATCGGTAGGCTGTGAGGGGCACGAAGAGTGTTGGGGAGAATCGAGGAGTCAGGGAAACACCCAGCCGGGGTCTCTACCTGAAGGGAGCAGCCGCTCAACCTCTTCCTCAGACTGCACCGGGACGCGGAGTCACCTCCTGGTGATGCGTCACCGATACCCCAATCACAAGCAAGAAGACTGAACCGAGAGCAGCCGCTCGATCGATCCTGTGGACTTCCGAGTCTGTAACGCGGCAAACACCTCCTGGTGTGCGTTACAGCTGGCAGTCCCTGTGTCTCTGGTCGGGCTGGGAGTTACGACTCCAACCAGCAAAAGCGCCACTGCGCTTGGACTCAGCCGAGTCAAAAAGCGAAGCTCAATGGTTGACCGGTAGAGCTTCCGGGTCCTTCACAGGTGACGATGGGGCAAGACACGGCCCAGGGAGTAACGACTCGACCTACCTCCGTTCTTGCCTTACTGGAGCACCACTCCGGAACACTGCTCTTCACGAAGCAGGTACGTCGGTGTAAACACAATATCCGACAGCCTTGTACCTCCCGGTTCCTCCCTTTATAGGGCGTGTTTTCTTGAGTTATGTAACAGCTCTCCTGTTTACATAAGGGCGTGTTTCCCTTGAGTTATGTAACAGCTCTCCTGTTTACATAAGGGCGTGTTTCCCTTGAGTTATGTAACAGCTCTCCTGTTTACATAAGGGCGTGTTTCCCTTGTATGACAGGAATTCTTGACAGTACATCCTCCCTCTCAGCGGCTCCCCATGGGTCCAGCGCTGGCAGGAAAACGCCGATGGAACAAGGAGACCAAGCGCGGAGCATGAACCCCTTCAGCCGGTTCCCATGAATGCTCCTCCGGGCCATAGCCTTTCCACGCAACCAGGTACCACAGCTTCCCCCTGCGCCATTTGGACGCCCGTATGCCCGACACTTCATACTCCACCTCCGACTCCACGCATACCGGCCTAGGTGTCCCAGACGGCTTGGAGGGTGCTGGTTTGAGCAATGATACATGAAAGACAGGGTGTATCCGCAATGACTGGGGCAAGCACACCTTCACGTTCACGGGACCCATACACTTGGTAATTCGATAGGGGCCCATGTACTTGGGATGGAACACACTGTTCTTTCGAAACCTCATGTTTCTTGTGGATATCCAGACGTAGTCTCCAGTGCGGTACAGTGGCCCGGGCCTTCTCTTCCTATCTGCCGCAGCCTTGTATCTTCTCTTGGCCTCTATTAGGACAGCCCTTGAGCGCATCAACGTGTCTTTTATGTGTGCCACCCTGTCCGCTGTGGCGGGAATCCTGTCCTCTCTGAACGGATGTAGAAATGGCAAGAACCTGGGATGTTGGCCATAGTTGCTATAGAACGGAGATGACTGTGTGGAGCTGTGAGTGGCGTTGTTATAGGCTATCTCTGCAACCCATAGCAAGTCGACCCATTCTTCCCTGCCCTGGTCCACAAAACATCGCAGATACTGTTTGAGCGTTTGGTTCAGGCGCTCGGTTTGGCCGTCCGTTTGAGGGTGGTAGCTGGTGGACAGGGCGGTCTTAACATGCAGCGCAGTGCACCAAGTCTTCCAGAATTGCGCAGTAAACTGCGACCCCCGGTCCGACACGATCACCCCAGGTAATCCATGCAGTCGTACCACATTCTTTAGGAGTAGTGACGCCAATTCCCCGGCCGTAGGGACTCTCTTGCAGGGGATGAAGTGCCCCATTTTCGTCAAGTAATCCACCACCACCAGTATTGCCGTCATCCCCTGGTCTACCGGTAGGCCCACCACGAAGTCCAGTGATATGCTATCCCATGGTCTATCCGGGGTCGGAAGTGGATGTAAGAGCCCTTGGGTTCGGCCATGGTCGGCCTTCATGGTAGCACACGTAGGACACTCCTGTCCCCACCTCCTGACATCCACTCTCATGGTTGGCCACCAGAAATGCCGTCCCATGCTAGCCACCGTTTTTTCAAAGCCCAAATGACCTGCGCATGGAGAGTCATGGCACCAGATGAATGCTTGTTTCCTTAGCCTAGGCGTGGGTATCAATAGGCACCTGCCCTTCAGGGGTATCCCGTCCTTCAGCTGCCATTCTCTGTGACTGAGGAGCCACCTCCGCCATGCGAATGACCTGATCCCTCTCTTTATTCCCCTCAGGAAAGTATCCGGTTGGATAACCCCCAATACCATCCTCGGGGAAATGATGGAACGCTCGGTTGCAGGCAATGGTTCCTTAACTGCAGATTGACGGGACAGGGCGTCCGCCTTCCGGTTTTCCGTCCCCGGCCGATATGTGATGCGGAAGTTGAACCCCGCAAAGAAGATCATCCACCGCAGCTGCCTGGGAGAAAGGTGTCTAGTGGCCGTCATGAACTGTAGGTTCCGATGGTCCGTGTACACCGATACCACATGTCTTGCCCCCATCAACCAATGCCTCCATTCGGTGAAGGCGTCCTTGATTGCGAGAAGCTCCTTCTCCGCAATATGGTAGTTGCGTTCGGCGTCGTTGAGTTTGCGGGACATGTACGCAACGGGATGAAGCACCCCTGTGTCGTGGTTGCGTTGGGACAAGATAGCCCCCAGCGCCACATCCGACGCGTCCGCTTCCACCACGTAGGGGAGATCCGGATCGGGGTGAGCCAACACCGGCGCCTTACCAAAGGCGCTTTTCAGGGCCTCAAAGGCTTTGTTCGCTTCAGGGGACCAGACAAACTCCTTGGACTTCCTCAGTAGCTGTGTGATTGGGGCCACCACTCCTGAAAATCCATCTATAAACCGCCTGTAAAAGTTGGCGAAGCCAATGAAACTTTGGACGTCCTTCACGCTTTGGGGCACCGGCCATTCTTTCACCGCCTTGATCTTTCGTTCTGCCATCTCCTGTCCCTCTGGACTCAGCATCACTCCGAGGAATTCCACGGATGTGACGTGGAAGTCACACTTGCTGAGTTTACAAAACAGCATGTTTTCCCTCAGCTTTTGGAGCACAGCTTTGACGTGGTGTACGTGCTCCTCCACACTGGACGAATAGATGAGGATGTCGTCGATATATACGACCACGTAGATATCCAACTCCTCTCTGAATACCTCATTCAAAAAGTACTGAAAGGCTGCCGGGGCGTTGCACAGACCGAACGGCATGACGAGGTACTCAAAAAGGCCGAACCTGGTCTTAAAGGCGGTCTTCCACTCGTCTCCGTCCCTCATGCGCACCAGATGGTATGCCCCTTTCTTTCACTTAGCCTATGTTCCAGCCGTAATACCAGGTTGATAAGGCCCTCACATGTCTTGGGTTGAGGGTCAATATGAGCCACGGCGTCCTTGAGCTCATCGCACAGCCCTTGATGGAAGAGCGCCGTCTGTTTAGCAACAGGCCACTTGGTTTCCGCAACCAGCCTTCGGAACGCGTTGAGATACTGCACCAGGTCGTTGGATCCCTGTCTCAACTCAAGCATTTCACGGTCCGCCGTGTACGAGTCAGCCCTTCTGTCGAATACCTTCAGGAATTCCTCGCGAAAAGCACCCCAATCACATAAGAGGGGGTCGTCCCTGCTCACCAGAGGTACGGCCCATTGTGCCGCGTTTCCAGCCAAATAGGATATAAGGAAAGCCACACGAGCCTGACTCGTGGGGAACGCCTTTGGTTTGCACGATAAATGTAGCGCCACTTGTGTGAGGAATACCTGCACTGTGTTAGGATCCCCACTGTACCTCTCTGGTGTTGCCAAGGGGATGGCTACCGGCATTTCCACTACTACCGCAGGGGTCTGGTTCGTGAGGGAGGTGCTGGGCGTGAGCGGGTCCAATTGGATAGCATCCAGTCTGGCTTTTACATCGGCTGTTTCTTGCCTAGAGGCAGCCACTTCAACTTGCATGGCCGCTAAAGCAGCCAGCACATCATCAAGTGTTGCCATGTCTGTTATCGACCGGGAGACAGTTAGTGTTATTAAGGTCGGATATTTTGTAACGCCCTGAACGTCTCAGGATCGTTTAACAGACGACAATGAGGACGCAACCACTTGTGAAGGGTTAGTTCTTTTAATGAAGGCAAATAAAATACAAAGAACAAACAAAAGTTATAGTCACTGGAATCCTCCAGGCTAAGTACGTTACCAGCCCACAGCACGGATGGTCCTAACCGTCCTCTGCATATACGCCGATCCCGGCGTATGCCAACAGAGGGCAGAAATGAAATGGCCGACAATGCCAATCGGTAGGCTGTGAGGGGCACGAAGAGTGTTGGGGAGAATCGAGGAGTCAGGGAAACACCCAGCCGGGGTCTCTACCTGAAGGGAGCAGCCGCTCAACCTCTTCCTCAGACTGCACCGGGACGCGGAGTCACCTCCTGGTGATGCGTCACCGATACCCCAATCACAAGCAAGAAGACTGAACCGAGAGCAGCCGCTCGATCGATCCTGTGGACTTCCGAGTCTGTAACGCGGCAAACACCTCCTGGTGTGCGTTACAGCTGGCAGTCCCTGTGTCTCTGGTCGGGCTGGGAGTTACGACTCCAACCAGCAAAAGCGCCACTGCGCTTGGACTCAGCCGAGTCAAAAAGCGAAGCTCAATGGTTGACCGGTAGAGCTTCCGGGTCCTTCACAGGTGACGATGGGGCAAGACACGGCCCAGGGAGTAACGACTCGACCTACCTCCGTTCTTGCCTTACTGGAGCACCACTCCGGAACACTGCTCTTCACGAAGCAGGTACGTCGGTGTAAACACAATATCCGACAGCCTTGTACCTCCCGGTTCCTCCCTTTATAGGGCGTGTTTTCTTGAGTTATGTAACAGCTCTCCTGTTTACATAAGGGCGTGTTTCCCTTGAGTTATGTAACAGCTCTCCTGTTTACATAAGGGCGTGTTTCCCTTGAGTTATGTAACAGCTCTCCTGTTTACATAAGGGCGTGTTTCCCTTGTATGACAGGAATTCTTGACAACTACAGCCTCCATGCGCATATTCATCATGTCGATCTTAGCACCTATTGATGTGAGGCTTTGCTTCATGCCCAGCAGAAGGGCATTCCAGTCATCCTCAGGCGCGTCAGTGGCATCAGAGTCCGCATGCTCCAGCGAGTTCGATCTGGGCGCCTTGCGCATTTCAAATGGGAGTTTAGTTTGCTTGGTGTCTGTGCGCCCCATCTCACAGCGCGTTAAACAAAGCAGAGGCTCAAAGCAGGATCTCCAGGAAAAGCACCAGCGTCGGTGACCACAGCTAGTCAGGTATGGCGATTACCACTTGCAGACTAATGCGACCAGTGCCGGTAAGTTCGTGCCCAAAAGCAATACTCACTGTGGCGAAATAGGCAGTATCTGGGCAATCTGCATCTCAGGCGGCTTCGCCAGCGGTGGTGCAGTGCGTACCAGGGATGCAGGTGAGGGAGTGTAACCGGGCACCTGTAATACACTGATAAATTGGGGGTCCCAATCGACAAAGGCATTCCATGGAAGCCCAGAATACCGCGGGAGCCCCAGAGGGTTAGTAAATGTCAAGTCTCCCCACCACAACCAATAGAGACCAAACTCCCTCCACCAATCAAGCCGAGCTCACTGAAGCTTTTCAGCAACCAACCACCACAAGATGGCCGTCGGCTACAGTAATGGCAGTAAAATGAGTGTAAAGGAAAGATCCTATGCGCAGCAGGGGTCACAGTTCAAGCGCACAACAGGCACCTGGATGGGGGTCCCGCCCGGCAATCAATAATTTCATTTGGGCCCCAAGGAGCTGTGTCTCTACTTCGGGCTGCAGCCTGGTTGCAGGACAAAATGGCGGCCGTCCCCCTCAGCATGCACACCAAGACATCAATACCGGCACCAAGCTCAGTCTACAGACATCAGGTGAGTGCAGGTAGCAAGGGAATGCACATCAGCAAGTTCCTCCAGGCCCCCACGAGCGCCAGCCGTCCGCCACCTCCTGCGGTAATGTCGCGCTGCGAGCTGCCCGCTCCGCAGCGATGCGTGTCTCTGAGCCGCGGCACTCGTATCAACAGCTCCGCCCGCGGCTCCAGACAGTAACGTACAGCGGCAGTGTCTTCACACGCTCCGGAGCAAGCACCCACCTCAGGGAGTCAGCAATTCAGGAGAGAAAGACGATGGAAGGCAATCCTCGGTTCGCGCTCCCTGGAGTTGCGACTCTCCCGCCTCCGCGGCCTCGGGCTTTCCCAGAACAGGCGCCCGCACTCAGGCTCCAATCCGGGGCAAGGCAGCCTGCGGAAAAGTATATCTGTAGCGTTTTACTCTTCACTCCAGACAGGGCACACAAAATTAATATCGCCGGAATCAGCAACAATTCGGGCGTCGCGCGGTGATGCCAAGTATTCACTTAGACATTGCAGGATGGGGATAAAGTATGTTTCCCTGCTCGGCAAGGTTGGAGCCTCACAGGCGTGCGACCATCTTGGTCGTGCGCCACCTAGCGCCCCCGCATAATGTAGTTCATGTTACAGGCTGATGCTAAGTACAGTGGTTACCAGTAGTTACTGGTTGTGTCCTATGATTATGATATGTTCTGCATTTACTAAGTTCACTTTGTGATGGTTCTGACAGTGGTCCTGGTGGCCCTGTCATGTGTAAATAATCCCTTGTAAATATGACCTAGTGCCAGGTGGCACCATGTATAATATGTGCTTACTATTCTAATGTGTTATCATAATACAAAGGCTATTTTTGATAGAACATTGTGTGGAGTTCCTTTTGTAGTGTGCCTGGGATGATGTTGCTGTGTGCGTGCGCAAATGCTTTACACATTGCCTCCGGGATAAGCCTGACTGCTCGTGCCAAGCTATCAAGGGGGTGAGCAGGGGTTATCTTTGGCGTGTAAATTCCTTGCCCTGACTAGAATGGTGGTTTATGCCTGGCTTTGGTGCACACCTTAGCCAACCAGAAATACCATTTCTAACATTGGTGATCAGCGGTGGGATTAGGACTTGCATTTGCGCAGTACCACAGCGACGACTGGCTGCACTACAAAACTCTGCATTTTAGGTAGTCACATGGAAAGGGATTATTGTTCTAAGTTTGTTTTAAGTGTCATTTCTTTAGAAATGTGTTTCTTGTTGCACTAGGAATTGGGTGTCCTGCCAAGAACAGAAACCAGAGAATCTGGAGGAGTGACTGCCCTTGTGCAGACTGCTATTTCTTGGGTTGGTCTGAAGCTGACGGAGTATTGTACTGCCCTTGTGCAGACTGCTATTTATGGGGTTGACCTACAGTGGTAACTTAATTGGCATGGAGTAACTAGCTCGGGAGGGTAGATTATCCCTTAAGTGCAGTTTTTTTAAATTTAGTTTTCTGGTATCCCCAGTAGGGTGGGATCCAGTGGTGGCAGCAATTTGTAGTCCAGTGCAAGAAGTCCCATTCCCAGTTCCCAGAGTATGGTACCTGGTTGCCAGTTGAGTGAGGTACAGGTTGTGTTTCAGGGGCAGTAAGATGCTGTCTCACCAGTATTGGGGGGAGTGTGGATGAATGTTGTGTTACACTGGACGATTGGGTGTTAAATGGTGTTAAAGGGTTCTTCAGTCTGTTGTGTCAGAGAGAATCCCCTAGTAATTGTTTTCCGAAGTCGCACCAACACCTGGAGTGTGTAAATTCTTTTGAGTCTTTGGAGCTTGTTTTGGGGAGTGACCCTAAAACAATGGTGCAGGTATCTCCACAAACCCTTGCGGCGGAGCTGATTCAGAGTAGCCCAGCTAGGTACCCTTATTGTGAGGAGGTTGTGGGGCCTCACGCCTGAACTGGTTCAGGGCGTGAGACTGGGTCGTATTCCGAACCCCAACCTCAGTCTCCAGGACTGGTTGGTTCCATGAGGGAACACCAGGTAGGGAGCCTAGTCTGTCCTGTTGGACCGTTCTTCGAGGTGGTCTTAACTCTGGCCTAATGGTTAAGGTCTTAGACTCTTACTCTGGCCTAATGGTTAAGGTCTTAACTCTTACTCTGGCCTATTGGTTAAGGTCTTAGCTCTTACTCTGGCCTAATGGTTAAGGTCTTAACTCTTCCTCTGGCCCAATGGTTAAGGTCTTAAACTCTTACTCTGGCCTAATGGTTAAGGTCTTAACTCTTACTCTGGCTTAAGGTCTTAAACTCATACTCTGGCCTAATGGTTAAGGTCTTAGACTCTTACTCTGGCCTAATGGTTAAGGTCTAGACTCTTACTCTGAACTAATGGTTAAGGTCTTAGACTCTTACTCTGGCCTAATGGCTAAGGTCTAGACTCTTAATCTGGCCTTATGGTTAAGGTCTTAACTCTTACTCTGGCCTAATGGTTAAGGTCTTAGATTCTTACTCTGGCCCAATGGTTAAGGTCTTAACTCTTACTCTGGCCTAATGGTTAAGGTCTTAGATTCTAACTCTGGCCTAATGGTTAAGGTCTTGACTCTTACTCTGGCCTAATGGTTAAGGTCTTTGCAATTACTCTGGCCTAATGGTTAAGGTCTTAACTCTTACTCTGGCCTAATGGTTAAGGTCTTAACTCTTACTCTGGCCTACTGCTTAAGGTCTTACCTCTTACTCTGGCCTACTGGTTAAGGTCTAGACTCTTACTCTGGCCTACTGGTTAAGGTCTTATCTCCTACTCTGGCCTAATGGTTAAGGTCTTAACTCTTACTCTGGCCTAATGGTTAAGGTCTTAGACTCTTACTTTGGCCTAATAGTTAAGGTCTTAACTCTTAATCTGGCCTAATGGTTAAGGTCTTAACTCTTACTCTGGCCTAATGGTTAAGGTCTTAGACTCTTACTTTGGCCTAATAGTTAAGGTCTTAACTCTTAATCTGGCCTAATGGTTAAGGTCTTAACTCTTACACTGGCCTAATGGTTAAGGTCTTAACTCTTACACTGGCCTAATGGTTAAGGTCTTAACTCTTACTCTGTTTTAGGTAAGCTGGGAGTGTCTGTAGTCAGGCCCCCATCAGTTTTGGTGTCTAGCAGTGCCACTCCTAAGTGGAGGGTGCAGAGGTTCAGTTTTGAGGGGTGAGAGGGGGAAAGAGTCCCCAGTGGGAACCAGTGGGTCAGGGGCCGGCCAGAAGGGCTGAGCCACCAATGAATGACCATGGGGACGCCACTTCTGTCCTGGGGCATCTTCACGCACTGTCAGAGAGACAGGAGATGGTGAGGTCTGCGCCAGGCAGACTGTCAAGCGACACGCTAGGTATGTGTCACCCCGGGGAGGGTATATGGACTCCCAGGAAGTCCTGGTTTCGCCGGGCATTTGTGAGGTAGTACCCCCCTGAATGTAGGTGGGGTCCAGTTTTTAGGGGCGAGAGGGGGAAAAAGTCCTCACTGGGAACCAGTGGGTCAGGGGCCGGCCAGAAGGGCTGAGCCACCAATGAGTGACCATGGTGACGCCACTTCTGTCCTGGTGCATCTTCACGCACTGTCAGAGGGACAGGAGGTCATGAGCTCTGCGCCAGGTTGCTTGGGCATCTTCACGCACTGTCAGAGGGACAGGAGGTCGTGAGCTCTGCGCCAGGCAGACTGTCACACGACACGCTAGGTATGTGTCACCCTCAGGAAGTTCTGGTTCACCAGGCATCTGACCAAAGGGTACGTCCCTGGGTGGGGGAGCCAGTAGCCGGTGTTTCCGCATCTGGACATGAGGGCAGCTGTAGTCAGTGTCCTGGCCGGTTTGCCATCTAGGGGTACCCCTGTGAACACAGGTGGGGCTCATCTTAAGTGAAGAGACCCTGTGTTTCCCATAAGGGGTGGTGCAGGCCTAGCCGGGATCTTTAGGGTCCCTGGCCAAGTGTGGTAGTACTACCCTGAGAGCTGGTGGGGCCCATCTTAAGTGAAGAGACCCTGCTCTACAGTGGGAGGGTGCAGAACTCTGGAAGGGGGTGCAGAGGGAGAGAGTCCTCGCCTCTGACCTTGGTGCATCCGGTGAATGTGGATCCCAGGTGGCAGACCAGTTGATGAAGAGAGGTCCTGAACTGGTGGGAGAGTTGTGTTCTGGTGGGTGCTTCCCTGGGAGGGTGCGGAACCCCAGAAGTAGAAGTAGGGTGAGGAGATGCTTTGCCCGTGACCTCTGGTCAGCATTAGGGTGCGGAACCTAGGTTGAAGGGTCAGTGGTAGTTTGGAACTACACTGAGGGGGAGAGTGGAGAATGGCTATTGTATTCCAGGGGTTACTGCCCCCCACTCTGTGGTTTGGCAAGGACCAGTGGTATCTGGGTGGCCTAGGGGCAACTAGGGAGTACCAGTGGGGTAGCCTAGTTGGGCCCGAATTGTTTTTTTTATTGTTGTATTTTATTATCTAGAGGGAACAACGCGAGTTCAGAGTTGCATAGAACTGGAGGGTGTCCCTGCAGTGCGGGCCCGTGTCCGTGTTTTCTCGCCCGAAGCAGGGAAGCCCATCAAGGGAATGATTGGTCTACCCTGCATTTTGGCTGGAAGGGGGTAGTGTTGGACTTGGCCCTTTTTGACAGTTTCACCCCTGAACTTTTTGCCTTAAGCTCTGACATGGTGGTAGTGGTTTTAGGCCTCTGGGCACTTTAGCACTGTGGCCCAGTGTAAAGTGCATGCGCTCTCTGAGTGCGTGTGGTGAGATTGACCTGCCCTCCCATAGGAATGCATGGAGGATATGTGTGTCCATGGTTATTCTTGGTATGAGGGGAGTACAGGGTCAAGCTTAGTATGTATGAAATCGTGAGAATGAATGCTGTGCAATGGTATGCACAGATCCGTTATAACTATATGAGAGATACCACTTTTAGAAGTTGGCATTTCTGTGTGCTGTGTGTCTGCCTGCCTGATGTGAATTGCATGTCTGGCTTGTGATCGACAGGAGCTGAGAGGGCTGGGGAATTCCAGGAGCCAGGGTGAGTCTGCCTGGTGGTGAATGGAGAGATCTGCATGTAGATGGGAGGGAGGAGTTGCACCTGGGACCTGAATAGGGCTGGGCCTTCCCTCCACAATGCTGGCTCCACCTCCTGTGGTGCGTCTGATGTCCCTGGCCTGTCCTGTGAATAGAGAGGGGAGCTGAGCAAAACAAAGTGCTCCTGAACCAGTTGTATCTGGTTCTCCCCTTGCCCTACAGTTGTAGACAAAGGAAAATGCTGTATAAAAGCAGGGGCTGTGACCCCATGTAAAGTGTTCTCTTTTGGATCCTGACAGAGGGGGGCTTGCTGCTGGTGGGGCCCAGGGGCCAGCACACAGGGCCCTCCAGCAGGGAGACAGCCCCCATGGCGGTCCCTCCTGGACCCCACCAGCAGCAAGCCCCCCTCTGTCAGGATCCAAAAGAGAACACTTTACGTGGGGTCACAGCCCCTGCTTTTATACAGCATTTTCCTACCTTGCCCCCTGGATGCCTCCAGGACCTTTTGGACCTTTTTGCTTGTCCTTTTACTTTGCCAAGGCTTGATGCTGCCTTTTTGCGCCCTGTGAGCGTGATGCTGTGATTTGATTTCCCCCCCCCCCACCCCGGGGAAAAGGAGCACGAGGGCTCCGCAGCGCGGCGCTGCAAACTTCCCCCTGCTGGATGGGAGAGAGGCGGGAGCCCACCCCGCATGGCTGCCTATTTTGGATATTCTAATTGCAGGTGCCCATCCTGCATTATGGCCGCGTGTTTCTATTTGAATTAAGCGGGTGCCCACCCCGCTGTACATTTTCTTCTTACGGAGAGAGCCTACCCCTCATTGTGCCCAGAGTCAAGAAAATTGCCGCCGCTGCCCAGCCTCGGCCGCCCGGAATTCAGGCAAGTCCGCCTGTGAGGTGGGCGGGGCCGGCGGCTGGGCCAGAAGCAGCATGAGAGTTGCAGGGCTCCCATGAGCTAGGGGGAGCCCCGGAAGACGAATCCGCCCGGAGCCCCGTGGGCTCCATATCCAAAGTCCTGAGACGGGGGACCGGGTGAAGCATGGCGCGTGAGAAGGCGGGGCTCCCGTGAGTGGGGAGAGCCCTGCGAGCGCCGCAGCCTGTTTCCTGCGGAGGGGGCACGAGGCGCATTGCTGGTGCCTGCCCCTGCCGCATCCACAATGAGGAGCCTTCCCCCCGCCAAGAGCCAGTAAGTTGAGATGGCTGTGGCAGGGGGGTGGGGGGGTGGGCCACACGTATGCACACGGTGCCAATTTAGTGAGGGGGCCCGCAGTTGCGGGCCGCTCCGACGGCGGGGCATCCTTGGTTTTTAGAGCCCTTGTGGTTCTAGGGATGGGCAAGTTTTCAATTGCTTAGTCCCCGAGCGTGACTCCAAAGCACTCCTGGTTGGTGCTGACCGGTGCCCATTTCATGAGCGGCCCCGCCTGATAGAGGGCCGCTCCAATGTGGGCATGATCATTCTCAGAGCCCGTGCGTGGCTCCAACAGGGGCAATATGGTGTTAAGAGCCCCAGCGAGGCCCAGAGGGCACAGTTGTGCCAGGGCCCATTTTGTTCTCTCCCCAGCTGCGCCGCACCAGCGCGGGCAGCTGCAACGTTTTGCGCAGTTTCCTAATACAGAGTCCCTGAGGGGGACGGAAGCGGTACAGTGGTGCCAGGCCTCATTTGTAACTTTCCCAGCTGCCCAGCAAGTAGTGGGTGGCTACATCGTTTAGGCGCACAGTTCTTTGGGGGCAAATAATGATCACCAACCCTTTTTATTGTCCCACATATGAAAAGCAAGCCTCATTGCTTTCCTATCATATTTAAACACATTCATTTATAACCCTAAACACAGAAACCTTATTTATATATGAAAATTCTGCACCACTTTTTAAAGGACAGTTATTATTTAACATCAGAACCACAGATATGCTTATGTATTTAGAAAGGAAATCCCTTCTAATCTTTTCTGTTATCCAAAATAATGAAACTGTCTTTTGTAACTTTTAAAATCAGCAGTCTGTAATCTAGTAAAATCTAGTTAACTCAGCAGTTTTTAGGTCTCGCCTTGCTATCGCGTAAGCGATTGCAAAGCGAGACTATAGAATACGGGTTTCAAAAGTGCTCCCAAAAAGCGGATTGCATGGCTAGCACGCGCACAATCACGCGCATCGTGCCGCCATGCAATCCGCCTTTTGGGAGCACTTCAAAGGGTCCGCTCCCCTGCCCCCAAGCGCGCGAGCGCGCGCCACGCTCCGCCAGGCTTGTTTTTCTTTTTTTTTTAAACTTCAAGCGCGAGGCGCGCGTGCGGCCAATGCTTGTTTCCCCAAGCTCCCTTCTTTACAATGCCGGTTCTTCTTTCAAAAGACACAATCGCGTGAGTTTTTGCTCTGATGTGGCTTGTTACTAGCAGGGTCCAATCGTGTGGCGGCTTACAGATTCTACAGACTTGAAGGCTGCCCCCTCCCTTCCCTGAATTTTACGAAGCATGTGACTGATGTTTCTTGTTAATAGCAACTCTTCAATTTGCTTTGCTGAGTCAGCACTGCAAGTACTCACAAACTGGGATGGGTGGCAGATTATATAGCGATATCTTCTTGCGCCAGGTCGAAGGATCCCAGGCATGTATTGTGGGCGGGAATGGGAACAGGCAGGGAGGGTGTGCATTGATGAGAGCTGTCGTCATGCCCGAGGTCTGACCCCAGATTAAACGCATGCATGTAAAGATGACGGAGGGGTGTTGTACGGCGTGGGAGATGGAAGGGGACAAGGCGAATCAGTAGCCCCACATAACTGTACGAAACTCAGCTGTGAATTTGTCCTGACCATCATTGTGTAGCCTCGCCCCGCCCCCTGCATATAGCACCAGCTCGTGTATAGCAGCACCCATAGCCTTCTCTTTATTCCTTTATTCACTCTCCTTGTATGCGCTAGCCCTTGTACTAAGCCCCAGCCACTCTGTTCTTAGTACAGCCCTTTGTGCATAGCCCCACATACCACCTTGTTCATGATCTTAACCGTACTTAGCCCCACACCTGCATGTCAGCGCAAAATATATTACCCTCATCCTCCAACACGGTTTCCTAATCCCCGCACGGAGCCCTGCAGCCTCACTGTGCTCGACTGTCAGTGCCTCGCACTTTACTTAAACCCCCTTGGGATTATTTCTACTTAATTTATGTTGCCAGTTTGTTTTATTTAGTAATACTTTTTAGTTGTTATGCCAATGAAGTATTTGCATTGCATGATTACACTTATGACATGCATGCTTGCTCCTCCCCCTGATAACTGTATTTTGTACAGTAGGATTTGAAGAACCCTGTTCTGGCAGACATGATTCTGCACAACTCTGCCCATGTTTCATTGGCACCTTACAGCCGAACAGAATCTGCGAGGGACTCTTACTTAAATAGTTGAGAGGGACTACGATTCTATTTATGTCAAATGATTGGAAATGGGAGTAATTATAAGGGGCACATTCACAATGCTCATTCCTATCTCATATATTCTCCTTCAAAATTTCTATCTACAGTTTCCCCCAGAAACAAGGTAGACAGCAGGACTGTAAATTATTCGATGAGAGGTACCTTTGTTCTTGCTAAAGACTGATACAAAAACTCAGCAATGACGTATTTTGAAGCAACCTGTCTTTGCAGCCAAGGAAAGCCAAATTACTCCTCAAAGATGTTTAACCAATATGTACTGCATTATGTTTGCAAATCAATGTGAAAATAGTTCACTTACTTTGTGGCATTTTAACTGTATCTGATGGTTATAACTGAAGTTTACCATTTAGCAAGTAGAAATGTGTGAAAAACACATCCAGCACGTAGTAGCCAAAAGAAATCAAACCATGGCCTTGATCATTTTGCTACCACAATATTTAGTGTTGTGTAACCATTACCGACTGAAAGCTTTATCATAGAAAACGTATATCTCAAACTGACATACATAATTAAAAGTCCCACTTCCCTATGGACCATGTTACTAAGTTTTAATGTGACAAGTGAAACGAGAATTAAAATGCAATAGGTCTCGCCTTTTATTAAGTTAAAGCATTTGCTTTGCTATACAATACCATTAGCAAAGCAAATGGCTTTAACTTAATCAAAGGCGAGACCTATTGCATTTTCAATGCTTGTTCTATGTAGCTTGGGACCAGAAATAGCCATGTGTTATTGACGGAGCTGTTGCTCTGATCAGCAGGCGTCACTTTACACACCTTTCTCAGGAGAAGAACCCTTTTGCTACATTGTAATGTCCTGAAAAAGTTTAATCTCCGTTGGTTGTGACTGACAGCTTCTTCTCAATGAGACAGTTTAAACACAGCTGTTTGAAATCTCTTTTTGTGGTGCAGGAAATTTGAGCATGGTTGAGTCTATTTAAAACTGAGGCATTTCAAGCCAGCACAAAATCTATCATTCTGTAATGTCGTGTTTAGTTCAGCAACAACTAATTTACTCAGATGATGTGAATGCCTTTTAATACCTAATACATAAGGATAAATGTTGTGACATTTTGTATCTTAGTCCAAATTATTGTAAAGCCCACAATTTTGTTTCTTCTTCCTTTCTATGAGGCCTATTTTATTCCTATTGATTGTGAATTGTAATTTATCTTTAGCATTGTGGCAATTTGCACACATGTATAGTTCCTTACTCTTTCAATTTTAATGATTGCGTGCAGCTATTTAGCATATATTACATACTTCATTTCTGGATTTTTTTTTACAAAATTGTAATTCATTCAATGACCTTTTGCATAACAGAATGATGACAAAAAAACACATTGAGCTCAATCCAGACATTCTCAGAAGGGGTCATACACTCAGAACACACAGTACAGCACGCTTAAGGCTAGCCATTCTTACACAAAGAGCGCAATCGCTACTTACTCACACAAGTACCACCAATGACGAACCATATAGACATTTAAATACACAACCCACAAATCAACATTTAGAACAGAAACAAAAGACAGCCCACAGACTGTACTGAAACCAAACCACTTGTAAATATTAATTGTAAGTCATATTTACAAGAAAAGCTCTCAAAAGTAGTCCAAAAGACTGCACCAAAAAACAGCCCAAAAGACTGTTCCATGTTCAAGAAGCCGAAATACACCAAATTAGCTAGTTTTGGCTGGCAGAACACCCAAAAAGCGCTCTGCATATCACCACTTATGAACGTTACTAAGTGCATAGACCAGGATCCTTTTTATGTACATATTTAGTTCCTTGGGGTACTTAGTCACCAAGGAAGAAATACGTTTTTATACCTAAACCTATTTAGGTATCCCCTCTAGGGGAGCCGACTGATTCCATTATAGATTCACATTGGTACCTCCAAGAAAGCAGCACATTCTTCGATGTGCGCTTGAAACAGGGATGCCAAAAATATTGCAGCATATACAATATTATACAGCAGTGGCACTTAACACAATATGTGCCGTTACGAATTATTCAAAAGTTTGAGAAAAATGTCCTCATTACCTACCTACACAAATTGCAATTCATATATTTCCAAATTCCAAAATCTTTGGCCTAAACCAAAACAAATCACATGTCGACGACCTTTCCAAGCACAAATCTACAACATCTCACTGCCAAGTTCTAACGGTTGTTTTTAGAATACTCACGCCAAAAAGGTTCTCAGTCAGGAGCGGTAATCATTTGGAGGATCAAATCAGGAAGACCAGAAATATACTGGGCTGCAGAGACATAGAATCTCCGTGAGCAGGGTACCTCCTTAGTAGACTCCTGTCCTGCCTCCTCAGTAGATTCCTGTCTCCTGTCAAGACCACTCCCTTGGATAGCCGCTTCTCTGATGAGGTCCACGTTTCGGGCGCCATTTGAAGAAATAAAAACCTTCTAAGGGGTTCACTGATACACCTGGTCCTTTTAAACCAACAAAGAAGAGATTGGCACAGAAGCTGTAATATAAAAACAATGCATTTATTAACCTCAGGTGAGGGAGATTGCGTCACACAGTACCCTCAGGCCACTGTAGGAGACATTCTTAGGAGTACAGAGAACAGGGGCCTTATATACCCACACAGGGGCTCAAAAGGAGGCAGTACAAGTACATATGAGAAGAGTTACACACATAGATGGTCATACAGAAAATGCAGAGTCAACAAGTAGGAGGAGTAATGAGTTGCTGACATCAGTTAGAACAGCCTGACAGTTCTAAACTAGGAGCAGGTGCATTCTGACAGCTACAGGTCCCTCTGAGCATGTGCAGGGCTCTGGAAGAGGGAGAAAGCACATGGCTAACTAAAATGGCTGCCAGGAACAAAATGGCTTTCAGCTCATGCTAACAGATTCCTGCAATCCTGCAGTCTGAGGACCGATTTTGGGTGAAAAGTGTTTCCAAGTAGTGAATTTGTTTTCTTTTGAAAATGCCTGGAATAGGTAAACTGGTTTCTTTGTGCTGTCGTTGTTGTTCTGCTGATGCTCGACTAGCGGAAAGTCAGCCAGCACCTCCAGAAGGCACTCCGAATTTTGATATGTATGTGAAGAATGGTCTTGGCCCTATTATATTTAGTACACTATGGCACAAATATACGAGGGACAATGCTGAGTTGCAGTGACCTTTGATGGCCACCTTTGATGAGCAAAAGATTGAGTATTTACAAGAACAGTTGTTTAGGAAAAGAAGTAGGCAGTCTATGTTTGATTCCCTTAGAACGTGGCAAAAAGCAGCTAAACGGAGGTGAATGAGGGCAGAGAAGGAGGCCCAGAAAGGGAGAATGCAGACGTTGACTCAGAAGGCCGTAGCATATGACAGGGAAAAGCAGGAGAAGGATAGTGGATGTGAAGATAGGTTTCGATTGAAGATTGATAAATCTTATCTGGCCCAAGAAGAAAATTATGCTTTTGTGGAAGAATTGTTAGATACTTGACCCCAACCTCTATATGCTCCTCAGAGGATTTATCCCACTATTCCCTCACAGTCCCAGCCACCCGTTTCTTCTGTCTCTGCTCCAGCTACTGTTGATCAGACTGCTTTGGCCACTGCACCTCCTGTCCTTTCTTTGTCTTCGCCATCGCTGGCAACTATGACTGTTAGTACTCCGGCCACACCTATTGTTTCAGTGTACATTTCATCAGCTCTTACACCTGCGACACAGCCAGCAGCGACTTTAGTGCCTGTTACCTCTGTTGCTACTCCCACTCTGTTTCTTCATCCCCCGACATTACTGAGCAGTGGGACACCAATACATGGATTTGAGGACAGAGACTGGATGAAATTTAAGGAACGTATGGGGCCGTTAGTACGATCTGGTGTGGGAGATGAGGAGAAAAGGGTAATAGCTAATCATGCTGCCCAGTGGGCTCGTAATCCCATTTACAGTGTGGAGGATGTTTGGGGAACAATGCGAGGTTTGGAGCTCTTCATACAGCAGCATGCTCTTAAACACATGTCGGCAACTTTGATTGGTCTTTGGCAGCAGTGTTTTGAATTAGAAGCACCTAAAATTTTACATGATATTAGAGATTGTGTGTATGTTAGTGACTTGAGCCCAGAACAAGTTTTCAGTAATGTCACGACAATAATAGCCTATAGGGGAAGACTGCTTGAGAATAGTCCCAAGACGGTGACTCAGTTTCCAATGCGGGAGGTTCATCCTATATACCACCCAGAATTACCAAAAGTACAAGATGGCCGCAGTAATGTTATAAGTGGCAAAGAAGCGGCTGGTTTTCAGGAACAATGGGTTTACACTCCGTGGAAACGGAGTGGTTTTATCTCTTAAGACTCATTGGCTTGATCATAGGAAGAATAAATTGCAAATTATAAAGAATTGACGGAGGCCGCCTCCTCCACTGTGATGACTCTGGCTGATATTGAAATGTTTTTGGTCTTCTTCTTCTGGTTGATATTTGGAGACAGGTGCATACTCAGGACCATGTTGCGGAATTGGGGGGGTACGTGGGACCAAATTAAAGTATGGAATCAGGAACGGAAGCCAGGTGATAAGCCTAGAGCAGAGATACTTGGTTTGCCAGGCCATATCATTACTTATATGCATTCTCTTATTCCACCAAGTAAGGTTGATTGGGACAAGTTAACGGCTTATCGAGAAAAGAAAGATGAGAGTGTGTCTGATTTTTTCACTCGGTTTAAATATATATTCCTGGATTACAGTGGGCAGGATCTGTCTGTTGAGGGAGGTGTTCAATTGTTTGTTAATAGATTTGTTTCTAATTTGCTTCCCCAGATTGCGGCTCGATTGCAGGCTTCCGAAAGCACCCGGTCCACCTCTTCCCCTTCTGCTATTTTGAATATGGCACAGTATTATGAGCATAGAGATAGTGAGGAAAAGGAAAGGACAGAGAAAAAGCATAAGGATTTGAAGACAAAGGTGTTGTTGCAACAGGCTTTTAGAGGTAATGGTAGTGGACGTGGTGGTTTGGCCCAACAGCTTCCACGCACTAGTAGGCAGCCAAACGCTAAGCCTCTGGGTCTGCATCAGTATGCTTATTGTAAAGAGGAGGGACATTGGGGTAGCGAGTGTCCTGTGCTTTTGCAGACGGTGGCAGTCCCTAGAGGACAAGCTACTGGTGGAAGGGGTCGTATAGCTGATGGGACAGGCAGGGCTTAGAACACTGCAGCCTCACAGGGTCGTTCTGATAATAATTACTTTGATGACCCTCGGGATTGACAGTACTACCACAATGATTATGATATGGATGAAGCGACAGGAATGTCTTACATCCAGGGACAGAGTGGGGGACCAGTTCCAATATCTGTGGACCAGCATGGTCCTTATGTAACAGCGGAACTGCAAGGTTCGGCTAAGGAATTTTTGGTGGACACAGGTGCGACGAAAGGTTCAGTTTCTCAAAATATGGTCGCTGGGGCGGCTCTGTCCCGCCATAACAATGTTTTGGTAAGTTTTTCTGGTGTACCGGTTGTAAACCCCATTTCAAAATCCCTTGCATTGACTATTGGTCCTTTCACTGTGGATTCGCCATTTTTGCTGACATCTAACCGTGGTCAGAATTTGATGCGATTAGATTTGTTAAAGTAACTGCATGCTACGATTTATTGTTCCCTGCAGGTGTCTATATGACAATGGGTCCAGATGTGGTGTGCGCTAAGCGGTGTCTGTCCAAAGATGCGCCTCTTCCTGTTGAATTTAACCGCTTCGGTGTTCATGAATAGCCCAGCTCGTCACGAGGCACAGTGGAGCCGCGCCCCCCCCCCACGCGGGGAAGGGGTTAAAGTTGTGCCACCCACTCTGTGGAAAACAGGCGACACAGGCGTGGGACTGTTGCAGATATCGCCCGTTTCGATACGCGTTAAAGATGGTGCTATTTTACCTTGTATCCCTCAATATAAAATACTGCCGGCAGGAGAGCGGGCCTTATTGCAAATTGTGCAGAATTTGATTAAGAAGGGAGTGGTTGAGGAGACAACAGCTAATATTTGTAATAGCCCTATCCTTCCCATTCTTAAGTGGACGCCCTCAGATTCTCTTGATGTCCACGAAGATGTTTATTATTTTGTAATTGACTTGTGAAGTTAATACAATAGTGATTCCCCAGTTCCAGGTAGTTCCTGACATCACCACTCTTTTTACAATGATTCCCTCTTCTGCTAAATTCTTTTCTGTCATTGATTTGAAAAATGCGTTCTTCAGTATTCCTATTCATCCTGATATCTGTTTGGGTTCACCCAAGCCGGTAGAAGTTTTAGGTTCTGTTGTGGTCCTCAAGGCTATACAGAGAGCCCGCGTATCTATACTCAGGCATTGTTAGGTCAGTTGGAATCCTTGTCGCTCCCCACAGGTAATGTATTGCTACAGTATGTCGATGACTTTCTCATCGCTTCAGAAATGTTACAAGGTTGCAGAGACAATACAGTTACATTGTTGTTGCATTTAGCTCAGCATGGCCATAAAGTATCCCTTTCAAAATGTCAGTATTGTTGACAGGATATCACCTACTTTGGTCATCTATTGTCGAAGGAGGGTAGGAGACATCCCTGAGCGCATTAGTACCATTGTTAAAATGCCTGTTTCGCAAACTCAGAGAGAAGTGCACGCTTTTATAGGTATCGCTTCCTATTGACGGCAGTGGATACCTAGCTACTCGCTGTTAATCAAACTCCTGCTTGCTCTAACATTAAAAGACGTGCATGAACCGCTGCTTTGAATGCCTGAATGTCAGCAGTCTTTTGAGCAATTGAAAACTACGCTTTGTTCTGCTCCAGTTCTCAGGAGCCATGACTATACTAAACCGTTTGTGTTGTACGTCCATGAGATGGCCGGTTGCTCGCTTTCTGTTTTAACACAAAACATTTGGAGATAAGCAAAGGCTGTGTGCTTATTTCTCTGCTGGATCCTGTCGCACAAGCCCTCCTGAACTGTTTAAGAGCGGTCGCGGCCGTGGCTGTCTCGATAAGACAATCAGCTGGACTCGTACTTGATACTGACCTCACAGCCATGGTACCCCATGCTGTGGATACCGTTTTGAATAAGTCAAAGACACAGCACCTCACAATTGCACGTCTGACAGGTTATGAATTAACACTGTTCGCCAAACACATCACGATCAAAAGATGTGCCACTCTGAACCCAACAACGTTACTGCCCCTCCCTTCTCAGAATGATGAGATTGATAAACATGATTGTATCTTCCGGACGGAAGAAGAGATGAAAGGACGGGTAGACCTGACTGATGTTCCCTTATCTGACCCTCAAGGGGAACTATATGTCGATGGCTCTTGCTATAAATTATCAGATGACACTACAACTGCTGCATATGGTATTACTACGCTGCGTACGGTAGTTGAGACATCACAAGTTCCCTATCAGTCGGCCCAAGCTGCAGAGCTCGTTGCCCTAATACGAGCTTGCAAATTGAGTGAGGGACTGGTTGTCCATATCTATACTGACAGTCAGGATGCCTTTGGAGTCACGCACAACTTTGGGCGACGCTGGGCAGAGAGAGGGTTTCTTACTTCGCATGAAGTCAAGATTCAACATGGGAACCTCATATTGCGGCTTCTGTCTGCTTTGACACTCCCTAAGAAATTGGCAATAGTGAAGTGCTATGCTCACCGGAAAGTCACTGATGATGTAGGTAAGGGGAAACGCTTTTGCAGATCCGGCGGATAAGGAAACGGCCCGGACTAAAATGAAAAGAATGTTTGGAGCAGGTTCCACTAGGTGGGTGTCTGAAGTCACCATGTTCAAGGATACACTTGAAAACGTGAAGGAGATACAACGTAAGGCCACAATAGAGGAGTAAGCAATGTGGCAAGAAAGTACAGTGCAGTTGAACGACGAGGGATGTTGGATTGATAAGTCAAGGAAGCAGAGATGGATGTTGCCAGATGCATATTTTCTTCCTGTAGTCACGATGGCTAATGGCCCAGCCCATATTAGTGCTAATGGTATTTGCAAGTTGTTAGACCCTGTATGGCAGAATGATAACATTTCGAAAACAGCTGAACATTTAGTGAGGTACTGCATGGTATGCATGATGCACAATCCTGGGAAGGGTACTCCTACATCACCTGGCAATTTTGCACCACCCACTATCCCTTTTGAGGTCCTTATTTTGAGTTAGATAGGGTCAATAACTTAAAGTATGTGTTGGTGGTTGTCTGTGCATTCAGTAAATGGGTTAAAGCTTACCCCACTAAAGACAATACAGCCGTTACGACTGCAAAGGTACTCCTGAAGGAGTTCTTTCCTCGTTTCGGCTTGCCCCGTTTGATTTGGAGTGAAAACTGAAGTCATTTTAATGCCAAGGTCATTCAGTGAGTTTTTGATGGTTTGCACATAAAACAGAAGTTTCATGCTGCAAACCACCCGCAGTCAGCAGGTTTGGTTGAGAAGTACAATGGTACTCTCAAACTGAAATTGCAAAGATTCAGGAGACAACAGGGTTACAGTGGCCAGATGCTTTACCGTTAGCTCTTTTGTTGACAAAAACAGCACATTCTAGGACAGGATTGTCACCGTATGAGGTCGTGTTTGGACGCCCGGCAAATGTCTGGGGCGTCCCGCCTCCTTGGCGGTTCTCAGATATTGAATACCCGTTATTGATTGACTACCTTTGCCAGTTAACTGAAAATTTGCGTTCTATTCACCAACAGGTCCAGGAAGCTCTGCCAGCCACATCAGAGGGGTCCAGACACATTAGTCAGAGGAAGAAGAGTTTAGAGCCGCGCTGGAAGGGACTGGAACAGGTCCTTCTTGCTACAAGTACTGCAGTCAAAGTCGCTGGCCAAAAGAATTGGGTGCTTGGCACTCATTGCAAAAGGGTACCCCTGCCTTTGCCTTATGACTAGTTGATCAAAGACGGAGTAGGGGACTCTGAGACGGTGCCTCAATATGCCCCTTTCAGTGACGCTAAAGTGACATGGACGCAAACGGATGCGGAGAATAATGGAGTGCTGAATGCAGCAGTTCCACCGGAGATACGAGCTATCCAGGATCCCCTTTTCATTGATCCCTCTGTGCCTGGAGTCACCAGGTACAATCTGTGTCCTTGGCTGAGGAATAGTGCACAAAAAAAGAAGTCAGATTAGACAGGGATAGACTGTGTAAATTAGGGTGTACTCTGCTGTAGTACCAATGGAGTTAGTTTAGGGTGATGTCGGATTTGGGCACTGTTTGACATTGGACAGGATAGATCGAACATATTCCTTCAGGGGTACATTATCCTGATCAGCGTGGGATTCATCCTGAGCTTAGGACAGAGCAATCTCCATCGCTGGTGCTCAAGAGCTCCAACATATTGATGAACAATAGGAGCCTGTACCAGTGAGACTCTGACGGTTACTGAGAACACTTACCTTTACTGTCATTGTTAGCTGCATTTCTTTCCTTGCTTCATAATGCATCCATTTGGTCAGCCTATTGATGAGGAGGAACAACCATTTGCACCACCACGTTTAGCACGGGGTTGGTCCACAAAGAGTAAAATACTTTGTGATTGAAATAGTGACAATATTTGGAATATCCTGGTTTCTAGAGGAGATATTTCCTGTACACTCCTTGGCATGTACAACCCCCAATTCCCCTGAAAACATTTTTGTTACTTTAGCCCCACATAAAGCAGGACACAGGCAGTCTTACACGGACAATGTATTTATACAAATGTTGCATCATGCTAATAATGTATCCAATACAAATAATTGTTGGGTTTGTGCGTTGCTCTCTTCGGTCACTCATAAGAGCGACAATTTGTTGTCTATGCCATTGTCATAAATTGGCAGCTGTGAGGGTTGGTATGGATTGTTTCGACTGGTGTATTTCCAATTTTATCTTTCTTCTTTGAGTATGACATCCACTGTATCTCACACTGCAAATGAATATTTGTGCTTCTCCGAGGGTTTACCCCCAAGGGACCGGCAGGACTAGGTACTCTAGGGACAATGTCCTCAAAGTCATGTTTGAAAACGTACCATTGAGTAAAGGATAATGCCTGGTTTCGAATGGAGAGGGCTGATTTCCAATGGTTTAACACCTCTGAGTACTTCCAATCCTTACAAGGTCGAAATATTACCGAAGATAAACCTATACCTGGGCCAGTGGTCAATAAGACAGCTCATTTTTGTGTCCAGGGGACTGGGGAGGTAAAGGTAGGTGAGAGTAAATGTAATTTCACCTATAAGCTGAATAAAACTACCCCATAATGTCTGTGGGTCACAGGCTCACATCTGGCTCCCAAGGTGATCGTCAGGCACATGTTATCTTTCCTTCCTTTTTCTCCCTGTATGTTGCCCCATCTAATCATCACAAAACTCATCGGGTGTAACGTAGAAGTGCATTCCTGGCCCGAGTAAGAAGGGTTGTTGACACAAAAGATATAGATCAGAGAAATACTACAGTACAGCAATTTGGGGACGCTGTGAAGGGCCTGCTACCTTTTTGGTGCCGTATGGCAAATAGCCTTCAAGTTTGTCAGTTAACTAGAGTTTTAAAGCAGTTATTAATACAACTGCAGGGATAATGACGAATGTCACTGCTGAGATCCAGACTAAGAGATTAGTCACTTCGCAGAACAGGATGCTGCTAGACGTTATCCTTGCAGATCGGGGAGGAGTCTCTCGCGTCATAGGCAGCAGCTGTTGTGTTTACATACCTGATAATGCTTCCTTTTTTAAAAAATTTTTTATTTGTCATAACAGAAAATATTACAGAGGTATGACATTCAAGACGCCCGTCCCTCCCCCCGTCCCCCAGTCTGTAAAACAGCGAGACAAATGGCACAAAAAAAGGGTAAACATAAGAGAATAGCACAGTAAGAATCAAAAGAGAAGAGAAAGGATAATGAAAGAAAGGCGGATACTGAGAAAAAAAAACAAAGAAAAGAGAGTATAACAGAGTGAGGAGAAGAAAACAGTCTAGGGAAAGAACACAGGTCGGGTTAACCCAGCTGCTCTAACCAAGATGTAAACTTTCCCCACACATCCAAGCCCTTCTTCCGATTTTTGCGCCCTTGCCTGGCGTATACTGCTTTTTCTAGATGGTAAGTGGCCGCTAGTCTGGCCAGCCACTGAGAAAAAGGTGGGGGATCAGCATCCAACCATGCTGAAGCTACACAGATCCTCCAGACTGCCATTGCAATGAATATTAAACCCCCAGTTTTGATCCTGGTGGTTTCAGACTGAGTCCCCAGCATGATGACAGTGGGGGTTAGCACAATAGTTTGAGTGGTGACTTCCCTTAAGAATTCTTGTATTTTGAGGAGGATTGGGGCGAGTTTAGGACAAATTGCAAAGATGTGAATTGAGTCGACCCCAAACTCAGAACACCGGGGACATAATGTCCCTTTGCCAACTCCCCATTTCGCGATTTTACTAGGGGTAATGTAGAGAAAAAAATCTGTTTTAAAATGTTGTGCCTGTCATTTGGCCGACAGCAGAATATTTTGAGACAGTGCTAAGGAGTTGAAGAATGTACTGTGTGAGGATTCAAGTTTAGTGTACCATTTATCGGCAATCTTTGGAAGGTCATCTGGAGTTTGTCTGATTAGTATTTTATACAAAAGACCTATCCGAGGGGCCGTGTTGTCACGTAGTTTGTTAAGAAGTTCCACTTCCGTGAACCCTGCACTACCCCCAACCTTTCCCGAAAGGAAATTAGATATGGATAGGTACTTAAAAACGTCTTGGTCTTTCAAACTATATTTAAATTGCAGGTTTGTGAATGGTTTAACTCCATCGCTAGTAATGAGATCCCCAAGTTTCGTAATACCTGCCCTGTGCCAATCTAAAAAATAAGACAAAAATAGCGGGAAGATTGCAATTTGTCATAATGGGAGAGTAAAAGTGAAATCTTCCCAGTCCAAATATTCTGTGGATATTACGGAAAACCATATATGAGTTCATTAACGTTTTGAATCTCACACGTTTGTAGTATCCAAACGAAGTCTCTCGGAGGAGACAGCCCCAGTGTTCTTCCCCCAGTAGAAGTTGGAAAGGCGAGGATAGGCCAGATGTTAGTAATAGGGGGGGTTCCCTCACCAGCCCAGAGCTGTATTGCATGACTGCGGCCCAATAATAAACCATAATATTGGGGAAGGCCCACCCACCCCGCTCTCTGGGAAGAGATAGTTGCCTTAAAGCCCTCCTTGGTTGTGAGTAAGCCCAGATAAACTGCGTGAATATTTGCTGGAATTTTTGTAAATTAGCTTTGCTGAATTCCAGGGGTACAGTACGAAAGAAGTAAAGAAGTTTAGGAAAATATGTCATTTTAATAACATTGCATCTCCCAACAAGTGTCAGATGTAGATGGTCAATTTGTTTAAGTGCCTTCTTGGTTTCTACAGCCAGAGGAGCTAAGTTATCGGTTACAATTTTGTCGATATTAGCAGATATAAGAACCCCAAGGTATTTAGCTTTTGGCACTATCCTAGCATCAGTCCAGGTGATTTCCCTGTTTATAATTATCTGGGTTTTATTTTTATTCAGAGCATAGCCCGAGATTTTCCCAAATTTTTGTGCCTCTAGCTCTAGTGCAGGTATGGCGTTTTCGGGGTCAGGGTATGTTATAGCCAAGTCGTCCGCATAAGCCATGATTTTAATGTTAATGCCCTGGATGCTAATTGCTAGGATGGCACCCATACTTCCAAATTACTTATTTACAACTGTTCTTTCATAACTCTTTGCAACTCATGTAGCACCTACCTACGCTTTAAATAATGTTTCACTTCTCGTTTAGTCTGTCTTCACTTTTCCCCTAAATTATACTAGCGCGCTCTCTAGCGTTTCAACTCCACCCCCATCACGTGGTTGGCTAGGCGTTCCTTTCTCGCTCCCCTTCACTTCCGCGTAAACATAGCCTGACTCCTGCCGGCTACCTGTGATTCATTCCTGACAGACGGACAGTCTCACAGGCTGATCGCTGTCACACGTCCGGATATTTAGTAAGTACTCCGCTGCCTGTTTCTTCTCATTTTTGCCCGCTCACGGCCTAATGGCAGCCCCAGGGCCCCCGCACTAACGCGCCCCCCCTTGACCGGTTTCTAGCGGCAGACCTTCTACATGCTTCCCGCTATCCCGTTATTTTGCCCCAGCGATTTTATCGTGACCGCACGGTTCCTCTACCCTGAACCTTTTCCTTACCGACAGGCGTCATAACTGCCCTCTAGCCTCTCGGTACCCCCCGGTCCCACACACGCCAAACTTTTCCGTTCCCAGAACACAGCCCCCCCCCCCCCCCCTCCGCAACCACTATCAACGCCATCTAATTTCCTCACATGACATCGGCCGGCTTTTACTCCAAAACTAGCCACTC
Organism: Triturus cristatus; assembly: GCF_964204655.1. Classification (NCBI taxonomy): domain Eukaryota; kingdom Metazoa; phylum Chordata; class Amphibia; order Caudata; family Salamandridae; genus Triturus; species Triturus cristatus. The sequence continues at coordinate 1,344,227,112 of NC_140585.1, forward strand.
AACATTGCTGCGATACCTATCGCTTACTAGTTTAATACTCTACTCCACACGTCGTCGCCCCTTGGATCCAGTCACCGCATGGCCGATTCCTTACACGCATGCCTACCCCTCCTCTGCCAAACTGAGAGTCATTTCTTTTCCGCAGATATCCTTGCAATTGAAGCTCTCCAGCAGCATTCTCATCGTTCCAAGCCCACCGATAACCACTTCTTTGACTAATCCCTCTTGGATATTAAGAGTGGGTTCAACTCATTACCTCCCAAGCGCTTTCCCCACTTTCCTTCTCTCTCTTCAGGAGCCTAGACGCACGATTTTTCTAGCAGCGTTCTTTTTAACCCTTGATTCTATCAGGGCTCCACCTCTACCCCTCTATCCTTAATTTAATCTACCTGTCCCTCTTGATCCACTGAGCATACGGAGCCATCCATATTTATTCTTCTATCTCCAGCACTGCAATTGAACTAATGTAACCTTGTAATGATGATGGCCTAAGACTTTTGCAGGCTGAAACGCCGTTGACTCCCACTGTGGAACTCTTGGCGCCCCTGCCCACGGATACCATACACATTTAAAATTGATTTCTCTTGTCATTTATTGTTGTGGTATCCTGAACATGTAAATCGTGGTTTTTTATCTCACTTGCTGTTGTGCCCATTATTCTCACTGTTTATACCACGTCATGTCACTTGCGCCGTCACTACACTTCATGAGCACTGTGAACAGTATTTTGTTGGTTACATGCCATTGAATGTAACACAGTGCTACTGACCTATGTGCTTGAACATATGAAGTTAATATGTCCAACATGTATACTACATGAAATATATTCTACATTTACATGAAATGTTTCCCTGGTTTCTTTCCCATATCTCCTCGTGAAGGCAGTAGCCATCTACCACTGTGAAAGTAGTGCTTTGGGTGCCCCTCTAAGTCCAACAAGACTACAATACATGAGACAGGCCTATGTCATGAGGCAAACACATGAGCCGTGTTTGCCTAGGACAACACAAATCTGCATTAGTGTAGGAAAGTAGGATCTGCTCTTATGGTTACCCCCACTTTTTGCTTTTTGCACCCACTGTTTTGACTAGTCTGGCTGAAATCCTGCTATTCAGGACCCCAGCCTATTTGCTTTCTCCCTTAAATTGCTACGTATGTACTTTAGTACAACTCCCGATTGGATACTGGGGTACACTTATCAGTCCCTAGTATATGGTACACATGTACCCAGGGCATAGGTACCCCAGAGGCCTCGTGAAGCATGTATTATGCCACCTATGAGAGGCCATGCAAAATGGAACCTCATGTCTGCTACAGCAGCCCCAGTAAGATAGTGCTTGTACCACTTACCTTAGATATAGGTACACTATATCAATATGTCACTGCACCTAAAACTTTATAAGTCATCCTTCTAGCAGGCCTTAACAATCCTGAAGGCAGGGTGCTGGGTTTTACGTGAGAGGGTGCTCCTGCATGAGCAGGGCCCCTCTGCAGCCTTCGGAGACCATTCTCCCGGGTTGTCTGTGACACAGCCAGACATATAGGTAGAGGTGCATTATGACCTCACGGTAAATGCTATCTTGAAAACAACTGCAACGAAGTATGTCGTGTTTGGTGTCAAACACCTTGGAAGCATACCTCCACACCAGTAACTGGTGTGGGAGATATGATTCCTCCCCTCAGAACCAAGGTTCTGGGCGTAACTAAGTCTACCGGTACCAACTTTCTCGAGCCTTACAGCACAAAATTGATGCTGCCAGCCACAGAAACGAGTCTGTCCTTCTGCTGCCGAGCCAAGCTCGAGCAGGGGAAGGCAGCACAATAGGCATCCTGTCACAGGGAAGTGTTACCACCTCCCAGACAGGATTTAGTGTATTGGGGCTGGGTGGGTGCAGTGTCTCACTGCCAGAAGGTCTGCATGAGGGGCACACTTGGTGTCCCTGTGCATAGTCTAGCTCCAACCATTTCTGGGAGCCATTTGCTCCTGCTATGGTGCGAAACTGAACAAAGGATATGGGAGTAGCCTCCCCCCTGTCCAGACCCTCCCCCAGGAGGGTCCCCTGAATCTGTACAGCCCTCTCCCGTGGGTATAAAATGGGTTACCTGGCTACAGGACATTTGATTTTACGTGGAGAAGATTCTGCAAGAAGAAACCACTACACTTCGACCGTCTGAACACGCAGGACTTCGCCGGACCTCCCTTGGGTTCGACTTAGTCTTCCCTTGCCGTCCCAAGCCTCGTCAGAGTCCATGGTCCATGCAGGCTCCGTACAGGACCCCGTGGACCTCCAAGATATCAGAAGTATCTCCCTTGGGAGTCACTCCTCTACATTCACAGACACTGTAACGCATCTGACCGGTCTGCTGATCCTGAGCTCCTGTGGACTCCGAAGGCTCCAGCAACACAGAAGGTGGGGTTCTGAAGGTCTCTGAGGTCAAGCTGCCCTCTCGCCAAGTTTGAGGCCAGTATCCCTCATGGGGACTGCAAAACCCGTACTCCTGTGCACCGCGTTCACTTGCAGCTGCATATGCTTGTCGTTGTGCAACAATTCTGTGCATTGGGTCATTTGTAGCCCTGACCCCAGCTCATCTTTTCTACAAAGGACTCCAGCATCCTCGCACTCTGTGCCCTGCTAGCTGGTGTCCTCTGAAACCGCCTGAGGTCCCCTAGCGACTCCTGTGCCTCCGGCCTGGGGGTCCACTTGAGGGTCAACACTGCTTTTCTTGGGCTCCCCTGGTTGCTCCAGGCCTGCCATGGGTCACCTTGCTGTGGTGAGTCTCCTGGTCCTTGCTGGGCCAAATCAACACTGAACTTGACCATCTTTGTTGGTTGCCGCTGCCGAGGCTTATTGGTGCTCCTACCAAACACCGACCCCTCAGCACTCGACATCCTTCGCGGGACAGCTTGAATCCAGCTCCTGGTCATCCTAGATATCTCCTGGTCCCTACAGCTGAAGAGTCAAGATCCTCGTCAATTCACCTGAAGCACCCGACATCGGTGGGCATTTGTCTACCGAGCCCCTGGTCACTCCAAAGTGACCCAGACTCTGTCCCGTCTGCTGTCAGGTTCCTTTCTACAAGAATCCACGTTTGGATTCCCCCAAACATTCTTTTTACTTCCAGCAGAAGCATTTCTTTGCCGACTTCCATACAGAACGACAAGGGTTTCCAACGCCACTTCGTACCTATGCACCCGGCTCCTCTGGGAAAGGTAACTCTGATACAAAGGTATCCATGGGTGGGGTGGCATTTCAAACTCCTAAGTTCCAAGAATTGTCTTCGTAATCTGCTGGGAGGGGTCCTTAATCTTTATTTTTCCAACCGCGGCTTCTCCATTGAATTGTGGTCTCACTCTGCACACGTCCTCCGTGGGGTCCCTACTTACTCACCTTGGGTGGTTCCTTGGGGTCTCAGCAATTCTACACCTTCTAGACTAGGGCTAGTCCCGAGTCGTGGTTCTTATACCACTATTTTAGTATATGGTTTGGTCCCCCCCTGGAGCCCACTGTGTATCGTGCTACTTACGATTGATTCTTTGCAACTGTATTATTTGCATTGTGTTCAATCCTCGGGTAGAGGATACTAGAGAGTGTTATATATAATAAATAAATATTTGTATAACTACTGTGTGGTTTCCCTTTCATTTAACCAATAATATAAGGTTGCATTCTCGTAAAAACAAGCTGCTTAAAATTCCTTCAAGACTTAGCTTGAAGGTTGCTCTCCATAGCTACCACTAGGATAGCTTTCTATAAAGGTTATCTTTAACCTAATCACCATAAGGGTTGTTTGGACTGGTGCAAGGTGCCCACTTTAATTAGTGGACAGCATATACCAGGCCAACTTCTCACATTGGTGTGCAGCGGTTGGGATTCAAGCCTGCATTGTTTTACCAGAAAAATCTTTGTATTCATTAACCACTAGTCTCTAGGCACATATAATACTAGCTTAGATAGTAAGTTCTACTGAACTTGGGGTTGGGCAGTCAAGGGTGTAGCACACCCTTTCTCCAACCTAAGAGAGTTTAGTTCCCAGTAGGTTAGGTAGGTGCATACACCACACTAAGTATGTATTCTAAAGGAAATGCCAGTGGTGGTGTTCTGCCTACTAAATATGATGACTTTACATTCACAGAATTTAAAGCCATGTGTGTATCTAGGAAGCTGAAGACAGGGAGAAATGCCAACACTCAACGTCTCATTGACGCATTACTGTTAGATGACCTTAGGAAGACTCCAGGGTCAGATGAGCAGGACAGAGTGGGTGGGACAGGGGATGAGGACAGATCATGAGGGGACACCTTCTATGACCTGGACTTAAACCCTGCACAGGAGGATCAAAATGATCCACCCCGGGAAGACTCAGATCTCCAGGAGGAAGGAGGTAAGGGTCATGTAGATAATCACTTCACTCCTCCAGGGAGAGTGCAGAGTTTACCAAGGAGATCTAGATCTTCCTCTGCTGAGTCAAATCATTCTAGACATTCTATAGGGACCTCTGTTTCTAGCAAGAGGGACAACTCTTATGACAGGGAGTGCCAATCATTTTTTGAGTCTAGAGAAAGCTAAGCTTATGCAAGAGCAATTGGCCCCAGATAAAGAGTCCCTAGAAGTCCAGAGAGCTAGAAAGATGTTGGGACTAGAGTCCCATGGGGGCAGCAACAGTGTCCCTAGGGTTAGGGAACACACCTTTTATCATAGGAACCTGAGCAAGATTGTCCCTCCCTTCCTGTAGGGGATGACATCCAGAAATGGATAACTGCTTTAGAGAGGGCCTGTAAAGTACAGAGGGTCCCTCAAGAACAGTGGGCAGCTATCTTGTGGCTCTCCTTTGCTGACAAAGGTAGAAATAAGCTCCTCGCTGTTAGAGAAGAGGATGCTGACAACTATTCAGTCCAGAAGAGTGCTCTCATTGAAGGGTTTGGCTTAACCACTGACCAGTACAGGATTAAGTTCAGAGACATCCAGAAGAGACAGACTCAGGACTGGGTAGACTTTGTAGATTGTGCCATTAGGCTCTGGAAGGCTGGTTACTTGGTAGCAAGGTGAATGATTTTAAGGGATGTACAACTTGATTATGAGGGAGCAGATCCTTAATAATTGCCAAAACCAGTTGTTCCATCAATACCTAGTTGACTCTGATCTGACTTCTCCCCAAGAATTGGGAAAGAAGGCAGATAAGTGGGTCAGAACCAGGGTGAAGCAGATAACTCAGACCAATGGTGGTGACCAGAAGAAAACAGATTCTAAAACCTCAGATAAGGGTGGGGACAAAAATAAAGATCAGAAGTCTTCATCAGGGCCCCAAAAACCTGCATCAGAGGGGTGGGGGGACACAATCTAACAAGGAAAAAGGCAAAAAGAAACCTTGGTGTTACATATGTAAGGAAAAAACCCATCGGACAAAAGATGCCAATTGTCCAAGGGCCAAGGATCCAACTCCAACCACCACTGCCTCTAAGGCAACTGTTCCCTCTAGTACAGTGTCAAGTGGTGGTACAGGGAACAAGGGCATAGTAGGGTTAACCTTGGGCTCTGAGGTGGGGTCTAGCTTAGTCAGAACTCCAGCTCAGGCTGTTCTAGTCTGTGATGGAGTAATGGATATTGCCTCCTTATTTGTTAGTCCCAGTAACCTGGGCAAATACAGACAACAGCCTTTGATAAATGGTAAGGAAGCCATGGCATACAGGGACACAGGTGCAAGTGTCACAATGGTGACAAAAGATCTTGTGGACCTTGACCAAATCATACTTCGTGAGATGTACCAAGTGACCAAAGCTAACAATGTCACGGCAGACCATTGCTTGGCAGTTGTTAATTTCAGCTGGGGAGGGGGTAACTGGCCCTAAGGTTGTTATAAGTTCAGACCTCTCTATGGAATGCTTGTTGGGCAATGATTTGGAAACTTCTGCCTGGACTCATGCAGCAATGTTGGACATCACTGCAGATGTGCTGCTGTGACCAGGTCACAGGCCAAACTAAAAGCCACTGAACAGTCCTTGGATCCTGAAAAGATGGACCAGGTGCCTGCCAAGAAGAGAAGCAGGAGGGATAAGGCTGTGTCTGCCCCCTATGCTCAGAGTGAGGATCAGTCTTTTGAGGAAGATGATCCCAGGCCTTGTGAAGGAACTGTCTCAGAGGAACTTGCACCTGATCAGGTTGAGTTCTTGGGGACAGGGGGACCTTCTAGGTCAGATCTGAGTCAGGAGCAGCAAACCTGCCCCTCCCTTGAACCCCTCAGACAGCAAGCTTCTGCTGAGGCTGTAGGGGATGTCAGTGGGTTGTGGTAAATAAAATTCCTTTACCGGGACTTAATTTGATACAGAAACATAATAAAATAGCTCAGTAAAATGAGAGGCAGAATCCGTGGTATTAGAGGTTCGGAATGGGCTTTATTCCAATGGTCGATTATAATCGGTTGCTCCAAGTTCCATCACCACGGGGGTTCAGGAAGTGAAGTACATACTTTATTGACAAGAAGTGATTTTTATAGAACATACATTACAATGAAGCAAATGCAGTAGGCGTAACAATTGATAAGGAAAATGACGATTCATATGCGTAACCGAAAATGGGTGTAATAAGGAGTAAAAAGGAACATAATTGGTTATGATGTCACATATAGGTGGATCTATAAGATAATACTTGGCATAGATGCGCGCGCAGCAGCATGACGTGTAATTGACGTGCAACTAGGGGGTGAAGGGGACTTGACATTTAGCTCTACATGTGGAGACAAAAAGTCTGGGGGGTCAAGTCAACCTAATCCCAAATCATATCTAACATCCTATGTTTAAAGAACTATGTTATCCACAAAAGAAGGACTCTCGGACAGAATCTATTCTATACTGACTGTGCGTGCGTGTACAAGCGTCTAAGTGTCTACACTGAATGCGAGGGGGTAGGAATATTCCATGGTAACAGGGCTATGAATTACTTGCATGAGGACAGAGAAGCCGAGCCTTTGCTCAGTAGCTGGAAGAATGTTTACTTAATTTGCTAGACAGGAATGCATCGGCTAAGGAGTGAAGCAGATAATTCGAAGGTGAAATACAGTTCTTGGCAGAGAATAGGCTGATGTCAGGCTTCGTGAGCCGCGCAGAGAATGAAACAAAGTTCATGGTCACAGATGCAGGCTCAGACTCGAGTTTTCAGAGGCAGAAGGCAAGAGGAGTTTGATGACAGAATCAGGGCCTACTTGCCTGGACTGTAAAAATGGCATAAGTGAACCATACAAAGCCGGTGGCCTTTCATATTTAGGAATGGAATGTCCGGCCTATTCATGGCGGATCTGACAGAGGACATGTTGACGGTGGACGCACATGTATTTGCGTCTTCATAACTGGAACTGGAGGGAACATACATGTACTTGTGGCATGCACATAGAGCCGTTGGGGTCCAAGATAGGGGACATAACTGACCAGAAAAATCCATATTTCCACATTCCCTCCTTGTCCCCTACTTGCCCGTTAAGAGATATCAATCTTCATCAATCCATTGATCTGTTCATATAACATCATCTGTTCTTCTTTCTTCTTCCGTGATGAATGAAATCTTGGTGGTGGAATACACGATGTGGCACACAGACCACAAATCGCTGGTCCACATTGTAGACATAGACAGCAACTGAATAGTATGAGAAGGCCAATACCTAGGAAGGATAAAACTCTCCATCCCCAGGCTGATATCACACTCCAAAACCAACTGGACCAAGTCCAAGTGCCTGGGTTCTGGTGTATCTGGTTTACAATCTTATGAAGGCGAGTGATGGCTTTATATACAGATGGCGAATTTTCTGGTATGAATACGCAGCAGCTTGATCCGATGACCCTACAAGCTCCGCCCCTATCAGCTAGGATGACGTCAAGGACAAGACGATTTTGAAGCACAACAATCCGCATAGCAGACTGCTCTTCTGTTAAATTGCCTAAGGCGGAAATAGTCTCATTCACTACTGCTTCAAGGGTTCTAGTTAATCTACGTATCAGCTTACTATTAGTAACAGTACCTATATAGGGAAAGATGCCTTTATTAAAATCTACATACTTGTCCCATGCCGTCTCAGTGTAATCGACAATGGGGAGATCTCTCCGCTCTCTGTTGTGTACTAAATGAATATTTCTATAATAATCAGGAGGAGCTAGGAAAACAGGTGGCAAAAGGAATGCAATGTAGCAGGTACCATCCCAATCTAGAGGTAGACGCATATATGCAGTCTGACCACATATAAAGTAGGAGTGGCGATAAGCTCTAAATGAAGATTTGCCTTGATCACTGAATTCTACTATAGTAGTGCATTTACTATGGCCCATATGTATGGAACCAACCTTTCTTACACACAATTCACCCTTCGCTGGGAATACTGACATGGTGGGTAAAACTAGTTCAACTTCGGATTCGACATTCAGAATCATGAGATTAGGTGTAAAATTACCTAATCCATATACTTCATTTTCTAGATCAGTTCCTGTTCTTTTGGGGCGACCCTCCTTGTCAGGGTAGCAGACCTTGAGTAAAACTAGGTTCAGGTTTCCCCATACCCAATGATCTTGGTAAACTGCTGTGTCTGAGTCTATGGAATTGATTAAACTAAACCATGCTCCACAGGAGCCATTATGTGTAAACGGATGTGGAAAGAAAGGCAGGACTCCTTCATAATTCTGATAGGGAGGGAGCCGGCCACACACCCAACAATTAGTAGCATTACTAGTCTGATGGGAATGATGTAACATACTAATGAAAGTGTTATTGCGCAGCGCAAGTCTATAAGACAATTCATGCGGAGGTAAGTCACTAAAAGAATGTTCAGTAGTAACATTGTAAACGTTTCTGGCAATAGGGTAATATATGTGCAACAATATACTTGCAGTAATTATTAAAAGACTCAAGAAAAACAAGATTAATAATGTCACTATGCAGTGGCTACGCAGTGATTTACAATACGCCTGTCGTTTCAACATTTTCCGGGTGTTTTCTCTACTCAGGTCCAAGGGATACATGTCAGAGACAATTCAACCGCTTCACCTTGGAGAGGACTTAAACAATCAAATTGCTCGACTGGTTGGGCCTAAGCTTTAGTTTATAGTGTTCAGAGTTACTCTGTTCAACAAAAGGAAGTTTTGAGTCAATGGGTGAAGTCACACGAGGTGGGGTATTCACATCGGCTGGTAGTCCATGAAATTTCTTGATATGACTTGAATGAATCCAGCCTTTTCTGCCTTCAATCTTCACGGCTGTTCTTGTGGTCAGCAGGACCAACTTGGGTGACTTCCACCTGGGCTCCAGCTGAGTCTTTCGGTCGAAATTCCTCACAAGGACGAGGTCCCCCGGAACTACGTCATGGGGTTTCACCTCAGTGTTGTCGGGAAAGGCTGCAGCTACCTGTGAACGACAAGATTGTAGTGCAGACATCAAGGAAGCCAAGTAATCTGTCAGCATATTACAGTCAATATCAGTTATTTTGCGTGGTATGGGCGTCCCCCACATATTTGGTGGTCTGCCGAAGATCACCTCATACGGGGATAGCCCTGTTCGAGAGTGTGCTACCATTCTCATGTAAAAGAGTGCAACGGGTAACGCTACTACCCAGTCGACACCTTTCTCTCTGCATATTTTGGACAATCTGATTTTCAGTATCTGGTTATGTCTTTCTACGAGACCTGCTGCCTCGGGGTGTCGGACACAGTGGAATTTCCACTGATATCCTAACAGAAGTGAAACATGTTTCATTAATTCGGATGAGAACGGCTGGCCGTTATCTGAGTGAACAACACGTGGTAAACCGTATCGTGGGAAGAATTCTCGAACCAACTGTTTGGCAGTAGTCGGGGCAGTGTAATCTGAAACCGGGTATGCCTCTGTCCAACGGGACAGAGCGCAGACAACTACGAGAACATATTTGAATCCTCGACATCGTTCCATCTGGATATAGTCCATCTGGAGTACTTCAAAAGGGTGATTAGGAGGATGAAATCCACCCTGCTCTACGGGAACGCTTTTACCTGGATTAAACTGACAACATATCATACAGGTACGGACCTTTTGTTTGGCTGCTGCTCGCAAATGTTTATTGAACCAAATGTGTTGAATGCTGTCTAGCATAGCTTTTTCTCCGAGATGTGCTGGACTATGTATAGTGTTAATTATAACTTGGATCATTGAATCAGGAAGGAACCATACAGACTTTTCCTTCATCATCCATCCTTGGTCCGTTTGGATCCCTCCTAATTCAGTCCATTTCTTTATTTCGTCTGGTGTAGCATGTGTCTGTATGTCAATTACGTCAAGAGTAGGATCTTTAACTGTCATACAATGTGTCGGCATCGGGACTATTGTCTTTGTCATGTCGGGGGTTTGAGTTTGAGCAGTCTGTTTAGCTGTTCTGTCGGCTAGATCATTGCCTTGGGAAATGATATCAGTAACCTTCGTATGAGCCTTACATTTCATAATTGATATTGCAGTGGGTAGATGTATTGCATCTAATAAGGCATGAATGAGGGGTCCGTGCTGAATGTGGGCACCGTGGGAAGTTAAATAACCTCTCTCTCGCCACAGCACGCCGAAGTCATGTACAACTCCGAATGCATAACGTGAATCAGTGTATATGTTGACTTTTTTATTCGTGGCTTGAATACAGGCTTGTGTCAGAGCGGTGAGCTCTGCTGCTTGAGCGGACAAAGTATTTATACGATTAGTTTCAATGACTTCAGTATCTGTTGTGACTGCGTAAGCAGCCACTAACTCTCCTGTATTTGTTCTCATGCATGAACCATCTACATACAATGTCAGGTCTGGATCTGACAATGGGACATCGGTTAAGTCTTGTCTGGGTTTTGTCGTTATAGTAATAACTTCAATACAGTCATGAGCTAGTGGGTCTGTTCCGGTTACTGGCAAAAGTGTGGCAGGATTCAATGTGTTACAGCGTCTGATTTCTATATGTGGCTGAAACAATGTAAGTTCGTATCCTGTAAGTCGCGCTATAGTCAAGTGTTGTGTTTGCGTTCTATTTACAAGAACCTCTACTGCGTGTGGTACTTGAACTGTCAATGGATGTCCTAACACTATGGCATCGCTTTGTCTGATTGCTAAAGCTGTCGCTGCTACTGATTTTAGGCATGCAGGCAAAGCCTGAGCTACGGGATCTAATGTACTAGAAAAATAAGCACATGGTTTGTGTGCTCCTGCTTGTTCCTGTGTGAGTACTGACAAGGCAGTACCTTCGCGTTCTGTAACAAAGAGTGTAAACTGTTTTCTGTAACATGGCGTTGCTAAAACAGGTGCTTGACATAAAGCTTTCTTTAGGCTTTCAAAAGCTTGTGTATGTTCCTGAGTCCAAGGGAGAACAGTCGATGTGGCTGTCTCCTGTGTTGTTAACTGAATGAGTGGTTTTGCTAGAAATGCATACTGAGGGATCCACTGCCTGCAATATGACGTGAGGCCTATGAAAGCCCGCACCTCCTTTTGTGTCTTGGGTATTGGCATGTTAGCTATTAACTGAATGCGGTCGGGTGTAAGCTGCCTTCCCTCCTTGGACAGCGAGTGTCCAAGATAAATAACTCGCTGGACACAGAATTGCAGCTTAGAAGGGGACACCTTGTGCCCCTTTTCGGCTAGAAATTGTAAAACTGTCAGTGATGCTTTTTCACATTCCGGTTCGCTTCTCGCGGTGATCAGCAGATCATCGACGTATTGGAGCAGAGCAGTGTTAACTGGCATGTGGATACTATCTAGTTCTCGTTTCAGTGCTTGGCTATAGATGCTGGGGCTTTCTGTAAATCCTTGAGGTGCGCGTGAGAATTTAAAGCTACGCCCATTTAAACTAAATCCGAACAAATATTGGCTTTCCGGATCTATTGGGACGCTGAAAAAGGCATTCTTGAGATCAATTACAGTAAAGAATGTTGCTTCGGAATCAATAGCTGTCAGTAATGACGAGATATCTGGGACCACAGGAAATTGTGGCACAATGCATTTGTTTAACTCGCGCAGATCAATAACCAATCGATATACTGGCGGGGCCTTTGGATCTGTTCGTTTAAGAATCGGAATTATCGGTGAATTACATACATTGGAGTCTGTTTCCACAACTACTCCTTGGGCAATGAGCTCGTCAATGATTTGTAGTAAAGCCACTACAGCATCTGGTGGTAACTTGTATTGTCGCAATCGTGGTAGCACCACTCCTGCCTTTAATGTGACTCGATATGGTGTAATATTCATGCATCCAACATCAGTAGGGCCTTGTGCCCATAGATGTACAGGTAAAGTCTGCAGTCGGGGATCCATGTCTCTAGACACATAGTGACCTTTAAAATCCCGTAAAAACAACCTTACTCCTTCCGGAGAACAACATATTATGGCTCCTAGAGCTTTCAGTGTTTTTATTCCTAACAAGTTTTCTGGACATGATTTAGTAAGCAATAAATCTGTAGTTCGGGTCAAAGGTCCTATCGTAAGTGGAAGAGGCTGTGATACTTCATTAACAATAGGTTTTCCTGAAAAACCAAGGGAAATATTCTGAGAGCCTGAGAGGGGTGCCCCTGGAACTTCACTACGTTTTATAGTTGTTCGACTTGCCCCTGTATCAAGTAAAAATTTTCTATCTTGGCCTAATAATTCACTATGTACATAAGGTCCTTCTTGATCTACTGGGATTTCAATAAGGGGTAAGTCAACTTCCCTCTCTAGGCTTTTTCATGCGTAACGCTGATACTCAGGATATTCATACTGTGCGGTCTGATACATTTGTCGTGTTGTTGTCTGTGTGGCAGCAACAGGCAACGGTGGTGCAGCTGGCACAAACTGTATTGGCTGTTGTGCTGCTGGCATGGCCTGTGCATGCTGCGGAGCTCCTTGTTCATTCTGATCTTGTCTGAGTGGCCGTGGTCTTTCTTGTGTTTTACCTATGGCGATATTATGTTTTAAAACTGGACAATCGTGTACGTAATGACCTGGCTTTTTACAATAATTGCATGTCCCTTTTACAGGTCCTGCTAAATCGGAATGTGTCATACCCTTTTTATGTCCTTCAGCTGGAACTGTCTGGAAAACTAGCATTTTCATTTTCGTGTCTTTCATGCGTCTGTGTTCATGTTCTTGTTCCTCTCTAATTCTATTGTGATGGTACTGTAACATCTGTAACATTTGTGATGGAGTGTTACCTTGCCAGGTACTCTCGAATTTTAATACTCTATTCTTTACTTGGGGCAGGGCATTTTCTACTAATTTTGTTACAAACAGATGCGGGTATGATTCGCTACTTGCTTTTAGGCCACTATTTATACCAAAACATTTTTCAAATCGGGCATAGTAATCACTAGTGTCTTCATCTTGCTTCTGCTTACAGGCTGAAATTGTACCCCAATCTTCCTTTTTCGTAGTTAATAAACGTGGCAGTACCTGTACTAATAAACCTGGTAGTGCTTTAGTTTTATCCCCAAGTCCTGCTCCTGCAGTTCGGGCCTTTTCTTCCGCTTCTAATACTGACCATTCTATCTTTTGGTCTCCTACCTCCCACTCTTTTTCCTTGAGTTTCTCATAAATACCAGCAGGCATCAATACCTTTAATATTGTCATAATGTCGGGATAGGTATACTCTCCCATGAGTAACATGTCTTTAATTTCTCGGTGAAAACCCGCTGGATCTTTGTCATGACTGGGTACCACTTTCTTCATTTGTAACAATTCTATTTTCGATATGGGCGTATATACAAATACGCGTTTAAACTCGTTGTCCTCGCCTTTTATTGGGTGCACTTCTCGTAAGGGATTCTGTCTATCCATGTAATACGTGGTTCTTTCCTTGACGGGCAATGAGACATGCTCTGAGCATACAAAAAGAATATACTGCTTTCTTGATTCTAGAATTTCTTTAATTAATTTAGTACCTGAACCTCTCCATTTATTCATAAGCAATTCAGTCAATATGTCAGGTAAGGGACCAGGGTCCGAATGCTGACTCCGATATAGTATAATGAGTTGTTGAATCATATAAATCCCAGCTATCCTCTGTTCATCTGGGGTGAGATTCAAAAATGTGCGTGCTACTGTATCATCACTATATTTTCCGGGACTGTCCACCCAATGGACAGCTGCCCTGGCTAAATCTTGTTCATCCATAGAATCGAGAAAATGATAACCCCTTCGTTCTCGGAGTGGTTTGTCGGCGGTTTGGAACAAATGCTCGTTAGACCTTATATTAATTATAGGTATTTGGAAATTCCTGTTATTATCTGGACATATCGGACGTATCGGGTCAGTAAGACATCTATTACTATTACAAGATCTTCCTCTACCTACATAGGCTATGGTGTCTGACTGTCCCGCGGGCAGTCCTGACCCTTCCTCCTCGCTTTGTTCGAACTCGTCTACCTCTAATCTTTCTTCGTGTAGGCGTTCTATTTCTTTACGGATCTTTCGGCACATGGCTATTATACAATTTTTCTTATCATGTCTACCTTCTGATATATTCTGGCTCCATCTGGTAAGAATTTGCATTGCTTCCGGGTCTACCCCCGGTCGGTCTTGATTTCTGATCACACAATTTATGAGGAAACGTAACAGTTCCCCCTGTATCTCCACTTTCTGGTATTCCATAGCTCTGTTAATACATTCTGGATCTCGCCCTGTTTGAACAAAATGATATATTTTATCTAGATGCGCAGTCATTCCTGGTAACTTCCCTAAATACACTGCGGCTCGTCTGATACGCAATGATGCCAGGGTCATTTCGTCCTCTTTACCGGGCACAGGGTCATATCTACAATCTACAAGAAGTTCCTTAAGCGTACGGGCATTTATGAGTTTGGGTGTACGTGAATGTGCTGACTCTTGAAAAGTAAGTTTATTTATTCTGGGTGGCGTAGAAAAAATATTGGTAGCACCTCCCGTAGCCCCATCTGGGGTGTCGGGTGTGAAAGGATTCGTTGAACGTGACACAGCAACTATAGGTGTGGACACAGCTATAGCAGTAGCTGTAGGAACAGATGCAGAAACAGATGTGCTTGCCGGAACTTGTGACTCGATCTGTTGCTGTAGGGATACGGGTGCGGGATCTTGGCGTTGGACCTCCCTGGTATGCGGTCTATGTGGGGCGGAATTAGCATACTCGGGAGCTGCGTCATCTAAATATGAGGAAAGAAAAACATCTTCTGCGGTTCTAGGATGCCCCTTAGGATGTACCTTTATTGGGAATAATGGGGGTGGCAAGTCTTTCGGTATCTCTGGAGTAGCCTTAGGTAATCCTTCGGCTAGAAGGGGATACATACCATTCATAAGGGCATTTCTTTGTCTATCTACTTGTTCTGATTTCACTCGGATACCTTCCTCAATTAATAGATTTTCTCGAACTTTATTTGAACTCTCTTTAGTCTTTTCTTCCTGTCGGAGTGCTTTTTCTGTGCGTCTATGAGATTCTTTACGCCATAACTCAACGGCGTCTTTCTGTGACTGTCTGACTTTCCTTTTCCATAACTCTTCCTCGACTTTCATGATGCACTCTGCATCCCAGGTCCCCGCTGCGGGCCACCTCTGACTTTCTGGTAATTCCTTGGTGTAGTCTACCCATAAATCAAGGAATAATATGGCGTCTAAGCCATGTTTGTGATACATGAAGTGCCCTGGAGTGTCCCTAGGAGGAATAGGGACGGCTTCTTCGAGTACCCCTTTTCTAGTAGTGATCTGTCTTAATTTCGAAAAGAGCGGCATATTGACAACTGATCCGATACTTAATCTTGAACACACTTAATACAAAAGCACAATAATGAACAACCATTCATACCACAATATGCAGGACGTTTAACACATTAAACATTAAACATTAAACATTTTTTAACCTTTAAAATAAACAACAATGATGATCGTCTGCATAACTAATCACCAAGCATAATTCTTGACAATAACTAGATACTTCGGAATACTTGATATACTGCTAAACAGTACATATACACTGCTAAAACAGTGCAGACCGGATTTGTGTACCCAAACCCGTCTTGACCGGCACAACCTATGTGCACGTCGGAAATGCCTCCCCAGTAATGGTACTCACCGGGTAGCTTCGGAAACGGAAGGCCTCGGCAACTGAACTTGAACCGGACTGGACTCGACTCGACTCGTCGGAAACTGGACTCGACTTCGAACTGGTGGGCCTCTGTATACCTCGGATCTTGCTCTCTCAGCTAGGCTCTGGTCGGGATACTTCGCACTTCTCACCGCCTCGTCTGGGTGTTGATCGCAGCCTCAGTCGCCCCCGCTTGACCGGAGGGAGATACAGGAAATCCTGCTGGTACGCGTTATTGTCCGTCCAGCTGTGGCAGGAGACCGGGCCTGCAACTCACCGCCGGCGCGTGAGATGAGAAAGTGTCCCTGTTCGGGCGCCATTCATGTGGTAAATAAAATTCCTTTACCGGGACTTAATTTGATACAGAAACATAATAAAATAGCTCAGTAAAATGAGAGGCAGAATCCGTGGTATTAGAGGTTCGGAATGGGCTTTATTCCAATGGTCGATTATAATCGGTTGCTCCAAGTTCCATCACCACGGGGGTTCAGGAAGTGAAGTACATACTTTATTGACAAGAAGTGATTTTTATAGAACATACATTACAATGAAGCAAATGCAGTAGGCGTAACAATTGATAAGGAAAATGACGATTCATATGCGTAACCGAAAATGGGTGTAATAAGGAGTAAAAAGGAACATAATTGGTTATGATGTCACATATAGGTGGATCTATAAGATAATACTTGGCATAGATGCGCGCGCAGCAGCATGACGTGTAATTGACGTGCAACTAGGGGGTGAAGGGGACTTGACATTTAGCTCTACATGTGGAGACAAAAAGTCTGGGGGGTCAAGTCAACCTAATCCCAAATCATATCTAACATCCTATGTTTAAAGAACTATGTTATCCACAAAAGAAGGACTCTCGGACAGAATCTATTCTATACTGACTGTGCGTGCGTGTACAAGCGTCTAAGTGTCTACACTGAATGCGAGGGGGTAGGAATATTCCATGGTAACAGGGCTATGAATTACTTGCATGAGGACAGAGAAGCCGAGCCTTTGCTCAGTAGCTGGAAGAATGTTTACTTAATTTGCTAGACAGGAATGCATCGGCTAAGGAGTGAAGCAGATAATTCGAAGGTGAAATACAGTTCTTGGCAGAGAATAGGCTGATGTCAGGCTTCGTGAGCCGCGCAGAGAATGAAACAAAGTTCATGGTCACAGATGCAGGCTCAGACTCGAGTTTTCAGAGGCAGAAGGCAAGAGGAGTTTGATGACAGAATCAGGGCCTACTTGCCTGGACTGTAAAAATGGCATAAGTGAACCATACAAAGCCGGTGGCCTTTCATATTTAGGAATGGAATGTCCGGCCTATTCATGGCGGATCTGACAGAGGACATGTTGACGGTGGACGCACATGTATTTGCGTCTTCATAACTGGAACTGGAGGGAACATACATGTACTTGTGACATGCACATAGAGCCGTTGGGGTCCAAGATAGGGGACATAACTGACCAGAAAAATCCATATTTCCACAGGGTCCCACAGGATCTATTGGGATGAGGGACTCCTATATTCGGAGGGTCGAGACCCCAAGCCTGGTGCCACCAGGAGGTTGGTTATACATCTGCAGTTTAGGGGCTTCCTTCTCACCCTAGTACATGAAATTCCCCTAGCGGGACACTTTGGCCAAAGCAAGACTTGGGACAGGCTTGTCCCCCACTTTCACCAGCCTCACATGTCAAGAGGACACAAAGGACTTTTGTCGCTCCTGTATCACTTGCCAAGCCATTGATAAGGCAGGTGGTACTACAAAGGCCCCCCCTGATACCACTACCTGTAGTGGGGGTTCCCTTTGAGAGGGTTGGGATTGACATCATTGGTTCCATGAATCCTCCAACAGAATCTGGACATTCTTACATCCTGGTGGTGGTGGTGGACCATGCCACCAGGTATCCAGAAGCTATTCCCCTTAGGACCACCACAGCACCTGTGGTGGCAAGGGCCCTCCTGGGGATTTTCTCCAGAGTGGGTTTTCCTAAGGAGGTCTTAAAAGACAGAGGTACAAACTTTATGTCTAGTTACATAACTGCAATGTGGAAAGAGTGTGGTGTAAACTACAAGTTTACCACACCCTATCATCCTCAGTGCAATGAGTTAGTTGAAAGGGCATGATAATGGGACTCCCAGAAAAGCTTAGGCAAAAATGGTATGTCCTGTTGCCCTGCCTTCTATTTGTCTACAAAGGGGTGCCACAGAAGGAGGTTGGCTACAGCCCTTTTGAACTTTTGTTTGGGCACCCAGTTAGGGGTCCAGTGTGTTTAGTGAAGGAGGGATGGGAGTTACCTCTCAAACCTCCCAAATAAGATATTGTGGGCTATGTAATTGGTCTCCTCTCCAAGATAGCTGAGTACATGAAGAAGGCCAGTTAAAACCTTGAGTCTAGACAGGAATTGCAAAAGGCCTGGCATGACCAAAAGGCTGTCTTGACTGTTTATCAGCCAGGGCATAAGGTATGGGTGTTGGAGCCTGTGGCCCCAGCAACTCTGCTAGACAGATGGAGTGGACCCCATACCATTCATGAGCAGAAGGGAGAGGTCACCTACTTGGTGGACCTTGGAACTCCCAAGAGCGCCCACAGGGAGCTCCATGTGAACACGTTCAAGCTGTATGTTGACAGGGCAGTCATGGACTTTCTCATGGCTACTGATGAGGGACAGGAGGAACATAGTGATCCACTCTCTGACCTCCTCTCACAGAACCCTGATGATGGCTCAGTAGATGGTGTAGCATTGGCAAGCCGCCTCACTGAGCAGCAACAGACTGATTGCAGGAAGGTCCTCAATCAGTATAGGCACAGGTTCTAACTGACTCGAAGTCAGACCACCTGGTGTACCCATGAAGTGGACACAGGTGAAAACCTACCTGTAAAGAACAACATTTACAGACAACCTGACCATGTCAGGGATTGCATCAGAACTGAGGTCCAAAGAATGTTGGAACTGGGAGTAATTGAGCCCTCAGACAGCCCTTGGGCTAGTCCAGTAGTCTTGGTACCTAAACCTCACACCCAGGGTAGTAAGAGAGAGGTGAGGTTTTGTGTTGACTACAGGGGACTCAATTCAGTCACTAGGACTGATGCTCATCTAATTCCAAGGGCAGATGAACTTATAGATACTTTGGCGTCAGCCAAGTTTCTGAGTGCATTTGACCTTACTGCTGGCTATTGGCAAATCAGACTAGCTGAGGAGGCCAACCAAAAACGGCTTGAAGAATGCACCTGCCGAGGGGCTGTCCACAGAAGCATGGGAAGATCTGGGCACGGTGAACCAAGTACTGAAGTACTGGGAATTTTAAGCCCAGCGGTGCAGGGGAACACACCCTATGACTTCGGGTTCTTCCCGTTTCAGACCTACAGAAACACAGAGTCTTCTGGGTGAAGTCAAAGATCAATTTATTGGCTGCAGACCAATTACAGGTATCCTAGAAGTACAATAGCGTGTATGTTCTCAGGAGACTGCTAAAAAATCACAGAAACGGGCTTCTTCTTAAATACAGAATATCCTGCTTCAGGCATACATTCCTTAGTTTACGATATGGCCATTACATGTATACATTACAAACGAAAAGGCAGAGTCATGAAGACCATCCGACATTCCAGTTAAGCCAGCCCGTAATTATTTACCCAGCAAGGCTCAGATCCCACATCAGATATCGATAGGCCCCAATAAACATGAGCATCTCCTGTTTGGAAATCAAGCCATAAAGCAGGAACAGTCAGGTGCGAAAGAGATTAGCTGGAGGCTTGTGTAGGATGAAAAGACTTTATGGTGTGTCAAGCCCTGATGCTAATCACAGGTGGCCAGAGGACGGGGAACTCGTGAGACCGGACTGACCTGGGGCAGCGGAGCCAAGCTGCCCAGGTCACAGAAAAGTCAAAGAAAGGCACATGTGCTCTAAAAGGCCCGTATTTGCTTCATGCTATGTAGCCTATGTGAGGGCAACCATAAGATGGCCACCGATCTAAAATGGAACCTACGTAGTGATGTATAATAACGTATACACAGTGCATTCATAGCTAAAACGTTACACAAAGCACTTGTACATACCGCATTAACCATTCGCGGTTCACTAATACCGGGATAGACAGGGGTAGGGCCCTGCCTCCTACGCGGTCCCAAATTCTAAAGTACGACAGACCCTCCTTTGCCCTTACATAGGCAATAACTATGCTCATTTCAATCCGAGTCTAGGTCAATATTCACGAAGTCATGGAGATGTTGCTGTAGCATCATCCTATTACTTAGCTCGTCCCTCGATACAGGTTTCCTTACACATAATGTAGCTGTAACGCCCTGAACGTCTCAGGATCGTTTAACAGACACGACAATGAGGACGCAACCACTTGTGAAGGGTTAGTTCTTTTAATGAAGGCAAATAAAATACAAAGAACAAACAAAAGTTATAGTCACTGGAATCCTCCAGGCTAAGTACGTTACCAGCCCACAGCACGGATGGTCCTAACCGTCCTCTGCATATACGCCGATCCCGGCGTATGCCAACAGAGGGCAGAAATGAAATGGCCGACAATGCCAATCGGTAGGCTGTGAGGGGCACGAAGAGTGTTGGGGAGAATCGAGGAGTCAGGGAAACACCCAGCCGGGGTCTCTACCTGAAGGGAGCAGCCGCTCAACCTCTTCCTCAGACTGCACCGGGACGCGGAGTCACCTCCTGGTGATGCGTCACCGATACCCCAATCACAAGCAAGAAGACTGAACCGAGAGCAGCCGCTCGATCGATCCTGTGGACTTCCGAGTCTGTAACGCGGCAAACACCTGGTGTGCGTTACAGCTGGCAGTCCCTGTGTCTCTGGTCGGGCTGGGAGTTACGACTCCAACCAGCAAAAGCGCCACTGCGCTTGGACTCAGCCGAGTCAAAAAGCGAAGCTCAATGGTTGACCGGTAGAGCTTCCGGGTCCTTCACAGGTGACGATGGGGCAAGACACGGCCCAGGGAGTAACGACTCGACCTACCTCCGTTCTTGCCTTACTGGAGCACCACTCCGGAACACTGCTCTTCACGAAGCAGGTACGTCGGTGTAAACACAATATCCGACAGCCTTGTACCTCCCGGTTCCTCCCTTTATAGGGCGTGTTTTCCTTGAGTTATGTAACAGCTCTCCTGTTTACATAAGGGCGTGTTTCCCTTGAGTTATGTAACAGCTCTCCTGTTTACATAAGGGCGTGTTTCCCTTGAGTTATGTAACAGCTCTCCTGTTTACATAAGGGCGTGTTTCCCTTGAGTTATGTAACAGCTCTCCTGTTTACATAAGGGCGTGTTTCCCTTGAGTTATGTAACAGCTCTCCTGTTTACATAAGGGCGTGTTTCCCTTGTATGACAGGAATTCTTGACAGTACATCCTCCCTCTCAGCGGCTCCCCACGGGTCCAGCGCTGGCAGGAAAACGCCGATGGAACAAGGAGACCAAGCGCGGAGCATGAACCCCTTCAGCCGGTTCCCATGAATGCTCCTCCGGGCCATAGCCTTTCCACGCAACCAGGTACCACAGCTTCCCCCTGCGCCATTTGGACGCCCGTATGCCCGACACTTCATACTCCACCTCCGACTCCACGCATACCGGCCTAGGTGTCCCAGACGGCTTGGAGGGTGCTGGTTTGAGCAATGATACATGAAAGACAGGGTGTATCCGCAATGACTGGGGCAAGCACACCTTCACGTTCACGGGACCCATACACTTGGTAATTCGATAGGGGCCCATGTACTTGGGATGGAACACACTGTTCTTTCGAAACCTCATGTTTCTTGTGGATATCCAGACGTAGTCTCCAGTGCGGTACAGTGGCCCGGGCCTTCTCTTCCTATCTGCCGCAGCCTTGTATCTTCTCTTGGCCTCTATTAGGACAGCCCTTGAGCGCATCAACGTGTCTTTTATGTGTGCCACCCTGTCCGCTGTGGCGGGAATCCTGTCCTCTCTGAACGGATGTAGAAATGGCAAGAACCTGGGATGTTGGCCATAGTTGCTATAGAACGGAGATGACTGTGTGGAGCTGTGAGTGGCGTTGTTATAGGCTATCTCTGCAACCCATAGCAAGTCGACCCATTCTTCCCTGCCCTGGTCCACAAAACATCGCAGATACTGTTTGAGCGTTTGGTTCAGGCGCTCGGTTTGGCCGTCCGTTTGAGGGTGGTAGCTGGTGGACAGGGCGGTCTTAACATGCAGCGCAGTGCACCAAGTCTTCCAGAATTGCGCAGTAAACTGCGACCCCCGGTCCGACACGATCACCCCAGGTAATCCATGCAGTCGTACCACATTCTTTAGGAGTAGTGACGCCAATTCCCCGGCCGTAGGGACTCTCTTGCACGGGATGAAGTGCCCCATTTTCGTCAAGTAATCCACCACCACCAGTATTGCCGTCATCCCCTGGTCTACCGGTAGGCCCACCACGAAGTCCAGTGATATGCTATCCCATGGTCTATCCGGGGTCGGAAGTGGATGTAAGAGCCCTTGGGTTCGGCCATGGTCGGCCTTCATGGTAGCACACGTAGGACACTCCTGTCCCCACCTCCTGACATCCACTCTCATGGTTGGCCACCAGAAATGCCGTCCTATGCTAGCCACCGTTTTTTCAAAGCCCAAATGACCTGCGCATGGAGAGTCATGGCACCAGATGAATGCTTGTTTCCTTAGCCTAGGCGTGGGTATCAATAGGCACCTGCCCTTCAGGGGTATCCCGTCCTTCAGCTGCCATTCTCTGTGACTGAGGAGCCACCTCCGCCATGCGAATGACCTGATCCCTCTCTTTATTCCCCTCTGGAAAGTATCCGGTTGGATAACCCCCAATACCATCCTCGGGGAAATGATGGAACGCTCGGTTGCAGGCAATGGTTCCTTAACTGCAGATTGACGGGACAGGGCGTCCGCCTTCCGGTTTTCCGTCCCCGGCCGATATGTGATGCGGAAGTTGAACCCCGCAAAGAAGATCATCCACCGCAGCTGCCTGGGAGAAAGGTGTCTAGTGGCCGTCATGAACTGTAGGTTCCGATGGTCCGTGTACACCGATACCACATGTCTTGCCCCCATCAACCAATGCCTCCATTCGGTGAAGGCGTCCTTGATTGCGAGAAGCTCCTTCTCCGCAATATGGTAGTTGCGTTCGGCGTCGTTGAGTTTGCGGGACATGTACGCAACGGGATGAAGCACCCCTGTGTCGTGGTTGCGTTGGGACAAGATAGCCCCCAGCGCCACATCCGACGCGTCCGCTTCCACCACGTAGGGGAGATCCGGATCGGGGTGAGCCAACACCGGCGCCTTACCAAAGGCGCTTTTCAGGGCCTCAAAGGCTTTGTTCGCTTCAGGGGACCAGACAAACTCCTTGGACTTCCTCAGTAGCTGTGTGATTGGGGCCACCACTCCTGAAAATCCATCTATAAACCGCCTGTAAAAGTTGGCGAAGCCAATGAAACTTTGGACGTCCTTCACGCTCTGGGGCACCGGCCATTCTTTCACCGCCTTGATCTTTCGTTCTGCCATCTCCTGTCCCTCTGGACTCAGCATCACTTCGAGGAATTCCACGGATGTGACGTGGAAGTCACACTTGCTGAGTTTACAAAACAGCATGTTTTCCCTCAGCTTTTGGAGCACAGCTTTGACGTGGTGTACGTGCTCCTCCACACTGGACGAATAGATGAGGATGTCGTCGATATATACGACCACGTAGATATCCAACTCCTCTCTGAATACCTCATTCAAAAAGTACTGAAAGGCTGCCGGGGCGTTGCACAGACCGAACGGCATGACGAGGTACTCAAAAAGGCCGAACCTGGTCTTAAAGGCGGTCTTCCACTCGTCTCCGTCCCTCATGCGCACCAGATGGTATGCCCCTTTCAAATCCAACTTGGTATAGATACGAGCTTTCTTGACCTGTTCCAGAAGTACACTGATGAGAGGCAAGGGGTACCGATTTTTTATGGTTATCGCATTCAATGCCCTAAAGTCCACACAGGCTCTCAGCTCCCCATTAGCCTTCGGGATGAAGAAGAGTGGCGAGGCGGCCGGAGACTTGGACAGGCGGATGAATCCTAGCTTGAGGAGTTTATCCAGGTACCCCCGGAGATGCACGTTTTCAGGCTCCGTCAGGGCATACAGCCTGCCGCTGGGAACGCTGGCCCCTGGCACCAGGTCGATCTGGCAGTCAAACTGTCTATGTGGTGGTAGCACTTCCGCCTTCACCTCATCAAATACATCCTCAAAACTGTGATAAGCCTGGGGGAGAGCCACATCTTTTTCTGCCGCTGTAGCCACCGTCTGACTCCCGCTCTCATCTGCGTCAAGGGATTCCGTTCTTATTCCACAATGCAGGATGCAATACGGTGACGTCATTTCGATGCGATGTGTTGGCCAATCCACAAAGGGGTTGTGTTTCTGTAGCCACGGCAATCCCAATATGACGCCATATTGGGGCGCTCGGATGATGTTAAAATCGATTTGTTCCAAATGGTTCCTCCCATATCTCATCGGAAGGACCCCCGTGTGCTGTCCGATGGGCCCCGTCACCAATCGCCTTCCGTCTACCGCATAGACGTCTTCGGGTACTGCTTTGGGAAGAAGCACTAGCCCTAGCCTGCATGCCTCGTTGTGGTCCATAAACATGCCAGTGGCCCCTGAATCCACCATGGCCACAACGGGTATCCACTGGTCATGCACTCCCACGTGCACCGTGATAAACAGGTGTCGTTGTCCCTTAGTGACCGAGTTGGAAAGTGAAGGGATGGATGAGTGACTCCGAGATGCCCCTTCTCTGGTCTTGGAGTCCTCTAGTTTTCCGCCGGTATGTCCACCACGGCTGTTACCGACCGGTTGGCCCGATAACGTGACGTCTTCGGTTTGGCAGGGCATTCACGTACGTAGTGGCCTTTTTTGCCACAATATAGGCACAATCCTTGTTTACGGCGAGTCTCTTTCTCCGTGGCTGTGAGGCTCGCTCGTATTGCGCTGATGTCCATGGGTTCTCCCTTGGATGCGGTGGAAGTTTCAGGACTTCCCACCGTCACATAGGATGGAAGGGATTTTCCTTTTCTCCCATGATCCCCCTTTCTTTCATTTAGCCTATGTTCCAGCCGTAATACCAGGTTGATAAGGCCCTCACATGTCTTGGGTTGAGGGTCAATATGAGCCACGGCGTCCTTGAGCTCATCGCACAGCCCTTGATGGAAGAGCGCCGTCTGTTTAGCAACAGGCCACTTGGTTTCCGCAACCAGCCTTCGGAACGCGTTGAGATACTGCACCAGGTCGTTGGATCCCTGTCTCAACTCAAGCATTTCACGGTCCGCCGTGTACGAGTCAGCCCTTCTGTCGAATACCTTCAGGAATTCCTCGCGAAAAGCACCCCAATCACATAAGAGGGGGTCGTCCCTGCTCACCAGAGGTACGGCCCATTGTGCCGCGTTTCCAGCCAAATAGGATATAAGGAAAGCCACACGAGCCTGACTCGTGGGGAACGCCTTTGGTTTGCACGATAAATGTAGCGCCACTTGTGTGAGGAATACCTGCACTGTGTTAGGATCCCCACTGTACCTCTCTGGTGTTGCCAAGGGGATGGCTACCGGCATTTCCACTACTACCGCAGGGGTCTGGTTCGTGAGGGAGGTGCTGGGCGTGAGCGGGTCCAATTGGATAGCATCCAGTCTGGCTTTTACATCGGCTGTTTCTTGCCTAGAGGCAGCCACTTCAACTTGCATGGCCGCTAAAGCAGCCAGCACATCATCAAGTGTTGCCATGTCTGTTATCGACCGGGAGACAGTTAGTGTTATTAAGGTCGGATATTTTGTAACGCCCTGAACGTCTCAGGATCGTTTAACAGACACGACAATGAGGACGCAACCACTTGTGAAGGGTTAGTTCTTTTAATGAAGGCAAATAAAATACAAAGAACAAACAAAAGTTATAGTCACTGGAATCCTCCAGGCTAAGTACGTTACCAGCCCACAGCACGGATGGTCCTAACCGTCCTCTGCATATACGCCGATCCCGGCGTATGCCAACAGAGGGCAGAAATGAAATGGCCGACAATGCCAATCGGTAGGCTGTGAGGGGCACGAAGAGTGTTGGGGAGAATCGAGGAGTCAGGGAAACACCCAGCCGGGGTCTCTACCTGAAGGGAGCAGCCGCTCAACCTCTTCCTCAGACTGCACCGGGACGCGGAGTCACCTCCTGGTGATGCGTCACCGATACCCCAATCACAAGCAAGAAGACTGAACCGAGAGCAGCCGCTCGATCGATCCTGTGGACTTCCGAGTCTGTAACGCGGCAAACACCTCCTGGTGTGCGTTACAGCTGGCAGTCCCTGTGTCTCTGGTCGGGCTGGGAGTTACGACTCCAACCAGCAAAAGCGCCACTGCGCTTGGACTCAGCCGAGTCAAAAAGCGAAGCTCAATGGTTGACCGGTAGAGCTTCCGGGTCCTTCACAGATGACGATGGGGCAAGACACGGCCCAGGGAGTAACGACTCGACCTACCTCCGTTCTTGCCTTACTGGAGCACCACTCCGGAACACTGCTCTTCACGAAGCAGGTACGTCGGTGTAAACACAATATCCGACAGCCTTGTACCTCCCGGTTCCTCCCTTTATAGGGCGTGTTTTCCTTGAGTTATGTAACAGCTCTCCTGTTTACATAAGGGCGTGTTTCCCTTGAGTTATGTAACAGCTCTCCTGTTTACATAAGGGCGTGTTTCCCTTGAGTTATGTAACAGCTCTCCTGTTTACATAAGGGCGTGTTTCCCTTGAGTTATGTAACAGCTCTCCTGTTTACATAAGGGCGTGTTTCCCTTGTATGACAGGAATTCTTGACAGTAGCACAGAGGCCACATATCGCAGGAGCACACTGTATGCACAGACAGAACAGGAAAAGGATGGCTAAGATCATTCCAATGACCATCAGAACTTTCCAACCCCAGGCAGATATCAGTTCCCAGAACCACCCTACAAGTGACCAATCTCCTTTATCCACGTGTATGGACTCAGATATTTTATGTAGTTTGGAGATGGCTTGATAAACTGTTGGAGCGTTGTCTGGTATGAAAATGCAACAACTAGATTGGATAACCTTACATACCCCACCGCGGTCTGCAAGTATGACGTCTAGAACCATGCGGTTCTGCAAAGTCATGAGGCGATCCGCTTGGAGCTCAGCTGTCAAATTACCAAGGGCACCAGCCGTAACATTAACAGTGGATTCAACCACACGAGTCAGCTGTCTCAGGTTCCTACTATTGACCATAGGTCCCCAAAACGGCAGGAAACCCAAAAAGAAATCTCCCGCTTCCTGACCGGCAGTATCCTCCTTACTAATCACGCCTCTCACAACTCTGGTCTTGTGATAGTCAGAGGCGGCAGTAAATGTTGGCGGTAGCAGATTTGCAATAAAACATGTGCCCGAGAAATCAGGGGGCAACCATGTATATGCTCGGTCATTGCAGATAAAATATGTACCCTTGGCAGCCAAAAACGCAGGGGAAAACTGTGACGGAAAAGTGTACGTTTCAGTACAGTCACTTCTTCCCAGTTGAGCTCTAGGATTCTGACCATTACTTTGTAAACAGAACCGACCTATGTGGGGTACGACCCAGATTGGGGATGAGATTTTTCGCTGTCTTTCACCCAGACTAATACTATACCCCGTTGCGTTCCACCCTACATAAGCTCTCAACTCTTCTTTGGGAATAGATGAGTATGCATCGATATCTCTGCTCATATCGGCA
Source organism: Triturus cristatus (assembly GCF_964204655.1). NCBI lineage: Eukaryota > Metazoa > Chordata > Amphibia > Caudata > Salamandridae > Triturus > Triturus cristatus. The sequence goes on from NC_140585.1 coordinate 1,344,254,894, forward strand.
GCTCCTTTCATTAAAGCTTTGTTATTGGTGCTAGGTCTGATGGAACGCGGTTGTCGCGGGGAGTACGCATCTAGAGCATAGAGAAACATGGTCTGGAATGCCCATGACGATCCATTGTAACTATATGGCAGCACTAGATAGGGAATACCCTTATTAATGGTATGTGGCATTAAACCACACACCCAGCAATTGGTTGTATTCATGACTAGTTGGTGCTGGTGCAGGAGCTGAATAAACGAGTTATTCACAAACTCTGATCGTCTAGCTTGTTCATGTTCAGGCAGAGGGTGAAAAGAGTGTGAGGAGACAGTAGGAGGAGGTATAGGCTGTAAAGTGGGTGCAATGGGCTCTTGAGAGGAGAAGAATACAAATCCTACAGTAAACACTACCATACTACATAATACAAACAGGCATAAAAATACAAAACGTTTGCTCTTCATTATTTTACACATTCTTGCTTTAAAGTTCATTTCCTCAGTGAGTCTCTCCATCTTAAAAAACTCCATCCTCTAATCGTGCCGCTCGCGGCGGGTGAGTATCTTCTGCTAAGGAGTACGCCTGTCAGTGCAGGGAACGCCCTAGACCAACCAGAACTGTCGACCTAACGTCTTCGGCCTGTACCCCAAAGTCTTGGCACCGCGACCCTGCGGCTGAACCCGGATGGTGGTTCGAAAAACAAAAATCAAGAAAGTCCTTCAGATGGGAGAGATCTGGTTATCAAAAAATAAAAAGGGTAAGGAAAAATAATATTTATTTGTCCATAGGCCTTGGTCTTAGATTATAATGAAAACGGCCAGGTACTGTTTGATCGTGAAACAAGAGTTCAGGCTCTGTGGTGTCCAATCGAATTGACGGTGGCACAGCTTCTTGCAAAATATCGTCACTTTCCTGTGCTGAAGTTGTGCCTTTTATGCGTGCATCACTGAACGGCACAAAACGAGGTACAGTGTCTGTTTCAGAGTCTGCGATACCCTCCTGGACCCACTGGTCATACGGCAGAGGCAAAGGTATCCTCTTCACGTGGGTGCCGTGGATCCAGTTCTTTTTCTCCTTTACTCGAACAGCTGATCTTGTGGATAGGAGTACGAGATGAGGGCCGATCCAACGAGGCTCATCGTTGCTCTTGCGCTGAAAATTTTTCACCAAGACCCACGTGCCTGGGTCGATAGGGTGTCCTGGAGCCTCAGAGGCCTGGGGAAGAGTATCGTGCACCTGTTGATGTGAAACATGTAATTTAGCCGTCAATTCATACAAGTAATCAAGCAGTACTGGGTGTTCGATTTCACTGAATTTCGTCGGTCTTGGCACACCCCATACATTGGCCGGGCGGCCAAAAACGACCTCGTAGGGACTAAGTCCCACTCGTGAATGCACAGTCATTCTGGTGGACAGGAGTGCTAGAGGCAGAGCGTCAGGCCATTTAAGACCTGAGCTCGCTTGGATTTTGGCCAGTTTGAGTTTTAGAGCGCCATTGTAGCGCTCTACTAATCCAGCTGATTGGGGGTGATTTGCAGCGTGAAATTTCTGCTTTATCCCTACTCCCTCACACACATTCTTCATCACTTGACCCACAAACTCACTCCCATTATCACTCCACACCATTCTTGGCATTCCAAACCTAGGGAAAAATTCCTTCACAAGGGCTTTGGCTGTGGACAGAGCAGTGTTATCTTTTAGAGGATAGGCCTCTATCCATTTTGAGAAAGCGCAAACAACCACCAATACATATTTCAGGTTGTTGCATCTTTCCATGTGGATAAAATCTAGCTGCAAAACTTCAAATGGATATGATGGAGGCGCAAAATGACCAGCTGGAGTTGGGGGTTCCCTTACCAGGGTTGTACTTCAAGCATACCATACAATTCTTGACCACATTCTCTGCACACTTGGGAATTCCAGCATTCTGCCATACTGGAGCCAACAACTTACAGATTCCTTTCGTACTGATATGTGCCATTCCATGTGCCATAGTAACCACTGGAAGCACATATGCATCAGGTAACAACCATCGCCTATGTTCTGACAAATCAATCCAACAACCATTCTCATCCAACTTACCCATACTTTCTCTCCACTTGTTCAACTCTTTCTCTGTGGCTTCAGCTTGAAGGGACTTTACACTTTCTATTGTGTTTTCACACATTCCAACATCAGCAACCCATCTGGCAGGGCCTGCAACATACATTCGAGTCTTCACATCTTTTGCTGTTTCTTTCGCGACTTCATCAGCAAACGCATTACCACGACCAACATCATCAGTGATTTTCTTGTGCGCACTGCATTTCATAATCGCAACTTGCAATGGTAGGGTCAGCGACTCAAGGAGATCATTTACCAACTTGCCATTCTGAATCTTAGCTCCATGCGAAGTCAGGAACCCACGTTCTTTCCATAATCGCCCAAAACTATGAGCCACGCCAAAGGCGTACTGGCTATCCGTATATATGTTCACTTTCATTCCTTCAGACAACACACATGCTCTCGTAAGGGCAATCAATTCTGCTGCTTGAGCCGAATTTTGTGGCACACGTGCAGTTTCCACAATCGTGTGCAAAGTCGTGATAGCATATGCAGCAGTCGTATCACCATTCGGAAGCTTGAAACATGAACCATCCACCCATAAAGTACCATCACACTCAGTCAGGGGAGTATCTTTAAGATCTACTCTCCCTTTCGTCTCTTCTTCTGTTCTGAACAGACAATCATGTTGCTCAATCTCATCTAAGTCTGCTGGAATTGGTAATAGTGTAGCTGGATTCAATGTGTTGCATCTCTTTATGTGTATATGATTTGCTAACAGTGTCAGCTCATAACCAGATAATCGCGCACTAGTTAAGTGTTGTGTCTTGGTCCTGTTTAACAATGTGTCCACAGCATGTGGAACCATAACAATCAATGTGTTATCCATTACTAGGCCAGCAGACTGTCGAATAGACATAGCTGTGGCGGCTGTGGCTCTCAGACAACTTGGCAATGCCCTCGCTACCGGGTCCAAGGTTGACGAAAAATATGCGCATGGACGCGGTCTATCGCCAAAAGGCTGTGTTAACACTGATAATGCGCAACCATCTTTCTCATGAACATACAATGTAAAAGGCTTGCTGTAGTCAGGGGTACCCAACACAGGAGCTGAACACAATGCATTACGCAATTCCAAAAAACTTTTCTGACACTCTTCAGGCCATGGGATAGGATTCGGTGTGTCTTTGCATGTTAATGCTAACAACGGTTTTGCCAACAAGGAAAAATTGGGAATCCAATGCCTACAGTATGAAGTAATGCCCAAGAAAGCACGCACTTCTCTCTGTGTTCTTGGCACACTCAACTGTGCAATGGCTTGAATTCTTTCTGGGGTCAGTTTCCTTCCCTCCTTCGATAAGAGATGACCTAAGTAGGTCACTTCTTGTCGACAATATTGCAGCTTTGAGAGAGACACTTTGTGATGAAAGACAGACAAATGACGCAACAATGATAAGGTAGCGTTTTTGCAAATCTTTTCAGTATCCGCGGCGATCAGTAAATCGTCGACGTACTGAATGAGGATAGCGCCACTGGGTAAAACCAGTGCATCAAGCTGCGCTTTTAAAGCCTGACTGTATATTGATGGACTCTCACAGTAGCCCTGGGGAGAGCGTTTAAAGCGGAAGCTGCGACCTCCTAAACTAAAGCCAAAAATGTCTCTGCTCTCCTCTGCAATTGGGATGCTAAAGAAAGCATTCTTTAAATCGATCACTGAGAACCATGCAGCGGAGGCTGGAATCATAGTTAACAAGGCAGTTATATCAGAGACAACTGGAAACTGTGGCACAACAATCTTATTAACCTCTCTAAGATCAATCACAAATCTGTAAACAGGTGGCTGTGAAGGGTCCGTTCGTTTTAAGACAGGTAAAACAGGACTATTGCAAACGTTGCCTCTTGTCTCTTCAATTACACCCTTTTTAATCAAATCACTGACAATTGCTAACAATGCTTTCTGACCTTCATGGGAGATCTTGTACTGGGGAATACGTGGCAATCTGACATTGGCTTTTAAAGTGACCACATATGGCGGTATTTCCAAAAGAACCACATCATTGGGACCAGTAGCCCAATGGACATCCGGAAGGGATGACAATTCAGGTGGCATTGCATTTTTAGACAAATACATCGGGGAAATCACTTTCTTGCCTAATGTAAGTTGTACTCCTGAGGGAGAACAATATAGCGTTGCATGCAATCTCTTCAGCAAATCTAATCCTAGCAAATTTTCACGACAACCTGTCGTTAGGATGAGGGGTGCTTTTAGCTCACAAGGTCCAACAGAAAGTGACATAGGACTAGAAATCGGGTTCCTAACTGGGGCGCCAGAAAAACCTACTGAGACATTAATTTCGCCAGACAAAGGCGCGCCAGGGAGTTTTGAATGCATGATTGAACTCTTTGCAGCACCAGTATCCAACAGAAAGGGCTCCGTTACATTTGCTGTAGTTACTTTAACATAAGGTCCACTCTGATCCACTGGCACTGAAACAACTCCCTCTCTCTGTCTACGGCTGTCCTAGTAATCATTATCTTCTACATTGTCGTCTTCTGCATAATAATCATTATTGTAGTACTGAGCTGTATTACCAGTCGCGTTGGCTTGCTGATCAAAGCTATTTATGGTATTTTGAGGCGGAAGAGGACGCGCGTTCTGGGGAACATTTCCACGCCCTCTGCCTCTAGGAGCTTGCTGACCACCTCTACCTCTTGCGCCATACGCATTACTGTTACGCTGCATTCATTTAGGGCAACTATATTTAAAATGACCTTCCTCTTTGCAATATGAACATTGGTTGGGACCTACAGGGATTCGTGGTTGATAATACCCATTCATTTGCTGCCTATTCTGAAACTGTTGGGGCTGCTGATAGATACCTTGTGTTTGCCTATAATTACTCTGTCCTCCTCGTGGTGGATAGGCCTGCTGCAAAAGGACCTTTGTCTTTAGTTCTTTCGTTTTCTTATCTGTTCTATCCTTCTCATCTTTGTCTCTATTCTCATAATACTGTGCAGTAGCCAGTATTTGCGCTGAAAAGGAAACAGCCCAAGAACTTTCTGAGTCTTTTAATTTCTTACACAACTCGGGAAGTAGATTCTGCACAAATTTATCAACAAATAAGCGTTGGCCACCTTCAGTACTCATGTCTTGACCACTGTGGTCGATAAACGTTTCTTCAAACCTGGTGAAGAAATCAGACACTGTCTCATCTTTCTTCTGCTTACATGCAGATAGTTTATCCCAATTTACGCGCATCGCAGGCATTATAGTTTTCATGTAGGTAATAATTCTACCAGGGAGCGCTGCTATGAGGGGCTCAGGTTTTGCACCACCAACTTGTCTAGTGTCTGCGGCAATGATATTAGCCCATGTATCCCCTAGTTCCGCAACATGATCTGCATTACGAATGGATCCCCATAAGGGCTGTGGAACCACATTCCCAAACAACATATCTATATCGGCTAGATTCATGACACATGATTCTGCAGTTTGTGATAACTCCTTATAATATCCTGCAGGGTTTTTACGGGGATCAGGCAATGTCTGTTTAAGCGCTAACACCTCAGATCGTTTCCAAGGGACATGTACCCAAACACGCTGAAAATGTGCTGGCATAGCAGCAATACCATGAGCGGCATCAGCCGCAACAGCTTCCTTCCATACCGGAGGGACTTCTCTCATGGGATATTGTCGCGCTTTTCCCTTTCTCCCCAAAGGGAAATCTGGTTCAAACAACGACTGTTGACAATCATCATTTCTCAAGGCTAATAAGATCGCAACTGCTCTATTGACTTCGGGGCCCACAATCATACCTTTTCCAAAATCGAATCTCACTCGACACAACTCCTGCGGGCTTGGATCTCTACCATGATCATCCAATTCCTCACAGAGGATTTCACACATTTTCTCGAACACATACCTCTGTTTCGGGGCATCCCATTGATGAAACACATCAACAACTGATTCCACATCATAGAGTGATGAAAAAATAATCCACCTACGCGCCATATGATCGAATGTCTTTTTCTCTTCAGGATCAGGCAGCTGACTGCGCAATTGCTTACGCTGGAAGGCAGGAGTCGCACTAGATGACCCAAAGAGAGGCGACATTAGACTAGTAACTACATTAGCTAGTCGTTGTCGTGCTGAAGGAGAGGTTGAGGCGAAAACGGGGGGATAGACAGAGGGAAGAAAAACAGATTCAGATGCAGGTACCTGGGTAGTGTAAGAAGGAGCACCAGGGGAAGCTGCTGGCGTGCTAGGCAAAGTCGCAGGAAGCGCGGGGGTAACAGGTAGCAAAACTGGCGGCCCTTGAGAGGGCTGCACTGCAGGGATAGGAGCCAGCTGAAGAGGAGCTGGCAGCTGCGGGAAGGCTTGCGGCATATTTACTGGAGGCTGCGCATTTACAAGCTGTGGAGGTGCTGTGGCATTTTGCGCATATGGGGGTGGTAAACTTAACAAATGGGACATTAGGGAATCTTTTTCTTTCTCTTTTGTCTCATCTTGCACAAGGGGTGACAAAACAGGGTAACATTTATCAATCCCTAGTTTGCGCTGTCTGTGTAGCTGTTCCTTCATTTGTTCCTCCTCATTATCTTTAAATTGCACAGCTGCTTGCATCACTGACATACCTCTTTCTCTCTTATTTCTCTTTGCTAGCTTAATTTCCTTCTGTTTGGCTTCCTTTCGCCATAGGCGGAAAGAATCAAACATCGCCGGCCGGGCTTTCTTTTTAAACAATTTCACTTCCAAATTATCTAAGATATCTGTATCGAAACTACCATTTTGGAGCCATTTTAAAACACCGTCCTTTCTGGTGTATCGGATCCATACTTCCTTATATGCAATGGGGCCCACGCCATGTTTTACATAAAGCTCATAAGTTGGAGTTCCAATTGGAGGAACCGGACATGAATCCTCTAACTGGAAATCCCTTCTACAACTTAAACAAAACCAATTACCAAATACACTAGCACCAGGCATCTTCGCTCACTAGTCTAGTTCCCAACTTCAAAGGATTATCGATTACGATAGTCTCGTGAATACACGAGTCCTCTGGCTTTGGGGTTTGCAAACTCCAAATAAACCAAAATTATCCCGAAGGATACCAAACAAATTGGGAGACGCTCCACTTATACTTTTTTTTTTTTTTTTTGAAAAACCTTTATTGACGTTTCAATCATTTACACTTATGGGCCTACAACCCCCCGGGGCCGGCCGCTAAGTAATCAGAACAATAAAAGCAAATGTAAACACAGGCGGCACCTCGGAGAGCAAAGTCTTCAATCCAATATAGTCCGGCCAATGAGCCGCGCAGGTAGGCCACCAGGAGAGAAAGGGTTTTTCATTTTATGATAAAACAAAACAGTAGGATCAGGTGCCAAACAATTTCCCAACAGCGATAAGGGGCAAGGATAAGAGACGTAAACAATAAGCAGCAATACATTGAATCAATGGCGCAGACACGGGAAATTACGGATGGGGAGAAATATCAAAGATAGTTGCGCCTACAGGTCCCCGTACCTAAAGCCCAGCGAACCCCCCGGAAACTGTGGCACACATGAAGAGCAAACGATTCACAATAAGAGAGGTGTACCGCGCTGATCCCAGAAACAAAAAGCAAAAAAGAAACAGAGAAGAAGAAGGAGGCCATGGAAAAAGAGATAAAGACTAAAGAGTCCCCTCCCCCGTCCCCCCACCCTGCACCTCTGCGAATGAGTATGGCCCCACCCCCCAGCAGTGTGCCTGTCGCCCTGGAACTAGACCCGAAATATAGAAGAGACAGGGAAAAAAGGAGTAAGAAAGAGCCCCACCAGACGGGGGGGCGGAGAGAATGTAATAAACTGGAGGAGGGCCTTCAAAACATACCCCCGGCTTCTCCCTCCCGCACGGTGAAGTCTCCCCACAGCAAACAATTAGCAGCACCAAGTCGATCATATCAAAAAAGGGGGGGGGAATGGGGAGCATTATGCACCAACTATGCGAATAACCATGCGAGCACGCAGCCATGAGTCCGCCTGTCTACTAGGTGACCACCCCCGAAGGATCAGCCTCAGCCTTGACCACTCTTTGCGATTCTGCCCATGCCTGCCCCTCGACTCAGCACCATGTCCGATGTCCCAAGGTACAGGAGTGTCCAAAAACAATCGGGAAGCGACGCACACAGGTGGGGTGGAAGTCTCTGAGCACCAGCACAGACCGCTTCGTGGAGGGGCGTCTTTTCCAGTGCTGCCCCAGGATCTGCACTGCACACAAGGTCCAGACAGGCTGAATCAGCCAAATGAGACTCACGTTGCTGGAATTGTCCCTGGGCCGCCGGAGACCGCGCACGGGACAAGGCCACCATCTTCCGCTCAGGTCCAATACCTCCGGAGCAGATCAAGCCCACAGTTAGCCGACCACACGGTAGCATACTGTCCGGAGTGTCCGGCTGTCCACTAATCGCGGGGGGGGGCCGCAACATCTTCCTCCTGTGTGCAGTGTGGAAAGCCACTGTGTACCTGTGGACCAGCATGCCGCCACTGTCCCAACGCTGATGCCACACCATCTAGCTTCCTCCCCAGGACCCCGGCGCCATGAGCCAAGGAGTAATGAAGGGCACCAAGGGCCTCCAGGAGGTCGCCGTACCCCAGAGCAGCTCTCTCCGATCGCTCTGCCACACTCCCGAAGGTCACACACCCCCAGTCCCGCTGCGTCCCAGCGGACAGGATGGTAGGCTGCATAGTGACAAAATGGCCGCTGGGAAGGCCCGACTCGTATTGGGGCCAGGACCCCGGGGCCAACGCCTCAAGGTCCACGTCGCTGAAGACAGGGATCCTGGGGCAGGCACAGATTCAGCCGTTGCGCGGTCACGGGCAACAGTCGTCTCCGCCACGGACCAGCTCCCGCGAAAAGCCGGGAGCAGCCCGCAAGGATCAGGGCGAGCCAGGGATGGCGTCCGGGCAGCTCACCGTCAAAGGCAGGGGCAAACACCACAGAATCCAAGAATTGCACACCCGGGAATGTCCTCGGTCCGCAACGCTCAGCAGGGGGGGAGCGACCACAGCAAAATGCAGGCCGAGGGGAGCACCACTCCGGCGGACCGACTCCACCCAGTCACCACAGGCCGCTGTTGTTAAACTGCCACCCGGCCAAGGCGTCCACTCGAGGTCCCGGCTTCGGGACCGCACGGGCCGCAAAGTTCAACCGCTGATTTCTCCGGCGGTACGGCAGTCAGAAACCTCGGAGTCACACGATCGGTTGCCACTTTCGTTTACAAACACGATCTCGTAGCGCAGAATAAGGATCTCATGCAGGATATCCGTGCGGGATGCGGAGGTTCACGGAGCCGGGAATCTACGCTGCCGTCCCGGTCGCCATCTTGGCTCCTCCCGCTCCACTTATACTTAACTGAATATCGATGATCAATGGCGTCACCAGAAGACTCTCTCGATTGTTTCGCTCTACCAAAATCGTCATGGGTCCAAAACAGGGCGATTAATCAGGGCAGCAGTCCTTCGTAGCCGTCGGGACGCGGAGAACCTCGCAGAAAAGACTTTTGGACCACGTCGACATGCAGGGGTCGATGAAGTGGCGGCCTTCCTCCAGAATTTCCACACGAAGCTCCTCACAAACCTCTGGCTTGGACCGGTACCGCTGAAATCGCGCCGAGTTGGGCGCCAACTGAAGTACTGGGAATTTTAAGCCCAGCGGTGCAGGGGAACACACCCTATGACTTCGGGTTCTTCCTGTTTCAGACCTACAGAAACACAGAGTCTTCTGGGTGAAGTCAAAGATCAATTTATTGGCTGCAGACCAATTACAGGTATCCTAGAAGTACAACAGCGTGTATGTTCTCAGGAGACTGCTAAAAAAATCACAGAAACGGGCTTCTTCTTAAATACAGAATATCCTGCTTCAGGCATACATTCCGTAGTTTACGATATGGCCATTACATGTATACATTACAAACGAAAAGGCAGAGTCATGATGACCATCCCACATTCCAGTTAAGCCAGCCCGTAATTATTTACCCAGCAAGGCTCAGATCCCACATCAGATATCGATAGGCCCCAATAAACATGAGCATCTCCTGTTTGGAAATCAAGCCATAAAGCAGGAACAGTCAGGTGCGAAAGAGATTAGCTGGAGGCTTGTGTAGGATGAAAAGACTTTATGGTGTGTCAAGCCCTGATGCTAATCACAGGTGGCCAGAGGACGGGGAACTCGTGAGACCGGACTGACCTGGGGCAGTGGAGCCAAGCTGCCCAGGTCACAGAAAAGTCAAAGAAAGGCACATGTGCTCTAAAAGGCCCGTATTTGCTTCATGCTATGTAGCCTATGTGAGGGCAATAATAAGATGGCCACCGATCTAAAATGGAACCCACGTAGTGATGTATAATAACGTATACACAGTGCATTCATAGCTAAAACGTTACACAAAGCACTTGTACATACCGCATTAACCATTCGCGGTTCACTAATACCGGGATAGACAGGGGTAGGGCCCTGCCTCCTACGCGGTCCCAAATTCTAAAGTACGACAGTACAAGGGAATTGACTTGTCCTTAATGGTGCAGCCAAGCGCCCGAGACCCTATTGAACGGCTGGTGGTGAATGATCTGCCAGTTTAAAGTGATGGTGCTACACGGACATACGGGAACTCCATTGCCATGTCCATATAATATATTTCAAGTATGTATGGTGCGCGGTTGGGTGGTAGGGGGCGGGTGTTTTCATTGGTCTGATGTTCCGCAGACCTCAGGGGTGGATAATCTACAGTACCTAGGGATTTTACAGTATACATTTCTAATGTACTTTGCTTGCTGGGCTTGGCCCATTTGATACTATGGAAAATCAAAAAAACTGTTAAAAAAATGAATGAACCTGCCACATTTCAGAGGTTGGTGTATAAAGTTCTCACAGGCCTGGAAGTCTATAGTGCAGCTTAGCTAGATGATTGTTAGAATCCGGGTTCTCTGGTTGGCACAGGTAGGTACTTGTGACAAGCAGGGAACCTTTCCTCTAGTCAGGGTTAGGGGTTACACTCCTAAAATAACCCCTGCTCACCCTCTAGGTAGCTTGGCGCGAGCAGACAAGGCTTATCTCAGAGCGTTATAGGTTAAGCATTTGTGAACACATACAGTAACCAAGTGACAACACTACAAATGGACACCACACAGGTTTTTATATTAAAAATAAGGATTCTTTATATAGAGTTACCACAAGAGCATTAAACAACAAAAATACACAATACTGTTACTTTAGATGGTAGAAGTTTGCTTAGTTCTCTTAAGTTCTTAAATGCGACACTTTAAGTCAATGTACCTTAGATGCGACACGCAGGGCAACGAAAGTGTTGCAACGATGCTGATGCGATGACGTTTTTGGTGCAAAGAAATAAAGATGTGAAGATCTTCCAGATGCGTTACGCTTCTCCGATGTTGCGAGAAGACTCGTCTCGAAGCGTCGGCTGCAACGGCGTCACCCCTTTACGCGATGCGACGACAGCGGCCTTGGCAGCGGCACTCTTCTCCGACGTTTGCGAGACGCTTCCGCTCGATGCGATGCTGCAGCGGCGTCACCCCTTTAAGCGATGCGACGACAGCAGTTCCGACTGCCGCACGCTTCTCTGTGGATGCGAGGCGCTTTTCTTGATGCGGTGCAATGCGTCAGCTACGATGGCGACACGCTTCTTCGGCGTTGCGAGACACTTCCGGAATGATGCGAGACACTTCCGCACGATGCGATGCTGCAGCGGCGACACCCTTTGCGAGATGCGACGACAACAACTCCGACGGCGCCACGCTTCTCCTTCTTGAGTCGCGCTTCCAGCTCCTTGCGACACGCAGTCCCTCAGAAGGCCCAACAACAGCAGCAGGCACTTCCAAAGAACTCTGGGGAGCTGGGGGGTGAAGTCCACTGGTCCTGGGACTTCGTTCAAGGGGCAAGCTCAGCACAAGCCCTTGGAAATCTTTTAAGCACAAGTTGAAATACAGTCTTTGTAGTCTTTCTCCTCTCCTTCCAGCAGCAAGGCAACCACTGCAGGCCAATCCCCCAGGTCAGGCACAGTACTCCTCCATACAGCTTTCCCAGTTCCTTCCCCTCAGGCAGAGGTTCTTATTGTCAAGCAGGATCTAATTTCTTGGGAGCAGGGTCCCAATACTTATACCCCTAATTCCTTTGTTCCTCTGGGGTAGAGGGGCCTTTGCCCAGTCCAAACCAGTTCTTGAGCACTTTGTTGACATGACTCTGCCTTTCTATTCAGGGTGCAGGGCAGAGACATCAGCCGCTCCACAGGAGGTGGAGCCAGCATTGTGGTGGCAGAGCACAGCCCTATTCAGAGTCCAGGTGCACTCCTCCCACCCATCTGGATGTCAATCTCTCTATTCACCACCAGGCTACCTAGCCCTGCCCCTCTGGGTTTCCCCAGCCCTGTCACTCACACAAACCAGACAGGCAGATACACATCATAGCAGAGGCGGGCTGAAATGGTTAGGCAAGCAAATACCAACTTTCTAAAAGTGGTATTTGCAAACACAGAATATTAAAATAAACTTTACTAAAAGATGTATTTTATTATTCTGAGTTCAGGCATACTAAACTCGATTTTCTACCATGTTCCCTGGGTATGTTAGGATCATAGGATGTAACAATTCTAGCAGCCCATTCTGGCCTATGGAGAACAGGTAGCCTAACAATAGTGAAAAACGAAAATGGCTGTAATTCACTATTAGGACATGCCACACACATCAGGGCTTGTCCTACTGTAGTGTTCTAGGTTGTAAGAGGGAGATGATGTAATGTTCTAGAGTGGGCTTAGGTCACTTGTCTATGTCATACTGTGTTGGCATATTCTAATGTGGAATGTACTTGAGGGAGAATGTTACTCCTTGAACGCTGTGTCAGTTATTCTTGGATGTTGAAGGATGGGGTCTCTTGGATACCTTCCACAATAAAGAACCTACAAAGCATACCTCGCTCCTGTCATCTGTTTCCTGGATGTTCAACACTTCATTTTGGCGACGAGTGGAAATTGTCAAGAGACCCCAACTCACTGCTATCTTCTCACGGCGTTTTCGTTGGACTTCAAGCTGCCTCGGATTCATTTCTCACACCGCCGCTGTGGTTTCAGTACCGATCATCAAAGCTCAGATCTTGGGTTCCTCTAAGATCTGATCATCAAAGCGTGTGGGAGGTCCTACCGGGACCACGATCGCTGCCGCAGTGATTTGCCTGGCCGTTGGAGAGCGTCTGCGGTGTGCAGCTGCCCACCGAGCCGTGCTGTTTGCTGCTGTCCCGAAGAGTCCTGAAGAAAAGGGTTGGACACTGTCAGAAGCACGAATAAAGTTTTTTTTTTTTTGTTGTTGTTTTTTGTTTCATCTCAAGGTGCTCGTGCGCAGTCGCAGGGTTGCCTAGCAACTCACTCCGCGTTGGGCACAAGCTGTTTACAGTTACCTGGCAACCGAGGAAGCATTGACGTCACTCCGTACACGTTTCAAAACGAGTACGCAGTCTCCGCAGCCTTTCGCAGGGTTGCCTAGCAACTCACTTTGCGTTAGGCAAAAGGTATTTCCAGTTACCTTGCAACCGAGGAAATATCGACGTCACTCCGTACATGTTCAAAACGCACTGAAACTGAGCACACGGAAGCGGAGGCTATTAGAGATTCCAGGACTAAAAATCAAGGTACTGTCAGCTATTTAATCATTTTGGCAACGCTGATCTGCACAGCTTTATTGTTTTCTCAGCAGATCATTTCTTCTGTTTTAAACTGTTTCGTGACGCTTTTGTTTGGCCTACGCTAATCAAGTAATTCTGTTACGTTGACAACGCTGATCTGCACAGCTTTACTGTTTTCTCAGCAGATCATTTCTTAGGTTTTACTACTGTTTCCTGACGTTTTTGTCCTACGCTAATCTGCACTGTATCTTTTTCAATTGCTTTATCAACGCTGATCTGCACAGCTTTATTGTTTTTACTGCAGTATAGGTACATGTTTTCTTAGACTTACAAACACGACCTTTTTAGTTGTGTATGAAAGAGAGGTTGGGTTGCCCTAATATTTTATTATATCTTTTCTTGGGTTAGTTGCTCCTTGTTACTTCTGCTAGCAGCCATGCAAAATGTTACTGCTCCTCCTTTCTTTCTATCTTCTCCTGGGGATCCAACCATTCCTTGGATTAAATGGAAAAAAGTTTTTGCAAATTACGCCAGGGTTTGTGGCACTTCTCTGAGTGCTGAGAGGAAGTCAGCTCTATTTCTACATTGCCTGGGCTCTGAGGGCCAAGAAGTTTTTGAACACCTTCCAGATCTACCTGATGCAGACTCCCTCAATGAGTATGAAATCTGCATTAAGAAAATGGATTTACATTATCTACCAAAAATGAGCATGGTTTTAGAAAGATATCATTTTGGTAAGAGGGTTCAAAGGCATGATGAGACTGTGGAACAATATGTTACATCGTTGCGCAAACTAGCTTCCACTTGCTCGTTTGCTGGTAGCTTGGAGGAAAGACTTAGAGACCAACTCATGTTGGGGTCCTCGATTGAGAAGGCGAAAGATGCACTTTGGCAGAAAGACAATCCACCGCTGGAAGATGTTATCACTACTTTGAAGATGCACGAACACTCTAAAGCTTGTTCTGAAGCCATAAAAAAGGGGTCGATCTCTGAAAAAAGTGCTGACACGGATGTCAAAGAGATCAACATAAAACTTAATGTGAATTCTGATAGTTTGGTTAAGTCTTCGGTACAATCTGGACAAAGTTCCTCTAAGATCTTACGTCAGAACTGGAATCCAAAATTCTCAGTAAAGTGCTTTAGGTGTGGAAATGCAGGACATGTGGCTAACTTTAAAGACTGTCCTGGCTGGAAAGCTACATGTTCTATTTGTAAAAGAAAAGGACATTTTTCTAAGTGTTGTAGGTCTAGCAAGAATACAAAAAAGGTGAATGAGGTAGACATCTATGAGCAAGATGAGGGCGATCTGATTGTATCACAAATTTACAGTCAGTCAGCAGATGGTCCTATAGAGAAGGTTTTGGTGAATGACAATCAGGTGGATATGTTGTTTGATTCCGGGGCCAAGATCACTTTAGTACCAAAAATTTTCTATGAAAAATACTTAATCAACAAAGTGAAGCTTTTTAAGCCTGATATTATTCCTAGAGGTTATGGTGGTCAGGTCATAAGCCTGTTGGGATATTTTATGGGAACAATAGATTACAAAGGGAGGATCACGGCTGGGAAGATTTATGTCTCAATGAAAGGGGACTCGTTAATCAGTTGGTCACACCAACGTGATCTTGGGGTTTATTTAGATCCCAATGAATCTCCTTCGGTGTGTTTGAGGGATCTTTCCACTGTTGCTTCCATCTCTGATAACAGTGTTTGGATAAGTAAGTTCCCTAAAGTGTTCGAAAAGAAACTAGGGTGTCTTAAAAAGTACGTGCACCTGATTAAACTAAAAAAAGATTCTATTCCCGTGGTGGCTAAGGTCAGGAATGTTCCTTTATTGGTAAGAGATAAAATGAAAGAGGAATTGGAAAAATTGTTGGATAGTGAGGTCATTCAAGAAATTGAAGCCACAGAGTGGGTTTCTCCGGTAGTTATGGCCCAAAAGGCCAACGGAGAGGCCAGGTTATGTATTGATTTGAGAGAACTGAATAAAGCGGTAGTTGTAGATCATTACCCTCTTCCGAACATCACCGAAATGTTGTCATCGTTAGGTGAAGCCACACACTTTTCTACACTAGATTTATCTTCGGCCTACCATCAGGTCAGACTCCATCCCTCGTGCCAAGATTTGACTGCTTTCATCACGCCATTTGGCACTTTCAAATTTCTTAGAATGCCCTTTGGCTTAATATCGGCTGCATCGGTATTTCAAAGGGTGATGGAAAATGCTTTACGGGGTGTTAGTGGGGTCAAAATCTATCAGGATGACATCCTTGTGTACGGGTCCAGTTTGGGAGAACACAATGAAAGGGTAAATCAAGTTCTCTCTAGGTTGGAAGATTCTGGTCTCACTCTCAGGTTGGATAAGTGCAAATTTGATGTGAAGCAGATTGAGTACCTGGGACATATGATTTCTGGCTCAGGAATTAAGCCAAAACCGTCTTTGGTAGAGGCCATTTGTAAGTTGAATTATCCTGCAAGTAGAGACGAACTCACAAAGTTTTTAGGGATGGCAGAGTTCTATAATAAGTTTGTTCCTGGGTTTGCTCAAAATACAGAAAAGATCAGGGCCTTATTAAAGAAAGGTTGTGAATTCAAGTGGGATGAATCTTGTAGTTCTGAGTTTGACTTGATTAAGGATCATCTGAAAAAAGCTCCTAATCTTTCAAGTTTTGATCCAAGTAAGGATTCATATGTTATGACTGATGCCAGCTCCAAAGGACTGGGTGCTGTGTTACTACAGTCCGGTGATGCAGGGGACAATACCATTCTGTTTATATCAAGGCCTCTCAGAGGGGCTGAGTGCAATTACTCGGTCGTTGAGAAAGAGGCTCTAGCCGTGTACTGGGCGATTCGTAAACTGCGAAAAATTTTGTGGGGTAAAGGGTTTGTTGTAGTCTCAGACCACAAACCGTTGAAGGAAGTTTTCGGGAAAAAAGGGATTGACCGTGTGTCACATAGGATAAGGAGATGGGTCGTTGCATTGCAAGAATTTGAATTTGTTGTCCAGTACTTGCCTGGTGCTAACAATATTCTTGCTGACTGTTTGTCAAGACTTGGTGGGACCACTATTTCGGATGAAGGTGATGATGAGGAAGATTATTTTTTGGGTGAAGCTTCTGGTGGAGAATGGAGTGTGTGTCTGGTCACCCAGGGGGTGGTCACTGAGGATGAATGGAATGCTGTGTTGAGAGATGATGCTGTTCTTCAGCGTGTTGTTTGTTTTGTTCGTGATGGGTGGTGTGAGAAGCATGTGTGTGATGAGGAGATTAAGGGTTTTTGGAATGTCAGAGACGAGTTGTCGTTTTCTAATGGGCTCCTCTTTAGAGGAAGTAGACTGGTTGTTCCTACTGCTGTACGCCAAAAATTGGTTGAGAATGCTCATTCCAGTCACATGGGCATTGCAAAGACGAAAGAAAGACTGAGGGAAGCTTATTGGTGGCCTGCAATGGACACTATGATTGAAAGATTGGTGCGCTCGTGTCCTCAGTGTGCGGGTAGTGACAAGGTTCTCAAATGCAGGACTCAACCCATGGTTATCAGAAAGCAAGCAGATGGTCCCTGGACTGATATAGCTGTAGACATTCTCGGACCGGTTAAGGTGAAGTCTCGAGATCAGTATGTTTTGGTCTGTGTGGACATGTTTTCCAGGTGGCCTGTCATCAAAATTGTAAACAGTGTTGATTCTGCTGCTGTCATCAACTTTCTTGATGGTCTTTTTGCTGGTGAAGGGTTGCCAGCATCTGTGCTAACAGACAATGGAGTGCAGTTTGTGTCTAGCATGGTGGAGGAATTTTTCCGTGAAAGAGGGATTTCGCATAAAAAGGCTGCATTGTATCACCCTGAATGCAACGGTGTGGTTGAGAGGTTTGTGAGGGTGCTCAAGGAAGCTATGCAGCTGGCATTAGTGTCTGAGTATGACTGGGAGGAAGCTGTTGTTAAAAAGGTTTACGAGTATAGAGTCACACCCCATTCCTCTACTGGTGTTTCCCCTTTTACTCTGTTTAGAGGAAGGGTCCCCAGCACGCAGGTGAATCCTCTTTGGGTTACTTCAAGAAGGTTGGAACTGGGTGGTCCTATTGACAAAACTGAAGGTTGGAGGGATCGTGAAATGGATAAAATGGTTAAGAGAAAGGAGTTGTATGACAACAAGAAGAGTGTTAAGAGAACGGTTATTCAGGTGGGTGATTGGGTCAGGGTAAAGCTACCTGAAAGGAGGTTCGGGAAGTCAAAATTTGGTCAACCAATTAAAGTAATAAAACTTCTTGGTAATGCTGTCAGAACTCAAGATCATAGAGTGTGGAATCTTAACAGGGTCGCAAAATGTCCTTCCAAATGTGTAGAGGGAGATGGGTCTCAAGCTGTACCTGTTCCCTCCATTTCTTCTCAACCTGAAACGTCGAGACCTATCAGGTTGAGGAGAATTCCTCAAAGATTTCAAGATTGAGGCTTATTGTTTGTCACAGTGTTGTTTTTATTCTTTTGTTTTTATTTTTATTTGTTCTTTGGGTTTGATGTTTTGGAAAAGAGGGAGGTGATGTAGTGTTCTAGGTTGTAAGAGGGAGATGATGTAATGTTCTAGAGTGGGCTTAGGTCACTTGTCTATGTCATACTGTGTTGGCATATTCTAATGTGGAATGTACTTGAGGGAGAATGTTACTCCTTGAACGCTGTGTCAGTTATTCTTGGATGTTGAAGGATGGGGTCTCTTGGATACCTTACACAATAAAGAACCTACAAAGCATACCTCGCTCCTGTCATCTGTTTCCTGGATGTTCAACACTTCACCTACCTTATGCTTACAATGCACCCTGCCCTTGGGCCTACCATAGGGGTGACTAATATGAAGTTAAGGGAAGGTTTAGGGACTGGGAAGTGGGTGCACTTGCCCAGTCAGCATGACAGTACCAGACTGCACGCAGGTTCTGCAATGGCAGACCTTAGACACATTTTACTAGGCCGCTTCTGTGGGTGGCACAACCAGTGCTGCAAGCCCACCAGCAGCATTTGTATTTACAAGCCCTGGGCACTCCTGGAGCACTTTACTGGGGTCTGACAGTAAACCAAATAAGCCAATCATGGAATCCAACCAACATATACATTTTAAATAGGGAGCACTTGCACTGTGGCACTGGTTGGCAGTGGCACAGTGCTCTGAGCAGCTAACACCAGCAAAACACATGAGGCACAGCGACAAAAAGTGGAAGGGAGACTCACGCCAAGGTGCCAGGTCTAACAATGATATTGCTGTCTTTAATTCCACCTGGGAGGATCACCTGGTCCACCTGAGAAATGTTTTGGAGGCCCTGCAAAAGGCAGGCCTCACTATCAAGGCCACCAAGTGCCAGATAGGGCAGAGTCAGGTTGTGTACCTGGGCCACCTTGTGGGTGGAGGCCAGGTTCAATCGTTGCAGAACAAAATCCAGACCATCACGGAATGGGTTGCTCCAACTTCCCAGAGCTTTCTTGGGCCTGACTGGGTATTATAGAAGATTTGTCAAGGATTTTGGGTCTACAGTGACTCCCTTGAATGATCTCACATCACATCACATGGACAGTTAGCTGTCAGAAGGCATTTGATGACCTCAAGCAGGCCATGTGCACTGCTCCCATTCTACACAGTCCTGACTATTCCAAACAATTAATTGTTCAAACTGATGCATCTGAGTTGGGGGTAAGAGCTGTGTTATCATAATTGAATGCAGAGGGTCAGGATCAGCCAGTCGCTTTTATTAGCAGAAGGCTGACCCACAGAGAGAAACGATGTTCAGCTATTGAGAGGGAAGTCTTTGCTGTGGTTTGGGCTCTGAAGAAGTTGAGGTCATACTTGTTTGGAACTCACTTCATTGTTCATACTGACCACAAGCCCCTTAAATGAAGGGTGAAAACCCCTAACTTTTGAGGTGGTCCATTTCCCTACAGGGGATGGACTATACAGTGGAACATAGACCTGGGAGTAACCATGTCAATGCAGATGGACTCTCCAGATATTTCCACTTAGAACATGAAGACTCAACTGGGCAAGGTTAGTCTCATCTCCTTTCGTTGGGGGGGATGTGTAGGAAAATAGGATCTGCTTCTTATGGTTACCCCCACTTTTTTGCTTTTTGCACTCACTGTTTTGACTAGTCTGGCTGCGATCCTGCTATTCAGGACCCCAGCCTATCTGCTTTCTCCCTTAAATTGCTACATATATACTTTGGTACAACTTCAGATTGGATACTGGGGTACCCTTATCAGTCCCTAGTATATGGTACACATGTACCCAGGGTATAGTTACCCCAGAGGCCTCCAATGGTAGCTCAGGTACGCTACTGCAGCCTGTGTAAGGTGGTGCTTGCAACACTTACCTTAGATATAGGTTCACTATATCTATATGTCACTACACGTAAAACTTTAAAAGTCACCCCTATAGCAGGTCTAAACAATCCTGAAGGCAGGGTGCTGGGTTTTACGCGAGAGGGTGCTCTTGCATGAGCAGGGCCCCTCTGCAGCCTTCAGAGACCATTCTCCCGGGTTGTCTGTGACACAGCCAGACTTATAGGTAGAGGTGCATTATAACCTCACGGTAAATGCTATCTTGAAAACAACTGCAACGAAGTATGTCGTGTTTGGTGTCAAACACCTTAGAATCATACCTCCACACCAGTAACTGTATGTCAAATAGGTATCACAGAAATTGGAAAAGAGTTTCTTATGTTCTTTATTCTTCTCTTTGCTCCTTGGTTTTCAGTATTTTAATACAGGTTACAAGCCAACACGTGTTTCGTCGCCAGCATGATAATTTCAACCCACACGGTTTGTAGGTAATTGTAGTCTCAAAGTGTGTCCAACAACCAGATCCCGAATCTTGGTCTGTTGCCGAATGTGTATATGGCGATCTCCTGTAAGTGTATTGAGTATCGCGCGAGGATGCACCTACAGGAGATCGCCGTTTACACATACGGCAACAGACCGCGATTCGGGATCTGGTTGTTGGAATTATCACCACACTTGAAAAAGAACTGTATACGGGACACAGGAGCCTTGAAAAAATCACGGATTAATCCCCATGCTGGCGACGAAACACGTGTTGGCTTGTAACCTGTATTAAAATACTGAAAACCAAGGAGCAAAGAGAAGAATAAAGAACACAAGAAACACTTTTCCAATTTCTGTGATACCTGTGATATTTTTTGTTTCCCTCGTTTACCAGGAATTGTAAAATATAATGAAAATGTGTGCTTTTTGAGGTGGACAATTCCAATAAACTTTCAAATGTATAATACAATGCTATAAGGGCAAAATAATACATCTTAAATCTGGCCTAATTTGAATAGTTTCTTCGGTATTGATTTGAACATATACACATACATACAAGTAAGCTTGCACACATACATTTCAGAGGCTGCTGTTTATTAAGAATCTCATTAGGGTGGCGACACATCAAGATTATGATTCATTCCACTGATGAAGCTGAAATCATTTCATCCTACATGCAATAAGGGCTGTTTCTTTTTTCATCCAGCTTTTCAACTACTGGGCCATTATATTTTGAACCGTAAAGTATCTCTAGGAAGCAAACTTCAAAAAAGATACTGGATTACTCCATGGAGGAAAAGATCAACATTATAACACTTGCTAACAAATGACAGCTCCCATGTCCTCTTTCAAGTCTTCCTTCCCCTATGATGAGATGATATGAAATGCATGTTTTTGTTTTTTAAACACACTTTGAGCGTAACTGAGAAATTGACTGTTAGGTCCGAGGTTTATACATCACGAACATAGATAAGATTGAGACCTATGTTTGTACTTTCTAAGGGAAAAACAGTGTTATTCGTTTCTTGTAGATTACACCAAAATAGATTTGATTTTTCTTTAACTGCATGCCTGCAGCTAAGCAGTCATCGAGGAAACAGGACCCCAGTGATAAGTAACTAGAGTCGAAACTATTACACTACTGCCAAACAGCTTATGGACTGCCCTGCTCCCTGCTCCCCACATAATAGTTACACTCCTCCAGTTGGCAAGATCAGACTTCCCCATCACTGGGGACTTGAACAGGAGGTTGCTGGGAAGTTTATATATATATATATAATATCCAACTATCCCTCTCTCTGTATATGGATAACTATATCTCTATATATGTAGTCATTTTCATCTCTCTTCTTTATGGTGAAATCCAATATTGGATGGCGACAATGTTGCTCTGCGTGCACACAAGGATGTTCAGAGCAGATTGCTTACCTGTGTTACCTCATTTTTGTTTAAATCTTTTTATTAACATTTTCGTATTTTCATACAACATACACAGTGCAACAACAAAGTTAAGCAGTTCAGCATACAATCCATCTTATTAATAGAAAAGCTATCGGATGAGTTAATGGTAATAGTTCCTGGAGGATTCTCCTAGCAATGTCAGGGGCAGTATCTTGTCAGGCATTGTGATGTACCATCTCGTAGCCCTCTTAGCTGTGGTGCAACATTTAATCAAGCTGTGGGCGTAGGGCACAATAACCAAAGGAAAGATGGGATAGTCGCCTGAAACCCACTGCTGCATGTGCTAAAAAGAGGGAGGGGGAGAATGGCCATGTTAGAGTCGACTGACAGAAACTCCGTGAAGTGAAATCATGTTAGTATGTGAGGCCGGTTCTGTGTGCGTGTACTACCAATTGCTAAGCGCTGGGTTCCTCATCTTGCTTCCTGCCCTGGGGCCCATCCTCCGTGACATTATCCATGCCCTGCAATCTCAACACCATAGCATCGCAGTGGTGTGCCAGCGAAAACGTACGGATCCCAAGCAAGTCCTCCCGACTTAATGCAACTCTGCCCTGGCCCAATTAAGTACGGAGCGTCGCCAGGCTATGGTGTGAGGGGCCGTTGGGGACTTCCACCTTTTGGTGATTAGGAGTTTAAGAAATGAAATGAAATTAAATTAAATGATTAGGAGTTTAGCCACTATGAACCCCAGATCAAGGAACCGGGTAGCTGCTCTGTGTTTCTTACTCCTACTAAACAAATGCAGTATGTGCGCCTCCCAGAGAAGGGAGATATCTCAGGAGGTGCAGGTAGCTAGTACAGATGTCACATTGGCCCAGTATTCGCGCAAGTCAGGGCAGTGCCACAACATATGTAATACGTCTGAATTTACTAAGCGGCACCTAGCGTGGGGGGCGTGGCTTGGCCGGCTGCAAGATGGCCGCACTTTAAGTGGGCTCTGCCGGCCAAGCTCTTAATCCGCCATTATCCTGCAGATGACGGCTCTCTGACTGCCTGGCTCCGGCATTTCCACTCTTACCTCGTCCCGGGGTGCCGCTGGACACTTGCTGCAGCCTGCTCTGCCGCTCCTGTGCTGAGCTCTTCGCCTGGGCCTACAACTCGAGGCTGGGCCTTCTAGTCACTGCCATAAGGCCTCTCCGCCTCTGCTCGGCTGCGCCTGGAGCGCAGACCCGGCTTCCGCTCCTCCTTGTTGCTGGAGGGGCCTGGTGAATGTGTCGCCAGCTGGGGGCTCTCGGCGGCGGGGCTTGGGGGCCCGTGCGCTGTACTGCCCGGACCTTTTTGTCTCTGAGTGCGGGCGCCGCCTGATCTCGTATCGGCACCCGCTGGGCATGCAAACACTCCGCCTGGGCCGGGCGACGTGGGCGGCGCACCCCTGTGACTTCCCGCCGCTGTTCAACTCCTGGTGTTGCGCCTCCCGCCTCATCGGTGCCCGGTTGCTGACTTACTAACTCTGCGCCTCCTCACTGAGCTTACGGCCTCATTTGTGGCCCGCCTCCCTGCTTGGACCCTTCTCCGGCCTGATGTGGCCGTGCACCAGCCATCGTTCTACGCTCTCACCAGCCGCCTGAGGCCCATCGGACCCCGCCTCTGGCACTAATCCCACTCAGAGTTGCTCTTCTACCGGCGCCCCCAGGGACCACTACACTCCGCAGCTTCACCGGGCGGACCTCCCTGCTCCCTCCTGCTGCCAGCACCTGTCACGACTTCCGCCTGATTCCTGTTGACCGGGGTGAGTGCCATCATTGCTGCGAGCCGCTGCGGCTGGGCTGGGGGTAGCGTGCACCACACCGCGAGGCCCCCGCTCCTACCCTTCCATTAAGCCTCTGCTGCCCGAGGGTGCTGGCCCTGGGTGTGCGCAGCCGCGCACCCCCTTGTCTCCCTGCCGCTTCGCTTTCCGCAGCAGCACCCCCCGCAATACCTGCACAGCTGCCACTGAGAATGCTCCCTGCCTGGTGGCGCACGGACTCACCATCGGCTCGCCTCTTCAGGTCTGGCCTGCCGCATTGATGCCACATGCTCCTGAAACGCTTCCCAGTCTGCCGGTTGGCCTGACTGCCCAGGGGGGGCCTGCTGACATCACTCGAGGCAGGGGACTGCATAATCTGCCTTCGCTCCTTCCTCCTGGCGCTTTCGCGGACGTTGCCTGCTGCACCATCTCCTTGCTCTGCCTGTCGCCCTTGCAGCTGTGGGGACTGTCGCCCTGCTACCCGGCGGTGCTCCTTGTCCACTCCCCTCCTGGCTGGTGACATGGGTAAGGCCGACCCCAAGCAACCTAGGCTTACTTTCGACCAATGCCGCAAGACGCGCTAGGACGGCACGGTCGCCGACGAAGGCAATTCCAATCCCCCTGCGGAGATGACCACCTCCCGGGAGGACGACTTCAAGGCCATCATGTTGGAGGTCAAATCCGCCGTTTCTGGCATAGCTGCCCAGCTGGACCAGCTCTCTTCACGTCTTGATGTGATCAAATTGCAGGTGGTCTCGCACGACAACCGCTTGCTGCATGTCGAGACGAGGGTATCTGACGCTGAAGACACCGCCACCCAGGATCAACAAAAACTCCTTCAAATGGATAAAATCCAGGAGCTAATACACACCAAAAACGAGGACTTGGAGGCCCGTTGCCGAAGGAGTAACCTCCACATTACGGGGGTGCCTGAGTCCATGAGCATTGCGCGAATGGAGGATTATGTGGAACAATTGGTGCGTGAACTGTTTGGAGACGTGCTCTCCCCAGTCTTCATTGTGGAGCGAGCCCACCGCTCCCTTGGCCCTCGCCCTACCCCTGGATTGCCAGATAGCCCCATCATCGCTAAAATCCTCAACTTTCAGGACCGCAACACCATCATTCGGGCGGCCAGGAAAAAGGGCGAGATCCGTCATCAAAGTAACTCCCTGTCCTTTTACCCGGATTATACACTGGCAGTGCAGGCTGCCCGCCATGAGTTCCTGCCTGCAAAATGGATCCTCCAAAAGCATGAGATCCCTTATTCCCTCAGATAGCCAGCCAAGCTAAGTGTCAAACAGGGCTCTAAAACTATCATCTTCCCTGATCCTAAGGATGCTCTTTCCTTCGCCAAGAAGCTTGACCGCACTCACCGTTCCACTCCAGCCATCTCTCAGGACTCAACCTCCGGTGTCCTAAGTGACAATGATTAACTCCATCTTCTTCTTCAGCGCTAACTGTACTTTGCCCTCCACTCTGGCTTCCCGCCCGATGATCCCACCTGGCTCCACCTACACTACCCGGCTCTTGGTGGGTTGCTGAGGGGCTAGGCCAAAATGTCCATTTTCAAGACTCTGCATATTTAGTTATCTGCTCTTAAATTTTGGCTTGGCCACCCTGTCTTCTTGGCAGGGGTGTACGCCGAGCATCGCCATGCCCCCACGGGATGATTCCCACTTTGGACATTGACTTTTCCCCTCCCAGTTGTGGTTCCCTAGGGCGGATTTGGGTGGACTCTCGACCTGTTTGGGGGGGGGTTGGTGTGGGAGGTGGGTGGGGGGAATATTTGGGGATTTGTGGCCTCCCTCTGAGGTTTACTTGTTTCTTTTTCTTTGCATTTTGCTGTTATATTGCACGCCTGATGATATTGCTCCTGCATTGCTTCATTACACCTTATTGCACCGCCTTATTTGCTCTTGTGAGCACCGCGCCTCTGCGCACGGCACTTGTCGCCATCTTGCTTCCACTGTTGGGGATGGATGGTTCCCCCTCAAAGCCCAACCTTCTGCCACAGCATCTTACTGGCTGTCCACTAGCACCTCCTATGCTGTTGCACTTCCTATACTCTCCCCAGCTGCCAGGCACTTTCTTACACACCTGCACAAGAGCCCCAGCCACTATCACCATATCCTTTGACATTCAATCTCCTCTCCTTGCCTAAATGACTGATGCAATCTTCTGGACTTGGAATATATTCGGCCTCAATGATCACCGCAAGGCTCGGCTGGTACACGCACATCTCCATAGGCACAAGGTAGACATCTGTCTGCTCCAGGAAACCCATCTGCTCCCGGCATCTGCCTCCCGACTCCTCTCCCGGAGCTGGGGTGAATCACACTCCTCTTTCTACTCCAACTTCTCTCGGGGGGTATCTATCCTCATACGCAGAGGGCTTCCCTGGCAGACCTCCCAGGTAATCACCGACCCTTCTGGGTGCTTAATCATCCTCCATGGCTTCCTCCAGGCCCAACCCCTGACGATTGCTGCGCTATCCGGTCCCAATAATGACAACCCTGACTTCTTTGCACAGGTGTGGCACCATATTTCCTCCCTTGGCCCTGCTGCTCTCCTTTGTGGGGGGGGACTTCAACGTCACACTCTCCAGTGACCTTGACCGATCTGGCCCTCATGCTTCTCACCCGTGCGCCGCGGCTCGCCTTAGATCCATTCTCACTGAAAACTCCTTATATGACGTTTGTTGTCATCTGCGCACCTAGGCTCGCGAGGGCACTTGCGTCACTGGAACTCGTGGCTGTTGGTCCTGTCTGGATCTCTGGATCGCATCCCCAGATGTCCTGTCCATGCTCACCTCCGCCGATCACATGGCACGTACCCTTTCTGACCACGCACCAGTCCAGCTCTGCCTCAGTCTCCCCCAAACTCCTCAGCGTGCGTTCTCCTGGCGGCTTCCCCCTAATGTGCTGCGCGACTCCGTCTTTTGCAACGAGATCCAAACAGCAATCACCAACTACTTTGAACTCAACAAGGGTTCCGTGGACTCTCCCTCTACGCTGTGGGAAGGGTTTAAAGTCGTTATTCGTGGGGAATGCATCTCTAAATAGTCTGGAGTCTTAAATTCCATCCGCAGCACGCTCGATAAACTGGAATCGGAAACTAAATCATTGGATTCCTCCCATGCTTATGACCCCAGCCCAGAAACACTTGCACAACTTCGCAGTAAACACATGGAATTCACTGAAGAGGCTGATAGGGAGCTCTCGTCCCTTGGCAGGGAGGCACGAGGGCGCCGCTTCGGCAAGGGCGATCACCCCGGTAAAACCCTGGCCGGTCTGCTTCTCCCGCCTCACGCTGCATCCTACATCACAGCACTTCAGGATGGTGGACCAGCTAGAACCACCTCCCCTACCGAAATCCAGGCACGTTTCACAGATTTTTACACGCAATTGTACAAGGCGGGTTCCACCCCCTCGCGCGAGGCCTTCGAACAGTATTATGATACCATTCAGTTTCTATGGCTTGAAAATGACCAAGCAGGAATTCCTCAATGTGCCCTTCTCTAAAGAAGAAATACTTGCTGCTATCAATGGCATGCTTGGCGACAAGGCCTGTATCTTTCTACAAGATTTTCGCCCCGCTTTTAATACCGCACTTGGCCGCCATGTATAGCAACTCATTTGAGAGCGGTCAATTCTCTCCCTCGCTCCGAGAGGCCATGCTGACCCTTCTGCTTAAACCGGATAAACCTCCCGAGCTCCGTGATTCCTATCGCCCCTTTCCCTTATTAATACGGACAACAAAATCTTTGCCAGACTGCTCGCTTCTCGCCTTCTCCCTCTTATGCCACACATTGCCCTCCCGGACCAGTCTGGATTCATTCCCGGCCGTGCGACCTCCCACAATCTGCGGACCATTTTCTCCGTCCTGCACCAGATCAACCCAGCGCTTCCGGCGGTTGCTGCCTGCTTGACGCCACCAAAGCCTTTGATACCCTAGAATAGCCCTTTCTCTTTTCCCTACTCACACGCCTTGGTTTTAGTCCGGTCTTCTTATGCAAAATCTTGCTCTTGTACACCCTTCCTACTGCCCGTCTTCGAGTCAGTGGCCAAATAGCCGATCCCATTCCCATTGGGCGTTGCACCCGCCAGGGTTGCCCGCTCTGACACATATTCTTCGCTATCTCGATGGAACCACTGGCAGCTAGACTCCGACAGCACCACACCCAAAGGGGCATCGGATTCCCAGCCCGCGCCCTCTTAGTCTCTATGTACGCGGATGACGTCACCTTATACGTCCGGAACCCCCAAGACAATCTTAGCCCTCTTGTGCGTGAGATTATAAGGTTTGGTGGTTATTCTGGCATACAGGTGAACTGGAACAAGTCAGTCCTTTTCCCTCTCACCGACGCCACCATGCCCTTTACCCCAGAATTCCCCTTCGTGTGGGCGTCAGGCCCTACTCGCTACTTAGGAGTCTGGCTCAGCAGGGACATGGACGAGCTTTGGAGGGCTAATTTCGGGTGCGCGGCTGACTGGCTCGAGTACAAGATTCCCCTTTGGAGCCGACTGCCTCTGTCGCTAGCAGGTCAGATAGCTAGCACCAAGATGGTAGTGCTCCCGAAGTTTTTAGACTTATTCCTGAACATACCCGTTCCCCTCACTGCTAATTTTTTATCGCAGGGTCTGCTCACTGCTTATCTCTCTTATATGGGCCGGTAAGCAGCCCAGGATTGCTTACGACACCCTCACCCTTCCAATGTCGCGCGGTGGTCTTGGTGCTCCCAATTTTAAACTCTACGCATTATGCGCTCAGGCCAGTTTCCTGCATTTTTGGCTTCACCCCACTCCCTTTCAGCCGCATGTGGCGGTGGAGGCAGATCTTGCTTCCCGTGGCTGCTCTCTACCACCTTGTTTGCTCCGGCCACTCGCCCACGTACTGAAATAGACACGGTTGGACCCTGCACTGGGCCTGGGAGGGACTGCGAAGCTTTGCCGGCGATCCCATACTCTCAGCATATTTGATGCCTATTGCTCGTCATCCGGCGTTACCTCCTCTTCAGCCCTCTGGTATGGTTAAACATGCCTCCCGTTTAGGGTTGAACATGCTAGCAGATCTCTATCCCGGGAATACTTTATTTTCGCTCGCAGACGACTTGGGCCCCATGGACACTTTACTTTTTTATCAGCTTCGGGCGATCTGCAGGGAGCTGCATCCCTCGTTCCCCCAGCCCCCTCCCTCGATGGCTGCTCTTGATTTCCTGTATTCCTCCTCTTCTCCTCAGAAGTTGGTGACCAGGCTCTACGGCCTCTCGCTGGCGGCTACCTCTATTTCCACTGATCGTGCGCATGTGGCGTGGGGAGCGGACCTTGGTATTGACATTTCCCAAGCTGACTGGCTATATTGCTGTAACCAGACTAAGCGTTTGCCCCCCAACTATCGCCTGTGCCTTATCCATTTTAAATACTTGCATAGGCTTTACCGCACTCCCGTTCAATTGCATAAGTTGGGGCTCATCCCCACTGACAGATGCCTGCGCTGCTCCGCTCCTGAGGCAGAGTTCTCCCACCTTGCCTGGCTATGCCCCAAGGTCTCCGACTATTGGCTTGAGGTCTGCGCTGCTATTTCAGCGATCACCTCCTCACTGGTTCAGCCTGATTCCACGCTCTGCCTCCTGGGCTTTGTTAAATTCTGCCCAGACGCTTCCCGTCGCTTGATTGCCATGCTGCTGGTCCTCGCGTGTCGTAGGGTTTCCATGTGCTGGGGTCGCACCCAAGTTCGCCCGAGGACGCCTCGCGCTGCCAGACCTTATTGTCTGAATTCTGGGACCTTATGCCAACCAGATCTCGCCCACTTGACATATGGGGGGGTCCCTTGGTGTCATATCTCCTTGCCCGCACCCCTTGAGACCTGCGCCCTCTTCCGCGCTCCCCGCCGACACAATTTGCCCACGACGGCCGCGGAGCTGGTCCGCGTTCAGCTCTTCCTCTCTCCCCGCTCCCTCTGCTTGGGTCTGTTCCTCTACCCATTGCTCTGGTGCCTCCCATCATTTAATGTTTTTTTCTATCCTGTTGTGCCTGACGGAATATGTGCCATGCCGTCGCCATTTGCTGTTTTATATACTGGGTCAACCTTGTCATCTTCTATTGTATACAAGTATATGGTGCTTCAATTTGGTGCAATTATGTAACCTTGTTTTTGAAAATATATATATATATATTTTTTAAAAGTGGCACATAGCGCAAGCTGCATCTGATCTAGCAAAATACTTATTGATTTGGGCTGGGGCAAGGTATGCCCGGTGCAATATAAAAAAATAGGATTTTCTTAAAGCGCTGATTGAGTGGAATATGTGTCGGACCTCCCCGAACGGCCAACCATTTCCTGTCCGTAAATACTTTACCTAGAGCCTCCTCCCAATGTTGTCTCAAGGGGGTCAGGTCCATTTCTGTGTGCTGGTGGAGTGAGGACACGAACCAACGAGTCAAGTGCCCCCCACTTCCCATCACATGCAGGTACTGTATCGTATGGTGCAGGGGCGGTTCCTGGGCAACACTACCCCACTTAGAAGTCAGCGAGGCTATAATCGCCCGATGTAATAAGAACTGCCCCGGGTACATGTTCCCTTCCGACATGAGTTCCTGGTATGGAATGAGGGAGCCATCCCGGTAAAGGACTCAGAGTTCCTGAATACCTTCTGTGTCCCAGTGACGAAGTTCAGTTGCTGTGGTGTACATGTCTCCTCAGGGTGTACTCAATAACGGGATGGTGGGGGCATAAGGTATGAGAGCCCTGGTGAGGAAGAGGCTCCTAAGGAAGCACTTAAAAGTTATAGCGGGTAGGAGCGCACCTATGGGCCTAGGCTTTGTGCATGGATGAAAGATTTGTAGTAATGTCTGGTGGGGGATTGGAGGCTGTGTCTGCCAGATACTGGGATGATAGCCATCAGGCGATCTACTGGAGCTGGGAGGCCAAGTAATAGTGTTCAAAATTGGGAACCATTAACCCCCCTTGGTCTGTGGATAAATAAATAAAGTTTCCCCATAGATACTCTGTGTCTGGACGTTCCCCATATAAAGTCTCTTATTATCCCTTCCCATTTGCGAAAGAAGGGTGAGGAAATAATAATAGGTAAGGGAGTGAAATAGTAAAGGAGACTAGGGAGAACTATCATTTTTACAAGGGCTACCCTGCCCGAAATTGCCAGTGAGAGGGTCTTCCAGAAGTTCATTTGTGATTGAATAGCTGTAGTACCTCTGACTACGTTCCCCTAGAACAGATCCTTCCTAGTGCGGTATATGCAAACTCCTAGATATCTAAAGGGGTCAGTGCACCACGTCATACACACGCCCCCCATGGAATACCCTGGGTCAGGGGTTGTCTTCAGAAATGGAGAGAGAATAGATTCCCCGGCATTAACCTGCAGGCCCGAAGCCTTGACAAAGCGAGATATGGCCTGATCCAACGAGGGCGGGATGTCGTGAAGGTCACGTACGTACAGCAGTGAGTCATTTGCATACAACGTCAAACCATCCACCAGTGTAACTCCCATGTCCACGTGTGCGCCGATATGCGCCGCCAGTGGTTCCACCGCCAGCGCAAAGAGGAGAGGGGACAACGGGCATCCCTGTTGAGGTCCGCGCCGTACCTGAATGGGATCTGATAAGTAGGGGCCCGTCCGAACACGGATGGATGGGCACCTATACAGCACCTGAACTATACTGAGGAAATAAGGCCCTATACCGTACCGGCTAGGCAGGCGAAAAGGAAATCTCAGCCAAGCAAATCAAATGCCTTCTCAAGGTCTAGCACCAGGCAGCCCAATCGAGGCCATTGGAAGGGGGCATACTCTGCTACCCGAAAGTACCAGAGGCTATTTAGAGCTGGGTTTCGTTGAGGGACGGACCCGTTCTGGTCAGGGTGGACCAAGGCGAGAACAAGGTGCACCAGGCGAGTAGCTGAAACTTTCGCTAAAAGTTTATAGTCAACGTTCAATATCGCTATCGGTTTATATGATCTGGGGGAGGTTGGATCTTTCCCTGGCTTCAAAAGGGAAACCACGTTAGCCGCACACTTCGAGGATGGTAAAGCCTGGTTGTCAACTACAGAGGCATACAAGGAGTGCAGACGAGGCACCAGAGTCTCTGCGTATGTTTTAAAAATTCAGTGGGAAGCCCGTCGAGTCCTGGGGTCTTTCCAGATGCCAGGGACTGCAGTGCTTCACGAATTTCGTCCACTGTCAGGGTGTAGTCCACAGCGAGTAACTGGTCAAGCGTCAGTGTGGGCAGGTCCACAGTGGAGAGGAATGACTCAATGTAAAGGCTGTTCCTAGTCAGCTGAGCCGAATATAACCCAGTGTTGTGCGCTGTCATTGCTGCATGAATGTCTCTCTGTGTACAGCTCCTAAAGCCCATTTCATCCACCAGAAGCTGTATGGGGAGCTTGGGGTGTTCTTGTCTAATTAGGTAAGCCAGCAGTTTGCCCGCCCTATCTGCTGTAGCGTGAGAACAAGCCGAATGTGCCATGATATTGTGACATCGTAGTCTTTCTACTAGCGCTTCCCGCTCAGCATGGGCGTCATCAAGTTGCTTTTGCCTATCAGGTCGGTCAATGGCCTGCTCTTCTGACCGGATCAATTGAGGCTCAATGGCGGACAAGGATGCGTTAAGCTGTTTACGGACACTCCACGTGTGCGCAAGGCAAAGCCCCAGTGTCACCAATTTAAATACCTCCTATTCCCTCAATACAGAGTCCACGAGTCTGCATTAAGATCAAAGTATCCAATCACTGCAGACTCTGGAGAGCTACGGAACGCTGGGTGCTCCAGCGCTGCCGTCTGTAGACGCCAAGCTGGAATCGGGGACGTCTCAGCCTCCCACGCCAGGTGAATTTGTGGATTGTGATCGGAATGCGTCCGACCTAAATATTCTGTGGACTGAATTAGGGGGGCTAGGGCCACCAAGACCAGAATGCGGTCCAGCCGGATGTGCAACTTGTGAACTGGCAAGAAAAAAGAATACACCCTGGCGTGAGGGTGACGCTCGCGCCAGACATCTGTCAACGACCAATGCCTCATCCAAGTACATAGGAACTGGGCGTTCGAAGAGGCTGTGCTTCTATTCAAAGGAGGAAAGGAACGGTCATGAGAAACGTCCAGCACAGAGTTAAAATCCTCTCCCAGCAACCACAGAACCTCCCTCCATCTAGGGAGTAATGCTGTTAGCCTACAGAGGAATGTTTACCTGTGTTACCTCATAGAGCAGACACAGCTGAGGTGTGCACTGAAACGGCCAGTGGCACAGCCCACATTGCTTAAGTCCACAATAAGGTAGTCTAAAATACCTAGATTGAAAGAAGAGACTAGAAAGTGAAAAAAAAGCAAAAATGAAAAAGGGCTGCTAATCAAGAAAGGAAACAGTGCATGGAATGAGCGGAGTCTATGAACGACAGGCATCTATATGCACGCTACAGGATGCATAAGCTCCCATTTAACAGCCTTGGAGAAGCAGTTTCTAGCCCTCCCACTTTGAGGAAAGACATCACCATCTGAGGGCTGGGAGGTAGGAATATTTGTATATTGCCTGAATAGCAACCACCAAAATTCATCTATTAACTCATATTTACATTCATTGTTTAACAAACTGGTAATCCAAATCCTAGGTCATGTCTTATGCTTCCACTTCTCAACGTTTCTTCTATTTATTAGGGTGTTTCAAATTTAGTAGTTTGCCACCAACCAATAAAATTGTACACAAAAAAATTAAAGAATTCTCTGCGGTTATGTAATTAATCGCGATTCAAATCCTGAAATTGAGACTTTAATTCTAAAATAAAATATGTAATGAAACATGTTTGCTCTTGTAGATGGCACCTACTGCCTCATACGGCTGCCTTCTGATGAAACTTAAAACAAAGAAGCATTTGTTTCATCTTACTGGCTAATCGCATGCCTCCGACTTGTGCTTAAATAATGCATAGTGAAGACCTTACTTGTTTAGACTAGATGCGCTGCAACACCTGTGACAATTTCTGCAACATTTGGTCCACTAGTGGTACAGTACTAAGCATCATGTGAACAACGGCTCCAGGGCACAGGTGGCAGCTCCCCAATAAGCTGGAAAGATCCATTAAATGCCATTATCTGTAGATTCCTTTTTTAGTGACTGGAAAGTGATAAGTTGTTAAGAATTCAATACATGGATCTGACCTGTTATCGTCTTGTAATCAAACTGGTGGCAATGCTTTACGTGTGCTGTGCTATGCCCCCAGGAACACAGGCAAGGGTAACACTGAGATATGGAAAAAGCAGCTTGTTGACTTTGAAACCACCAACAGATGATAAATAATTGGATAGCCAGAGGAGAGTCGTGGACATCAAATTTCAGTTGTGTATGCGAATACTTTTGAAGCAGAAACAATGTTGTACTCTATTTAGAGATCATCAATCCCCCTTTCGATCCAATGGAATGCTGGCTTTGTGTCTTTAGTGATAGATACAACCATCTTTTCCATTTATGAACTCCTTCTGAGGTTGGAGCTTTGTTGGTTTGCTTGTCATTTGGTTTGAGCTCGTACAACATTGTGTACATAGGTACTTTCATAGTTAAAGACTCCAAGTTGGGTCTCCCTTTTGCATACAAGCAATGCCTGGAAGGACACTATTCATTGAGTCAGGAAAGTTGTGCGTTTTAACATGCCTATTAAGAGCTCCAGATCGACAAAAGTCTTTCCCACATATTGTACATACATATGGCTTTTCTCCTGAATGTATTCGCTGGTGTTCTTTGAGATGATGCTTTCGCATGAAGCTTTTGTCACAACCAGTGCACTGATATTCTCTTTCTTTGTATTGCAAATTCTGGAGTCCCATGCTTTGGCTTTTTTTAGAATCTGCACATACAAATACATTATCTCCGTCTCCTACCTGTTTTTTCTGGTATGTAATAGAGTCTATGTTCTGCCTGGTGCTTTTCCCATAGTCCGTATATGTACACGGTGTCGGGTTTGGCAGTGAGCCTGCATGGCTTGTAAGCAGCTGTGCATTGCCCAGAACACCATCTGTTTGATCATATTTTTCCGATATCTCTGGTTTGGAATTTACTTGACATATGCTGGAATGCGATGGTTTACTGAAACTACGTTCACATTTTTTAGCATTTTCGACCATCAGCTCTGCATTACTTTTTGACCACACACGGCTTTCTGAGTATTTTCCATTCTCAGAGATTTGTAGAACAGTCAAATCATCTTCTCCTGGCAAAGTTTTGCATGCCATTGAGGTTTCAGTACCTTTTAGAGAATTCACAACTTCAAATCTTCTCATCATGCTTCCAACACCTGGTAAAAAAAAAAGACCACATTTCCAATTTTTTTTGAGCAACAACCAGAACTGCCTACATCCAATAAGGCTATATTTACAAAGTTCAACCTTTCTTAACTGTTGTGCATAGTAGTGCAATGTTGAGCATGTACAGTTGGTTATTTAATTCTGTTTATGAACTGCCGTGGAAAAATGTACTTTGATAAAAATATTGTGGTGGATACATTACCCTTCTGCAGGCTTCTCACCTTCTGAATATTCCCCAAACGTCTGATTGGTCTGGAAAAGCCTATCCACAACAGTAGCTCTCCAGGGGAGCCAGGTGGCACCATGTAGCTACAGCTGCAACTCTGCCCACTGGACATGACCATACCAGCGTATACTAACTGACAAATTGCACACTGAAGTCAGTTCCTGAAAATATTTCCATGCTCCATAGAGGCATGTGGGGGAGGAACGGAGACATCATAAATGGCAGAGATAAACAAGCATTGGCAAAGCCAATAGCTCTCGCCTATGCAAGAGATATTGGTTTTGGCAAGGTGTTTTAGCAATGTTGTACAGCATTGTGGCTGCTGTTCAGCATGGCTAAAAGTTAGGGGAATGGAGTGGGGTGGGGTAGATTGAAATGGGGCAGACTGGGTTAGAGTGGAATAGGGTAGAGTGGAGTGGGTAGATTCTGGTAGAGTGGGTAGAATGGATTGGGGTAAAGTGGAGTGGAGTGAGGTAGATCAGAGTGGGAAGTTGGGTAGATAAGCATTCCAAATTGAATTGGGGTGGAGTAGATTGGGTTGGAGTGGGGTAGACAGGAGTGGATTAGAGTGGGGTAGATTGAGCGAGGTAGATGGGGCAGTGTAGATCAGGGTAGATTGGGTTAGATTGGAGTGGAATATATTGGGGTAGAGTAGGATATATTGTGGTAGATTGGAGTGGGGTAGATCGGGGAAGAGTTGAGTGGTGTTGATTGGAGTGTAGTGGTTTAGATTGGGAGGATTATAATAGGATAGTGGGGAATGGAGTGGGTGTAGATTGGGACATTTTGGAGTGGAGTAGACTGGGGTAGGGTACTTTGGAGTGGGGTTGATTGGGGTGGGGTAGACTGCATTGTGGTTGGGTGGAGTGGAATAGATGGGGTTGATTTAGTGGGGTAGGTTAAAATGGAGTAGATTGGAGTTAGGTAGATTGGGGTGGAGTAGATTGAAGTGGGGATCAGTGGTTTAGACTGCAGTGGAGTGGGAAAATTCGAGGAGTTTGGTAGATTGGAGTGGAGTGTGACAGGGTGGAGTGGAGTGGAGTGGGGTAGATTGTAGTGGAGTGGGGTAGTGGGGGGGCCGAGTAGACTGTGGTGGAGCGGGATAGATTGGAGTGGAGTAGATTAGAGAAGAGCTGGATAGATTACAGTGTGGTTTGGAGTGGAGTAGGGTGAACGGAGTGGGGTA
The DNA here is from genome assembly GCF_964204655.1 of Triturus cristatus. Classification (NCBI taxonomy): domain Eukaryota; kingdom Metazoa; phylum Chordata; class Amphibia; order Caudata; family Salamandridae; genus Triturus; species Triturus cristatus. The sequence goes on from NC_140585.1 coordinate 1,344,291,277, forward strand.
GATCAGACCGGGGTAGATTGGAGTGGAGTAGTGGGGTAGATTGGAGCAGGTTGGATTGGGGTATACTATTGTGGGGTGAATTGGGGTAAACTGGAGTGGGATATACTGGAGTGGATTGGAATGGGGTAGATTGGAGCAGAGTGTTAGATTTTAGTAGAGTGAGGTAGGTTGGGGAGGAGTGGGGTAGATTGGATTGGGAGAGTTGACTGGGTTATAATGAGTGGAGTGGGGTAGAGTGAAGTGGTGTAGATTGGGTGAAGTGGCACAGACTGGAGTAGATTAGATTGGAGTGGAGTAGGTTAGATTGGTGTAGGGTAAGTGGCGTGGAGGCGAGTGGCGTGCTGTGGATTGGCATGTCGTAGAGTGGAGATGAGTGTTGCAGAATGAAGTGGCGTGGCATAAAGTGGAAGGGCAAGGATTGGAGCGGCGTAGTATGGAGTATGCATGGTACATTAGCGCACGGTCATTACAGACAACATATTTTCGATTGAAATGAACCTTACATGTGCACCGATATAGGGTTTTACTACACACAAACGATGTGTGCAAATGTCATCACTTAGTGTATGATGTGTTTTGATCATATTCAAATATTTGTTTCCACCACACTTCAGAATTACAACAAAAGAGTGCTTAATTTGTACTAATTTTTATATATTCTTAAACATCAGCACAGTTCTTTTTTGTTGTTGTGTGATAGAAAAAAATCCTACACCCTTTCCTCTTACTTGGGTACTCCGCAGGATTGTCACAAATTCTCTCACTTTGCTAGTTTATCCCAAAGAGGTAGCCGAGGAGGGGGGCGCGGCACAGGCAGGTAACAATTTAGGCACTGTTACTGATGTGGTAGAAACTGTAGATATAGGGTGTGCGTCTTTAGTATGTCCCAAACCCTACCCCCCTACTAATAGAGTCAGGGGGACAGAAAACCTGGAGAAATTTACCCCTGCTTTAAAATCATCTCATGTAATATTGCAGGATTCCGTTCTAGGATAGCGAATGAGGAGTGGCTAGGGTATACAAAGCAAAACCAAAGTACTGGGTTGAATGTATGACATTGTTCTGCATTCTGTCCATCAACTGTTGTTTTTGCATTTGTCACCCCGAGTGGGACAAGTATGCTCAGACGTGAGTCCCGTGCTCTCCATGCCACTGGAATCAAGCTATCCTAGCTGAAGAGGGGTGAAACCCCGAAACTGGTCCTAGGATGCTTGGTTCCAGTCCAGGGAGGACCTGGCTTGGCAGTTCTGGCTGGACTGTTCCCATGAGGCACAGGGTCAAGACTGATTTGCATATGGCTGGGTTCAAACTGGAATGGCATGGTGAGCTAAAAAACGATGGATTTAGGCCCAGATCTCTGTACTGGGGTGAATGTATGACATTGTTCTGCATTCTGTCCATCAACTGTTGTTTTTGCGAGTGGCTAGGGTATATCAGAGGCTTTGACTTCATTTGCTTTCAGGAAACCTGGTCTAGAGATGATATATCCTTGGATGGCTATCGCTCCTTCTGCGTTCCTGCATTACCTTCTGCCGCAGGAAAGGCTAAGGGTGGGATTGCGTTTTTTTTATCAGTAAAATACGAATCTCTAAAAGTAATTAGTATAAGCTCATCACCCCGGCATCAACTAATTATGATCCATAACTTAAGTAAGGCCAAAATACTCCTGGTGAATTGGTATCACAATATCTTTGTTCGAAATAATTGTAATGCCAATTTGTAAGCACAGTTCTCAATGTGTGTGTGGACTGGAATACACTGAGGGACAGCCCCAGCCCCATTTTATTCACTCATCCCAGGGAGAAGCCCTAAATTCTGTTTTAATATGGAACAATTTAGGCCTTATAAATTGTTGGGCCAAGAATCTTTCACTGCAGTGTCCCACTTATGTTGGCTGTGGCAGGGTTAGTTCTATTGATTTTCGGCTACTATCTATAAATTTCTTTAAGCTCGTCCTTGACTTTGTGGTGGAACCTCACTGTCTGAGTGATCATAACCCCCTTATCATCTCCCTCAATTTAAAGACCCAGATGGGGGAGGGTGATGATTGCTCGATCCATTACCACCGGAACAAGGGAGTCAGGCTGAATTGGGGAAAGAACGATCCCCTCAAATTTGAGGGTGATATTATCAAAGGCTACTTCCACTGTATTTTGGGGTGTTTCAAAGACTCCAGAGGATGTTGTTGTGGGAGTTTGGGTCACTATGCGCTTGAGGTAGCCACGAGGCTGACGAGGAGTCCTAAGCATGGTTGAATTCCGAGTGTTTTAGGGCCCATAAATATTTATAAAGGGTGCTTCATATTATTTCCCATAACAGAGATCTAGTTAAAGCAGCAATGCACAAATATAAAACAATAATCAAGGGTAGAAAAGCAGAACCAAGAAGTCTAGCATGGGAAGATCTAGAGAGAGCAGGAGCCCTAAGAGACAAAAACATTCTGGGAAATTATAAATCACTCATTATTTACTGAAGAAGCTAGGCAGATGGATTCACTGATACTGGGAGATGCTTGGGTAGCCCACTTTAATGGCATCTTTAACCCCCGTAATAAAAGGGTCGAGGAATACATAAGGGACTTGCCCGTAGATTTACTTGCAGCTAACCAACTCAGTCTATCAAAGTAACTGAGGTTGAGGAGGTGTTAGGCCAGGGGTCCCGTCTGAAAGCACCAGGTCCTTAACTTTTTCAAAAATAATCCAAGCCTGTGGGCAACCCTGTTGACGAATGTATTTAAGGCAGTAATTACTGGCCCAATGCCCGCATCCTGGAAGGAAGCAATAGTGGCCCTCATTTTTAAAAACTGTAATAGAAGTGACCCGGCTTGTTACAGACCAATTTCGCTCATTGATGCCACAGCTAAGGGATTGGGTAGAGATCTCCTCGCCCGTTTGGAGACCTGGTCCACAGGAGTGATATCCAACATACAATATGGTTTCAGGAGGGGTCTTGGCACGACCGAGCAATGCCTTATTTTGTCCTTAATTATCAACAAATACGTGAAGGCCAGGAAGGGCTTGATCTACCTGGCCTTCATGGATTTGTCCAGTGCCTTTGACACTGTTAGCCGGGAGAAACTATGGGATATGCTGAAAAGTTTGGGTGTGGAACAAGCACCTGGTGTGGCTTATCCGTAGGCTACATTTTAATACTCCAGTCTCCATAAGATACGGCACTCAAAGGGAAAAAACTGAGCAAATAGCTTCAACAGAGGGTGTCAGTCAAGGGTGCATCCTTCCCCTTTTCTGTTTTTAATATACACAAACGGTCTGGAGGCTTCAGTATTAAGTAAGAAACTTGATTTTCCCAAAATTGGCAGCAAATCTGTCCCCTTGCTATCTTATGCTGACGACACAGTGCTAATGGCCACGACAGCGAATGGCCTTCATAATTCCGTGGATACTGTTATTGATTTTATGTCGTCACTTGATCTTAAAGTACATTTTAATAAATCATATTATGGCATACGGTCCACAGAGTACAAAGACTAAGATTTTATTGTACATGGGGAACTTATTTAACAATAAGCTAAGTTGGGACCCACTTGTGACAGCAAGAGCCCAACTAGGGCTGTGGATGGGCTATTTCGTTTTGCATGCAAATTAGGCCATAAGCCTGTTGGGGAAATATTCACCCTTTACAAAGCCAAATGCCTTTTGATTGCAACATATGGTGCAGGGGTGCGGGGGCACCACAATAGCCGCCAGCTACAAGTAGTGGAAAATAAATTCACTAAAAGGCTTATCATGGCGCCTAATAGTGCCCCTAACTGCCTGTGTCATGACTAATTGGGACTAGAGCATATAGAAGATTGCATATCTTGTGCCCCTCTACTCTGAAGAACTAATGTTCTCTCAAGAAATAATAAAAGATTGTCAAAAATTGGCCAACTCTCTAAAAATACCATGGCTTCATTTTGTGAAAGATAAATATTATGAAATAGGATTGGGGCATTTCTATGGTAGTCCTGAAAGCATCCCACTGAACGCCAAAGTCGTTATCAATGAGGCGTTACATTCAAGAAGGGGTAACATGAATTATCCTCACCAAGATGAGATCGGTCCCATGCACTTGTTCCCTGCCCCATTGCAATATTATTTAACATTCATCAATAATCTGCAGATTGGATTTTATTTAACTAGATTTCGGTTAGGTGCTGTGCATGTTTTGCTGGCGTGACCTCTCACCTTGTCCATGTGATAATCTTACAAGGCAAAGCACTTTGCACTTTATCTTATTCTGCACTTTATATTAAATAGCAAGGAGCAAATTCTTCATCCCACTGTTTAAAGAAAATTCGCCCTTGTACATATGTTGATGGTTTTAAATTCTTGAAATCACTGGTTACCCCTGATATTTGCATTGCGGTAGCCAACTACATAAAAGTATCTTTGGCCATTAGAAAAAGCTATGAGTAACAACAACCCTGAGCTGTCTCACCGAAATCACCGTATGCAAAGAGTTGCATGTCCCTAGTATTTTATGAATTGCTTTTAACACATTGTTCAAACTGTGTACATGTTGTGATAATGTCTTTATAAATCTTAATGGTGTTATGAATTGATACTAGGCTGTTTTTATTGAATTTTTTAAGTAATGTGCACATTTGAAGGTTATGGATTTTAATCAACTTGGAAATTCTGGAGGTCTATTCAGCTGCCATAAAGGCCACTAGACAAGCACCTTAACTTAGAAATTGATATGGCTCATAGTTTCCCTACGTGATGTTTTCAAGTGTCTTTTTAATTATTGTATGTTGGCATTTGAATCCATCACCTTTGACCCAGCAAATGAATTTTAGTGAAGAATGTAACGTTTTTGTATCATCATTTGGCCTAGGCTGGAAATTGATGCTGCTGTTGTTGATGCACTGAATGCCCTTTTTTGTACTCTTTTATGGCTGGTTAAGCCAAATAAAGATTTATTTATGGGTGCAGCCATCTACCAACACTAGATTGGTCAACTGACCCTGCAACTGGTTCCGCTGACTTGCTAAGCATTCTTGAAGGGGGTGCATTGGAAGTCTTGCATGGGGAATAATAAGAATGCAAGATATCATCATCCCTAGCAGTTGCATGAATACTTTTTCTGGTAATGATTGGTTGGGCTGAAATTGAGTGAGAAGGGACTGAAAACTGTGAATCCTGGCTGTATTGGGAGAGGCTAGAGCTTTCTGAATTTCTATATAGGCTCCCAGATAAGTTTGTGTGTTGGAAGGCTGTATATGAGACTTCAACACATTTACTGTAAACCCTAGTTGGTGAAGTAAGTGAATTGTGGTTTGAGTGTGTTGGAGACACATTTGGTAAGTGCTGGCTCTGATGAGCCAGTCGTCAAGGTATGGGAAGACATGGATGTGTTGTCTTCTCAGATGTGCGGAGACTAGTTCCAGACATTTGGTAAATACCCTGGGAGCAGTGGTGACTCCAAACGGTAGTACTTTGAATTGGTAACGATGACCCACTATCATGAATCTGAGGTATTTGCGATCAGCGGGATGAATTGGAATGTGGAAATATGCATCATTTAAGTCTAGAGTTGACATAAAATCGCCCTGCTAAAGAAGTAGGAGCACTTGTTGAAGTGTCACCATGTGAAAATGCTCAGAAAGTATGAAGATGTGTAGTTCTCTGAGGTCTAGAATAGGTCTCAAGGAGCGGTCCTTTTTGGGGATAAGTAAGTACAGGGTGTAGACACCTGTTTTGTGCTGTTGTAATGGCACAGGTTCTATGGCTCCGTTGGACAGGAGAGATTGAACCTCTTGCTGAAGAATATATAAATGTTCATTGTGACATTTTGTGAGAACGTGCTGGAATGTCTGGAGGATTTTTGGTAAGAACCAGGCAATAACCATGTTGGATATTTCCTAACACCCATTTGTCTGTGGTGATAGATTGCCAAATGGGGATGAATTGTAGACGACGTCCCCTGACAGGTGTTAAATGATCAGGAGAAATGTAAGCAAGTCACTACTTGTTGGGGGAGGGGAATAACGTGGTGTAGAACCCCTGCCTCGACCTTTGCTGCTGTTGCCTATCTATCTTCCTCTAAAGAAGCCTCTTGTAGAGGAAGATTGATTGTTGCCTTTGTAGGGGGCGGCAGTATTGTCTGAGGACATGGTTTTTCACCCTCCACGGTAGAAGGAGCGACAAAAGGATTAAAGGGAGACTGCAGAGCTCCCATAGACTTCGCAACTTCTGAGTCTTTTTTATTTTTAATAATGTCTTATCTACTTCGTGCCCGAAGAGATGTTCCTTGTCAAAAGGAGTATTTAAAATAGACTGTTGTACTTCGGGTTTGAAACCAGAAATACTCAACCTTGCATGTCTTCTTAATAACACACTAGTGTTGATCTCTCTAGCTGCGGTGTATGCAGCATCTAAAGCGCATCTAATTGAGTTTGCCATCCTGGACTAAATCCTGGGCTTTTGCTTTGTGCTCATCTTGTAGGATTTGTAGCAATTGCTCCATCTCGTCCCAGTGTGCCCTATCATATATGGCTAACAGGGCCTGGGTGTTGGCAATGCGCCAATGATTTGCTGCTTGGATGGCTACTCGTTTACCGGAGGAGTCTAATAGTTTTGACTCTTTGTCTGGAGGGGGAGCATCTCCTGCAGTCTGTAACTGCCATTTAATGAAGACTAGATCTGAGAGAGCAGGTTTATATTTTTGATAAATTCTGGGGGTGAGAATGCGAGCACGCACTAGATCTTTAAAAATATAATCGGAATGTTTCATCATACCTTTAAGCATAGGTAGAGTGTGGCTAGCCCTTTGTGTGCTACTGAGCATTTCAAATAGGTGAATCCGTGTTATAATCTTTCCAGGAGCCTATTGGTAAAATATTGTCCCCCCATCTCCATCATCAGGTAATGGTGGTGTAGAGATAATTGGTATTATCAGTAGATGCTGAAAAGGTGGAGAAGTTGGTGTGGGGAAACGTGGTGAAGGAGGGGAGGGGTTAGTACCTACATTCTTCTTCTTCAAAGAATATGGTAAAGGGTGTCCTCTGACTTAGGTTTGCGTTTCTGAGGTGATTTAGTAGGACCATGTCCTGTATGTGGATTTATATAAAGTTCCTTTTATTTTGGGTCCGATTTGGATGTTGGGGCGTTGAAAATCAGATCCTGCAGCTTTGGAGGAATAGTTTTAGGTTTCGGCACCGACGATTTGGGTGCCGGAATAGAATGACTTTTTGGCGCAGAAGATTTCGGTGCCGAAAGAGGCTTCGTTTTTGGTGTCAATGACTTTGGCTCCGAAGCGGTATTCGACTTCGAGCCTGAAGGTTTCAGCTCAGTGCCAGACTTTGGCCGTGTTTCGGTGCCGAGCCGGAGGGCAGGCGTTAGAAACATCTTGTAGGTACCCACCATGGAGAGAAGGCGGGGGTGGGACCGAAGACTTTCGCTTCAACTGAGTTGGAGTTTGGGTCAAGGGGCATTTGGTACTCACGAGATGTTGACCTTGTGGCAAGTCGTCTTCCATCTCGGAGTCCGATTCTGGAATGGAGACACGTTCTTCTTCTTGTTCCTCGGCCCCTTGTGCGTCGATGTCTGGTGTGTATTTGACATTTTGACTCTGCATTTTGCGACGTCGAGCTCGATGATCACGGAGCGTTTTCTTCGATCAGAACAGTCTGCACGCATCGCAGTTCTGTTCGTTGTGCTCCGGAGATAAGCACAAGTTGCACACTTCGTGCGAGTCACTGCGCGGACTCTTGATGAGGCACCGAGGGCAGAATTTAAATGGAGTCTATTACATTGACTGTGAAGTGGACCGACGGGGTTAGGCAGTAAAGCCTTCCCGAAGATCTTCGATCGAAATATAGGTTTTCGTTGACGGATACGATACGCAGTGAAGTGGGATATGCATTCAAAACAATACTGACGCGGGTAGAGTAGATTGCGCACCGAGGGGAATCAGAAGAAACTGTTTCAAAGAGGAGGGCAGCAATTCACATCTGAACCCGAAGAAAAAAAACTTGCAAACATCCGGACCCAACACTAGATGGCAGGAGTATGCAAAGCATGTGATCTACAGCTCACATGCCTCGAACATTATTGTTCAGTCAGTTGTTACATGCTTTAGGAGCGATGCAAGAGAATGCTCGTTCTACTGAGATCTGGTTCGATGTGTGCATGGGATATGTGTGAGTAGGAGTCCTGGGGAACGGAGGTGTCTGGGTGGTTGGTGGAAAGAGACGCATATGTTCAGGTGGGTGAAGCCCGAGTTGTGTAGTACCTTGAATGTGAGTGTGAGGAGTCTAAATTAGGAGCATTGGTGCATCAGGAGCCGGTGTAGTTCCCTGAGGTGTGGTGTGATGTGCGTTCTGGGTTTGAGGTTGAGGGTAAGTCTGGGGGCCATGTTTTGGATGGTTTGTAGTCTTGTAGTGAGTTCCTTGTTGATCACAGCATAGAGGGTGTTCCCATAGTTCAACCTGCAGGTGACTGGGACGCGAGTGACAGTTTGTCTAGTATTTCTTGGGAGCCAGTTGAAGATCTTTCTCAGCATCTTCATTGTGTGGTTATGTCTAGTTTGCTGTGAAAGATTATTCCGAGGTTCCTGGTCTGGGTTCTGGGTGTGGGTCCGAGTTTGGCCGGCCACCAGTTGGAGTCCCATAGCGAGGTTTTTGTTTTGACTTCACCAAGAGGAGATTTTAGTTTGCACCCATTGGGAAGATGATCAAAAGATACAGCCAAGAGACAGGGTACGATCCAGTCTCAGCAAGCTGCGGATGGTTTAGCAGGCGGGCCTGCTCTTGGGCCGGACTTCACCACAAGATGCAAACCGCACGGCAGTTGTAAGTGGCCAAATATAAGCTGCAGCCCCGCCTTCAGGGCCGATGGATTTGGTGACCTTGTGATCCGTGTATTGGTCCTCCACAGCAGCATCGTGCAAAAAGCAACCCAGAATTGACAAGCGCATCCAGCAGGGTTATCAGAGTAAGTGACGCAAAAGTCCTTCAACTTGGTTAAAAGAACGTGCTCGTTATTTTCTTGAGACCTATTCACATAATATTGCAGCAATACGATGTGTGCATAGAGCTAAGATAGTTAGAACATAAATTATGTTCTAACTATCTTAGCTCTATGCTCCAATGTGGTGAGGGCTGTTCTTTCATTAACTTTAGTAGTTTGAACCATATTTACTTTATATTACAAATCGAGACTAGAACAACAAGGGTAAGTGTAATTTACTAGAAAATGCAAATGCTAATATAGCCTAGAGTGGCTGCCAGGTGAAGGATATGTATCACTATAGAGAAAATCTTCATCTATGTTTGGTAAATGTATGGACAGGAAGGCTTTTCCCGGTCCACTGTAGTATAAATTAGACATATAATTAGATCTAACAATGGTGTAATTGGTGCACAGATCCATTCTTGATTATGAGTGGAATCTGCACATTTTCTACATACTATGAGTTTTGAAATGATGGAGGCCACTCAAGGTAGGCTGTGTTTTTTAATCTATGTGACAAGGCAGACATCTGTGGAACATAAGAGGAAGAAAAATACTCTCTAAGCATTGGTTTGTAACAGTACAGTGCTGTAGATACACATGCAATGCATACTCCTGCCATTTGGTGTTGGGCTCAGACATTAAATATTTATTTGCAAAAAAGCTCAGAGTCCTGGGATGTGCAGTGACTCCTCCCTTAGTCCATAATGATCACAGGCACAGACTCCACCATACATTATTGTATATTCAAAGAGTTAAAGTGGAATGTAGAGTAGAATACAATGATGAGTCATCAATGCCAGTTTCTTGAGAGAAAGGTAGGTGCAAGTGAATATAGAGCACTATATGCTACGTACAAATGTTTAAAGGGAAAGTAATATTTTCTGTTCGTAGCATGTTCAGCTATAGATACACATGCTCTGCATTGACTGCAAAGCAGTTTCCTCTCAAGCTGTGGTTAGGAGCAGATAATGCAGATGTTTGGAATAATGTTCTTAACACTGCCCATAGTCTGTCTATACAGTAGTGCTTTGTGAAGGTGTGTGGCTTTGACCAGGTAGATGTCTCCTACTGGGATGGTACCTAAGAAAGTCATGGTACATGTAGCATGTGTCCTAGGAGATGCAGTGAGTACATGTTTAGTTTAGGCGTAGCAAGTTTAGATATATTTAACAATCCACCCTGATATGCCTACCTTGGAAATGGGGTGAGCTTTTTGGGGTTTTGCAAAAGCTACAAAGAGCTGGTTAGTTTTGCAGAAGGATTTATTTCTCTCAATATAATACATGTGTGTCCGCTTAAAGTCTAAGGTGTGTCACATCCTTTTCACCATGGAATCAGGTTGTGGAAAGAATACAGGCAGCTCACTAGTTTGGTTAATGCAGAAAGGTGGGACGTCCTTGGGGAAAGAAAACTTGAATGAATGCTTCCTGCATTGTGATTGCTTGTAACACACTGAAGAGCTTGAGCAGGTCTATGCCTATTAGAAAAGCCTCGTTCCACGAAAGACACTGTATGCTACAAGAGTGAAGGGATTCCAAAGGTGGACCCATATCCCTTATGAGAACTAAATTACGCTATCACAATGGGGCTAGGAGTGTTCTTGAGGATATTATCCGTCTGAGCCCCTCCATGAATGCTTTAACCACAGGACTCTGAGAATAAATGAGTAGCTCCCGTTCTGCATGTATGCCGTTACATCGGCTAAATAGGTGTATGGAGGTATATGCAAGACCATCTGTAGGTGTAAATGGTAACAGATGAGGTCTTGAACCTTGACTTTGAGGGTGTCTAGTTGTTTGGAGATCAGTAGTGGACAAATCTCTTCTACTCAGGTGCCTCACACAATATATTTATACACACCTGAGAAAGGTGTCGGTAGGCAAAATCTAGGACCTCGGGCACCAGATCTCAAGGTTGAGATGCTTGGGATTAGGTTGTTGGATTTGACCATGCTGTTGTATGAGAAGGTCACTACATTATTGTGGTTATTGATGGATATCTTCAGGAGCACTGAGTAACAGGGCTGTCTGGCCCAAGTTGGGGCCACTATGATGTGGGTTGTGGACACCTGCCTAATTTTCAGTGCCATGTACAGGACGAGTGGGAGAGTAGGAAATGCGTAAGCAAATATTTCTGACCATTCCATCCCTGAAAAGCCTAGGCATTTGGGGTTTTCTGGGGTGGTGAAGACGAAGTTGGTGGGGGTTCCGCATTGTTGGAAGTACTTATGGAGGACTTATAGCAGAGTTGCCACTCACGCACTTGTTCACATGTCCTGCTCAACAGGACCGCAAAGTTGTTGTTAACCCCCAGTAGGTTTTCTGCTATAAGATGGATCATGTTGCCGACTGCCCAATGCCAATCTTCTGTGCAAAAGCAAGCAGCTGGGTGGAGTAGGTACCCTACTGTTTCTGTATGCATGGCTGTCATGTTCTCTTCCCTTGTGAGGACCACTTTGTTGTGAACAAACTTGTAAACTAATTTGAGGACCAAGTGGATGGCTAGCAGCTCTAAATAGTTGGTGTGTCATCCCTAGCGGCAAGGAGTCCCAGTATCTTGCACAATCATGTTGCCGAGAAGTGCAACCCACCCAGTGAGAGATGCACCAGTGATAACCCATTTGCAGAAGAGGTTCCAAGAAAGGTCTGCAGAGCAACAGGTTGTTGTTGTTCCACCAATGCAGAGAGCCTTTGTCAACACTATATACTCCCACAGAACCTCCACTTGTGACCACTGCCTCACAAGACACTGCAGGAGTTGGCGCATGTGTAATCTGACAAGCAGTGCAATTGCAATGTATGATGCCATTATACTGAAGAGCGTTTTTACTGTTCTTACAGTTAGACGAGTAGGCTGAAAAGAGGCAGCAGCTACTGAAAAGCCATCACCCTCTACCGGTTGGGATATACTTTCCCTGTAACAGCATTTAACATTGAGCCCAAGAAGGGCTTTGGAGCTGGGACTTCTGGAAGGGGAGTGGAGTATGGACGAGGAGGAGGTGGTGGTGGTGACTGCCTGGGTGAGGTGGATGGCTTGTAGCCTTGTCCTTATGCTTATATGGCATGGGATCTCATGGTACATTGAAGGCAAGCTCCTCAGTGCCGTAGGAATTTGTGGCAGCATGCTGGACCATTTTCCAGGGGATGGCTTAGCTAAAATTTGCTGGATTCTGTGTGATGAAGAACAGCTTCTGCCTGGTGTTAAGCTCTTCCGCCAGTCTCTACACGATGGAAACCTCACAATCCTTAAATCTTAGCATTGAAGGGGCCCTACGGGTCAACTTAATGCTCTGTCTCAGAGGTGCTCGTGGCACAGATTTTGGTTCTAATTTGGTCAAGGTGTATGTGTGTATGTGAGGGGGGGGGTCAATGAATGTTTAAGCTGGTCTCCCTTCTCTGGGAACTTGCTAGGCTCTGATGTCCTCTCTATGTGTTGATCAGAGCCAGAAAGCAGCCACAGGTAGAGAACTGGATTTCTTTACTGCCCTGCTTCTGGCCCGATGCCTAATTCAAGCAGAAACAGTGCTCTTACTCAGTTGAGGGTGATTAAATGATTGATGTTTAGGTATCTGGCTTTGCACTGCATTTATACTAATGCCCCTGTGTCTTTTTGGTTTGAAGCCCTGTTGTTGTTGACTCTGCCGGCGTCTTGTCTAGATCTTCCTCTGAGGTGCTTTAGGAAAACGTCTCAGGGCTGGACATCCGTTAGGCCACACTGATCCTGCAGGATCGCGCCTCTTCCACCGCAATGCTGAGCAACTCCTGTTTACTGAAAATGTCAGGCATCTCGCAGGATGTACACTTCTGCATTTGTGCCTTTCCTTTTGGTACTTCTAATACCGAAAGTCATGGCAGAACTCACAAGGCGGTGTCATTGTGTTCAGGGGAGAGGCAGAGGATGCAAATGCCTAGAGGTATTTCATTTTACACCTTGGTTAGTATTAGAAGGGAGTTTTTTTCATCACCCCCTTCCAGACTGCATTCTTCAAGGTGAGGACCATGGAGGCCAAAGGAAGACTGAATCAAGTTGAAGACTGGTTACCCTGCTGCTGCAGAAACGTGGTCATGGTTAGTGGGAGTTACACTGTGTTTACCTCAGAATTACTGTTGAATAAATGTTGACCATGCAGAGGTTGATATCCTAGATTTCGATCATGAAAAGTGAGCAGTTAGGCCCAGAAATTCCAGGAGGATCACATCCATCTCAGTCGATGCTGAACACATCTGAATCTGATGACGGAAAAAACAATCTAAGGTGGGAGTTTGTAACCATGTGCTTTAAAGAAAAACAAAGTGTAATGTCTAAACTCAACACCAGATAGCCAGGGAATGCAAAGCATTTGTATCTATAGCCACACATGCTACAAACATACATATGTCCTTAGTTGTAAGTTCTTTCCTTTCATAGACGTCCTATGCTTTTACCTTAATTCACTGATTCCAGGATATTACAGATTGAAGAATTAACATCACATTTCAAGCAAAGTAGAGTAACAAATGCTTTGTGAATGTTACTTTACTCACACAAAAATGACTCATGGTTTTTACTCACTTTTGCTTCTGCCCTCGCCTTCCAAATCGGTTTGAAAATATGTTTCTTTGTTTTCTTTGATATTTGGGGAAAGCACCGTTTTTAAAGTTACAACACCTGTAAGTGGGGGAAAATGCAGAAAGTAACACACAAAGTCTTAAAAGAACATCAGAAGTACAAAATTAAATTACAGGTCTAAAGATGAGTCAGCAGAATTGACCAGCAATAATGTGCATTGCTAATGTCTCTCTCTCTCTCTTCGTTTTAGTACAAAAGGAATTTGTAGGTGTCAATTTGCTTTTTATAAAACAGGGATAATCAGTGGACTGGTATGGAGTCTGACTGTCCTTTATGTTTAGGATACTGACTAGGTTATAGGACAATAAAACGTTATCACCACAAGAGAGTCACACAGAGATTGGAACAAATTCAGTTTGGAAGAATGCCCACCATCGCTATAGCGCCCATCAGCACATATGGCTATTGACACAGTTGTTAAATTATCAGCTGGCCCAGATCCAACCTACAAATGAGACCTGCTTATGATCCAGTCAAAACACTCTCTAAACAATGTTTAATTTGATTGAGGAGGTGAAGGAAGAGTGTGTTGCTCTAAGGGTGGCAGCGACCTAGTTATGTTGGTGTTCATCCGCCATAAGTCACTACTTTGGTCTGACATTTCATATTTAAACTACAATTTTGTTGAGCTGCTGGTTGGTGGTGGAGATGTAATTCTTGGTATTTTCATTAAAAGTGCTCAAACTACCAGGACAGATCTCAGTTCCCCATGAGTAGGAGTTGCAATACAAGAGAGGCAACAGTGATGAACAACATAGTAAGTTTCCTATGTCAGATGAGAATACAACAGGCAAGCACTCAAATTATCTCTGAAGGTGGATAAGCCTTGAAGAGGGAGGAATACAGAATTAATATTCCAGTGTCAAGCATCTTACTGTTGAGTAGGTGCAAAACGTTCATGAGGCAGTCAAGTAAGAGGTGCTGATGTCAACCAAATCCAAGCTGTGAGCACAAAGGAAAATGAGCTTCTTTAGGCGTTGTCAGAAATGAAGGAAACCTTTTTCCATTCTCATTAGGTTAAGTAGACAATTGGAGAAGAAGGAGCCCTGTACTTGGACTGCCTAACTTTTTAGCTTGGAAGGCAGAGTTCCATTAAGTTCACAGAGGATGATTTCAGGCGTGTGGATGCAGTAAGATAGACCGTCACAGCCATGAACAGACCTGTGTACAAGATTGTTTTAATGCAGGCTCTCCCTTTGCTATGAGCGTGTGCCCCCGGGTCACAATGGTGTTACAGAAGGGGCAGAAGAGGCATGTGTGTCCCGTTTTATAATACTGATAATGCTGGCAAACATATAGCACCAACGCCATCATGAGAGGTTGTTCCCTCGTTTGCAAATTAGGGAATCACTTTGTCTCTGTGCCTGTGCCATATTACTGACGCGGAAGCAGAGGCAAACCCTATGGAGGGAGAAAGGGAGCCCCATGGACCCACACCCCTCCCGACATACCCCTGCAGGTGGACTCTCTACACCCGCCTCCAAAGGGATCTCCCCTCTTGAAAGTGCAGGTGGGTTGCCACCTGTACTGTGAAACACAGAGCGGCTTTGAAGCAGCTGCTCCATGTTTCACGTGAATCCACTGCCCTGAGGAGGGTGCACGTTTACAGCTGTTCTGGGGTAGTGCATTCCTTATAATATGGTGCACTGTTCCTGCTTGAGCCTGGTGCACCTTTTGAAAGGTCCACCATGGCACAATAAGGGATAATGCTCCATATGTATAATACGGCCCAGGTGCAAATCAACATGTTATCCCCATTCCTTGGGTAATAATTGGTTCGAACCCACACATATTTACTACCTGCTTGGGGCAGGTTTTTAAATTTACAGTGCCGTTCCCCCCGTGTTACAGGAGAGCTGCTATGAGGAGCTTCTTCTACTCCCCACAGCTGACCGATGAATGCAGGCAGGGGCTGGGCACAACAGCTGCCTCCAGCTCCACAGCAAAGGCCAGGTCTGATGTCTCCAGGCCCAGAATTATCAGAACCAGTACTTCCGGGCCCAGACAAACCAGAAAGATATAGTTGGCTGGTGCGATATCATTCTCGGGAGCACTCCTCCAGGCAACTCATAAGGGAGCCCATAGTGATTTAAATGATAGGGTAATTGCGTTTCAAGCCACATATGAACCTAACTCATGGATTTAAAACTCTTTGCAGATTATTTAGCAAATTCTTGGGAAGAGCATTAAGAATGGTTTTGTAGTAATCTAGCAAGAAAGAGAACCATGGGAAAGGAGGAGGACAATTTTTGGGGGAAACAGAGAAAAAAGGAGAATTGCTTGAATCATAGATTGTAGAATCTACTTTTAGTGGCTGGGTTCACATAAATGACATCTAAATTGCGAGCTTTCAGAACTAGTTTTAGAAGCAGGCCCATAGAGTTTGGCCAAGAAAAAGGGAGAAGCAAAGGGTCAACTGAGCCCACTAATGAGATTTAAGACTTCTGACTGTTCAGATACATCCACTGTATGTGCATCTAAATATGAACTTACTTGAGTCAGTTAGGTACTTGATGATGAATCCAGAATGAGTGCTAAGGGGGGCATACAGATGATGAAAATATTGGTAGTGAGTTTGGGACTTTGGGGGCATCGTGTGTGTGAATTTGGAGAGGAGAGGACCCAACTTGACAGGTATGATTAGTCCAGAAAGAAGGGAAACAAGTTACGAATGTTCCCTGCAACTCCTGCATATGACACCAACCAATCAAGTAAAATGTTATCATTAATGGTATCAAATGACACAGAGCAGTCCAAGCATGAGCACACACCTTTGACGACATGTACACAGGATAGGACTACTTCCACAGATGGCCATGCAGATTGCATCATGCTCTTAACTCCTCACTTAACACCACTATAGTTTATTATAAACAAAGATATTATCTATCCTTTATTAAAGAAATTACAGATATGCCCAGATAATTTAAAGACATTCACTTAGAATCCTTCTCCTACGTGATTTTCAGAGGCATCAGGTTAACTAGAGGAATAGTGGGGTAGGTACACGTGTATTCACAAATACATGCACACACACACACGCAATACACAACCTGGGCCCACAGGAGGAAATTCGGAAGAGGTGGAACGACCTGTGGGGGAGAGTGTGTTCCCTGGCCACCAAGTGTCACCTGGAGGCCCAGAGAACTGGTGGTGGTTCTCCTAGCTCCCCTTACAACTTTATCCCTGGGAGGAGAAGGTCTTGCAGATCCTATATCCCAAAGGCTTGACAGGAATCCCTGGTGGAGTGGAGACTTGTAAGTTATTCTTCTGAATCTGTCACTAAACCTAAATGTCATTTTTGCTTTTAATTTAGCTGTTGCTAATGTGTTTTGTACCTTTTTTAAACATATAAACCTATATATAATTTATGTATTTATTTTTCTTTGGGAATTTGAAGCTTTATTTTGTTTCTCTTTTTTTACTAACTGTTAATATGTTAAGTCAATATGTGTGTTTTTCTCAACATTCTTTATTTTTGCTTTTTCCTTGTTTATTTGAATGTATTTAGTTGAATTTAAGATTACAGGTATCAATCTACATTACATTTCACATGATGTAATGGTGCTTATAAGTGTTTTTTCACTTAACATATTTCATAAATGTGTTTCATATCGTAAATATCTGTTTCTCCTAACTGTACATCTTTACTAGGTATGTGTATCTTATATTTTGCAAGTGTTATCAATGTTTAACAAATAAAGTTGACTTAACCATTTAGTAATTGATCACATAGACCAAATTCTGTGAGGGATCTTTACCCTGAAAAAGGCCAGTGACCCAAAAGGGCATTTAGATTTGGCCGACACATTTTGGTACATTTCGAGGGGGTAAGAGTAGTAGCTCCTCCTATATGCCCCTCCAATTTGCTTTTTTGACCCTGCCAAGGTGGTCCAATAATAAAGGAATGCAGGTGGAACCTCCTGAGGCAGTTTTAGTACACTCTTTTCTGCACCTGTGATCCCTCATGAGGGAAACTTTTTCTTTTTTCTTTCTTTACCTCATACCAAAAAAACAGCGCTCCGTCCAGTGTGTTGGTTTGCACCTGGGCGTCAAAGCGGCCCTATGATGAAGCATGCCACTAACTAGTGGGTGAGGGCAGTATTAAAAAAATCTATTGATTTTCCCTTCTATCCCTTTCTTTTCTCTCAACTCTCGGTGTTGCGGTTTTCTCTGGACTGAGATACAGAGTACAGTTTCTCTAGTGCTACAATGTCCCATCTCCTGGCAGCACTTACAGGCCCTTTAAACAACTATGCAAATAAATAAATGTAGTGTCAAAAGTTTTCTGTTCCCAGCTTTATTTGAAGTAGAATTGTGGGAGTGTTAGCAATGTTCAAATTGCTCATTTTTGAGAGGGTATGACGCTCATTCATGCAGTGTTGCTAAGTGCATGGCATAAACTGTGCATGGCACAAAATATAGCATAAATAATAAATGCACTATTGCTTGGTACTATATTCCATGTTTTGTCATAGATGCGAAAAGACTGTACTTCTGATTAACAACTATAAAAGTCAGCTTGCAGGACTCGCTATCAAATAGTTGCAATCCTATGCAATATAACATTTATTGCACCTTTGCCCAGTATATCGAGGGGATGACCATTATTTGCTCTTTTGCGGTGTTAACAAACAAGATTTCATGGGGAGTGTAAAATATAGATTCAGTATTTGGAATAAAAGCGTCGACATACTAATGAAGAGCACATTATCCTGCAATTTTCTATACTCTGCTGTCATTTTGTGTGTGGACCAGGCGTTTGTTGTTATCTCTCAAACCTGAAATACATTCTGTGTCTTTGTATAACGCAGGGTGCATAGGCACAGAAATTTGTTCCCTTGTCACAGGACCTGGAAGAGTTATCATAAGTTGAGTTGCCATCAGTCAAACAGATTAGGAGCAATATAGAATTGTTTTGGGATTTTATGTAAAAATACCGAACAAACTGGTTTACTGTTACTCGTTAAACCATGCTATGCCCGGTATGTCTGCCAGTGAGCGATGCTAGCTTGATAGAAGTGTGTAGACGCCTTTCAGGGGACTGGAGATACAATAAGTTATTTAAAGGTTTTTTCCTTTGAAAATGGTTATTTAAAGACATGAACATAAGGCTATATCATTGTCAGTGAGCTCTGAGGCTTTCTTTAAGGGCCCAGCAGCACTTCGGGCTCACTCTCTGGGAAGGCTCACTTCACATAACATTGTTTCACTGCAATCGTTTTGATTCATTGGTGCTCGAGTCGTTCATGTGACAGACCGAAATATAGATACAAACAAGCATTGGCATAGCCAATAGGTCTCGCCTTTGGGACCTTATAAGTGTTTAGCCATGCGACAGTTGGATAACTAAATACTTATAAGGTCTCAACAGCGAGACCTATTGGCTAAGCCAAGCGGCCGCGAAAGTGAAAGTGATCGCGAACGTGATCACGAGCAAACATTAAAGCGGGCGAGCGGCCGCGAAAGTGAAAGCAATCGCAGTAAAGTGAGGCGTGCGCGCCCGCGCACTTGCACTGTAGCTCTAGGCTGGCCTGGTAGCACTTTTTGGAGCCCTCTCAATAAGTCTCGCCAGACCAGCGCATGCGCTGGGTCAGGCGAGACCTAAACAGGGCAGTAGGTCTTGGCATGTGGATTTGCTCTACAACTGATTCGGAGAGAGGTGGGCAAGTGCCAAGGCTCAGCTGAGGAATTTACCTTTTTTTTTTTTACCTCACCAGTACAATTTTTGCAGTTTCATTGGTAACCGACAGGCAATGAGTGCTAGAACCAAAATTCTGTTTGCACAGAGAGGCAGTAAAAGTAAAACAGCAAACAAAAAAGTGCAAGTCTAAACCGAAATAAATGCGTACCTACAGCTTAAGTCATTGTCTCTTTGTGTAGGCAGAGAAAAAGCATTATGTAATAAAGTCCCAAGCTGCAGAACTCAAAGTGAGTTCCACCAGAGTTATTATTCGGTGGGCAGCTGCATCGGAGAGTGGCAAATCTGCACGCCAAATTGAGGGCTCAAGTTCTATTTACAAGCACAGGGTGCAATGCTTTAACAAGAAGGAAACCATTCAGTGGAACGCAGTTATAAATCAGAGCCCTGGGAGGGGGTTGCTGTGCCAAAATATTGATGTGTGATTCTGGGTGGAAGCAGGCAAAACCAGCAAGCTCTTAAGTGTTTGCATACATGCCTTCATTGTCTTAATTATGACTAACATTAAGTAGTGAATCGCATAACTTTGAACTCTCATATATTAAAAGCAACCCAATGGCAACAAACAATGAAAAATAAACTGAACCATAAAACGGATACTGCGTCCGTTAAAAAACACAAGGCACATGAAGGGCATGGATGGGGGAGGGAGGGGTAACAATGGAGGACGTGTCAGGATATTTCTCTAATTAACACAGCGCCCGCTTCGCAGTGTTCTGCAGCGGGGGAGGGGTGGACTGGGCATATTTAAAATTTATAATGGGACGCCCATTAAACGAAAGTGAAAGCGTGCATAACGCGTTGCAAACACCAAAAAGAAGTCTGCCATTGCTAAAGCTAGCGTCCAACCAGTGCTCTTTAGATTAATTAAGCAAAGAGTTGTCGTGCAGGGCTATTGCAAGATATACAGTAAGGACACAGTAAAAGGTCTACTCCTGATAGGAGGTTACAAAAGAAGAAAGGGGGTACTGAGAAGGGACTAATAAGCCTATTAACAAATCAAAACCCAACATGTAAAAAGGACAGTCACAGCAGCCTATTGAAAAGATGGGCAGAGAGTGGGTGGAGCTTCAAGTCCATACCTGAATACAGCATGTGTCGCAGAGCAGCGCATGTGCTGCCCAGGCTCGACCTAAAAAGAAATTAAAAGGACCAACAGGATCTACCAAGGCATCTCTATCTAATGTTTGCAACCTCTACAAGGATAGTTCCTCAGTGGGTAGGGACAATGTGTGGAGGTTGGTAGATGAAATAGGTGGCAGCATAGAATACCCTAATGCCCTGTTTAGCACAATTTTGTTCCGCTACTCTATATGTCCAGAATGTTTACCCTTTCCAGGTGTTAGAGGAAAGTGCAATAGTTTGGGGATCAAATTATTCTATTAAACTGGCAATGTTTAAATATGTCTAGACTTACTTAAACATTGCAGGTAATTTCTGTTACAGTTTTAAAAATGCAATCAAATACATTATTGCCAATCATACTATTCTGGTCACACAGGCCTTACTAAAGTGTAAAGGTATCCACAGTGTGATTATTATGAATGGGGGTGGCAGTTTTGAAGAATATTTGGAGTCCCTTCCTTTTTGACACCTTCTCCCAGCCCGGATATAAATGAAAAAAGATGTGTTGTAGTGATGGCCCATTACAGTGTGGTTTACTGCTGCTCATTTATGTGCGCTAAAAACAAATCGCTGTTATCAGCATAATGCTTCTTTTGGCTAGAACCTGGCGCCCACCATGGGATCACTCAAGGCCCCCCAAGAGGAGGCTGACACCCAGTTTGAAGTCCCTGCTTTAGAGAGTACATCTGAATGGAAACACTTATTACTTTAACCTAGCACCCTTGGCCTAGGCGCATTAAATTAACAAATACTGTAAACACATTTTTAGAAACAAAAATGTCATGCACGCTATACAAGACTGGGGATACATGTATAGTTCACCTACGTAAAATAAGGTATTTCTTAATGTTCAATCCAAAAACTTAACAGTGCAGAAATGTGTTTATTTTTGGGCCAGGAAAGGGGCCACCAACTGTCCCTAATGCTACCATCTAGGATTGGACACTTAGAACCTCTGACAAAAAAAAATCCATTTCATGACCTGAACTATAGAAATAATCTCTCTTTAAAACCACTATATTACATTGTATCTCAAGCACATTTGTTGATTGTATACTCCGATTTGGAATAGATTTTACAATTTCGGATAGCGAATGACATGCCCAGCAGCAGCACTAACCATGACCTTTTGTTGGTGATACAAGGTTATGAGACGCTTACATATGACTCAATTTACCTGACAGTTTTTAAAGAAACCTTTGCCTACTCCATCAAGATCATCCACAAATTCTGCCTGTGATGCACCAAAGAAAAAAACGAAACCTGATGGAGGAGATAAAACCTCTCATCAGCCTAAATAGTAGGAGTTTACAGAGCTCCAGAAGATAACATGACTCAGTAATTGCTTTTATTGGTTTCACTTATCTAACTCACCATGAAATCCTGGAACGAACTCCCCCTTCACCCACCTACGGCCTTCAACTTCACTGCTTACATTTCAGGAAAGGACTTAAAACCTGGCTGTTCAACTGATCTCCCTCGCAGGAGGGTCTTCAGCACCTGGATACCTTCATTGTTGACAAGTCGCGCTTTATAAATACTGGTTGATTGATTGACCTCAGTTTTTTGTGGATGGCAACACTTTAATTTCCTCCTTTTATCAATTTCCAGGCATCTTTATAATGTTTTCTGTATGAAAAAAACTGTTTTGAAAGCATTTAAATGACAGCAATAGCATCACTAGCAGCCCTCAACAATTTGAACCGGTGCGGCAATGAGCCTGGGATTGCGCAGAGCCTGGCGTGCGTGCATTCAAAACATTTTCCAACAGGTTGGGACTTGTCTGCCTATTTAAAGCAACGTTAGTTACATTTTGTTCGTTGGCCCATATCTAGAGGCGGTCAAGCAGAATACGTCCCATAATTTTGGCAGCTCTACTTATCAAAGAAATGGGGCGACAGCCTTGTGGGTCGCCTTTCGAGCCCTTTTTGAATATCAGAACAATTATAGCATGGGACCAACTTTTAGGCACATCAGTCACTAAGGCTACGTTAAGGGTACTGGTCATGAGAGGGGCCCATAATGAAATTAACATGTCTCAAGGTATCCCATCTGGGCCTGGAGCGTGCCCAGTCAGGCAACTGGCTATTGCAAGTCAGACCTCACTGTACGATTGAGTGACTGGCTGTTTGTAACTGTATGATTGAGTGAGTGGCTGTGTGGTAACTGCCTGAGTGTGTGTGTGTGTGTGTGTGAGTGGCTGTAGGAGTGAGGGACTGACTATGAGTAGCTGTATCAGTGAGTGAGTGGGCCTATGAGTGGTCGAGTGGGTGAATGAGTGGCTGTGTCAGTGCTTGCAGGGGGGAGTGTGTGGCTGTCAGTGGCTGTATGGGCGAGTGAGTAATGTGTGAGTAACTAAGTGCGTGGGTGTGTGAGTGGCTGTATTGGTGAGTAGATATGTGAGTGGATGTATGGGTGATTGAGTAGCTGTATGGGTGAGTAAGTGGCTGTGAGTGACTGAGTGGCTAGATCAGTGTGTGAGTGGCTGTATGGGATAGTGAATGGGTATAAGAATCTGGATGAATGTGTGGGTGTTATATGGGTGAGTGGGTGTGAGTGGCTGCATGAGTAAGTGGTAGTATGAGTGACTGCCATCAGTGTGTAAGGGTGTGTGTGAGTGGTTGTATCGGTGAGTGTCAGTGCTTGTATGGGTACCTGAGTGGGTGTTTGAGTAGATGTATAGGTGAGTGAGTGGCTGTATGGGTGAGTGAGTGGCTGTGTCTGTGTAGGTGGGTGTTACAGTGGCTGCATCAGTGTGTAAGTGAGTGTGTGTGGCTGTATCGGTGTGTAGCTGGGTGTGAGAGTGACTGTACTGGTGTGTGTATCAGTGGGTGATTGAGTAAGTGAATATCTCTATTGGTATGTGAGTGGCTGTATAGTAGTATAAGTGAACACTGGAATTTGTAAGTGGGTGTCTATTTTTTTATTATCCTGAAAATGTAATGTATGGAGCAACACTGAAAGAACCAATTAATAAATTACATTACTCCAATAGATGGTGTCACTGATCTGCATATAAAGAAGAAAAATATGAAATAGTACTACAACCTTTAAAAATTAAAAAATAAACTTCCAATTTCCACAATGCATAACTTCATAATTTCAACAAATCACTACACATTTATAAATACTGTAAAGGTATGTTATAATGTAAATAAGCAGTTCATTTTCCCTTTTTTACTGGTATCACGTTCTATACTCATACACCATAAATGATGTACTGTAGAAAGAATTATCATTGAACAGTTGGGAAAAAACAATCAAAGATAGCAGAAAAAAACCCATAACTGCACACTATGTCACAGCAATTAAGCAACAGTGTACACTGCACTCACTACATTTTTTAAAATGATTGTTTTCTTAATAGTTGCACTACTAACTTCAGAAATCTTAGGCTCAAAATGACACCCTCATTATCGGAAGTACTAATATAGATATTGTGGAAATTAAAATTCTATCTCCCTGCTCTAATACATGAAGGCCAGTTGCAGGAGGTAAGTGAAAAGATATCAAAGTTTATTAAACTCGAGTGGGTGCACAAATTCACAGCACTGGGTTGGCCATGAAAAGTGAAGTGCGTACAAAGATCTCGAAAGTTCTTTATACATGTTGAACAGGCTGTGTACGTGCGCAAAAGGAACAATCCACGGTTAGGTGGGGAAGGCAATAACATTTCCAAGAACAAGTGCAAACATCAGAAAGAGATTTCTGATAGGCCTCAGGTGGACAAAAACCTAACAGACAGGATAGGTGGCAACACCAGGTGGACAAGGGTACGAACAAACAAGTCTCATTTGTGTGCGTATGGAAATTTACTGAAAAACACCAAAGCTCATAATACGAAATATCGGCCAAATACAAAGTAGAAGAACTGATGTTCACAATAATAAGAAAATATTTTTCACAATCAAACCTTCAAATATTTCAAACATTTCCTTATTATTCAAAACATTAATATGTGTTATTTACAATCTTCACTGGAGAATAATTTTTCATCTCTCTGCATCAACATTGAAACTTCCTCCTGTTGAAGCATGGCTGCATTTGTCTGGTGTATGGAAGTTGGGGAAGGGCGGCAAGCTGTTGCCAACATACCACAGCACATATGCAAACACTGTGCACACAGGCAGCATACTAGAATGCTTCCACCGATTATAGCAACTATCATCAATATTTTCCATTCCCACTGGGTGAAAACCGATGATACAAAATACCAGAAAGCTTCCAATACCTACTTCAGAGAAGGCATGTACTTGTTGTGCTAGGTTGTGCATGTGTTCTATAGCTTGATAAATATTTTTTGAATTACCTGGAATGTAAATGCAGCATTCAGTGTGCAAAACCCGGCACACTCCACCTCGTTCGGCCAATAGCATGTCGAGCATCATGCGATTTTGTTAAACTACGGACCTCATGGGTGTCATTTCGACCGTGATGTCACCTAGGGCTGATGTTGTTTCATTAAGGGTAGCTTCCAGTAACCTGCCCAGCCTGTGTATCCATTCGGGAATTCATAGTCATCTCTATAATATGAAGAACGCCTAATCCAAAATCATAGGCCTCCTGACCAGATGTATCTGTCTGAGAGACTGAAAACATATCAGATTTATCTCCAAGAGAAGAGTGAAGTTTAGAGAACTCATGATGTGGGGAAATGGCACATACACGGGGAAGTGCATACCCCAAATAACAAGACCCACCCCATTAGGGTGGCAACCAATGGTAAGCCTTGAAACCACATATAAAATATAAACCTTCACCTGGTAGGAGGCCACAATGAATGTGGGAGACATTGACCACTGAAAAATGACCCTTAAAGACACTAATAGCTAGAAACAGGGAGCCATTAGATTGCAAACATATCTCCCGAGTGATGCAGTCGCCTGGAGAGGTGGTGGGGAGGGAAGAGTTGAAATCGTGAATTAAATAATATTCGTTCTAGTCAAGAATTCAGAGTAACGACAATACGTGGCACAGGAGGGTCTTTCGCCATACTTCTGTGTAGAACGAGCGCACCGGATTCCGACAGGGGCCACGGGGGCGACCCCACGCCCCTCATAGTTAAAATCCTCAACTACAGTGACCGGGATGTTCTCTTACAAAAAGCCAGGGAAAAAGCACAGATCCAATTTGAAAACCACTGCATATCGCTGTACCCGGACTACACAAGCCTAGTGCAACGTCAAAGATCCTCTTACCAAGCTGTCAAGAACAAATTACGGGCGGCCCAACTCAAATATGCACTGCTTTTCCCAACTAGATTGAAGATTATTCATGACAGGAAATCCTACTTCTTCGATAGCCTGAATGACATGGAGGAATGGCTGGAAGTAATGAACTTGGAATCAAGCCAGAGTGGTTTATCAGTTTCAATAAGCCAGGGCCCCACTAAAACTCTGAGACACGGGTCCCGCCGTATCCAAAGAGCACACATGACAACGCCAGCGCTGGTCCGACCTGAGGCCAACAGCGGGCGGACCGGGCTGAGGCCCTGGCCGGATCCTTCAGGGATACTCACACTGGTGTCTGTGATGCGTTGGACTGCGACTTCCCCGCACCACCATGAGCCCGACGCGGATCCTATGGGCAGTGGCCTTAACGTGCTGCATGGGAGCCCGTTAGTGTGACTGCTGCTTGTACTCACCAGGAACTTTACATTCTGCACCATCTCTAGCATGCAGGGGGTCCGCTGTTTGTTCCACCGCTGCTGCTGCTACATCCACAAGCCTGTGAGCCAGGGGGGACTGGGACCACACCCCCTAACAGGCCTTGCAGCGCACACGCAGCGCACCGCGTCATACGCGCCAGGAGGCGCGCAAGAATGGGCCAGGGCTCACACCGCACGGGAGCCCGTTAGTGTGACCGCTGCTTGTACTCACCAGGAACTTTGCATCCTGCACCTTCTCTAGCACGCAGGGGGGTCTGCTGATTTTTCCCCCGCTGCTGCCGCTACATCCACGAGCCTGCGAGCTGGGGGGACTGGGACTACACCCCCCAACAGGCCTTGCAGCACGCACGCCGCGTACCGCGTCATACGCGCTAGGAGGCACTCAAGACTGGGCCAGGGCTCCTGCCGCGCGCTGGCATGCCTGGGCCAAGGGCGGGCCCGTCCGTGCCCGTCAGAGCTGTCTGGATCAGGGCACGAGGAGCCCCAACCTTAAGGTACAGGGTGTGATTACTGTGTCTATTGTAAGTCCCCTTAGCCCTACGGAAGCTCTGAATACGGGAGTTTGGGCAAAAGAAAACAACCATGTGCACCCCCGGGTGGAGTCGTGGGGACTTTAGGCGCCTTCCTTACTAGGGCCGAGTCTGTCCTGATTAAAGAAATCCAGGCTACAGAAAGGCGCCTTTCGTTGGACACTATTGCTATTCAGAAACGCTCCTCGCTAGGAGGTATAAGTAGTGCCAATTCACCTGTGTCCTCCCAGATTGGAGCCCCAGCATGCCGAATCTATAAGTGCAACGGGGGGCGGAGATAGGGCGGCGAAGGGGGTCCTACCAATCTTATGCCTGAACAAAGTGGCCCAGGTGCCACAATCATGGAGGGCGGCGAAGGAGGTCCTACCAATCTTATGCCTGAACAAAGTGGCCCAGGTGCCACAATCATGGAGGAAACAACAGACATGGACTCTGTTTTGAGGGGATGCGATGCCTTGTCTCCAGTATCACCGGAAGAATTTCCATTGCAATCGGTCGGCTCTGTGATAATTCCAGAAATGTTGGTAGCCCCCTCACCGTTGGTAATGGGTGTTTCTGGGGGTAGCGAGATTACTACAAGATCTAAAAAAATCTCAGAGAGATGGCTCGTCAAGGGCGCCCACTGCTATCAATAATGAGCCACCAGCCAAACGGAATAGGAGAGGTACTATACAAAAACCCAAAGCCAGGCTGAAGCAGTCAACCACCAAATCTGTGACCACCGGTCTTACGGTTACAGAAAAAGACCGAGGTCCGCTTCTCGCAATCAAGCCTAATGGTAACTCCAGCATTAAAGTGGACTTTGACAGTGACACTGACCAATGGAAAAGGCTAGAAACTCTGGTTACAGTTTTGCTGAATCCACTCCTAAGTAAGCTATCAATAATTGAGGAGTGGGTGTCTTTGATAAAAAGCCCAGGGGCTTGCCATTGTAAATGTAATTGTAAAAATGCAGACCCCAGCCCTGCAGCAGTCTCTGAGAGTTCTGTGCCTCTAGTAGTTAGAGGACCCCAGTTAGTAGTACAACTTACAGATGGCCAGAAACAATCGGGGGTTGCTTCAGGTGCATCATCAACCATTGGGAACAAGGGAGGTAATAATAGCATGAATAGAAGCCATAAACCAAACCCTGGGACAGAGCTCCCAGTCATCGCTGCAGCAGGCCTGGTTACGGACATTAGTCATCGTACGCACATGTTGGGTACAGAGCAGGGAGTCCTTCAGCAAGGTGTGGGTCGACAGCAACCGTTTCCCGTGGGTCGGTTGTCACATCTACCGGAGGCTTTCTCCCCACTTGTATTTATCTTGGGAAATGTTCCATCCTTGAGGGAGGGGCAGTTGGAGTCTACCACACAGCTAATGAATAAATCCCTACACTGGCTAACTCACCAAGTAAACCTAAGAGGGATACGGGGGGACACACTGTGCCACCAAATTATTATGGCTAGAAGAGTGGAATGGTTAGGACCAGCTCAAAAATCATTGCAGGGAGATTGTGTGATTCTAAACTTTAATAATCGGGCAGCACCACACTTTCTCATTGAACAACTGAGTTGGATCCCACGTGATAACTCTGAAATCAGAGCATTGCCTTATGTGTTCTTTTTTAAGTCACTGCACAGTCAGGGTAGTGGTAATGGTGGGTTAGGGGTGCCCATGGGGTGGAATGGACACAAATCCGGTGCTCTAGAAAACTTGGGTGGTATGGGAGTAAGTACAGAAAATAGATTCGCTCCCCTGAGTGGGCTGGACTGCTGCGACTGACTATTGTTAGAACCACAAGTCAGCACTCGAAAGAATAAAAACTTAGCAGGGCACCAAACCTCACACTCAGATAAGGGGTGCATGACTGATTCAGTAGGTATGCAATCTGGTAGCTTAGAATTGTCGTCACTATCATGTCCCGCACTATTATCCTACATTTACTGGAATATTGCGGGCCTGCAGTCTAAGGTAGAATCACTAGACTGGCAGGACTTAATAGAGCAGTATGATATCTGCATATTCCAGGAGACGTGGTCAACCAAACCACTACATCGGTTGGGATTCTTAAACTATTACAAACCGGCTATCCAGGGGCTGAAGAGTAGACCAGCAGGGGGACTAACTATTTGGGTAAAGCGGAATCTAGGTTTTATCACAAGTATTGTCCCTGTTGATAGTCCTGACATTTTGGCTGTACGCTTACAGGCGAACTCAACTATGGAAATATTGATTGTAAATATCTACGCAAGGGGTCTTACTGGGGAAAGACAATCAAATACAGTTGGCTGCCTAGAAGATTTTCTGGGTGGATTGGCAGGTAACCCCTACATAGTTATAGCTGGGGATTTCAATACCACCTTCGAACCCCTTGGTAGTGAGGATTCGAAACTAACAGAAGAAGAAGATGCATTATGGAGTGTACCTAGTTTAGAGATACCCCCCTCAAGAGATGGTCAGAAGCAGCCCTCCAACTTAAGGAATTGTGTTTGGAGGGGGGGCTTAGAGCAGGTAATGGTTGTTCATCCTCCGAAAAACATGGAGCCGCTACATTTGATAACGGTGTGAGTACGAGTAGGATTGATTACATACTTTTAAGCCTAGATTACTGGTCAGACCTTCGTGATATGGAGGTTTTGGAGAGAGTGGAAAGTGACCATAATCCACTATCTTTAAAGATGGAACTTAAGGGTACCCTACAACCTCCAAATTCACTGTCACTACCTTCTACTAGTGAAGTCCAGCTTTGCAGTAGCATGAGGAGGGTAAAATGGGATAAGATAGTGTCTAGTGAAATAATACTTATTGATATAAGGGCAGCAGTCTCAGAGACTCTCAATGAGATACAAGTAATCACAACACAGTCCGAGATAAATGAGAGAATAACGAAGCTCCATGAGAATCTGTTTAGTAAAATAAGCACCTTCTTTTTAAAACCGGCTAGTAGCTCAACTAAGCGGAAAAGTAAAGACATTAGTTGGTATAATAAGGATTGTAGGGTAGCCTATAAGTCACTGGCGGCAGCTATTAAACTGAAGGATTACACCGCAGTTAAGCGTACTCGGTTTGAATAAAAATCAGCATTAAATAAAGCTAAAAAGGATTGGGATGAACAGAGGTGGGTAGATCTCTACCAGGCTAGCAAAGAAAGTAATTCCCAGTCTTTCTGGCATCAGGTAAAATGGGGAAGAGGGAGACAGGCTGCCACGTCCCATAATTACGTAGACCCGGAGAAGTGGGTTTCTCATTTTGCTACGCAATTTGCCTTGGAGACAGGAGGCGAACCCGAGGCTGCCAATACCATCTAGCTTTCTGGTACAGCTTTAGAATTTGATATAGGGGAAGTCGAATTAGCTTTGAGCTCAGTTGGTAATGGTAGAGCACCCGGCCCCGATGGTGTACCGGCCGATTTGTTCAAGAAAGACAAAGCATTATGGCAACAATATATTTTCATGTTAGTGAATGCTATAGCTAGCGGGGCAGCCATTCCAGATTCATGAAAGGGTGCAGAGATTCTGCCAATATACAAAAAAGGAGATCGCTCGTGCCCAGGCAATTATAGACCTATCAGTCTCATAGATGCCATTCAAAAGATCGTGGGCAGAATGGTACTAAACAGAATGTGAGACTGGATTGAAGACAATAAGATATTAACCTC
Organism: Triturus cristatus; assembly: GCF_964204655.1. Taxonomy (NCBI): domain Eukaryota; kingdom Metazoa; phylum Chordata; class Amphibia; order Caudata; family Salamandridae; genus Triturus; species Triturus cristatus. The sequence goes on from NC_140585.1 coordinate 1,344,321,509, forward strand.
ACTACAGGCAGGATTTCGCACCAATGTGAGCACAATAGACCAGGTCTTCCGGTTTGTTCTGATTTATTGGCGTGTCGTTCTGTTGGCTGGTTGCACCAATTATGCAGCTTTTGTGGACTTAAAATCCGCCTTTGACCTAGTTTCACGGAGTAAACTTTGGAGGGTATGCAAAGATTTGGGCATGCCGGCAGAAATGCTATTTGCTGTAGAGCAATTACATGTAAGAAATTTTGCACAAGTACGCTGAGCACCCAGGGCAACAAAACTGGTCCATTCCCAGTATTGAAAGGAGGTCGTCAAGAGTGCGTTCTGGCGCCGACCCTATTTTCATTGTTTATTAACGGTGTTGTAGATTATTTTTCTGCATTTCCAACTGACGCACCATCCCTTGCAGGTGTCAAAATCCCCATACTTATGTTTGCAGAAGACACTCTGATTATTTCTAAGACTCAGAGTGGTCTGCAGAGGGCCTTACTAAGATTTGAAGAGTTCTGTAAAGATCGTGGGTTGGTGATCAATGCAGATAAAACAAAGTTTATGGTCCTGCATAAGCATACAGCAATTAGGGGTAGGGTGTGAGAAAGTGCCATCTTTCTTGCATGGTATGCCCCCACTTTTTGCTGAATTGCTGATGTACTTTGACTGAGTGTGCCCTGGGGTCCTGCCAATCAGGTAAACAGGGCCTGTGTCCCTTCCCTAAAACTGCATTGAAGCCTAAACCCAATTGGCATCTCTGGCCACGTCAGCCCCTGGTAAATGGTACCCTAGATACCCGGGCCCTGTGACCAGAGAAAGGCCCCTAAGGGCTGCAGCACATATTGTGCCACCCTTAGAGGCCCTGTACCCGGACACCCACACACTGCCTTTGCAGGCTGAGTGTCTTGGTGCAGAACAAAACAGAGAGTCGACATGGCACACATCCCTGTGTGCCATGCCCACAAAACACACTACACTGGCATACCTCAGTCACCCCTCTAGCTGGGTGCCCTATGCCAGTGGTGTGGGTACAGGTACATGAGCCCTGTACCCCTACAGTACCCAGGTCCATTCCTGGTCACTGTAAGTGCAGTGCTGCCATTAAGAGTATATGGTGCTGGGAGATCGTCATCACAAACTCCACATCACCATGATGAATGCACTGAAGACTGAGAAGTTTTATATCAAACTTCTCAGCACATTAAACCCACACTGATGCCAGTGTGGGATTTAATGTAAAATGCACGACAGAGGGAATCTTAGAGATGCCCCCTGAACCTAACCAACAACCAGCGTCCTGACTGAGAGGCTGCCTAGGCTGCCACCCAGCAGACATGTTGCTGGACCCCTGGACAGAGAGCCATCCGCTCTTGTGGGTCTGCAACAATGCACGTCCTGGGCGAGGTGCTAGATCTTCTACCCCAGGATGGGCATGGGAAGCTTCAAAGGCCTGTCGCCTTTGTGAGCTTCTCCAGGCCACTCGCTGTTCTCAGCAACTGGTCCCTACCGGTTCTGACCCCCACTCTGGCAGGAAAATCGGCGGGAAAACCTAAGTGAGGAAAGGGGGAGTGCCAGCCTCTACCAACCCCACCCAACCCCACCCCTCAGGTGGGGGAGGCGAGGTGAGGCACAACTCCGGGCTCTCGCCATCTTGAGGATGGGGAGCCCTACCCAATCAGGACTAGGCTCCTGCCCCCCTCCCACTGGAGAGTGGCAGGATAGGGGGTGTACCCACCCCAGGGAAGGACCCATTGGTCCCTGACCTTCACCTACCTGTAACACCCCTAAATTTAGTATTTAGGGGCACCCTGAACCTTCCTTCCGCAGATCCCGATTCCTAAACTACCAAGAAGAACAAGAAGAAAGAAGACCTGCCGTGCAGCTGCTAACAAGAGGACGACACCAACTGACTTGGCCCCAGCCCTACAGGCCTGTCGACCCTTGAACCTGCTCTTGCTAAATCCCGGCGTCTCCAGTCGTCAGCAACCTCAAAAACCCCGGAAGACCTGACTGCTTTGCTCCTCTAAAAGACTGGGACTCCCACGAGCAGTGGTTCTGCTCAAACAAGCAACAACCCCTGGTGCCAAGCCAGGAACTGCGAATCCAGCACAATCTGCACCCGCCGTGCCCGGCCTGTGCCTGAGTGAACAAAGACCACGAAGACGTCCCCCCGGCGACTGTGACCAAGAATCCAGCACCCAAGGACCCTCCTCGACGCTCCTGACGACGCCTGCAGCCTCACAACCAGGGACCCCCCCCAACCGCGACCAGCTGAGGGTAAGATTACCCTATGCCAAAAGGCACCCCTGCACTCGGCGCCCTGCGGCCTCCTGTGCCCAACTCCTGGGTGCCTACCTAACCTACAGCTTCCCAACTTACCTCTCGAAGTGGTGGTCGCACCTGAAGAATCTTCATCCCAGAGCTTGCAGCCTTTGTTAGTCTCAAAAGCACCCTGCACCCAGCCGCCCGAGTGCCTCTGGAAGTGCAACATTTATCCGATCTTACTTCCCCACTTGCCCTGTGTAAGTGACCAGGAGCTCAGCTCCCACAGCCATGTGGCCTGCCTGCAAGCAGCCACCAACCAAAGGCCCCCTGCTCTCCATAGGCTAACATTGGGCCTACTCTCTCTGCACCCTGCTGCCCCTGTGCCGCTGAGGGTGTAACAACTGTACCTACCTGACCCTGGGAGACCCCTGAGTCTATGCCCAGAACCTTAACACTGCCAGTCGAGTACTTACCTGAAAGCCGATAACTCACTTTTTCTCCATAGGGTAACATTGAATGGTTTTCACTTGGAATTTCTTCTAAGTGTCGAGTTTTGAAACTTTGAAATATTCACTAAAAATCACCCGATCAACGAAAACAAAATTACTCACCTGTTATCAGGAGAGATCCCAGTGCTGGATATTTGTGCCCAGCACTGACCCTACAAAGCAATTACAACTGTGATTTACCGATAACCAAACTTTCCTCCATAGGATAACATTGCCTCGTTTTTGCCAGTAATTCTTCTGTCGATTTTTGAAACATACAAATATTCCTTAAAAATCGCCTGTGTAACAAAAACGATTTCTTTCAACTGTTTACAGGAGATGCACGAGGGCTGAATCCAGGATCCAGCCATGAGTAAGAAAAACCTACGCAAAGTGATTGATATTACGTTTACTTTAAAATTCCCATTGAGCTCAATGTTATAAATGTGTTTAACTTGTGTTGCCTATTGCAACAACTGTAACTATTGCATTTAAAAGTCTATTGCTTATTGAAAGTATTTAAGTAAAGCATCTCATTCTGAGAAAGTATTTTGATACCTGCTTGTGGTTCTAAAATAAAACAACTATATATTTTTATATACAAAACAATTGGCCTAGAGTTCAGTTCTTGAGTGTGTGAGACCATTTGCTGACTAGGTGTGTACAACAAATGCTTTACACTGTCCTCTGATACTGCTTTACTGCTTGACCAAGCTACCACTTTAGAGAGTAAGGTTATATCTAACTTTAGCCTCTGCCAAACCTTTGGGGACTGTGGACTCTGTGCACACTGAACCTTACTTTGGTGCAGTATATACAGAGCCACTTTCTTACATAGGGTGCTTCTTAACGAAGAACAATTGGAGCAGACTGACGTTTTTAATTATCTGGGGATCACGTTGGGGAATAGACTCAATTGGAACTTCCAGAGAAACACCTTGGCCCTAAAGCATAGTCAATAAGCTGGTGCTTTCTTGAAGGAATTTAAGACTTTTTATACTCAACCCATGCATCCTTTACTCAAGATATATAACACCAAAGTACTAGCCGCCGTCACCTATGGTGCACAATTATGGGGTTTTAGAATCAATCGTTTTTATTAAGTGATGCATCTGCAAATTACACAGCTCAACTGCCTACATACTGCGGCCGGCAGAGCAAAGCAAGGTAGACCATACACAGCGCATGGGTCTACAGCCCGGAGGGCGACACCGCAAGAAGCTGATGAAGCCCATTTGTTGGAAGCATTGACAAACATATAGGACAGCATTCGCCCGTGGAGGCTCATACAGGGCTTCTAATTTTTACCGGCAGTTAATTGGTGTAACGAACGTTTCAGGACTTCTGTTCCCAGAATGCCCCACAGTTCGCAGCAGTGCAGCCCATCAGGGGGCGTGGAATTAGGCATTATTCTTAAGGAACTGAACCGGAAATTACACTGAATCTTCCCTTCGTCGAGAGCCTTTGAGGAAGAAGGTTATCCCTTTGAAACACGTCAGGCCAAGACTCGACGGGGTAGCTGTTAACAGGGATTCAAGAACGACATGCTGTTCATACCTAATAAATGGCAAACGCCGTGTGTAGGTGCTGGAGTACGTCTCGTTGCTTTGGGCAAACTTTGAGCATGTGATATATGTATATATATATATTATCTACTGGCGGTCGCCAGTAGATAGTTATATAGTTACAACCTAGTTTCCATAGGAAATCTCAAAATTCTATTTTGAATAACTTTGGCGCCGGTTGACGAATCCTCGCGAAATTTTCAAAACTAATGGGGCGCTCCGTTCAGCTCCTACCCTGAAAGTCTCAGGGTGATTCGTCAAGCGGGGGCCGAGAAAAAAGGGGGGGTCCCAAAACGCGTTTTCCCCATGCATTTTTCCATAGGACCTTTAGACACAGCTACAGCCAGAACGGCTGAACAGAATTACTTGAAATTTGGCAAAGAGGTAGTCCTCAGGTCAGGCATGTGCCTTTTGCATATATGGTGTAAATCCGTTCAGTAGTTCCTGAGAAAATCAAAAGTAAAATCATATACATATCTGGGCGGAGCCTAACCACACATCTCATTGTGAGATCTGATTGGCTGTCAGCACTTCATCCAAGAAGTGTTGGCAGCCATCTTGGGATCAATATACATGATAGCACCTCATTAAAAAGCATTGCAGTTAATAGAAGGTTTTAAGACCGTAGTTACATTATAAATCATTTGTTGATGGTACCATACTCATTTTAGGAATTGTAGTATGTTCTAAGGTGATTTTACCATGTGAAAAAGCCTTCTGCTGGGATATCATGAACCATGTTTGAGAGAAAACTATTTTCACATGCTTTTCCCACAGAGGTTTGGAAGGTGATCTATAAGCTAAACTGAGAGCATATTTTCTGTAAATTCACATTATCTTTCTCAGTCATGTGAGAATGAAGTCTGACATTCTCAGTAAAACATGTACATCCAACAAGGGTAGAGACTGTCAGTTGATTCCTTTGTGTTCTACTGCAGCTTCCCAGAGTGTTCCAAAGAACAACTAGAGCGCTAACAGTCTTACTGTCAAGAATTCCTGTCATGCGAGGGGAGGAAAACGGTAACCAGCGAAAACGGACTACATCTCCCAGGATGCTTAGCGGTTGAGAGGTTATGTAAACAGGAGAGCTGTTACATAACTCAAGGAAAACACGCCCTCATGTAAACAGGAGAGCTGTTACATAACTCAAGGAAAACACGCCCTTATGTAAACAGGAGAGCTGTTACATAACTCAAGGAAAACACGCCCTTATGTAAACAGGAGAGCTGTTACATAACTCAAGGAAAACACGCCCTTATGTAAACAGGAGAGCTGTTACATAACTCAAGGAAAACACGCCCTATAAAGGGAGGAACCGGGAGGTACAACGCTGTCGGATATTGTGTTTACACCGACGTACCTGCTTAGTGAAGAGCAGTGTTCCGGAGTGGTGCTCCAGTAAGGCAAGAACGGAGGTAGGTCGAGTCGTTACTCCCTGGGCCGTATCTTGCCCCATCGTCACCTGTGAAGGACCCGGAAGATCTACCGGATAACCATTGAGCTTTGCTTTTTGACTCGGCTGAGTCAAAGCGCAGTGGCGCTTTTGCTGGTTGGAGTCGTAACTCCCAGCCCGACCAGAGATACAGGGACTGCCAGCTGTAACGCACACCAGGAGGTGTTTGCCGCGTTACAGACTCAGAAGTCCACAGGATCGATCGAGCGGCTGCTCTCGGTTCAGTCTTCTTTGCTTGTGATTGGGGTATCGGTGACGCATCACCAGGAGGTGACTCCGCGTCCCGGTGCAGTCTGAGGAAGAGGTTGAGCGGCTGCTCCCTTCAGGTAGAGACCCCGGCTGGGTGTTTCCCTGACTCCTCGATTCTCCCCAACACTCTTCGTGCCCCTCGCAGCCTACCGATTGGCATTGTCGGCCATTTCATTTCTGCCCTCTGTTGGCATACGCCGGGATCGGCGTATATGCAGAGGACGGTTAGGACCATCCGTGCTGTGGGCTGGTAACGTACTTAGCCTGGAGGATTCCAGTGACTATAACCTTTGTTTATTCCTTGTATTATTTTTGCCTTCATTAAAATAACTAAACCTTCACAGGTGGTTGCGTTCTCATTATTGTGTCTGTTAAACGATCCTGAGACGTTCAGGGCGTTACACTTACTTATGACAAAGGTATGGCACACCTGAAGCCATCTTGATTGGAATAAAGTGGTAACATTTAAAACATTTAATTTAAAAAGGAACAAAATGAGAGGGTTCATTTTGCCATAGGTGTTATTACAAGCTACCCTTGAGGCGGAAGCCGGGGGTGTTGACTTTTTAACTTTTTAACCTTACACGCTCACGCTACTTTGCACAGAGTTACTTGTTTACAATTTGTACTTGCTTTTACCTGCGTTGCCGGTGCTTTAGGGCCGGTCACCTTCTACATTAGCTGAGCCAGTGCTGGGACGAGGAGGGCGAGTCCTTTGCCGCCATTGCCGCCCACGAGTCGCCTGGCCACGCCCCTTGCAGTTAGCCACGCCCCCTTCCCGACGCACTTAAACGCCGTTGCTGAATCACGAGCCGGTGTTATTACAAGCTACCCTTGAGGCGGAAGCCGGGGGTGTTGATTTTTTAACTTTTTTACCTTACAGGCTCACGCTACTTTGCAGAGAGTTACTTGTTTACAATTTGTACTTGCTTTTACCTGCGTTGCCGGTGCTTTAGGGCCGGTCACCTTCTACATTAGCTGAGCCAGTGCTGGGACGAGGAGGGCGAGTCCTTTGCCGCCATTGCCGCCCACGAGTCGCCTGGCCACGCCCCTTGCAGTTAGCCACACCCCTTCCCCTCCCTTTAAAGTATGCACACGCCCTGGAAGCGCAGCGGACAGGCGCAGCGGACATGCACTCCGCACGCCGAAGACACGCCAAAGACTAGCCCGTCTGGGCCAGTACGGGGCTAGGGGCAGAAGACTTTACACCTCCCATCCTCAGACTGTCGGTCAGATCCTCGCTAGAACTGCGTGTGCTACGCCCATCATCCAACGTAAGTTGCTCCACACTAAACCTCCACAGCACCGGAGTGGTGTCATGTAACAAGTGTAAGTTTACCACAACTATTCTTCAACCATTTCCTGATGATATTAGAAGACACAGGAAACACAAACAACCTCGTCCTGTCGAGGGAAAGGAATTCATGCTGTATAGCACAAACTGCCGTTCACTTCCCAAGCATAGACTCGACATTTTTAATCTCCTATTAGAAGCTAATCCCAGTATCCTCTTTCTTACTGAAACTTGGCTCCACGAGAGTGCGGGCCCTGATGTGGCTACCGCCCTCCCCTCTAACTACGCTATCACTAGAATTGATAGACAAAACCAGTCCGGCGGTGGAATTGCTATTATTTTTGATAGAACTGTGAAGTGTACCTTTGAACAAATTTCCATCCCGGACTGTGAAGCAGGCTTTTTTAAAATCTCCCTGAATCCCAATTGTACAATGTCCGGCATACTGATGTATCGGCCCCCTGGAAATTTTGCCACTTGGGCTTCAAATTTAGCTAACCATATTACTCCTTACTATATGGCTTCTAAAAATTTCTCCCTTATTGGTGACCTTAACCTGCATTTGGAGGACCCTCCATTTCCGCCTGTACTAATCTGCTTGATGACCTGAAGGCCCTAAACTTGACCTTAATCAACACTGGGCCGACTCACAACAAAGGTCATCTACTTGACCCCATCTTTTCCAACTTTATTGAGCTTAAATGGCATAATACGTCTCCCATCTGCTGGTCAGACCACTACCTAATCGAACCAAGTATTAAATTTCCACCTACCACTGCTTCGACATCTGATACTCCTGTCGTTCTTAGAAAAAATTGGAAGTCACTTGATATTGTCAAACTAAATGAGGCACTTCATGAAAATCCTCCTAAAATGAGCCAGAACATGAATAGCCTGGCTGATGCCACTCATAGATGGCTCACCGTCGCTGCTGATCACTGCCAATCCACCTCTTCCATTAAAAGTAATAGACTTCGCCATCCTGCCCCATGGTTTAACGACCTTTTAAAAATCGAAAAATCAAAATGTAAGGCATTGGAGCGAAAATGGCGCAAAGACTATGACCTAGAAGCTAAAAACACCTATCATGTGGCCAGGAATTTATACCACTCTGCCTGTGCCAAAACCCGTGCAGCCTTTGTGTCCCAGGCTATCACCGAAGCATCCAATAAATCTAAAACTCTTTTTAACCTGGTCAAGGATTTAGCTGGCGCCCACACCACAGCCGTGGCCCCTCCACTTAATTCACAACAATGCCAAGACCTTGCTTGTTTCTTTTCTGACAAAATTGAAAAAATTATCAAGGACATTAAATCTTACAACACCATAATTATCCCCTCCATTGATGTGGATTGTGCCCCACCCGGTGGAACTATCTTGGAAGCGTGGCCATTCATAAAGGTTGACACAATGAAATCCATTCTTAAAAACATCAAATCTGGTTCCCCTAGGGACCCTATCCCAATTAAACTCCTCAAACAACTCGACGATCAGTCCTTAGGAGTCATTGTCGATACGCTCAACGCTTCCCTTGAACTTTCCTCAGTTCCGAACCTTTGGAAACACGCAATGGTCACGCCACTGCTGAAAAAGCCTACAGCTAATCCGGAATGCCTGGCTAACTACAGACCAATTTCCCTGCTCCCGGCATTCTCCAAATGCTTAGAGAGACATGTTCATACGGCTTTATCCACCTTTGTCGAAAAGAACTCAGATTTTACATCACTGTATTTAGGCACTTATTTACCCATGTCTTCTTCCATTAATCTTTAGCTATACATATATTACAAATATTTATTTTTCATAAAGACACATATGTCATCAGTGATGTAATATCTGACGTCATCAGCAGAGGATTGCGGTGGCGTGAGTTATAGTTGGCTGCACTAACTATAACGGGGGAATTTCATTGGTTTTTTACGAGTGAAATGTCCAGCTAACTATAACATGTGTGAAACCTATGGTTTTTTAAGTGAATATATATATATATTTATATTTATGTATGTAATCTTCTGTATGTCGTATTAGTTTGTTTCTATTTCCGTATTTCTTTCAGCCCTGACAAAGTTCCTTTTGGAATGAAACGCGTTGGCTGATGCTCAAACCTTATTTTTAAAAAGACATCAATAAATGAATATATATTTTGGAATACATCCGGATCTCTCTCAACTTTATTCTGGTGCACCGTCCTTCAATTTAGGTATCATTATAATGTAATGATAAGGACAGGAACAGCATGCCAGTTGAAGTGTGAGCTGAAGTTTCATACATACCCAAAAGTTCTGTGAAATGTTCATTTGTTTGTGATGAGCGTGAGCCAACTGAACAATTACGTTATCATGACATTCAGAACAAGCCTTTGCAATGCAATAGGTCTCCCATTCATGCGAGTTTGAGCTATTGGCATTGTAAATGACAAAGCCTTATATTTATGTTTTGGGTTTTAAAAAATAAATAAAAGGCATTGTCATTTACAATACTAATAGCTTAAACTCGCAAATGCAAGACCTATAGCATTGCAATAAAGGGCCTTCTAGACCGCTTGTTAGATTGTAAACATCAGAAGAAGAGCCCAGCCTGCGACGTCTTCAAAGTAGTGATAAATAGTGCAGTGAAGAAGATGTGTAAGTGTTGTAAATTACACAGACACTAAGAGGTCTATTAGGATGGTGGGCGGACTCCTGTCTGCCCGCCACCCTAGCGGAGCAGGTACCGCCCGCCAGTGGTGTGGCGGTCCCGCACCGCCAATTAGGATGCGACCGCCACCCTGGTGGCCGTATCCCTCATATATTGCATTGTGGCAGGCGGTGCTGTAAGCAGCACCCGCCACAATGCAATATACTCATGTTGTGCATTGGCATGCACAACATGACAGGCACCCCGCGGTGCCTGCCACCTTGTGTATGCCAATGTTGGGGGGTATCATAGGTACCCCCAAGTGCAGCCCCCCGTAACGGGCCCCAACAGTGAATTCTCGCATGCCTTTCCATGGCGGAGTCTCCGCCATGGAAAGGCATCCAACAGCCGGCATAATAATATGGATGGCAGTGCCTGCAAGGCACTGCCACTATATCATGGGCCTTTTCCGCCCGGTAGGCAATCGTAACGATTGCTTACTGGCGGTAAAGCGGCGGACGGTCTTTCCGTTTGCCGCGGTACCCCCCTCCATGCTAATGTGGCGGGGGGTAAAAGGCCGTCCGGCTGGGTGTTTTGGCTTGTGGATCACCACCGCCCTACAGCACGCCATCCTAATAGACTCCTAAGTGTGAAGTGAGAGTTACATATGATCCAAGCAATAAAAACTAACAAAGCGCTACAACACCTTTCGCTCTGTGATTACACTGTCGCGGCTCAGGAGGAAGAACGAAGGGGGGGTAGTTCCTGTCCACTCCGTGATTTGAGTGTGCAGTGTGGCATTGCGTAATATCACTGCTATCTTTGGCCTTATAAAAAAAACACTCAAGCTGTAGCTGTGGTATTGGTGGTGGCGATACTGGTATCGGTAGTGTTATTGGTGGTGGTAGTATTGTTGGTGGGGCATTGATGGTGGTGGTATTGGTGGTGGTATTAGTGGTGGTACTGGTGGTGGAGGTATTGGTGGTGGTAGTGGTATTAATGGTGGTATTGGTGGTGGTGGTGCTATTGCTAGTGGTATTGGTAGCCGCGGTCCGTGCAGGTAACAGCAGTGGGGCAGTTGGGCCGGGTAAAGGGGGATGTCTAGGGACAATGCCGAGAGAAAATTAAATAAATAATCAATTTTCCCTCTGCATTGTCCCTCGAAACCCCCCTTACAGGGCCCCACCGCTCTTACCTAAATGGACTGCGGCTGCGTATTGGTAGTGGTGGTGGTATTGGCGGTGGTGGCAGTAGTGGTATTGGTAGTGGTGGTATTGGTGGTGGTAGCATTGGTGGTGGTGGTACTTAGGATGGTGGTATTGGTGGTGGTATTGATGGTGATATTGGTGGTGGCATTGGCGGTGGTGGTATTGGTGGTGGTGGTGGTATTGGTGTCGGTAGTGGTGGTGGTATTGGTGGTGGAGGTGGTATTGGTGGTGGTGGTATTGGTGGTGATGGTATTGGTATTGGTGGTGGTGGAATTGGTGATGGTGGTATTAGTGGTAGTGGTGGTATTGGTTGGGGTGCTATTGGTGGTGATAAAACAGGCTATTGAAAACAACCCATCAGGTGGCTTTCGTACCGATGATATGTAACACAGATGTGCTGTTGTCAGCTTCAGCCCATTAGTACAGGATTATGTGCTACATGAAATTCAAATGACTTTCACTAATCCTTTCTAAATCCATTTTAGAAAGGGTGGGGTGGTGGGGGTTGAAACAGACACGAGATAATGCCAGGTTAAAGTGATTGAAAGCAGGCACCCGTGTTACGGGGCGGCTGTGCTGCTTAAAAAACACTCACGCGGTTTCAGCTTAAGCAGCGCATGTCCGGCTTGCAGTAAGAGAAACTCAATAAAGTAAATAGTGCTTACAGACTAAATAACAGGTCCCGTGTAACAACCGAAGTAAAAGGGACAATCGCCATGGGAGGGTACAAATGAAGACAAGGCTGTATTAAGGAGGGACTAACAAACCTATTAACGAATCCAAAGGCAGCATTTACGAAAGACAATGACACAAGCCAATGAAAATTATGGGAGGAGAGTGGGCGTGGCTGCTCTCCCATACTCTACTACAGCAGTCTCACAGAGTGAGCAGCGCTAGGCTCAACCTAAAAATTATGCCTGTGATCACCATGCCCGAAGGTGTGGGAGAGGGTGCTGTTTTAGCAATGATAGTATGAACTTGACAATTTGCATCTAAATACCATGTTAATGCAAAAATTAAAATAACAGTAAATAATACAACAGAAACAGCAATTAATTGCCTCTTCTTATTTGGTAAATCCTTCTGCGCAGTCCCTTGTATTTTCTGTCACTCCATATCAGTATCAATGGTTGTTCAGTCGGCCAAAAGGATGCATCTTCAAATGGACCATATGCCACAGAGTCCTTAATTTACTAACCTCGAGGCACAAGTTAGTCCATTAAGTGTGGCACTCCTGAGCACCTGACTTTTGATGCTTCTTCCGTTCTAAGCACTTTCCTACCTAATTCTTCAATTTTTGTGGACGCACAGCTACAGCGGTTGACCTTGAAGCTGGGGAACCGGGTTGAAGTCTCGGCAGGGACGCTCAACATCCTATGGTTCTGGGCGGAACACATAATCTCCCTGTGCCTAACAAAATTAATGTGTCCATCTGTAATGCAACTAGTGCTCTTGTAAAGCACTCTGATACCTTCGGGTCGAGTTTGCGCTATATAAAGCAATACAAACAAAAAATTGTATTGTAAAACAGCAGGTGTGTCGACTGTTCGTGGGGTAGATGCACCCCAGCTAAGGCACGAGTCGTCTCCTTCTAAAGGTAGCTCTCGCCAGAAGGGGGTGCTCTCTTGACGTTTGACAGATGAATCCAATTCTTGTGCCCATGACACCGAACAGCAGCACTTGTACTGGCCCCTTTCCACCTGGGTTGCTAACTGTTCTTCCTTACAAAGTTCTTGGTCTGCACCTAGTCACTGGGCCTTATGTCATGCGTCTCTCCCTCCAAGGGTGGGAACCAAGTGACTGTGACCTGTTGGCAGATAGCAAATAAGCTATTAGTCAGTTCTTCACAATAATCCAACAAAGCAGAATGCGATAAATCGAGTAACTTAGATGGAGATGCAAATCCATGTACATTTGCCGGCCATCCCATGACTACTTCAAGTGGGGCCAACTTATTTTTTGCAGTGACTGTTGTTCTCATAGAAAATAATGCTAAGGGCAGTGCCTCCACCCAATTCAGTTTAGTGGAAGCACATATTTTGGACAATTTATTCTTCAATGTGGCATTACACCTTTATATTAGACCTGCAACTTCTGAATGGGAAATCAAATGAAACTTCTGACTTATTCCTAGCCCTTTACAAACTAAATCCATTATTTTGTTGCATAAGTGTACCCCATTGTCACTCCAAATACTTCTAAGCAAGACAAATCTCTGGAAATATTCCTGTACTTTCCCAGTGCTCAAGGCGGCATTGTCTTTCAAGGGGAATGCTTAGACCTAATTACTGAAAACGACATACCACAACCAATACATAATTATTTCCATTACTTGGTTGCATCTGTATGAACTCCATTTGAAAACATTCAAAGGGATGTTTGGGCATTCGAAAATGGCCAGGTGGTACAACAATTCCATTCCCTACATTATGTTGGGCACACATAATGCAGTTCCTACAGTAGTTAACTGCAATGTTTCTAATGTTACTGTTTTCCCAGATCTTTGCTATAGTATCTACTATCCCACATGCTTCAATATGTGCCACGCCAAGTGCCATTTGAACCATTGGCAAAACAAACCTGTCAGGTAGTATCCATTTTTGTTTATCTGGGTGCCCCTCCATCCATGCCCCAAAATGTGTGTTAAAAACATAACCCTTTTGTCGCCATGCCTTTTTCTCCTCCTCATCTGCTAATTCTAGCACTTCTTTTACCTCTGCATAAAGATCGAACTTCTTCCCATCATCGTATGTCATTAATACCACATATGTAAATGACTGTTCTGCTAGAGCAGTGTCTTTTGCTGACTGATCTGCGAAGGCATTTCCCTGTCCCACTTTTCTGTCTGCATTACATTTGACAATGGATACCTTCTTTGGTAATGTAATAGCACTCAATAATCTGGTAATGAGCTGTCCATGTTACATTTTCGCTCCGCTAGAGTTGATGAACCCTCTTTCAGCCCAGAGGTTGCCGAAATTATAAGCCACGCCAAAAGCATATTGACTGTCCGTGTAAATATTCACAACTAGTCCTTTCAACAACTCACATGCCCTAATTAAAGCTATTAACTCGGCGGCCTGGACTGACTGTTGTTCTATCATATATGTTTCTATTACAGTGACAATCGCAAAGGCTGCAGAGGTAGTTCCATCCAGCTTCTTTAAACAGGAGCCATCAACAAATGAGGTGCCATCAACAATTTGCATTGGTACATCCACCAGATCCACCCAACCCTTTGTTTCAGTTTCGGTAACAATCACGCAAACATGCTGTACCTCATCCTGTTTTAAAGGATGAGACATCAAAGTGGCTGGATTAAATGTATTTCACCGTTCCAGAGTAACGTTAGCAGCCATTTATATTAGTTCATAATGGGTCAGTCTGGCATCAGTCAGTTGTTGAGTTTTCGTTTTATTCAAGAGAATATCAATAGAATGAGGAACATAGAACGTAACCTCGTGTCCAAGAATAATTGAATCTGCTATTTTTATTGCAGCAGCGGCTGCTGAAATGTTTCTTAGGCAGTTTGGTAGGCCTCTTCCTGCTGGGTCCAATGTTTAGAAAAATAAGCCCATGGTCTATTCTTCTCTCCATGTCAATATAGCCAAAGTGCAACCTTCCTTCTCATGCACAAACAAAGCATTTAGTATAATCAGGTGTACCCAAAGCAGGTGCATCACAAAGAGCATTTTTTTAAACCATAAAGGTGCATTTGTGTGCTGCGCCCCCTACAACTGGATCTTCCACTTTCTTGTGGGTCAGAGAAAACAATGGTTTCGCCAGTAAAGAGAAATTTGGTATCCATTGTCTGCAAAAAGAGACCATACCCAAAAATGCGCAAACATCTTTTTGCGTTTTAGGCTGCGGTATATTTTGGACTGCCCTCATTCTGTCAGGTGAAATCTTTCACCCCCCCTTTGACAGGAGGTGACCTAAATAGGTAACCTCCTGTTGACAATATTGCTGGGGAAACTTTGTGTCTATGCAAAGCCAGAACTGTCAAAACATAATGCGTAGCCTTTTTGCAATGATCTTCAGAATCAGCGGTTATTAAAAAATCATCAACAAATTGCAATAATGTTGTGCCCTGGAGAATTGTGCAATTTCCTGAATGCCTTTTTAGTGCCTGACTATAAATACTTGGGCTTTCAGTGTACCTTTGTGGTGCTCGACAAACGATGTAGGACTTAGCTGGTAAATTAAAACCAGACAGATACTATCTTTGTGTATGGGTATGCTAAAGAATAGTTGTTTTAATTGCTTGTTATTTTATTGTTTTGGAAATGTTTTGATGGTAAATGGTTTTACGAAATGTACGATTGTTGAGCAAACATTGCAGTGGATTGGGTATATGGAGTTATTTCTGTGATCTTGAGAAAGGTGGTGTAAACCGACTGTGATACCATCCAAACGCATTGACACATTAAAGCCTAATCTGTGGAACATGAGGGCATAATAGATAAAAATGTCAAGAATTCCTGTCATGCGAGGGGAGGAAAACGGTAACCAGCGAAAACGGACTACATCTCCCAGGATGCTTAGCGGTTGAGAGGTTATGTAAACAGGAGAGCTGTTACATAACTCAAGGAAAACACGCCCTATAAAGGGAGGAACCGGGAGGTACAACGCTGTCGGATATTGTGTTTACACCGACGTACCTGCTTAGTGAAGAGCAGTGTTCCGGAGTGGTGCTCCAGTAAGGCAAGAACGGAGGTAGGTCGAGTCGTTACTCCCTGGGCCGTGTCTTGCCCCATCGTCACCTGTGAAGGACCCGGAAGCTCTACCGGATAACCATTGAGCTTCGCTTTTTGACTCGGCTGAGTCAAAGCGCAGTGGCGCTTTTGCTGGTTGGAGTCGTAGCTCCCAGCCCGACCAGAGATACAGGGACTGCCAGCTGTAACGCACACCAGGAGGTGTTTGCCGCGTTACAGACTCGGAAGTCCACGGGATCGATCGAGCGGCTGCTCTCGGTTCAGTCTTCTTTGCTTGTGATTGGGGTATCGGTGACGCATCACCAGGAGGTGACTCCGCGTCCCGGTGCAGTCTGAGGAAGAGGTTGAGCGGCTGCTCCCTTCAGGTAGAGACCCCGGCTGGGTGTTTCCCTGACTCCTCGATTCTCCCCAACACTCTTCGTGCCCCTCACAGCCTACCGATTGGCATTGTCGGCCATTTCATTTCTGCCCTCTGTTGGCATACGCCGGGATCGGCGTATATGCAGAGGACGGTTAGGACCATCCGTGCTGTGGGCTGGTAACGTACTTAGCCTGGAGGATTCCAGTGACTATAACCTTTGTTTATTCCTTGTATTATTTTTGCCTTCATTAAAATAACTAAACCTTCACAAGTGGTTGCGTTCTCATTATCGTGTCTGTTAAACGATCCTGAGACGTTCAGGGCGTTACAAAAAAATTGGGAAGTGATCATGTGCCTACCCTAATTGAATTTTCACACAGGTTGGCAGTTCTTGATGACTAAGTGGATTGTCTTATGCTTTCTCTCTTTGTCCTGCATTGTGTTATTTATTAATTCAATTGTATTAATATGATGTCTTTATGTGACATTGTTTTGTGATTACTAAATGAACTAGTTCTCAAATCATTGTACCAGGGGAGAGAGACTTTGACTTGTTTTTAATTAACAATAATTTTAACACAATAAACAATTAAAAAAAAAAAAAAAAAAAAGGTTTTGTGTAGTGGCACTACATATAACATATTTTCAAAAAAAGTGGTATACACCCATGTGGGGTTATATTGGAGGATGAATGGTAGCATGACAAATGTATATTCAGCTGAATATTTTCGCCAGAGGGAATATATATATTTTTTCAGCTCACCCAGGGCACCCAGTGCGCAGCATGAGTACCACGGGGGGAGCCTCAAGGCCCCGCGACCCAGCAGATTTCCTGCCTCCTGCGTGAGCAGGCATTGCTATTGCACACAGGGAGCTGCTCCAAATGCAACTCCCTGTGTACAAGAGCAATAGTTTCATCTCTTTCCCTGCCCGAACGACTGCAGGGAAAGAGATGAAACCTCCGCTTCTAGCGGATGGGAGCATTTTGACAGCTCCCACCCACTGGAACCGGAGTGTTTGCTTTTGCTTGGCGGGAGATGTCAGCTCCCACCAAGCAAAAGCAAACAGCTATGTCATTAGGGGGGCACCCCGGGACATAGCAGGAACTGGCCCCACTCCTTTCTTGTTCACGGGCCACCCCTAGTAAGTGGTGGTCCCTGGTGTCTGTGGGTCCGTGGCCCCCATTAGCTGTTATTAAGCCCCGGAAAGGTGGTTGTGCCTGGGGCTTGTGAGGTCTACACGCTGTCTACACTGTTCCTTTAGCCCCGGGGAGGTTGTGATCTCTGGGGCTAATAAAGCCTCTGGAGGAAGGCCCAGTGCACTCACTCCTGTTTTATAAATAAAGCCATGGTGAGGTGGTGGTCCTCGCGGCTCAATGAGACTCAGGAGGAGGAGCCCCATGCACCACCCTCATTTTAAAAAAAAATGCCCTCGGTACCTGGTCCACCCGGAGGCTCTATTTGGAACAAGCGCAGAGCCCACACTACTTTTTAAAAGAAAAAGTTGCCAGGGAATCGCGCTGGTGGGGTCCCTCCATGATCAGAGCTAAGTGGTCAGGGTATTCCTACCCTGCCACCTTTTCTTAAAACTTTTTTTGTGGGACTCAGCTGAATAGTCCCACAAATATATAGTCAGTTTCCTCTATATATACATGCTTTCCTGTCCTGCATATTTTGGGGCAGTCTGATACTGGTACCATTTTAATTACTTTTCTCACAGTTGTTGTCTTTTACAATACATAGATGGCAATGATTGTCATGCTACATTTGATCGTGTGAATTATTTATCACTATCTGTGTAGTGGGTTCTAATAATATAGCTCTAATGTTGTATGAATGGTCTGTGTTTTGTACCGCTTTGTTCGCCATAAGTTGGCAGGGTATGCTCAGACGTGAGTCCCTTGCTCACTTTGCCACTGGATTCAAGCAAGCCTGGCTGAAGACGGCTGAAATGCCAGAAACCGGTCATAGGAAGCTTGTTTCCGGTCCAGGGAAGGCATGGCTTGGCAGTTCGGGCTGGACTGTTCCCATGAGGTACAGGGTCAGACTGATTTGCATATGGCCATGTCTGAACTGGGGTGGCAGAGTGGGCTAAAAAACGGTGATGGATCAAACCCAGATCTGTTGACTGGGTGTGAGTGTTTGATTGGCTCTGATGCTCCGTCCATCACCACCCCCTTTTGTACCGCTTTGATCTGTGTTTTTATCATTGACCTAGGGTCAGTTCTTGGTCATAAGTTCCACATTTTGGGCTAAGTGCCTCTTTTTTTTGCGGTTTACCTTCCTCTATGTGTTGGTTTAGATCAGTGGCCTTGTCTGCTATTTGTGGTGACGTTCTCTCTATTGGCTAAGTGCCCATCTATTCCTTTCATAGCTGTAAGCTGATGTTAGTCTCCTACTGTGTGAGAGGTATTCATGTTACCTTCCTAAAGGATACACATCATTAGAATATTGTATGTTGATTAGAGTTGTTTGTTTGCTATGTCTATTTGCTGGATGTTTGATGACTCAACTGATTGTAAGGACCTGTGTTATATTAGCTTTGAGTGCGCTGAATTTTAATCAAGTCAGTGCTATGTGCGGTTGATGTTTATATGTGTTTTTTGCAGTATTACCACATATAGGGCTGAGTATCTTGTGAATGGCTATTGTCTCCTATCTGGTGCTTTTATATCAGTAAATGTGTCTATTTTGTTTGTCACCATATTCTATATGTAGGTTGAGTCCTCCATTCCTTCTTATTGATGGTGTTTAACTAATGTTGATTTCCACTAAATGAATAAAATGTGATGATGATACTAATAAAATCCGCCAAAATGCATGTAGAAGATCTGACCAAATCCATACAGGAAACATAGGAAAAAATAGCACACGCACAAGAAAATGGAAGCAAGGTTGGACAAACATGAATCTGATATAGAAGCCAGAAAAGAAAGAAAATACTTGAGGGATGAACAGGATTATCTAAATGGCACAGTCGTCACATTCACAAGATGATTTGATGCTTTAAAAAAAAAAGAAATGCGACAGACTCTAAAATAAAGATAACAATGCCACCAGAGAAAATAAGTGAATCCAACACTGACCATAGTAAGGAAGAAGGACCCTCAGATGGTAAGACAAGGGCTACCCTGTTGAAAGAAATGCAATTAATGTATCTAGATCACCAAACCTCAAATGGAAAGGGCTAAGGATGCAATATAGGTGGAGGCCAAACAACAACATTAGAGCAATATTATTAGAACCGACAACACAGATCATGACAAATAATTCCCACAATCAAATGCAGCATGATCATCATTGCTACCTATGTATTGTAAAAGACAACTGTGTGAAAAGTAAATCTGTATATGTTTATGTTGAAACTACAAACCCCAGAATGCCATAATAGGCAGGACAGGAAAGTATGCATATGTAGATGATACTGACAAGGGACTCGCTAACCGTGAGCAAGACTCGTCAGAGTGGAAACGTGTTGGTGTTTGCTACGCTGAAATAAACCTGTGCTATTTACCGGAGATTGGTGAGCAGCGGCCTTTTTTCAGAAAGTGGTTGTGATATACATAAATATATCAATCAATCAGGGTTTTACATAGCGTGCTACTCACCCGTGAGGGTCTCAAGGAGCTGGGGGGGGGGGGGGCTGCTCCGGATCAGTTGCAGAGCCAGGTCTTGAGGTCCTTCATGAACGTGTACAGGGTCGGGGAGCGTCTGATGTTCACAGGGAGCTCGTTCCAGGTCTTGGCTGCGATGTGGGAGAAGGCTCCCGCCTGTTCTGTTTCTGCGGATGCGGGGGACCTCTGCCAGGGTGAGTTCGGCGGATCAGAGGTTCCTCTTGGGTGCGTGGAAGGATAGTGTCTCGTTGAGGTATTTGGGTCCGATGTTGTTGAGTGATTTGTAGGCGTGGGTGAGGAGTTTGAAGGTGACCCTCTTCTCGACGGGGAGCCAGTGGAGGTCTCGTAGGTGTTGGGTCATGTGTTTGTGACGTGGTGCCCTGAGGATGAGTCTGGCTGCGGCGTTCTGGATGGTTTGGAGTTTGTGTAGAAGGGTTCTGTTGATACCGGCGTATAGGGCGTTGACGTAGTACAGTCTGCCGGTTATGAGTGCGTGGGTGCGACGGTTCT
Source organism: Triturus cristatus (assembly GCF_964204655.1). NCBI lineage: Eukaryota > Metazoa > Chordata > Amphibia > Caudata > Salamandridae > Triturus > Triturus cristatus. Next base: position 1,344,341,822 of record NC_140585.1, read on the forward strand.
TCTGCAGTCAGGGGGATCCATTTGAAAATCTTGCGGAGGATGCGTAGGCAGTTGAAACTGGTGGAGGCGACGGCGTTGATCTGCCAGTTCATGGAAAGGGAGGTGTCGAGGATGATGCAGAGGTTTCGTGCTTGGTCTGTGGGGGTGGGCGGGCTCCTGTGGGCGGCGGGCCACCAGGTGTTTTCCCAGGCGGAGGTGCAGGGTCCGAGGATGAGGACCTCGTTCATCTCAGAGTTGAGCTTCAACAGACTGCCACATTCTTCATTCCTTCCTGGAAGCAGAGTCTGGTGTCTTCGGGCTTCTTCGTGAGTGAGAGGATGAGCTGGGTGTCGTCGGCGTAGGATACAATGCTGAGCCCAGGCTGTCTGACCATGGCGGCGAGGGGGGCCATGTAGATGTTGAAGAGCGTCGGGCTGAGCGATGATCCTTGGGGCACTCCGCAGTTGATATTGGTGGGTTCGGAGAGGAAGGGAGGGAGTCTGATCCTCTGGGTCCGGCAGGAGAGGATGAATTGTATCCAGTCAAGAGTGGTTCCTTGTATCCCCGCGTCGTGAAGTCTGGCTGCAAGTGTGGGATATGAAATGGTGTCAAAGGCTGAAGAGAGGTCCAGAAGGATGAGGGCCGTGTTGTGTCCCTGGTCGAGTAGCATGCGGATGTCGTCAGTGGCGGTGAGGAGGGCGGTCTCGGTGCTGTGGTTGCAGCGGAATCCAGACTGGGAGGTGTCCAGGATGGAGTTCTCTTTGATGAAGGCGGTCAGTTGGGTGTTTACGAGTCTCACGGTGACTTTGGCAGCGAAGGGTAGGAGAGAGATGGGCCGGTAGGTTTTTTGTCCGTTGGATCGGCCGTTGGTTTCTTGAGGAGGGGTATAATCTCCACCTGCTTCCAGTCGTCTGTATATGTACATACATACACATATATACATACATACTTATATATATATATATATCAAGGTTTAAAGTTACGTCTTTTTAAAGCGGACGATCCCACCGTTTGAATGCCTGCATATGATTAAGACTCATTAGAGTTGACACGTGTTATGCTTTTTCTGCCTCAAATAAATGACTGCAACAAGCATGGTTGGTGTGGCCTGTTTCACGCTGCGGAGAGACGCGTGTGTTTTGTGATATATATATATATATATATATATATATATCCAACACACCTCCTCCCAAGGAAAGAGCAGAGGCCACACGGGGGACGAGTTGGTAACACCTTTAATCGAGTTGAGGCGGCATAATGCATTTCGGCCACAGTCGGCCTTCTTCAGTTGCCTTAGTGTTCAGGAGGCATTTGAAACGGATCACTGACGAAATATCGAGAAGGAGAATATCGAATTGCCAAAATATCGAAGGAAAAATATAGAATGCCAAAATATCGAAGCCCTATCTCCAAACAGGTAAGTACAAAAATATAGAATTCAAAATATCGTTGTAAAAAATATAGTTAGTCACAATATCGAATTATTTTAAATGTCTTAAAATTAATGTAAAATTATTGAAATAAAACATATAATTAACTGAAACATACTTAAAAATACTTAAATAACTTTAAAATTAATAAATAATTATTGTAAGTAAAAAATAATAATAATACATATATATTAACGTAATATTAATTTAAAAAATGCAATAATTTTTGCGTAGGATAGCGGGCGGGTAAAATTTACTATTACCACTCCAGTAAGTGCAATAATAGGGAAAGCATTGGATAGCGTAGGGGTAAAAATTAATATTCACGCTCCAGAGTGCAACAGTAGGGAAAGCGTTGGATAGCGGGAGGGTAAAATCTACTATTCCCACTCCAGTGAGTTCAACAGTAGGGAAAGCATTGGATAGCGTAGGGGTAAAAATTACTATTCCCACTCCAAAGAGTGCAACAGTAGGGAAAACGTTGGATAGAGTAGGGCTAAAAATTACTATTCCCACTCCAGAGAGTGCAACAGTAGGGAAAGCGTTGGATAGCGTAGGGGTAAAAATTACTATTCCCACTTCAGAGTGTGCAACAGTAGGGAAAGCGTTGGATAGCGGGAGGGCAAAATTTACTATTCCCACTCCAGTGAGTGCAACAGTAGGGAAAACGTCAGATGGGGTAGGGGTAAAAATTACTATTCCCACTCCAAAGAGTGCAACAGTAGGGAAAGCGTTGGATAGCGTAGGGGTAAAAATTACTATTCCCACTCCAGAGAGTGCAACAGTAGGGAAAGCGTTGGATAGCGTAGGGGTATAAATTACTATTCCCACTCCAAAGAGTGCAACAGTAGGGAAAGCGTTGGATAGCGTAGGGGTAAAAATTACTATTCCCACTCCAGTGAGTGCAACAGTAGGGAAAGCGTTGGCTAGTGGGAGGGTAAAAATTACTATTCCCACTCCAAAAAGTGCAACAGTAGGGAAAGCGTTGGATAGCGTAGGGGTAAAAATTACCATTCCCACTCCAAAGAGTGCAACAGTAGGGAAAGCGTTGGATAGCGTAGGGGTGAAAATTACTATTCCCACTCCAGAGAGTGCAACAGTAGGGAAAGCGTTGGATAGCGTAGGGGTATAAATTACTATTCCCACTCCAAAGAGTGCAACAGTAGGTAAAGCGTTGGATAGCGTAGGGGTAAAAATTACTATTCCCACTCCAGTGAGTGCAACAGTAGGGAAAGCATTGGCTAGTGGGAGGGTAAAAATTACTATTCCCACTCCAAAAAGTGCAACAGTAGGGAAAGCGTTGGATAGCGTAGGGGTAAAAATTACCATTCCCACTCCAAAGAGTGCAACAGTAGGGAAAGCGTTGGATAGCGTAGGGGTAAAAATTACTATTCCCACTCCAGAGAGTGCAACAGTAGGGAAAGCGTTGGATAGCAGGAGGGTGAAATTTACTATTCCCACTCCAGTGAGTGCAACTGTAGGGTAAGCGTTGGATACCGTATGGGTAAAAATTATTATTCCCACTCCAGTGAGTGCAATAGTAGGGAATGCGTTGGATAGCGTAGGGGTAAAAATTACTATTCCCACTCCAGTAAGTGCAATAGTAGAGAAAATAATAATTTAATATTTTATTAAAAATAAATAAATTATTAATACCCCATAAAAATATTAAAATTAATTACCAATCACAAAATATTTAATAATCAAGTTATTATAAATACCAATATTTTTTTATTAATAACCTATTAATAATTAATTAACAACCAATTAATTTTCAATACCAAAAATTAATAAATAAAATTAATACCAATTAATAATTAATTAAGAATAAATTATTTAGCAATATACAAAAATTATTTCAATAATTAATTATTTACAATTAAATTAATTCCCACCATATTCCCCTATAAACCCACAACCCGCTACAAATAATAAATTAATACAATTAACATAATTATCAATTAAACAATACAAATTAATTACCAATTAATACAAATTATTTACCAATTAATAATTAATCAACCAATTAATTTTCAATACCAATTAATAATGACCTAATAACAATTAAATTACTTCCCACCCTATTCCCCTATAAACCCACAACCCGCTACAGAAGTAAAACGCAAAATTTAAATAACAAAATTCATTACTTTAAAAATATTCAAACATACATTCCAAAATTTATACATACTTTTAACACATATACTAACACTTAAAACACTATAAAAAAAATCGATATTTTTAACAACTATATTATGACTGTCGATATTACTTACTTCTATATTATTTAAAATCGATATTTTATTTCTTACCTGATTTTCGATATTCTTCACCACTATATTTTGGCAATTCGATATTCTGTCCATTCTATATTAAAAACTCGATATTCTGTCCTGTCGATATTTTTAATTCGATATTATGTCTGTTTACCATTTGAAACACCTACATTTAAAAGTCCAGCCACTTCCCCATTGGTAGGGACCCGCTCCGTCCCCTTTCCCTAGTGCTTGCTCACCAACCCGCAATACATGGAAACTGCAGGTTCCGGGATGCACCTGTGATCCAGGTAGGTGCTGCAGGGGGGGATGTAAAGTCCCAGTGGAATGGCGGGGTGCAGGGCGAACAATGGTGTGACAAATTGCCAAATTCCTGCTTAAATTAATCTCACAGTGTCTCCTCGGGTCTCCAAACACCGCTTCAGCCCCACATTCCAGGTAGCAATGTAGGCAGAGGCAGGAGTGTTAATACATCCCGCCATACGTATCACCGCCATCTAATGCTCCTGGACGTAGAGGCGGGCCAAGGACTTTCCGATACCTCGGAGCACATTCCAAACCTGCCGAAGCAGCCGCCAGCAATGTCTGTGGCCAACTTGTGGAGCGGGGGCCTCCAAATCACGCGACTGGCAGACGTGAACATATCCAACACACCTCCTCCTAAGGAAAGAGTGGAGGTCACACGGGGACGAGTTGGAAACACCTTTAATCGAGTTGAGGCGGCATAATGCATTTCAGCCACAGTCGGCCTTCTTCAGATGCCTTAGTGTTCAGGAGGCCTTTGAAACACCTAATTTTAAAAGTCCAGCCACCTCCCCATTGGTAGGGACCCGCTCTGTCCCCTTTCCCTAGTGTTTGCCCACCAACCTGCAATACATGGAACCTGCAGGTTCCAGGATGCACATGTGATCCAGGTAGGTGCTGCGGGGGGGGGGGGGGGGAATATATATATATATATATATATTTATATATGTATATATATATATATATATATATATATATTCACTGAAAAAACCATAGGTTTCACACATGTTATAGTTAGCTGGACATTTTACTGATAAAAAACCAATGAAATTCCCCCGTTATAGTTACTGTAGGCAACTATAACTCACGCGACCGCAATCCTCTGCTGATGCTAATACTGTATTTAGACACTTATTTGCCCATGTCTTCTTCCATTAAATTTTAGCTATACATATATTACAAATATTTTTTTTTCATAAAGACACATATGTCATCAGCAGAGGATTACGGTCGCGTGAGTTATAGTTGCCTACAGTAACTATAACGGGGGAATTTCATTGGTTTTTTATCAGTAAAATGTCCAGCTAACTATAACATGTGTGAAACCTATGGTTTTTTCAGTGAATTTGTACGGTTTTTTAAATGCTAAGTTACTTTACGCCATTTGTGGCGTGCGCGCCCACTTAACGCAGTTCGTTCCATGCGCGCACGGTGCGCTTCGCGCACCGTGCGCGCACAGTGAGCACGCGGTGCGCTTCGCGCACCGCGTGCCCACATTACGCTAGATGGGCCATGAACGCACGATGCGCTTCGCGCACCGTGCGCACATGGAGGACATATGATGAGCAAACTCTTAAATCTGCTTTTCATTTATTTTTTTTTATTTTTTTTACCGTACGCTTACCGTAAGCTTACGGTACGCGTACCCCGTGATTTTTTTTAAAATCAATAAATGTTTTTTTTGTACTTTTCTGTCCTTCTTTGACCCCCTTACAAATGTTAGGGGGTCTGTAACTCTCCTCATTGCCCCCTTTCCTTGTTTTCTCTGTTTTTTTTCTGAGTGAAACACACAAAATGGCGGCCGCCGCTTCCTGGTTTCGGCCGATTCGAATGTTTACTAAGATCTATGGGCCAATCAGAATCTCCTTCGCGCACGCCATGTTTCTTCCGTACGCTTACCGTAAGCTTACCGTACGCGTACCCCGTGATTTTTTTTAAAAATCAATAAATGTTTGTTTTGTACTTTACAGTCCTTCTTTGACCCCCTCACAAATGTAAGGGGGTCTGTAACTCTCCTCATTGCCCCCTTTTCTTGTTTTCACTCTTTTTTTTTCAGAGTGAAACACAGAAAATGGCGGCCGCCGCTTCCTGGTTTCGGCCGATTCGAATGTTTACTAAGATCTAAGAGCCAATCAGAATCGCGCTCGCGCACGTCACCGTACGCTTACCGTAAGCGTACGGTAAGCGTACCGTAAGCGGGCTCAGATATATATATTGATTTAAAGGCTATTTTCTCAGAATCTACTGAACAGATTTACACCAAACCTACAAAAGGCACTTCCTTGACCTAGGGACTACCTCTCTGCCAAATTTTGAGTAATTCTGTTCAGCCGTTCGGGCTGTAGCTCGTTCTAAAGGTCCTATGGAAAAATGCATGGGAAAAACGCGTTTTGGGACCCCCCTTTTATCTCAGCCCCCGCTTGACGGATCCCCCCGAGACTTTCAGGGTAGGAGCGGAGCGTAGCGCCCCACCTATTTTGAGAAATTCGCGAGGATTCGTCGACCGGCGCCAAAGTTATTCAAAATAGAATGTTGAGGTTTTCCTATGGAAACGTGGTCCTAACTATAACTACCTACTGGCGACCGCCAGTAGGTAATATATATATATATATATATATATATATATATATATATATATATATATATATATACTTTCTTTGTAGATAAACACACTTAATTCAATAGGAGGAAGCCAAGCTGCTTCAAAAGTTGGAATGTGACATCATTTAGCCATATGAACACCAATAAAGGCGAGGATGCTGAAACGCATCTGTTTGGGCTAATAAGTTACATTCTGAACCAGCTGAGTCCTCCGCCTTTGATGGACAGTTTAAATATGCACTGCCACACGTGCAACGGAGGCCCCCGCTTGGTTAAGTTCAACAGCAGTCAGCAGCAAGTTGGTGAAGTGGATATTGCAGACTGTCAGAACTGCTGATACCCGAGCATGTCACCCCTGCGAACTGGATTAGGACATGACTAAATGTACAGACTCTGGCATCACTAAGACGAGCGTCTGCGGGTAGGTGACAAATGAAAGGGAATATACGGAAGAACGAGGGTTATAAAATGATGTCAATGGTGTGAGAACCGACTGCCATCAGGAGTGTTGAAGAACCTATATGCCCCAAATCATTGTGGAGAAACATCTACTAAATGGACTGATAATATATGGAGAAATGTGACATTTAAAATCTACGTTACAATCACATGTAAAGATGGCGGAGGAGTATATGAAATAATTACGGGGAACTAATTGTCCTTTCTTTGTAGATAAAACATGCCTCATCTAATAGGAAGAAGCCAAGTCACTTTAAAAGTTGGAATATGACACCATTAAGCCATATAAACATTGATAAAGGCGAGAATGACGAAACGTGTCTGTTTGGGCTAATAAATTACATTTTCAACCCACTGAGTGCTCAGCTTTTGAGGGACTATATATAATTATTTCTTGGATGACTGTGGTTACCAATAACACCACACATTGTAAACCAGCACTCTGGAAACAGCAGAATTTATTTACTGATTGTTTATTTCTCATTCAATGTCATGCATACGCTGCCTAAACAAGAACAGGCGACACTTTGGTTTCACAACCTTTGTCTGACCAACAGTGCAATAGTGAAAGTCCTATAGAAATAGAAAAAAGGAAAATTCATTACGAGTAAACGTGGTGAAAAAGCTATTACTTTGGGAAATATAGGATAAGTAAATTGTTTTTCATTGTATATTCACAACAAATCCATTGTCTAGTAATTTATCACATCAGTTACAGAATTAAGCAGAGCACGTATTCCAATTCCATTACAAGTTCATATATTTAGTCCACCTGTGCCTGAGACAAATAATTCTCTTGTTTCAGTTGCATTTATAATCTATTCAGTTGCAGCATTAGTTAGGAGCAGATAATTATATTATATCCAGTCATTCATTGCTGAATGCACAAAATCCCTTGATCTGTGTTTGCCTAAAATGTAGCACTAACCCTTGTTCATCAAAAAGCTTGCCCACTAATCTAACAATGGTATGATTGTTTTCAGTAACTTGAATTTTACGTTATGTCAAAGTGGACTTTCTCTTCCCCTCATTGCTTACACTATGTAAAACATGTTCCCAATCCCAAAGTTTATGGTTTATTTCAAATGACAGGTGTATTCTATTGTAAAAGTCCATCATGGTAACATAATTAAATAACAGCAGCTCCACATGATATACTTTCCATGTACAGATTTTATTGGAAAAATATACAGAACATGTGGCAACATTGCCCAGATTAATAAATGACCTTTGTATTTAGGAGTAACTTTGTGTGCAGGTGACAGTTGACTACTGGTGTGCAATATGTTCCAGACACGTTTTTTGGTTCTGCAGAAAACGTTTCCAACAGGGCAAAGATTCTTCATAGAAGATACTAAGTACTGTAAGCAGGCTTGAGTATTTTGACAGAATTGTCTTAGCATAACAATTTCTACGTAAGACAGAAGACTGTGTGCTTCGGGTACTAACATGTGATTGATTAGCTTCAGGAAGTGGGCTATCTGTAAGGTTTTCACCACAGTATGAAGACTGCAGGTAGTATGACCTTTAGCACCTTCCGACATTATGTATTTTAATAAATAGTGTCTCTTTGGACAAGTTTTAAATAGAATGAACACTGTTCTTCGCAGATACTAGCTCAAGAGAACGAACACTGTTCTTCGCAGATACTAGCTCTCAGTGTGCAGACAGTGTGGTATAGACTAAATTCTGTCAATAGAGTAAACCCTGTTTACAGTACCCACTTTTCAACTCATATCCATTTAATTTATCACTGTAGATTTAGTGACTGTGAAGGGTTTGATACAGGTAAAGGCTGTCCATAGTAGGGCATTAGTTATGTAATAGAAGTTGAGTATATGGGGGAACTTGGGCCTGTATGTACTAAAGCATTTTTCCATAGACACAGTAGGAGTAAAAACCTTTGATGCATCTGGCCCTGGACTTTGTCTGAACAGTTGTATACTGATTAAACACCTTGTGCAGTAGGGGTTACCGTCTATCTGTGGTTCATCGTTGATGTGAACTCAGCTACCTATGAAATCTATGGTATAGTGCTAATAATGTTGCACATAACACCAGCTGGCTTCACCTAAAGGAGGTGTACGTGTCATGGAATTAATTATGCTTCATATTATTCTGAGATATTTTGTACTTACAGACCTTTAATACGATACTCGTTTATGAGCAATGTTTATAAAAGTAGGTTAGATGATGTCATCACTGATGTCATAAATTACATCATAAAACATGTCATGAGTGATGAAATATATGAAGTCATAAGGAGTGCATGGTTCTGCAAACTATAACTGGTGAAAGTTATCTATTCAACTAACTATAACATCACTTTAACGTTTGGCTTTTCAGTGAATGTCTATTTTAAAAAAAAATTAAAGTAAAATATAATAATTCCTAACTATAATGTCACTTTAACCTTTGTTTGTTTCCAGTGAATTCTTTTTTAAATGTAAAGTAATAATTTATTATCATATGTACAGCTAACCCCCGCGTGAATGGCCTTTAGTCGGAAATTATGTGGCATTGGTTGCAAGGCCTGGCTTGCAGCCAGTCCCTGCGTCCCTCCCCACCGCAGGCAGCCAACCCAACGCTACAATTGGCCTTTAGACATGCACTTCAGGGGGTTGGCCACAGGACCTGGTCTGTGGTCAAGTCATGTGTTCAATCATCCCCAGAGCAAGCCAACCCCACGTGGCCTTGCCTCTGATGGTGAGTGGCACGGAGTTGGCCGTAGGAATTCAGGCCATATGTCCAACCTGCTGTAGACAGCCGACCATACACTTCAGAGGGTTGGCCACAGGTCTTGGGGTAGCCAGGGTCTGTGCCTAACCATACCTAGAGGCAGTCAACCCCACCCCGTGCATGGCCTTTGCAGCCAGCCCCTGCGTCCAACTCCAGGTAGGCACCCAACCACATGCTGCACACGGCCTTTGGCAGTGCGGGTGTTGGCCACAGGGACTGTGCCCAACCCCACTGCAGGCATGCAACCCCAGGCAGGCTGCCAAGGCTTAGCATGGCCTTTGGCATGCGTGGCATAGGGTTGGTATTTGGGCCACAGAGACCCCATTACCGGGGCAATTTATTTAAGGGGAGGTGGGCATATGGCCCCCCTTCCTGAGCCATTTTAGGCCGCAGCGACCCCATATCCGGGATCACATTTTTTTTTTATAGGAGCAGTGGGCCACTCTGACCCCTCCCGAGCATTATTAGATCCCGGGACCCCCATCCACCAGTGCAAGTTTCCATAAAAAAGGGAGGGGGCCATTCGACACTCTCCTTGAGCCTTATTAAGCCACAAGGACCCCATACCTGGGCAACATTGAATTTAAAAAAGGAGAGGGGCCACAGTGGCACCCCTCCCCAAGCCTCATTAGGATGCAATTGTCTGGGGCCAAGTGAAACAAAAACGGGGAAGAGGGCCACCCGGTCCCCCTCTTGGAGCCTTCTCGGGCACTGGTGACCCCAAACACTGAGGCCTCTCTTTATTATATAGGAGTGCCGCGATGACCACCTGTCGTACCCACCAAGCAATACATTGGGGGCAGGTCCCAGGGCCCATACCGTCTCCCAGCATAGTGTGGGAGCCAGCATTGCTCTCACCCAGAAGGAGCAGCTATCTATGCTTGCTCCTTCTCTGGGAGGGAGCAATATGTTTAATATTTCCCTGTTCGCAGAAGTGACGGCAGGGAAACAGAACAGAAGTCTGCTCCCAGTTGGTGGGAGCATGTTTAAATCTCCCGCCGGCTGGGAGCAGACTTGCCTCCTCTGCAATCACTACTGCAGGCAGGGAAGGCATGTTTTATCATGTTTGGCAGAGCCAACGCATATTTACCTGTCCGAGGTTGTGATGTCATAAATTATGTAATAGAACACGTCATGAGTGATGTAATATGTGTGGTCATAAACAGTGTAAGGGTTCAAGCTGGAGAATTTCTGTGTTTTTAGTTCAAAATGTTAACGTTGAAACTGACATATTCTGGATAGATTTATATATATATTATATATAGAACACACACGAGCCATAAGAAATCGGGATGTAACGTATCCCGTTGCAAGACATTTTCAAGCGCATCATAATTTTAATAGTGACTTATTGACCTTCTTTGCACTGGATCATGTGCCTGTGAATCTAAGAGGAAGGGATAGAGTAACTAAGTTAAGAAGGCTGGAGTCGAGGTACATTATAGCTCTTGGTACAAAGACCCCCGGTGGGCTTAATAGTAATGAAGAACTTACAGTGCATCAAGGGTAGAGGGCTCTCTCCCCTATAGAAGCAGTTACCCCTGGGACTTGTTACTCTATCATATTTATAGATATGGATATATCTTATAAATGAATTCGGATTTGTATGCTATAATTTGATGTTGAAATATAACTGATGAGGATTTGAGAAATATGATGAATTTAACTCCTTTGTATATAATAATAATAATTGTTTCCTGTTTCTTTTGACACCAAAGGATATATTCTAATTAAATTGATATTTTTCACTTTTGCGGGGTTTAGAGAAGGACCGTATATGATAATTGGTCAATAGCGCTTGAGCCCATTTAGGGCTGAATTGGTTTGATAACAGATGTGTTCAGATAGTTCCGTGCATGAGTATTAAAGCATGCGGGACCACTGGCCCATTTAGGGCGTGATGTGGTGACTGTTTGCATCTATTTAGATGAATTACTATTACAACAAATTGTTTAAGTGCAAACAGTCGTTGGACTATGCCGATCTCGGGTAATTTACCTGTGGCATTTTTCTGTAAATCGCCAATGTTATGATTTATAGGACATTTAAATATGGCGCTAGGAGTAATATGAATGAATTGGTCCTATGTCTATGTTGATAACAGGAAATGTGGTCACATGTAAACATAAAATATGGCCGTTTCTGGCGCGCCCTCATACCATCGAGGAAGCCGTTTGCCGAAACGCGTCTGGTGCGTTGTGAGTCAGAATAAATCTATTGACTCTCCCCCGCAAGTGCTGTATCTTTTCTGAAGTGGAGAGGAGGCGTGCAGAGATAATATTGGTGGGAGCACCCCCTGCCGTACAGCACCCGTTCGTGAGTGCGAGAATTTGGTGCAAGTGAAGCGAATATATATCTATCTATCTCTCTCTTTCTCTCTGCTGGCACTTGAGATTCCTCCCCGCCGGACACAGACGGCCTTTTAAAGTGGCATAGTGCATTGTGATTCGTGCAAAAAATGTAGACAGGTATCGACATAGAAGAAATACTTTCTGAAATAATTTACATTCTGTAAATACCAGTTTGTCGCATTAATGCATTTGTTGCACTGGGCTTGATAAAAGGTTAAACATCATCAACAATTGCATAATTAAATAAATACATATAAAATCTATAAATAGTTAAATAACCATTAATTGCATAAAATCTGTTGATCTAAAATAGTTTTGTAAAACCTTATTAATTATCATCCCTTGGGGATAGCCATTTATTTTATAATGCTGTCCTCCAATCATGCTCATAATTTGCTGTGTAAAATACATTAACATTAAATATGTGCATATATGCAATGCGCAAACTGACAATGTCCCTTGGTATTTACTGTTTCCTATGACCAGTTCTTTTGTTGGTCCATATTCTTGGTCCAAAGTGCAAAATGTGCAAAAAAGTGTAAGTGCCTTAGTGCTTAAATATTGAAAAATATTTTCCTGTTGTACAATTACATTATTCATTGTACCTGTTAATATTGTATCTGTTAAAATAAAATATTCGTATCTAGATGGTGATTATCAATAAGCCATCAGATCTGCCAGAATCACTGTTTAAATACCATACGATCCCTATTCTATAATCTCACTTTATATATATGGGTAAATGTGTACAAATTCAAAATAAATCTTCTTTCTTTTATCCTGTATATTCATGATTTCTTTGAAATTTCTTGTTGCAGCTATCTCGTGTTGGACAGGTCACATATGGATAAATATTAAATATAAATAACATAAAACATCTGATAGAAACCCTTCTGACTTATGTATACCAGTGCAGATTGTTATATTTGGGTTACTAAAGACAGGTGTCCAAATCTTCTGCTGTGTTCAGACCCCCTGGGTACTTGGAATCCATTTCAAGGATATACCTAGTTTCAAGTCTGCGTAGCTTAGCCTCCCTATTTCCTCCTCTTCTGCTGGGAGGAACAGAGTCTATAAGGAAATATTTTAATTCTTGAGTCCTTGAATTATAGTATTCCTTGAAATGTCTTGCCACTGGGTATGTATTGCCCTGGTTTGTAATAGCTCTAATTTGCTGAAGTACACATTTATGTGCTTCAAGTTTGTACTTCCAATGTATTGTAGCCCACAAGGACACACCAATACATAGATCATATACACGGTTTTACATGTCAGGAGTTTGCTGATTTTATTTTCCACGGGACTAAAGGGGATTGAATATGTAGTTTTGTTTATCCCTTGTTGACATGCTTTGCATGTCTTACATCTGAAAAACCCCTTGTGAGACTTGAGCCAACTGCAACTTTCAATCAATTCAGGGCTTGTTTTTACTAGTTTAGTCCTCATAGAGGGCGTCCTCCTGTGGGTAATAGTAACCTTTTGTGATAACGTGTGTCCTATCACTGGATCCCCCAATACTAACGGACAGTTCTGTGTAATAATACTTCGTAATTCCTTATGTTGCCTACTGTATTCCATGATTATCCTGAAATCATCTGTTTTAGATTTGACTCAAGTGGCCTGTGATACATGTTGTTCTTGCTGACTTACTTGTTTCTCTGGTTTGTTCTTGATCAGCTCTAATCTATCAGGAATCATGGATTTGACTATAGCCCCATTGGTAGCTTTGAGTGAATATCCCCTTTCTAGGAACCTGGCGTTACTTTCTTCTTTGGCCCCTATGAGAGATTCTAGGTTACTGTTCACCCTCCTCAGTCTCAGCATTTCCCCATGGGGGATGCTGTTTATTAAATGTCTTGGGTGGGCACTGCTGGCATGTAAAGTAGAATTGCCCACTGTTTCTTTACGATACAGTTTAGTATCAATAATGTTGTTATGACGGTCACCTGGATGTCTAGAAAATTGACTGTGGTTTCACTTATTGTGGCAGTAAAGTGTAAGTTTAATGTTTTCACATTGAGTTAATAAACTCCTACACTTCCTGATGTGTGCCTTTCCAGATGATAAACAAATCGTCTATGAAACGGAACCATAATATGATGTTATTTTGTATGCAATCACTGTATTCGGTTGCGAGTACCAGCTCCTTCCACCAACCCATGTGCAAACACGCATAGCTGGGGGAGAAGCTGGCACCCATGGCTACTCCTCATATTTGTTGAAAGTGTATATTGTTAAACATGAAAACATTATTTTCTAGACAATATTCAACCATTTCTACCAACATCTGATGGTGCTGTGAGAATGGATCCGATCTTTTGGATAAATAATGTTTCAATGCCGTAATGCAGTCAACGTGCCTAATGCTGGTATACAGTGATGTGACATCAAGCGCTATTAACAAATAATCACTTTGCCAATTGCAGTCTCTCAATTTGTTTAGAAAATCACTGGTATCTCGTACATAGGAAGGTAAAGATTGGACATTTCCTTGCAAATAATAGTCTACATATTGTGACGTGTGTTCTAAAAGTCCATCACGTGCGGATATGATTGGTCTCCCCAGTGGTTTGCACGCTTCCTTATGAATCTTGGGGATAAAGTAGATCAATGGAGTGGTAGGATGTTCATTTTTCAAGAATTTGTATTCGTCCATAGCTATTAATCCTTTAGCTCTCCAAGATGATAGTTTGGTATAATATGCTTTGTATATTGCTTTGAGATAAGATCCATTTCTTTTGATGTAACATGTTTGGTCATTCAGTTGCAATAAAGCCTCTTTGGTATAATCCTCTTTAGCCCAGATCACAATATTTCCTCCCTTGTCGGAGTTTCTGATGACTATTGAAGCTTCATTCTCAAGTCTTTTCATCAGGGTATGATATTCCATATTTCGTCTGTTATATTTTCTTCTGGTATTCAATACCGCATGATTCAACTGTTTGATCTGTGCTACGACATGCTCGTTGAAGATATCAATCGAGTCTCGCAAGTTGGTTGGATTAAATGTAGACTTAACTCTGAATGGGGATGGTACCATTGGCTCTCTGGATGATGTTGCTTTTGGGACCACATCTACATTTTTGTCTAGTGTGAACTCCTGTGTACGTGATGTATGTCCCTCAGTCCATAATTCCTGTAAATCCATCAATAGGGCCATAGCATCCACAGATATATTCGTAGAGCTGAGTTGAACTGCTCTTTCCCTTAATAATGATGGTTCTTTCAATGATTCCTTGTTGAGTAACTTATGATGTTTCTTAGGTTTTAGCTTCCTTATACAGCGATATACATCCATCCTCGTTTTGGAATAATTAAAATTGCTTTCTGGGAAATATGAAAGTCCCAAACTGAGTATCTGTTCCTTCGCCTTAATTAAATTTATCTTTGCAAGGTTAATGATAGTTTTGTTGGATTTCATGTTAACATTTACCTTGGCTTCTATCTTCCTGTCAAATGCCTCCTGGGGTTTGTGGTGTTTCCTGCTTCCTTACGCCTCTGCCTACGTTTGTAGTTCCTGTAGCTTGAGTTCTGGCTGGTTAATTTATTGGGCGGACTGTTTGTCTCAATCCATGCATAAAAAATTCAACTCTTCACCGGGGGCAAGTTTGTTCTGTGAGGAACTATCCCCTTTGTTCCTCAATTCGCAGTCTGAACCACTGTCTGGCACTGAACTCAGGTCGGAATTAGATGCCTGCAATGCTTGTTTCCTGTTCTGTGATGTACTTTCGTATACCTGAAAGATTTCAATCGATGTGTGATGTATCCCCACTTCAAAATGGAGGGCATTCACCTTCTATGGGATATTCTGCTGCCCAATGATTGGTTGGTAAGGCTTGACATAAAGAACGCCTACCTCACCATTCCCATTTTTCCTCCTCACAGACATTTCCTACAGTTCGAGTTTTTAGAGTTCACCACGGTGCCACAGCCGGCCATAGAATGGCTGTGTGCACGGGCAGTTCGACTGATAGTGCATCTGGACAACATTGTCCTAATGCACCAGGAAAAATCCACTTTAGTCTCACAACTTCAGAAGACCCAAACTCTTCTGCAGAGACTCGGGCTCATAGTGAACGCTCGGAAATCGGAATTTATTCCAGCACAACAAATGATTTACTTGGGATTCAAAGTCAACACAGCGCAACAGTTCCTCCGCCTACCCCAGAAGAAGATACTTCTGATTCACAAGGAGTTAAGCAGAACAGTGTACAAGGAGAACATTTCCCTTCGTCATCCGGCCAGGGTTGTAGGCCTCCTGTCCTTGTCGATCCAAGTGATCTTCCCGGGGCCATTGTATTACTGGGCCCTGCAACGCCTGAAGGCACGGCATCTCTGGAGAGGTCTGTTGTATGCACAGGAGGTGTCTCTGTCGCCGGGAGACCGGACAGAACTTAGTTGGTGGCTCTATCACATGCAGGCCTGGAATGGCAGAGCCATCTTCAGGTCAGCCCTGGAGTTGGTCATCGAGTCTAATGCCAGTCGGCTGTGGAGATATTTCCACAAGAGGGCAGTGGTCAGAGTGTGAGGAGGTTCTGCACATAAACTGCCTGAAACTCCTTGCAGACTCCTTTGCGGTGAGGAGTCTAGCGGCTAGCAAAGTTTCTTTTGCCATACGACAGATGATGGACAACATCTCGGCAGTGACATATATAAACCGCTTAGGGGGCAACAGGTCCAAGGAACTGGCGGATTTAGTCAGGGACTTCTGGAACTATTGTCTGTAGTACAAGTTGTCAGAAACGGCAGAGTACCTAGCGGGGAGACTCAACCAGTCCGCAGATTTGCAATCCAGACATCTGAAGGATTACAGTGCTTGGAAGCTGGATCCCTCTCTGTCCGTTTCAAGATAGTTGCCAGTGTAATGATGTAGGTACACTGGTAGTAGATTGATGAAAGGAGGTTTATTCAACAAGTAGAAGCAAGCAGGTGAAAATGTACGTCCTGTCCACACGGAGCAACTGAAACAAAGGAATCAAGTGTACACTCAAGGGAACCAACTCTCTAGAACCAAGAACATGATGACACGCAGGTCATTCTTGGTGAGGGAGAATGTGATGATGCGTAAGACATGGTGAGACTGAAGTAGGAGGAAATGTAAGATCATTACAGCCACCCAAGGTCGTGGGATGTCAGATGCAGGGGTGTCTTTAGGCGTCAGGTTTTCTTACCAGC
Organism: Triturus cristatus; assembly: GCF_964204655.1. NCBI lineage: Eukaryota > Metazoa > Chordata > Amphibia > Caudata > Salamandridae > Triturus > Triturus cristatus. The sequence goes on from NC_140585.1 coordinate 1,344,358,856, forward strand.
TCCAGTTGCGGTCAGGGGGATCCTCTAGAAAGGGGCTGCAGGCGTCGACTGGAGGCAGGTCAGAGATAAGATCTAAGGTCAGCATCCCCGGGTAGACCTCCTCGTGGTGTTGAGCCACTCAAACTAGGGACGTGGGCATTCGGCAGAGTGAGGCAGACTTGCGAATTTAGCCAGAACCAGAGTCTGAGGGTGAGCAAATCCGGTGCTCACAGGAGACAAAGTCTTGGTTTTGGAAGGCAGGGAAGGTTCTTCGGGTTCTTGAGGGCTGCTGGCTGCAGAACACACCAGGATTTTGCTGGAGTAGGTTTGAGGTGGGGACAGGCCGGTAGTGCTGGGACCAAGTCAGTGGGCGTCCCCAGTTCACCATGGCTTCTTCGGTCCGTCTTCTCTTCTTCTGGTTGGTTCTTGTCTGAGGAGGCATGGTTCAGGGTTGCCGCAAAATACTAGATTATGGGGCGTTACAGCTAATGGGTCCCTTCCTTGTGGTGGGTACACCCCCTATTACGCCACCCTCCAGTTGGAGTTGGGCATACATCTCTCTCTGGTTGCTGGGTCCCCCCATCTGAAAGATGGCGGGGACTGAGACTTGTGCTTCACCTTGCCTCCCCATATGAGGGGCGGGGTTGGCAAAGGTGGGCACGCCTCCTTTCCTCACTTGGTTTACCCACTGATTCGCCCTCACAAAGCTGGGGTCAGACCCGGTGGGGGTCAGTTGCTGGAAGCACCAAATGGCTGGTGTAGCTCACAAAGCCTTTGAAGCTTCCCGTTCGTGGACCCTGCCCATCCTGGGGGAGGAGGCTGGCACCTCGTGCCAGGATGTGCATGGTTTCAGATCCCCGAGAGCAGCAGGCTCTAGACCCAGGGGTCCAGAAACATGTCTGGAGGTTGCAACTGGCGAGCAGCCACTCAGCCAGGAGTTAGGTTGTTTTTCAGGGGGCATCTCTAAGGTGCTGTCCAAGTCCATTTTTCATTAAATCCCACACTGGCATCAGTGTGGGTTTAATTTGTTGAGAAGTTTGATACCAAACTTCCCAGTTTTCAGTAAAGCCATTATGGTGCTATGGATTTCATAATGACAAACTCCCAGCACCATATACTCTTAATGGCATTACTGTACTTCTACAATGTCTACAAATTGGTTTAGACACTGTTTGGGTACAGGGCTCATGGTCCTGTACCCTCACCACTGGTATAGTGCACCCAGCTAGAGAGGTGGCTGACCTATGCCAGGGCAGTGGATTGTAGACACGGCACACAGGGATGTGTGCCATGTTGACTCTTCACTTTGTTCTGCACCGAAGCACGCAGCCTGCAATGGCAGTTTGTATGTGTGTAAAGGTACAGGGCCTCTAAGAGTGGAATAATAAGTGCAGCAGCCCTTAGAGGCCTTTCCTGGCCACAGTGCCCTTGGTACCTATGGTACCATTTACAAGGGTTTGACGTTGCCTAGGAATGCCAATTGGATTTTGTATTTATGCAGTTTAGGGAAAAAATCTAGGCCCTGGGTACCTAGTTGGCAGGAATCCAGGGCACACACAGTCAAAGTACATCTACAGTTTGGCAAAAAGTTGGGGCAACCATGCAAAAAGAGAGCATTTTCTTACACTCCACAGTTCAGAATCTCCTTGGAGATAGACCGGCTTAATCCACACTCTGACGTTCTGCAAGTAAGGACCGAAACTAGGCCTAGAACAATACTGCACACTTAAACAACTTACTCTTCTAGCCAAAAACGAGTGCTACATACACTTTCCAAACACAGTTTAAACACTACCAGCAGACTACTGCAGTCTCAGAGAACTAGGTGCCCAATGAGTCCCTTCTTAGGCTAAAAGTGAAAATGTTCTGGTACACTACATAATCCATTATCATCCTGCATCAATTTGTTGCACTGGTTGACTAACTTTAAATATAAATTAAAATATCTTGCTAGTTTAGTAGGTAGGTTTTCCATGACATTAAAAGCATTAATAGGGGAGTGTGGCCAAGGAGGCCAACATGGCGGTCACACTGTAGTGCAGCTCTGTGCTGAAACCACTTTTATCCAACCTTAATCCGGACTATCAACCGTTGTCCGTGATTCACGACGCGCTTAAGGCCCCTGAGCGAGGTGTGATACCCTTTCCTGCTCCCCCACGGCTGCTGTGGCGGACCCTGGGACCTGGTGTGGTGTTGGGCAAGAGACTGGCCCTGCTCCCACGTGATGTGCGGCAAAGTGCGGTGCTCCAGTGCTTAATTTGTGCAGGTGCTTTCCACTGCTTAGCACCGGCACTTATATATCGGGGCTGGGTCTACACTGCCAACTCCTCACATCAACGACTCGGCTGCACTCACTGCAAGTGCAGTCAAATTTCAAAGGTAATATAATTGACTGACTCACTGCTGTGTTTTTCAAACACTGTTACAGTCTTCCGAGTCCCCTGGTGAAGAAGAGAGGTGCTGTGCTGAGAGCGTCGATAATAAATCCTCCATATGCATGCAAATTTGCTTTCGGTTCAGTGCTACCGGTGGGCGAGCCACTGATTGGGCAGTATTTGATCCTGTGGGGGTAAAACTGCGGCAGCCTGCGTAACCTTTTTTTCAAATTAAATTCCACGCCCTGGCACATGCGCTCCACATGAGTAACTGCCAGTTGAGCGCGACTTCGTGGTGGGCACTTGTATTTGAAGCAGCAGCAGACCTCTTAATAAAGGCAGTGCCATCAGTAAAGTAAACAAGTATGTAAAAAACAAATGAACTCTGCTTTTTCATGAGCGCGGTGGCGATTTCAAAACGGACTTGGTATAAACCGAGGCACGAGCAATCATGCCACCGGCGTCGGGTGGGGCATCGTGTGGAGGAGCACTAGTAAGGATAGGACGCTGGAAGGGCAGGGCCTTGCCCTTAACCCCTTTCTGTCTAATAATGTTAGACTTACTTGACTCAAATGAAATGAAACGCTGTTTTGAAATGTAATGCTGTTTTGAAATGAAATGCTTTTTTCCGTGCATTTAATCTCTTCCCGAATCCGGATATTTCTTTCTATCCTACATCATCATGCCTCGTGGCTCAGGTTGTTTGTGCATGCAGTGGTGGCCCCTGCTGTGCGAACTTGTGCCAGTCCCCCATCTCTCTCTAAGCCGCTCTGCCTTCATCGCACGATGTGAATGTTCTATAGCGCTTCTCTCCTCAGCTTTTCCATCACCTTTCCGCTGCCCTTGTCCCTGTGTAGCCTTATGAACTTCGCTGTTGTAGCTCTTGGAAGGCTATATCCCAATCAATCGGATTATCTTCAGTCAATTAGTGCAAAGATTATCACAGAACTCAAGAAGCCTTCACTACGTCCTCAAACAAGTAAACCCTGGCAGAACAAGAGCGAGAAACACAAATAAGGGGAGCCGGTGAGATTTTAGAAACAACCTGTGGAAAGTACGGTTGTCACTTGGAGGGAGAAAATAAAGCAGCATAGATATAAAAGTAAACCGATGTGCAATGAAGAAAACATTGTATACGTTTCATTTGAGAGGTACATCTCAACTTTGTTAACTTGGGTCAAAAGGAACTAGAGATATTTTCATCACAGCTATGCAACTCGACAATGTTTCATGTTTTGGGTATCAACTTGCACAATGCACTGCTCATGTTATCCTGTGAGCTTAGAATTTTGTTTACAGCAACAGAGTAAGGTAGATTATTGTTGACTGGGAATACACAACTGCCTATTTACAAGGTGGGCGTTATATTATGATCTCTGTGGAAACGGCTTCCGGCATGGTAATTCCAAGAAACATTCAAAGTAATTCAGGGATTACCGTAACATGAATAATTTTCTCTTGGCAAATTTTGGAGGGTCAAACCAGCCGAAATTTACAGACCGAAATCTGCTGTAAATTTTGTTATATGCAGAATTCAGTGAAGAAATAGGACTCTGTGACTAACTCCTCATTTTCAAGAGGAAAACTTAGAGTTTAAAACATTTACCACACCTCATTAGTACTACCCCCTGGAAATCCGTAATTTATCGGGTATTGTACATTCCTGATCATTTCCCCTCACCACTCGATCAGGGCCAAAGAATCACCCTCTGACTGTTTTACTCATGTTGTTCCCATGTCTCTACCTATGGAGTTCCGTTGCGGTCTACAATATTGCATTTTAAGAATGTATAATTCCAGAATTATGTTGACATCATGCGCTTCAGCTAAATGAGTTACCGAGAATCATACTAGCAAGTATGAACTTCAATAAATGACTTTTAGTAGCTGTCAAGTACATTTATATAACAAACTTAAAATCTGTCTGTCAAAATAAAGATTATGGAGGTGGTCACGTTTAATCTGACTTTCATCAATGGACTTCAGCCCTTCCTCGGTGCATGTTGTCAAGACAAAAGAGTGCCTTTTGATTGTAATGAGAACATAAAAAGCAAGGTGAGAATTCTCGCTGCAAGGTGGACCCCGTGCAAGGCTCTAACCCATGGTATTCCAAAGATTGTAGAAGGAACAGTGACCTTGTCAAAAGCCCTAAGGAAACAAGATAGCAATTTAATTAAAAGGGCGAGACGCGACTATTCTAGATCTTTGATAGTCGCCAAACGTAATTGGGAGGAAATGCACTGGCAGGAACTAAAAGAGGCGGCATTAAATCGAAACTCAACGGTTTTTTGGGACCTCCTTAATAGAGGCAAACGGGCCAAAATGGCAAGTATCCCAAACCATATAACGGAGCTGCAATGGTATAACCATTTCTCTGCTATATATGCGGGAGATACTGTCTCTGCAGTCCCTGTGGCGGATGATTCGCCCCCTGCCGTAAATTTCCCAGCTGAGACTAACTTTGGGACCCAAGAAGTCATCCTGGCTATCAAAAGTATTGCGCCTGGTAAGGCGGCAGGCCCAGATGGCCTACCAGGTGATCTTCTTCTACACGATCCAATCCCCTGGGCTTCTTTTATTTCTGTTGTCATGAACGCTATAGCTAAGGGTTCTATAGTACCTGAGTCATGTAAAGCTGCAGTGGTGATTCCCATTTATAAAAAGGGCAATAGGGAGGACCCTGCCAACTATAGACCTATTAGTCTAATTGACGTGATACAGAAAGTGGTTGGCAGGGTTCTCCTTATGAGATTGAGGTGTTGGATTGAGAATAGGAATGTTTTATCGCATTTTCAAACAGGTTTTAGACAAAAGGTAGGAACTATGGATCAAGTTTTTACATTTTTTATGATATACTGGAAAGCGGTAGTTTTAGGCAAAGGTACTTTATATTTAGCTTTTATAGACTTAAAGTCTGCTTTCGATTTAATTCCCCGTCAAAGACTGTGGCAGGTTTTATTCCAATTAGGTGTCCCTCAAGAGATCCTTGCCTTTTTAAAGCTTCTCCATGAGAATAACCATGCTAACGTTAGATGGGGTGCCCAGGGCCAGCTCACAGGGAGTGTCGCGGTGAACAGGGGGGTTCACCAGGGCTGTGTTTTAGCCCCCACCCTGTTCTCTTTATATATCAACGGGGTGGTGGATCTCCTCAGAGAGGTCTCAGCTGATGCTCCAGTCCTGGCTGGCGAAAAAGTTCCCACTCTCCTGTTCGCCGATGACACTCTCCTGATTTCCAAAACCCCGGCTGGCCTACAATTTTTTTTAAATAGGTTTGATTCCTTTTGCAAGTCCCATGGTCTCATCATAAATACAGAGAAAACCAAATTAATGGTTATTAATCCTCCGAGACGTTTTAGATATGCCTTTAGTCTGGATGGCACACCGCTAGACATCGTGGATTCCTTCGACTATCTAGGCATACGCATTGTAAAAGGGATGAAGTGGAGCTCGCACCTGACCAAGATGCTCCTATGCCACAAGAGGGTATCTGGTGCCATTATTAGAGAACAACATCTCTCTACTAGCCGACCAGTGGCACCGGCCCTTGTGGTATATGAAGCACAGGCAATATCTAGCTCTATGTATGGGGCAGAAATTTGGGGTTATGAAAATATCCATGACCTGGTCATGTCCGAGAACAAATTTATGAGGAATCTTATTTCTGTCCCCACTTCATCACCACTAAAACCCTTGTTTTATGATTTAGGCAGACACTCCATTCAGGACATTGCTCGCCTCCGACCTGTACTATTCTGGGCAAGACTCCAACGGACACCTGAACTTGCCAAATATGCTGCAGGCTTAAGTGAACTTATATTAGCGGACACTGGGAGGAGGTTAAAATGGATTTCCCATGTTAAACAAATGCTGAGAACCATTGGTTATGATGACTGCTGGGAATCCCAGATACCCCCTTCGAAACAGGATCTTAAGAAGGCTTATTGGAGCTGGGTTAATGCAAGAGAGCTGAACAATGTAAAAATGGGGAAGCTGAGCGAAGCATTTTTTTAGCATAAGCCCCTTTGTAAATTGGAACCCTATCTTGACTTTATTCAAACTCCACTTGATAGATCTCTGTACGTGCGCTTCAGATTGGGGTCCTTTCCTCTTAACTGTGTTACTGCTGGTTGGAAGGGTTTCTCCACTATATCTGCTGGTCGCCCTCACAAAGCTGGGGTCAGACCCGGTGGGGGTCAGTTGCTGGAAGCACCAAATGGCTGGTGTAGCTCACAAAGCCTTTGAAGCTTCCCCTTCGTGGACCCTGCCCATCCTGGGGGAGGAGGCTGGCACCTCGTGCCAGGATGTGCATGGTTTCAGATCCCCGAGAGCAGCAGGCTCTAGACCCAGGGGTCCAGAAACATGTCTGGTGGTTGCAACTGGCGAGCAGCCACTCAGCCAGGAGTTAGGTTGTTTTTCAGGGGGCATCTCTAAGGTGCTGTCCAAGTCCATTTTTCATTAAATCCCACACTGGCATCAGTGTGGGTTTAATTTGCTGAGAAGTTTGATACCAAACTTCCCAGTTTTCAGTAAAGCCATTATGGTGCTGTGGATTTCTCCCAGCACCATATACTCTTAATGGCATTACTGTACTTCTACAATGTCTACAAATTGGTTTAGACACTGTCTGGGTACAGGGCTCATGGTCCTGTACCCTCACCACTGGTATAGTGCACCCAGCTAGAGAGTTGGCTGACCTATACCAGGGCAGTGGATTGTTTTACTCATGTTGTTCCCATGTCTCTACCTATGGAGTTCCGTTGCGGTCTACAATATTGCATTTTAAGAATGTATAATTCCAGAATTATGTTGACATCATGCGCTTCAGCTAAATGAGTTACCGAGAATCATACTAGCAAGTATGAACTTCAATAAATGACTTTTAGTAGCTGTCAAGTACATTTATATAACAAACTTAAAATCTGTCTGTCAAAATAAAGATTATGGAGGTGGTCACGTTTAATCTGACTTTCATCAATGGACTTCAGCCCTTCCTCGGTGCATGTTGTCAAGACAAAGGAGTGCCTTTTGATTGTAATGAGAACATAAAAAGCAAGGTGAGAATTCTCGCTGCAAGGTGGACCCCGTGCAAGGCTCTAACCCATGGTATTCCAAAGATTGTAGAAGGAACAGAGTGACCTTGTCAAAAGCCCTAAGGAAACAAGATAGCAATTTAATTAAAAGGGCGAGACGCGACTATTCTACATCTTTGATAGTCGCCAAACGTAATTGGGAGGAAATGCACTGGCAGGAACTAAAAGAGGCGGCATTAAATCGAAACTCAACGGTTTTTTGGGACCTCCTTAATAGAGTCAAACGGGCCAAAATGGCAAGTATCCCAAACCATATAACGGAGCTGCAATGGTATAACCATTTCTCTGCTATATATGCGGGAGATACTGTCTCTGCAGTCCCTGTGGCGGATGATTCGCCCCCTGCCGTAAATTTCCCAGCTGAGACTAACTTTGGGACCCAAGAAGTCATCCTGGCTATCAAAAGTATTGCGCCTGGTAAGGCGGCAGGCCCAGATGGCCTACCCGGTGATCATCTTCTACACGATCCAATCCCCTGGGCTTCTTTTATTTCTGTTGTCATGAACGCTATAGCTAAGGGTTCTATAGTACCTGAGTCATGGAAAGCTGCAGTGGTGATTCCCATTTACAAAAAGGGCAATAGGGAGGACCCTGCCAACTATAGACCTATTAGTCTAATTGACGTGATACAGAAAGTGGTTGGCAGGGTTCTCCTTATGAGATTGAGGTGTTGGATTGAGAATAGGAATGTTTTATCGCATTTTCAAGCAGGTTTTAGACAAAAGGTAGGAACTATGGATCAAGTTTTTACATTTTTTATGATATACTGGAAAGCGGTAGTTTTAGGCAAAGGTACTTTATATTTAGCTTTTATAGACTTAAAGTCTGCTTTCGATTTAATTCCCCGTCAAAGACTGTGGCAGGTTTTATTCCAATTAGGTGTCCCTCAAGAGATCCTTGCCTTTTTAAAGCTTCTCCATGAGAACAACCATGCTAACGTTAGATGGGGTGCCCAGGGCCAGCTCACAGGGAGTGTCGCGGTGAACAGGGGGGTTCGCCAGGGCTGTGTTTTAGCCCCCACCCTGTTCTCTTTATATATCAACGGGGTGGTGGATCTCCTCAGAGAGGTCTCAGCTGATGCTCCAGTCCTGGCTGGCGAAAAAGTTCTCACTCTCCTGTTCGCCGATGACACTCTCCTGATTTCCAAAACCCCGGCTGGCCTACAATTTTTTTTAAATAGGTTTGATTCCTTTTGCAAGTCCCATGGTCTCATCATAAATACAGAGAAAACCAAATTAATGGTTATTAATCCTCCGAGACGTTTTAGATATGCCTTTAGTCTGGATGGCACACCGCTAGACATCGTGGATTCCTTCGACTATCTAGGCATACGCATTGTAAAAGGGATGAAGTGGAGCTCGCACCTGACCAGGATGCTCCTATGCCACAAGAGGGTATCAGGTGCCATTATTAGAGAACAACATCTCTCTACTAGCCGACCAGTGGCACCGGCCCTTGTGGTATATGAAGCACAGGCAATATCTAGCTCTATGTATGGGGCAGAAATTTGGGGTTATGAAAATATCCATGACCTGGTCATGTCCGAGAACAAATTTATGAGGAATCTTATCTCTGTCCCCACTTCATCACCACTAAAACCCTTGTTTTATGATTTAGGCAGACACTCCATTCAGGACATTGCTCGCCTCCGACCTGTACTATTCTGGGCAAGACTCCGACGGACACCTGAACTTGCCAAATATGCTGCAGGCTTAAGTGAACTTATATTAGCGGACACTGGGAGGAGGTTAAAATGGATTTCCCATGTTAAACAAATGCTGAGAACCATCGGTTATGATGACTGCTGGGAATCCCAGATACCCCCTTCGAAACAGGATCTTAAGAAGGCTTATTGGAGCTGGGTTAATGCAAGAGAGCTGAACAATGTAAAAATGGGGAAGCTGAGCGAAGCATTTTTTTAGCATAAGCCCCTTTGTAAATTGGAACCCTATCTTGACTTTATTCAAACTCCACTTGATAGATCTCTGTACGTGCGCTTCAGATTGGGGTCCTTTCCTCTTAACTGTGTTACTGCTGGTTGGAAGGGTTTCTCCACTATATCTGCTGGTTGCCCGAGTTGTACAGCACCCAGAGAGTCTATTCCTCACTTTTTATTTGCCTGTTTCCACTATAGAAGAGCAAGAGCTAAGTGGCTGAGGCCGATCTGCAGAATGCTCGGTAGTCGTGACTACCGCATTGTGCTACGCATTCTACAAACAGATACCTCGTCCCTCACTATTGTCTGTGGCATTGCCAAGTATCTGGGTTGTGCTTGGCTATTGCGGAAGAAAAAACTCGCCCTTCATATGCACTAAATTACCTATGTGGTCTGTTTTTATTACTTGATATTTATCCACTATATGAACTTTGGGTCTTAAGCTTCTTGTACTTTGCACATATTGTTTATATCTACTTTTATAGTCCTTTTAGATTTACCCATGACTGATCAATTCCTTTATTGTCTACCTGATCTTTTTTTATATTACTGTATGTTGTGCTTTTATGATATTTTTTATCGAATAAAGCTTTACCTACCATAAAAAGCAATTTCTTCATTAATTCTTGGTAGTTTTATTTGCATGAATCCTGAAATTTCTTGTGATTTGGGGTGTGGGGTCTGGTGGAGTTCGTCCAGGGCCTGCTTCCTACCCTACTGTGGAGTGAAGGCCTCAGCAAAGAAGGTCTGTAGGGTATTGTCCTCCCCCAAAGTGTTTGTGTGTTTAAAAAAAAAAAAACTCCAATTGCCCTGCTGTCATAAAAATTCATAAATTGGGATGGGGCTCCAGAATCCTAGCAGAAGCTGAGGCAGGTTTTGTAAGACATGTGAAACGCACAAATTGCCAGGTTGGGTGCCCATATATTTCCAAGAAACACCACATAGGTTTGTGCTCCTCCTTCTGAATTTGTTTAGTCTCCACAGTAGTGGAGAGCTACCTATTTACATTTGAAACGTCAGGGCACATTTTTTGATTCTTAACATTCCCCTTGAAGGTGTGAGTCATAAAATCGGTAATCCTCCAAAGTTTCAACTATGAAAATAATTGTCATATATTATATCAAAATATCTATCAGCTGATCTAGTTGGTGCAGATTGTGGCAAACAGACAGTTGATGTCTCACAAATAAAGTATACTAATTTCAAGGCATTACATAATTTAGATGTTGATTGCAGAAGTCCTTATAGGGTTAAAATATGGATGCCTAATTCACTTTATCCACTACAGTCATGTTCCACCATTTCTGACACACAAGTTTTTTCATTATGCCCATCAAGATCCTTGAAGTTTGTAAAAACATTTTAATGAGTTATACCCAGAAACTGCAAGAAATGTAAGGTGGCTGTCTTTCTCTCTGGTCAACCCTGAATGTGGAGTCTAAAAAGATGGGCACGTGAAATGGCATAATCTGTGTGGGTTGGCTTGGGCAAGAGGTGCTTTCTTGGAGGATGTGCTTTTTGACCATCAGGACTCTGTGTGGTGTGACATCCCTGAAATGAGGGACAACGTGCGCACAAATACTTACCTACTTGGGAAGTATTGACGCATACCAGCCAAACCTCAGAAGGTTGATGGAGCACTAATCATGTCTTGGGGAATCTAGACAAAAGGTTCCAAGACCTCATTGAGCTCCATCTGAAACATTCCACTTGTCTGGGAAAGAGGTTGCAAGGCAACATGCCAATATCATATAGCTGACACAGACCTTTACTGAAAGGAGCACACTGTAAGCTGCAGTGCCAAGTCATACACCTCCGAAAACTTGTGATGAACAACCACATGCATGACCTACTAACCCCTTCAACGCACCTGCCCCGGTTCACAATCTGATCCTAACCCAACAGCCACTGCCTCCTAAACACATCATAGTTTAGTCCCCATCCTCAAGCATTACATCTCTTCAATGTTTACACACACCTACATGTGCATTGCACCCTTAACAACACTCCCTAACACAATACATCTTTTTTTACTTACTTTAGTTTAATGTTGTTCATATCTTGATACCTACCCTCCAAGTGCGCCTCCTTTTACTTTTTTCTTTATTCCTCCCCCTTTTAAGTAGATGTTCTCAATTTTCCTCCCACTCCCACATTTGCACTTGAGTGATAGATTTATGTACACAGAGTTCCCTCCACACCTTTTGGAAAACTTTCACATTTGGGGTACAGAATTGCTTAGGCAAAAATCTCCGACTTTGCGAATCACTATTTGATGTACCACAAGGTAGGACTATTGGAGTAATTTCTTATGGCCGTAAGGGGCTTTGTGTTTTAAATGCACTTTTGATTTACTATTTTACAACATTTTTACAGAACAGGGGAACCTTTTATCAAAACCTTACTTGGAGGAGGGCTCCCTTACTGAAATTCAGATTGGATATTACATCTGACTTTCAGCAGTGCCAGTTGAGGATGTGGATGGAGCCAATAGAGGAAGTGGGTGGAGCCAGGGGAGAGTGGGTGTGGCCTCCGACAAACATTTGAGCACCTGGACTTCATATTTTACAAATTAAGCACTACCCTCCCTCTGGAGCTGTCCTCGTGACTCTGGCGGACACCGACTTGAGGAGCTCCGGGGCCTGAAGGGACCTGGTGCCAACGCGCTGGGCTGCGGGACCGGCACAAGCCCATGAGGTGTGCATCCTGCTCCGTGGCTGCCGGAACCCCACTGAGGAGATCCCTGAAGGCCAAGAAGGATTGGTGGTGGGATGCCACTTCCTGAATCAGCCCCGTCCACTGGCTGGAATGCAGCAGCTGCCTGGCTTTCTTCCCTGGTCGGTAGTGCGTCCGACCGACTTGGGTGAGACCCATAAGTTCAACAAATGCGTGCCCCGCTGTGTGTTGGCATCCCGGGGCATCTCACTCCTATGGGGCGGGAGGGGGGGGGGGAAAATCGCCCGGCAGCCCACTTGTCCCCTGGGGTTGGCGGCGGACCTGGAGACGGTGAAGGACCACGACCTCTGTAGTTGGGACCCGCCTACCGTTGGGGACGCTGCTACCCCGGCCCTGGCCGTGCTGGCGATCCAGTGCCAGAAGGGACTTGTTATCGGCGATGCTGCACCGCAGGGGTGGTGAGGGCCCGTAAGGTGAGCACCCTGCTGCGTGGACACTTCCCTGACGTGCTTTGCTTCGGTAATGGCTCGCCTGTCGGCGGTCTCCTGGGGCCCCTCCCTGATGGAGTAGTATGGTGAGAATCTCTGGGGACCGCGGACGGTGGGGCCTAGAGTCGCAGTGCTTGCTTGCAGGCTGAGACGCTCCTGTTGCCCTGCATTCTCCTGTGCTGGGGGTTTGACCCTGGGTGAGAGGCACCTTTGAAGGGACTGAGGTGGTGCGGCCTGCTGCGCCGGTCCTGGGCCCGCCCCGCCCTTTATTCTCGCCTGAGTCACTGCCTTTGACTGGTTGGACCTCTCCTCCTTGGAGACATAGTGCTGGACTGACGAGAGGCGGGCCTATGTGCAGAAGAACTTCCTCTTGGGCTCTCACTGACTGGCTGCTATCACCTAGGATGTATCCCACCACCACCATGCTCCTCTTGGCTTAACAGAGCACTCTACTTTACCCTTGCGGCTGGGATTGGGAGCGGTTCACCAGGGGACTGCCCCCCCTGTCTCGCTTCTTCAATGACGGCGGTCGGACCGCAGTCCAGTTTGACATTGCACCTAGTCTTGCCACTCAGTAGAGCAGTACACGACTGGCTCCTCCGGCGGTCCTCCAGGCCTGCCTGTTGGCGATGAGCCTCTTCCTTCGCTGGCGACCTCTCAGTGATATTGCAAGCGATCCAGACCTCTCAGACAGCAGTGGAGAGCAAGATTGGTGAAGTTAGAATGGATGTGGCTTTGCTGAACCGAGACCTTCGTAATGCCACAGCACGACTCACGGAAGCTGAGTCCCGGATTTTCTCTGCAGAGGAACACTTCTCCACTCTCAAAAAGCAGGTCTCCACACTACTCACGAACAGCGGATCTCCAAGGCACGCTGAGGACACTGAAAACCGCTCTTGGCTTAATATCATCCGGCTGATTGGAGTCCTGGAGCCGGCAGAGTGAGACGACCCCCAACAAGTGGTGGACCACGTGGAACGTTGGATCAAATCCTGGATGCCCACTACTTGCCTGTCCTTGTGATTTGCCACTGAATAAGCACATCAAACTCTGGTCCCTAGGCCTCCACCTGAGGCTTCGCCCCGCCCCATCATAGCCCACATCCTCAATTACCGGGACAGGTATGCCATTCTGCAAGAGGCCCAACAACATCCCCATACCTCCGATACGGGGACACCAAAGTGCTCCTTTTTCTAGATTACACCCATGAGGTCCAGCTGTATCAGCACTTGTACACAGAAGTGAAGCAAAAGTTTAGAGCCATAGGACTCCAATACCATTTGCTCTTCCCAGCACATCTTCGTGATATCCACCTCAACCCTCGTGACGCTGCCTGGCAGAGGCTCACGTAGGAACGTTCACTGCACAGCCGTGTCATCTCCCCCTGGCAACATCGGGAGCTGCCCGGCATCCTGAGAGCACAGGTTCCGCCCAAGACGCGAAGACAGTGTGCACCAGTTCCAGGAGGGGGCATCCTCACCCGAGCAGTCCCCCTGACAGCATCACCCACCTCGCTCATCAACAGGCCTCAAACCCAGTCGCTTGGGTGAGGACGAGGATGTGGCAACCGAGGGGCGGGCAGCCGTACTCCGGGATTTTAATACCATTGACACCGATTCGGACTTGTCCCGCAGCCTATTTGACTGACTGATCAATATTGGCTGCACTCCCTCTTGACTCTGGTTCTATCCGGTCAGCTTATTTGCTGCGGTGCGAGGACATTTCGACGGCCGTGACACTGTGACTGGTATCCTCGGATACCTAGGTCTGCATCGGGCTTGGCGTTGTCACTACTGAGCATGGAGGTGGCTCGGCCAGAATGTGGGGCTTTCAGTGCCCCAGAGTTTTGCCAAAGGAGGGGGGCCTGACACTGGTGGCAGCGCTCTGACATCGACTGTTGCTTAACTCCATTATCCATCATAATGATTACCTATCTTTCGCCTTGCCTCCCGGACCCGCCTGACACTTGGAGGTTCTCTGTCCGTATGATAATGGCTATGATCTTGTCTTAATGTCTTCTAATGCAATGATGGGGGTCCTCCCCCTCCCCCCCTTTTAGGATGTAAATGACGTTGTGTTAATTGGTTTCTCTAGCATACCTTTTATACAGGGCAACAGATGCTTCTAGGGTAGAAGTTTGGGGCAGGTGGGAGCTGGGGGGTGGGTTTCCATATCCGTACTGTTGTTGGTTGCTTTTGTCTACCTTTCTTTTTTCCTCTTTAGGTTTTGGCATGCACAATTGCTCTCCTCACATATGCAGTCCTGTGGTGGAATCCTTTCACAACACGTCCTTGGCACGCTTACTAATATTCCCTGCTCCACACCCACATGACTTTTCGAGTCATTTAGTGGAATGTTAATGGTCTGTTGGACCAAGTGAAGCGGGCGGCAGTCTTTACCTTTGTGATTCAACACCGCCCAGAGGACCTGGTGTTGCAGGGAACCAATCTCATGGGGAAGCTTCTTAGCTTGCAGGGGCTATGATAGAGTCTTTCATGTGCGGTACTCCCGGGTTCTCAGGGGAGTTGCTGTCCTTTTGCGACACACCTTTCCATTAGTGGTCAAATGTGTAACCTGTGACCCACAGGGATGCATTATCACTTTGGAGGGCACCTTGGAAGGGCAAGTGGGCTTGCTGGTGTGTGTTTATGTACCACCCGCCTCGTTGTCGGCTGATCTTCAGGACCTCTCTTGCCAGTCTTCCACACGGGCTCACGATAATATGGGGTGACTATAACGCAGGGCCCGACCCTGAATTGGATAGTTCTGGTGCCCCCACGGCATTCTGGGGGATTGGCGCCCGTCGTCTCACTGATTGGGCGACGACTTTGGGCCTCTGTGATGCGTGGGCCTCTGTGATGCATGGAGATGCCCGATGTAGGCAGTTCACACACACCTCAGAGCTCACCATACTCACTTTCGGATAGACCTTGCATTCTTACTCACCCCAACTGCCAATTGTTGACTCAGAGTCAGATTCTGCCCTGCAGCATTTCGGACCATTCCCCACTGCTCCTCCATCTTGGGCACCCTCCTATGGCTCAACATCCATTGTGGCGCATAAACACCTAGTACTTCCAAGACAAGAAATTCACCAACTCCCTCAGGTCTGTGCTCCGAGTCTACTTTGATATTAATTAAGGCTCTGTCACCTGCGTAGAAACACTATGGGCCGTGAGTAAAGAAACACTGTGAGGCTCTGCCAAGAGCTATATCAGGGCTCAGGAGTGTGGTGCGCTTATTGCTTTGCTAGAGGCAGGTGCCCTTCGCCTAGAGCACCAATCAGGGTCTGACCACCAGTCTGATGCCTCTCGACAGCTGGGCCTCATGCGGAAATATATACGTCTGCACCCCCTTGAAGCAGCCAAACATCTCTGGCAGGCTACAACGGCTAGGATTTATGGTGGGGGATAAAAACAGAAAATTACTTTATTGGCTGTTTTACCATGAACAGGCCGACAGGATAGTTCCTGAGATCCTCGATGACACTGGTCAGCGTCAGCAGTCCCTTTCTGCGAAAAGCCCAAACTTTTGCTCAGTATTATCAATTATCAAACACTATACGCCAAGCCAGTGGATAGGGACACGATTGCACCCCTGCCCTTCCTCAACTCGATTCCTCTTCCTCGATTGCCTCTTCATGATGCTCGCCTGCTGGACAAGCCTTTAACGGCAGATGAGTTCGGAGAAGCACTGTGCGGAATGGCGCTAGACAAAATGCTGGGTCTGATGGCTTCCCCACGTTCAGGGAAGCGCATATCCCTTACCTTTTATTGCTGCATAAGGAGGCCTGTCAGGTTGGGTCTTTCCCGTGAGAGTTAGTTTCGGCCACCATAGTAGTAATACCGAAGACGCAGCCCCCTCCACTTCATGTGGCAGATTACTGCCCGATATCACTCCTTAACTGCGAAGTCAAAATTTTTCCGCCAATGCAGGTCCTGCCTGGACTGGTGCAGCCAGAACAATGCGGCTTCATGCTATCCCGGGACACGAGACACTGCATCCGCAGGCTGCACGTGGACCTGGTCCACCATCATCAACTGCCTTCCGACCTAGACCTGCTCCTTATTGACTCTGAGAAGGCTTTCCACATGGTGGACTGGGATTACCTCCACTCAGTGTTGGCGTGCATCGGCTTAGGACTGCAATTCCGAAGCATGGCCAGGCTTCTTTACTCGAATCCCACTGCTCGAGTTCAGGTGAATGGGGTCCTCTCTGGCACATTTCCCAAACAGCGAGGGACTAGAATGGCGCCCCCCTGTCTCCACTCCCCTTCGGCTTGGCAATAGAGGCTCTGGCCAAGCTCATCCGTGCAGACCCCCACTACACTGGCTGGGTCTGGGGTAAGGGGCATGAGGACTACATCGAACTGGTCTCCAGATAGAACCCTCAAAGTGGGTGATGGTCCCTTTGGCACCTTTTAGGGACTTCTTCGATTGGCAAAAAGACAAATCCCCTCTGTCAGCTTAGTTTTAAGTATCTGGGCATCCGGGTTGCTTTGCACCCCAAACTCACCTGAGCCCTTAATCTCAAGCCCCTAGTTCAGAAAGCCAAGTCAGATCTTACTAGATGGCATGCCCTCTGCCTTAACGTCCTGGGGCACATCACCCTTGACAAAATGATGATTCTTCAGCAATTTCATTATGACTTTCAAAACTTACCACTCCAATTATGGTTCTCTGCGTTGGACGGTGCGGCTATAACATTCCCGTGATGGGGCTCACGGCCACGCATTGCATTTACACATTGTCAACGAGGCCTCTATGATGGAAGCTTGGACATGACCAACCTGTATCTCTATTACCTGTCTTCCTATCTCCTTGTCCTCCTTGACTGCTTAAAAAGGGGAAGGACTGACCCGGCCTATTGTCTGGAACTTGCACTGCTGGGCTTTTGCCATCTCCAGGCCATGCTCTCATGGGTCTCCGCTTACCCTCTCGATGCCACTGGTGACCCGGGTGCTGTTCCTTGCGCGGAGTGCGGCCCTCCGTCACATTCAGGGGTAAGACACACTTACGCAGCAAACGCCACTCTGGCATGGCACCTGGCTGAAGGAAGTGGCTGAGCTCAGCGGTTTTCACTCCTGGTATCTGATTGGTATTACACAGCTGGATGATGTATGGTAGGGGAAGCATATGCTTTCCTTTCAGGCCCTCCAACAGATGTACAGTCTTACGCGCACCCAGTTCTATAAGTACCTCCATCTCAGACACGCTCTCCAAGCTCATTCCCTCCCTGCCGACGCCCTCTCGGAGGTCAGTCCCCTAGAAGCTAAGTTAATTATGGGACATCTGGGCCGTGGTGGGATTTCTCATATCTATTTCACACTCATTGTCAACTCACCCGGCTCACTGCACCACCTTCGGACTCGATGGGAGGGTTGGATAGGTCCCGTAGAGGTTGAGGATTGGCGAGATGCCCTAATGGCCAACTGTGAGCTCACCACCACCAGCATTAAGCGGGTTTGCGCCACACTTCTGCTTGTCCGTGGCTCAGAACCGATGAAGCTGATTTCTATCACATGGTATGGATCAGTGCAGTGGTCACTCATCACTGGACAAGAGTGACCTGGGAGTTGTCGGAGGTACTGGGATGGTCATTTCCCCTTTCTCCTCTGGTGTGGGTTTGAAGGCATTGGGGGCTCGAGGGCTGAGAAAGCACTGTTGGACCCGTCCATTCTGGTGGCAAAACGGGACATCGCTGCAAGTTGGGTGTCTCCTAGCTTACCCAGCCTGTCAAAATGGAATCAGGATGTGGACTGTTGGGCGTGGCATGAGCATGTAGTCTTTAAAGCTCATGGATGCCCCCAGAAACAAGAGCGGGTGCTGGAGAAATGGCTGGGCCAATTGGCTTAACTAGATGTGGGTTTGTGTCAGTGGCTTCTTTTGTACGTTTGCTGCTCCTTGTATGGCTTGCTTACCTCTCTCCGCAATGTAACTGTGTGCGCCATGTATTATGTTTCGCTAACCAGTAGGGCTAAAATTCAATAAAGTCTATTAAAAAAAAAAAAGATTAATAGGTTATTAACTTAATGATGTTTGAACTTTGTTACACTGATCCTGGGAGCAGATAAAGATGTTTTATTTATATTTAATTTTAATAAATCTGAAACAAGTAGTAATGTTCTCATTAGTTTTAGCTAGCACCACAGAAATCCCAGTCTTTAGTTGTAGTCTGGTTGCATAAATGGTTTTTAAAAAACCCGGCTAGTCTGCCCATTACTAAGAGATAAACAGCTGGACTTTACTATATTGTAATAAATATATAATATAGAATAAATACATTATATACACACAATGTACAAGTCCTCTGATATGTCTTTTAATGATCTCGAGCTCGTATTGCATAGATAAAAGGTCTAACTGAATGTGTTACCTTAATTCACAGTGTTGAATGAATTCATTTGCAGGATATTAGCTTCCGTAAACAAATAAAAACGTTAGACCCAGCATTTCATTTTCATTTGGTGCTGATTAAATAAAAAACATTTCACAATGACTACTGCGCTTTGACCGTCAATAAACTCAGCTCTCAGGCCCATCCCTGATGTAAACATTTACCAATACATTTTTACAAGTGTTTGAAACGAAGTGTAAACACAGAACCCGATCAGCAAAATGTCACACTGCATTTTATGTTCTTTCTTTATAGCTGTCCTAATAAATCTATTCTATAATTTCAACGTATGGAAAACATAAAACATTTTAGAATCCATTTTTAAAATGTCCTTATAACATACTTTTATTTGACTTCTAACACAATTCACAATTTGATCGATGCAGTTAATGAACATCTCACAAAGAAACAAATGATAAATAACTTGTGAATTGTTTTGCAAGTAAACAGCTCATGTTCACAGGCTTTGTTACCTGTGCTTTTGTCCTGGGTTTCCATCATGAATTGGGCTTTCTCTTGGCTTATTCCAACTGACAAATTTGAATGAAAATTGGAATCACCTGTAAAAATGAAGAAAGAAAGACATGTTTACCCTCTGGCACGAGGTAATCTTAGTTTGGATATTCGTTTCTATCGTAAGCCCTTCAAATACAATTAAAGCATTACTTTTTTTTTTAATCAATAAAAGGATTTTTTTCATTTGTGAAAACATAAAACTGTGGAGGGCAAAGTAATTAGAGAAGGCATGAAAAAAAACTTCTCTGCCCATTCCCTTGGTTTTACAGAGCTGGTAATATGGGACCAGAGCTCTCTAAATACCAGTCCTCTTGGTGCAAAGCAAAGACCCACAATCTACATATCCATGAAACAGATACAATCCATTTTGAAACTGCTATCGAAAAAGCCCCAAAATGCTCAATGATTCAAGTAACTCGTAGGGAACTTAATGTAATCTCTTGGGCACGTTTGCAGGCTTCCACGTGCTTGCATTTGGGGAAAATATACAAATTGACAGACTGTGACACTGGCCATTTGACCGCCCACATTAAAGCGGGCAGGTGGTCAAATGGCTAAATCTCTGACGGCCCTTACAAAGTAGGCTCTTCCACTGATGGTCTGCTCGACTCTAAATGAGGTGGGCTGACCTTTCAGTGCACGGAAATGATACTCTGCTGCAGTGCTTAATTTGTAAAATATGAAGTGCAGGTGCTCAAATGTTTATCGGAGGCCACACCTACTTTTCTCTGGCTCCACCCACTTCCTCCACTGGCTCCACCCACATCGTCAACTGGCACTGCTACTGTGTGCAACAATGGAAAATAAGCCAAATCACCCAATATCAAATGAATGTGTTGTATAACGGGAGGGTCAATGGGCACAGAATGATCAACACAAGTGCATTTTGCTATTTGAAATTAAAATTCATGTCACTTTCCTCACTGCCATGATGAGGATGCACTAGTAAACTGAGAGCCGGCTATCATATGTACCCCAATTTGTGACCTAATATGCAGGCTAAGTTGTTGTAAGTAGAGAAATATTAAAGACTATTACAAGAAAGGTTTTTGTGCAGTGCATGGGGAACATTTCCATGTCGTGGTGCTCCCATTGTGGTGATAAGGGAAAGCGAGGCACAGTGAAATACTGGCTTAGCATCACACAATTTTGCCAAGTGGAGAAGCGAGGATGTATCCCTGTTTTGCTACTTTCACTTGTGAAATTTAATTTAGGCATTAGATGGGTGTCTCTTGATTTCTTTAGTTTTAATTCAAAGGTAATGATGCGTCTTTAATTATTTTCCATGATTTGTTTTGCAGAGTTTTATATAGCGCGAACTTGATCCGAATCGGGTATCAGAGCGCTTTACATAGCACCAGTTACGTTACATGAGGATACACTTTCATTTTTTGTTAGGCACGGGGAGATTTGCCCAGAATCACAGGATGTTTTAGCGTCATTACCGAGACTCGAACCCAGTTCACCAGGTCTGAGGTCGAGCTCCCTAGCCATTAGGCCAACTCCTCTCCCCTGTTAAAAGGCATAAAAGTTATTAGTGGTAATGCTTACATTCAAAATATACATCGATAAGTGGAGCTGCACATCGTGCAAACCACACCATATAGATGTTTGTTCAACTTCATGTACACTTCTTTTTATGCGGTGGCTTGTGGCCTTCACAGTGATAATGCACAGTGGTATAATCCAGCCTACAGCCCACAGTTTTGAACAGGGGGCCACTCTCTTTCCCCTGATAAAAAACACTCTCAGGGAGATTAAGCATCACTCCATCTCTTTCATGCTCTAACATAACATCTGTGCTCTGAGCGCCAGGGAGCGAGGCGCAGAATCAGAATAACATTATTTTTCAAAATCAGTGACACCGCGGCTGCCCTCAGAAATTCGGACGGACTCAGTTTATTTTACAAGACCCGGTCCCCGACCAGTCCGTCCAGCATCAGTGTACGATTTTCTGGGAACGAGAAACTCGCAATCTCGCCTCGCATTCATATCATAAACTGAACCAACTGACCCTGATGGACTCTTGGAAGGAAGAGAGAGAGGCCAGAGCCAGTAGGGAATGTTTAGGCAAGGCAGCCAGGGTTACGTGACGTCAGAGCATGCCCGGCGCCGGTACCAAGCCTTTTGTTGAGTGACTGAGACCAGACACCATCACGCAGAAACCAAACCAAACTGTGTTTCGTCGTGGGGAACAGCCCGAGTAGTGAAGAGTCAAGTGAAGCAATTGGTGCGCGGCCGCGTGCCATTTTGGACTACAAGTGCAACAGTGGCTGCCTTGTGGACATGCCGGGCAGGGCCCGCCCCACCCTTGTCTTTACACTACTGCGGCAGGCCCTATCGAAAAATCACATTGGTTAGGACTAGGAGGACGGTTAATGACAAAAGTGTGTATACCACCTTCGACGGCCGGCGGGCCCCGCAGTGGCTACTAGGGCAGACACAGGCACTGGCTGGGCAGGGCTGGCAGTCAGTGAATCTGGATCGCATAATCATATCCAGTTAATCGAATCTTAAATGAGGGGCCGACGGAGGATAGCTGCCCCGCCGGGCCGCCAGTGCCACCCCTACCACCACAGTGATCAAGTGACTGTCGGTCGGGTCGTCACGCCACCCCCCACCCCCACACTCCAAAATGAAATGCAGTGTTGTTTTTTGTGGCAAGGCAATGATGGCATATTGGCATCGCTAGTAGCAGCTACTAGTACAGTACAGTACTACTACTAAGTAGGTTAGTACTTAACTTACCGTTACCGGTGGTGAGTCGGCCGGCAGGGACTCACTCGGGCACACTGACACCGGCTGCATGCACGGCCTTTTTTCTTTTAATAACTGATTAGGCCTGCCTGGTGCTGCTTAATACTACCAGTCAGACACAGTACTCTAGTGGATGTGGCTGATCGATGCCCTCAACGCCACACTGGGTTGTCGTCGGTCGGGCGGGCGCGGCGGGCCGACTCCTGGTGAGCTGCCTGCTGTGCACCTCGGTGGTTATGCTAGGGCGTGGCAATGTGAAATAAATCTGTGCACGTTGCTGCACAGCCCGCCCCAACTCCATCAGAACCAAAATCCAGCCCAAACCAGTGTCCTCCGGCCCGCCCACCACAGGCAAGAGGCTAAGGCCGCCGCGGCGCGCAGTGAGGTGCCGCCATGATTAACACAGTTATATTTACATGAAGAATGATGAATCTCTTCTGGGGGCGGGTCTTAGGGCAGGTTAAGTGTCCCACACGGCAGCACTGTTAACCGCCGGCACCGGCTGACTCACTCGGGAGATGTGATGCGAAAAACACAATGCTGCTGCATGAGAGAGAGGACAGTAGTACAGTAGCAAGCGTACAGTAGTACGTTACATTGAAAAACGTGACGCGCATGGTGAGCCTCGTGCGCAGCAGATGCGTGTAGAGTCAGAGTGTCAGACTGTAGACCCGGCCCTGTCAAGGAAGTGCCGGTGCTAAGCACCGGAAAGCACCGGCACAAATTAAGCCCTGCTCTGCTGCCTTCATGTTGAAATATCGTTTCCACCATACTCTAAACCAAGCCTAGATTTCTCAGATTGAATCTGTGGACTCGCATTACTGTTTCTGAGATTTTTAGATGTTGCTGTTGGACTAGGCTAGTTTTGTGTTCGCTTGACTGTTTAATGTAAGTTTGACTTGATTATGTGCAGCTTTATCATGCTTTGTAACGTATTATGATGCTTTCGTAATATTTGTGTG
This sequence comes from Triturus cristatus, assembly GCF_964204655.1. Classification (NCBI taxonomy): domain Eukaryota; kingdom Metazoa; phylum Chordata; class Amphibia; order Caudata; family Salamandridae; genus Triturus; species Triturus cristatus. The sequence goes on from NC_140585.1 coordinate 1,344,382,031, forward strand.
GCAGAGCAAGTCTTATAGGAAAACATTAGGTCTCCTGTAAGCATCTGTTTATAGTGTATAGTGCGGAGATTCACAAGCTCTGCATACTCGTGCCATCTAGTGTTGGACTCTGACATTACAACTTGTTTTTCTTCAAAGAAGCCTTGAGCCACGCAGCATGTGCTGTGATTTCTAACCCCGGGCGTAGTACTCCGCTTCGCCCACGGAGTGTACGTAGCACTGCCTGCGTCGCGGTTTACGAAGTAGGCGTAGCAGGCAGCGCTACGCACACGCCAGGGCGAAGCAGAGCTGCATGCCGCCTGCCCTCCTTTTAAAATAAGGTAAACTATGATAAAAAAAATAAGATAAAATGCCTTACCTGCAGCGCGGCGTCCCGGGGCTCCCTCTTCCTCGTTGACGGCAACTTCTTTTCACAAATACGCATTCGCGGACGCCTGCGAATGTGCATTTCTCGCAAGAAATGCGCGGGCGTCCGTGCACGCGCATTTGTGAAAAGAAGGTGCCGTCAACAAGGAAGAGGGAGCCCCGGGACGCCGCGCTGCAGGTAAGGCATTTTATCTTATTTTTTTTATCATAGTTTAACTTATTTTAAAAGGAGGGCGGGAGGCGCGTAGTGAGGCTACGCGGAGCGCGCAGATTTGGCCACACTACGCGATGCTCCACGTAGCCCTACTACGCCCAAGGTTAGTGATTTCACCCTTCATCCCCCCTTTCTTATGTGTAGAGTGTGCCCCTTTTTGGAGTGCAGAGAGTACACTTTTAGCTTTGCCATAGCAGGTCTGGATGCAATTGACAAATCTATCTTTTGCAAACGCTATAAAGAGCTGGTTAGTTTTATGGGAGGATTTAGTTTGGTAAATGTAATGTGCTCAGTTAATGTATAAGGTGTGCAACGCCCTTTCTGCTGAGGAAAGAATACAGGCAGCTCAACAGGCTGGTTAATGTAATAAGATAAGCCTAGCTTGGTCATGGAAATTGGATAGGTTCTAAGAACTGTTCTGTTCTCGAGGACCGGAATGAATGATCCTTGAATGGTGAGTGCTTGTACCTCGTTGATGCACCTGAGCAAGGTTATGGGTATTAAAAAGACCACTTTCCATTAGAGAATCTGTAAGCGCAGAGGAGTTGAAAAAGCGGACCCATTAGCCTTGTGAGAACTACACAAGGTTCAACAGTGGGGCTGGGGGTGTTCTAGTGGATATTACCCACAAGTCCCACAATAAATGCCCTGATCACTGCAAACTGCAGTGGGATGAGTGTTTCCTGCTCTGCAGGTTTACCACACTGCGACTAATTGGAGGCATATGTAAGACCTGCCTTCTGAAGGTGTAAAAGGTAATAGAATATATTGTGTACCTTGACTCTGAAAGGGTATAGTGGCTTGCAGAGGCAGTAGTGGATTCATCTCTTTCACTTTACTGCATAGCAGCTGCGTGTAGTGGACCTATGTGCCGCACACAATATATTCTTACACTTCTCAGAAGTTGTCATGTCATGGTATGATGTTCAATTATGTGTTGTGAATTAGATATATGTGATGTGTAGTGGAATTGTGTTGTGGAATTATCTGGTTTGGTGTGGAAATATGTGGTGTGGAATGGATTTGTTCGAGTTGAATAGTGTGGCGTTGAGTGAAATTATGTTGAGGGGAATTATGTGTCATGGTGTGGAGTGTATGTGGATTGTTATGCGGTATAATGGGATCCGGGACTATTTAGAAAGAAGCTGAAAACATAGCTTTTGAATTAAACTGTGCTTGCTCCTGCTTAACCGCTCTGTAGGTGATGCACGTGAACACTCCTTAGAGTTGCTGTGCCGTTAATAATAATAATACAGTGTATTTATGTGGGGTGTATTTATGTGGTATTAAGTAGCGTGTAATAAGGTGGAGCTGAAATATGTGGTGTTGAATGGTATTATGTGGGGTGTAATTATGTTGTGTGGTGTGGAATTGTGTGGCGCTGAATTGTGTGCTGTTGAATTGTGTGGCGTTGTGTTGAATTATGTGGCATTGAATGCTTGTTGTCTATCTACAGCAGTGCTGAGGGAGCAGCCTTTATGGAAGGTGGAATGATGGTGTTTCTTTTTTCTGTCATCTTACCACCCTTAAACGGGCTAAAACAGTGTGAATAACATGCAGCAGTTCTTTCTGCCCCACCTGCAAGAGCGTCCGAGTCTTGAGATGACTGCAGTTTAAGGCGGTTGGATTTATGTCTGCTTAGAAGTTTCAACGTGGGGTCTGCTGGAGGAGTACGACATGGGGATTAAAGGCAGCTTGAGGTCAAGATTGAAAACACATGCACACCTGAATGTTCGGAGAGCTGGCATGAAAACACAAATATGATTTCATTACTCAGCCTCTCTTGTGCTCCACCAAAGCGAAGAAAGAAAGACTACAAGTCCAGACATAGCAATTGCCAAATCTATCTAAAAACAAACTATTGTGTCCTCTCGTGAGGGCGTATTTAGTAAAAGCTTCACAGCTGCAGTCCCGTAAAATGTAAGCAGCCGCACCCAGACCTGTGGAACTTTGCTGATCCTGCAAAACCATTTTTACCTGTATTCATTCCCAGAGAGGTGAAGGTGTTTAACCTTTTTTTCTTCTCTGCGACATTTCCATTGCACTACTTAAGTCTATTGAACTTTTAAAGAAAGTTTTTATATGGAAGATTTTAACTAGCTGTTAATGGGAGATTGATGTTATGCTTGCAGTTAGATGCTAAAGAAACAAGGACAGAAGCCCTCCGAAACGCTGCCCCTGCTGTCTACTCATGCTGCGTGTAACCCCGCCCGCCCCCACCCTCTCTTCTCAGCACTGCATAGGAGACTCGGAAAGGGATGCATTGGAGACTGCTTCGCGATAAATGTGCGCCAATAACATTTTTAAACAATAGAACAAGCAACGATGGGCGTGAGGTCGTGGGAGGACTTCAGCGCGTACAGAGTCAAAAGAAAAAGTACTGCACCAAACCAACCTGCTCTATGTAACAGGGTGAGTCTCCAGAACAACAGCCAAAAGGGGGGCAAATTTGAATTATTCACTACAGGAACCAAAGGAATTTTGAAAGGTAGACAAAGTAACCAATGAAAAGCTGTGGGTGTGGTGAAAGCCCACAGAATAGATAACAGCATGTCGAGAGACAGCGCTCGCTATGCCTAGGCTCAAACTAAAATGCAATAGGTCTCGCATTTGTGAGAGTTAGAGCTTTTGTTGTTGTAAATGGCAATTTGCTTTTTTATGCAGTTTGGTGTGTAGTGGATGTATGTGCTGTGGAGTGGATGTATGTGGGTTGGATTGCAATTGTTTGTTGTGGAATTCTGTGTGGTGTAACAATCCCAATGAAAACAAAACAAGCAAGACCGGAGGGGTGGGGGCGAAGCGATCAGCAACATGGAAAGTGGTGGGTGGGAGAGGAAAGCAACAACCTATGTAAAAAAAATTGCACTTCAATTAAATAGCACTTTTTTGAAGGTGCAAGCGAATGGACGCCAATTAAATGTAATGAATCTGTGCCTGGTCCCTGCCCCAGAGAAAGGGATGGAAGTGTCACATGGGATCTGGTGGCCATTTAGGATGCATTAAAGCAGAATGACAGAGATTCCAACAGAGGGCTAAGCAATGGGCAGGTTGCCAGCCCTATATTATATACAATAGAGGTAAGCCCTCATATTCTGATAAGTTAGTAATTAATATAGGCCACACTCCCAGAACTGCCAACTTTGAACTGAGGATCAGATTGATTCCCGGCATCTGCTGAATATCCTGTGATTGTGGAGAAATCACGTATTCTCCCAGGGCTTACTCAGATTATTATCCTGCTTACGGTGATAACACCAGTAAAGTTGAGAGTAGTAATAATAACGTGCTATTAAACGTGCAGAGTACCGAAATAGCTTTTAGTGAGCCGCTATTTACAAGGAGATAAAATATCCCTGATCTTCAATAAGTATTTTGCTGTAAATGTCTGCTCTAAGCAAACACGTTTAAAGCTAAAGCCTGCCTGCTAATCTACCTTTCCGTATATAAAGTGAAGGATTAGCGCATTATTTCGTCCAGCAGCATGGCGCCTAGTGCCGGTATATTAAATGGGAAAGGTGGCGCTCTGGTTTGGTATGTTGTCCTGTGTAATGTTAAAAAACACGAAACGAGGTGGGGACTGAAGCGGCCGAGGTTTGGAATACAAAGTAAAAGCTGCGCAAACTAAACTACCGGACATGTGTGAGGGTCGCTGGCGCACTGTGTGATTCTTGCAGGCGAGAACTGTCTAGGCCTAATTGTGGTGCGTGGAGTGTTTGGAAAGATGGCAGACGACCTGGGCGAGCAGTGATGGCAGGAGGGGCCGCAGCCACTGGCGAGGAAGCATAAGGTATTCGAAAAATGCTGTGGTGCGAGGCACGTGCAGTCCAGCATTTTCTGTAAAAGTCAGACTTCTCTCCCTGCAGGTATTAGTGTTGAGATCGCGTTTACTTAACAAACGGCTGGTAAACAGATACTGCTATCAAGAACGCAGTGAACAGAACAAAAACATTATATGAATTTGAAGATAGGCAGTATTTGCCTACTTTCATGTTGTAGTTGACTTACTGGATAAACCGTTTGCTTAACTATGAATTGTGTGGCAAGTTACAACAAGGTACAATTTCCATTGTGTAATGAAAAATACTTGACTGACAGTGCTACAAAAAAAGATGAGACGTTAACTTAACACCTTATGGTCCTGGGGGAAATCACATAATCTCTCTGTTACCAAAAAAAGATAAAATCTGAAAAATGTATGAACTGCATCTATCTGTATCGAAAAAGTACACCGGGGGATGTTATAGTGTAACACACAAGTTATGCACTGTCACGGGGAGTGGCACACATAAAAGGTGAATCACTGGGCCCATGCTGCATGAGGGATTCCTGATCCAGAGAGAGAAGTGCAGGAGACTTGCACTTTCATATCTATTAATAGATGTTGTTGAACTAAGGCAGACCCCGAAAAGCTTGGGGCCTTATATCCACTCTGGCCACCCCTTGTCATGACCCTTTCACTAAAAGTAAGTAAAAAGATAAAAAGGAAACATGCAAATCAACCAAATAATACAACTGGCACTGCAAGCACCTGTATATTCGCTGAAGTCATTACCACACAAGGTACTGTTGTGTTTTGCAGGTAGAAAAACTAACATTTTCACTTCAAGTCAGGGATCAAATTACACAACTTGAGTCAACAGCAGCCGTTTCCTTCCAGCAGTTTTTGATAAAACTCTTCTTTAAGTAATTTCAAACGTGGCGCCGCCATGGAATGAAAGAAAACAAAACGAGCAAGGTCCGCTGAATGAACATTAGAACGTCCCCATGTGTGCACAGCTCCACCATGACAGGTAAATTGCATTCTCGGACTTGTAGTCCCGCTGTTCAAATGGGATAAACCGAATGCAATAGAGAAAGCTGGTCTGGATGAACCACTATTTCATGGATCTAGGAAACGTGAGCACTACCTGAGCCTCATAGTCAGCGAGGAGTAAATATCAGGTAGGCACAAATACACCGACGAGTGTCTGATAAAAAATGAGCTAGCTAATGAGATTTTAACAAAAAGGGTGCAAATACGCTTACTAGGCCATGCTAGGATATGTAACTACATGGGAGAGGGTATGATAAAAGCCATGTAAGCGTCTGAATCACGAGCCTGCGGTTCATAGATGCAGACTCAGCTTTTAATTAAAAAACACCCATTGCACCGTAACGTATTCAAGACATATTAAGGCATGTTTATAAAATCCTTTGTGGCTCGACAACCCTAAAGTCCTTTAAACAGCCGTTCAACAGCATGTGTAGTTTGTGTACATTAACTCGCTGGTCTAGCCCCAACTAAAACATGCAAACATGCTCGGAGCGCCTGCAACGTAATCCCTCTCCCTACATTTAACAAGCATTGGCATAGCCAATAGGTCTCGCCTTTGGGACCTTATAAGTGTTTAGCCATGCAACAGTTGCGTAACTAAATACTTATAAGGTCCCAAAAGCAGAACCTATTGGCTATGCAAAGCGGCCGTGCGGCAGCGAAAGTCAAAGTAATCGCGGTAAAACGCGGCGCGCGCGCCCGCGCACATGCACTGTAGCTTTAGGCTGGCCTGGTAGCACTTTTTGGAGCCCTCTCAATAAGTCTCGCCAGACCAGCGCATGCGCTGGGTCAGGCGAGAGCTAAAAATACAACTGTGACACAAGGAAGCTAGCTGCAGTACAAAAAGTGGAAACGTGGTGTTATAAATCGATGGCACTTTTTCCATATCATCAAATTTATCATCGAACATTCATGCTCTCCGGATTTCAGCTTGTCAATTGCTTCATGCCTGTGACCCAGACGGGATGTTATGAGCACAAGAGCAGATTTATTTGCGGCTCCGGGAAGACTCATGCAGTGACACTTTCTAACACCGAATAGCGAATAGTACATTTCCCCGGAACCCAAGGTTACTTGTTAATCCAGTGGTTTTTGTTGGTTTATAGTGTGGGGAGGGCAGCGCGAAACCTGAGCTAGTCTGCAGCGACAGTCAGAAAGCAACTATTAAAACAAGGGTTAACGGCACGCCGCGTCTGTCGGTCCAGAGCTTCATTCCTGTAATTGGAGACATTATTTCCTTGGCGCACCTGACAGACCTGACATACTGCAGCTCTGGAGTTAAAAGGGGGAGAAACTAGAGAGCAGGCCGGCCCGGCGCAGGCGAGTTCAGCGCACTCACATCCCCTGGCTCCTGCATGGCGGCAGTGTCAAGAAAGAAACCTTTTAACGGAGCGCGCTCCTTCCCCGGCGACTGTGGACATGGGCATGCAAACGTAGATCACGAGTTATGATTAGGCATGGCTAGCTCAGACATTCATCCTTGCGAGGTCGATAAGCGGAAAACTCCTAGATTGATTACCAGTAATGGCCCTTCTCACTGTGTTAGTCGCCTGATATATTGTTGCAACTTGTAATACATGTAAGAGGGAGGTGTTCAAGGATATTTTTAATTTATCTTTGCCGCTAAAGAAAACAAGCATTGAAAATGCAATTGGTCTTGCCTTTGATTAAGTTAAAGCCATTTGCTTTGCTAATGGTATTATATAGCAAAGCAAATGGCTTTAACTTAATAAAAGGCGAGATCTATTGCATTTTTAATGCTTGTTTAGAAAAGGTAAGAAGAAGTTGGCAGCATTTCAAGGACAGATAAACTAGAAGACATTTTTTAAGTTTATTATTTTTTTATTAGGGTTGTTCATTTGTACTGGTCTGTTTTGTAATATATAAACTAACAAAAATGCTTATAACACAATTTTTATTATAACTTCCCAACATGCTGCACAGCAGCCACAATGCTCTACAAAATATCTTAAATACATTGGAAAAGCCAATATCTCTGGCTAAAGCACTTATAAGGTCCCAAAGGCAAGACCTATTGGCTATGACAATGCTTGTTGCTTCTTATCAGCGCTAGGACACCTGTGCACTTAATACACCTGGTAACATACCGTAACTTACACACCCTACTAAGGGTAAACAGATGATAAGATGTACTCTGACTGCTTAAAACGGCACCAATTAAAGTTACTTCTAATCTACTGCAGATCATATGCCAAAAATTGATCTCATCTTGGAATCATCTAAGTTGGGGTACAACTCAGGACAGAACATTATGGTCAAGTCCTTTGGTTGGACGTTGGCCTCCTCCCTCTCACTTACAGCAAAACGCAGCAATCGGCCAACTTCCATCCCCACCAGTTTAGGAAGATCCAACGTCTTCTCCCCACCAGACAATTAAGATCTGCAGCTCACACACTGGTCATTTCGAGAATAGTCACAGAAAATGCCATTCTAGCACGTCTTCACTATGCAATGCTCTCACAATATCCCAAAGTTGGTCCTTGTATTCACAATAATAAATCCTTAGCTCGCCTTTTCTACCCAGAACCCTCTATTCTGCCACTTCCAAAAATGGCAGAAACCTTCCTCGGCTGTACAGACCAGGTAGCCCACCCTAGGGGGGCGGGGCTAGCCTTCTAGGGATTGTACGCCTTTAGACTAATTTTCCTGCCTGCCTTGGGGCAAATGTGCCTGGGGGCAGGGGGAGGGTGGCTTCCTTCTTAGGAAGTCAGCCTGAGTGCATATCAGAGACGGTGCATGCTTTGAAGCTCACCACGTTGATGTGCCTATTCACTAGCCATCCCGTCAGGGAAGGAGGTGCTACCTCCTGCCAATCAGTATGAACACTTCCAGGAGTCAGAGTCCCATCTTGGAGGTAGCAGCTGCAGGCTGCCAGTCAGGGCACAGGAAAAGCTGGGGCAACCAGGTGGGCAACATCTGAGGTAGCCAACTGGGTGCATGCCACATCAACCCTGACTTCAGAATCATGTCAGGGGTGAGAAGGAACGTTGTTTGATACAAAACATGACCATATTCGGCATTAGCATAACAGAGCTGGCAACACTGGGGGTGCCCGGGTGCCAGTCTATATTATCCTATGAACCACTGATCACTTATAGTAACCCTTAATGGAAAGAGGCTACTATGGGGACATATAAACTTGCACTTATGTATCTATACCTTTAATATAATACAACTTGCCTTTTGGGTTCAGAAAGCCTGCTTTATGGGTGACTGACATATATTAAAAGATAGTGCTTTTACCTTGACACTCACGTTGAGGGCAAAGTTGAGTTGGAGCAGTTTGCACTGTTCCTGCAGTCTGACATCTGTTTACTTGGGCCACAAACAGTGCTTCAGGCCCCCGTGACCCATTAACTCCCATGCCCTGGGTACCCTTGGTAACATTTACTAAGGACTTATAAGAAGGTTAAAGGCCTTGCCAATTGGGAGTACCAATTTGCTTACATTGTGTTTTAGGGAGACAGCACTGGTACCTGGCCAGCATGCTGCAGTGAACTTTCAGAGTCATAACCTTCTGCGCTGGGGCAAAAAGGAGTGGGCGTGACCATACAAACAGGGCATTTTCCTACCCCACCCTCAGTAGATGTTCTGATACAAGATGCATTTCGTAGTGGATTTTCCGGAGCCAAATCTTTTGCGTTGAAGTGTCTACCCCCCTGCTCCTATATGTAATACATGGTTGCCATTTCTGTATTGTAGGACACCAGCATGGACAAGCCTTGTGGGCTGGGTGGGTGTCCATCAGCTACAGGCAGTTGCTGTGTCATTATATAAACCACACTAACCCCAGCAGTTAACCGGAGGAAGGAACAAGTGGCACAGGGCGCTAGGAGCAGGCCAGCCTCCAAAACAAAATGTTCAAAACAAACGGGGCCGCTCCCAGGAAAGTGACCGAAGGAGCTCAGAAAAAAGTTGTGAGTGTGGACATCTCAAAAAAAGTGAAGGACTGAACTCACACACCACCTGGTGTCATGCTTCATCATTGGCAGTCCCCGCCCTCTAAAAACTCGGTTTGATAGAGGGCGGGCATACACCTGACGACAGGGATGCACTTCTAAACTAAGTGGGGACCTGTGAGGAGTGAGTGAAGTTTAAAAACCATTACAGTCGTAAAATTAATTTTAATAAGGAAGGCGACTGTATGGTATTAAAAAGGTGGACGGTGACGTGGGGAAATGTATTGTCCCCTTGCTGGAGCAGAGTTTTCAGTTTGAAAATTCTGGGGCTTTTGAAGCTCTGGCATGTCTATTCGTTGTATTAATTTATTAATAATTAATAATTAATTATTTGTCTTGTGCAAGTGCGTTTATATTAATCAATCCGTTTGTCCTAACAAGAGAGAGTTACACGTGAGTGTGCATAAATGTGCTGTTTTAGAAAATAAAGTGCATGTTTTCATGTTTAAACGTTGCTATGTGCTGTTTATTTTTGAGCACAAAACGCTTTCTGAATTAATGCTTTTCTATGTTGCAAGTGCTAGATAAATGCATACACATAAGGGTATTAGTGGGGTTAACACTGTTTAATCACTATGCTGTGGTAACGTTGTTTTGTCTCTTTTAATTAAGATGGTCTATTGAGGCCTATGTTGGCCTAAGAAAAGATGGCCGAATTGTGAGCCTGGCTGTGATTTAAATATGAAAACTGTGACGAGGGAGACCCCTGCTGGAAATGGTCCTGAAGCTAACTGACCATGGTCCTTGCTTGAAAAACTTTCCATGAGGACAGCAGCAGTTTTTGGGAGATCTCCAAGTGAAGTGAAAGTGTCCTTGGCAGCCTTGGGAAACAAAGGAGCCTTAGAGAGAAGCTCTGAACTGTGGCTCGATAGCCGAGGAGAAGCAGGATTATTATGATACATGTTTTATTTTCTTGGTTCCTGTTCCGTAGTCTTCATTATGTGTACTTTTCCTGAGCGGAGATTCTCAAATGTAGCGATGTTACATCCTTTCCTTCTCGCTCTGCTCAGCAAGTCCGGCGGACATTATAGTTTTTTTCTATGTTCCCAATGTATCTTTCTATTGTTTAGAAACTATAAGAGATGTTAGCCTAGAGAGGGTCTTTGCCACTTTCCATTTTGCCTTTGCCGCGTACCGAATCTGCGTTGCTGAGGATTGATGCTGAAGGGACTTCGTCTTGAGAGACATTTACCGAGAGACTTGTCCTGACCCGTTCTGACATTTAGCTAGAATAGGTAACTATGAGAAATGATTTACTCTGATTGATTTCCTTGACTAATTTAGATAAAGCAATATAATTTTAAACATGGTGTTGGATATTCTTTCTTGCCAATTATTGGGTTTGTGTTATTGATTATTGTTGTATATATTGTATAGATTATGCTTAGGGACAGTCACAAAAACCAGGTCTTATCGACCTCGGTATAGATGCAGGGTGTTTAGGAGTGTTTCCTTCCACAGGTTTATTGGTGGTAGAGTATTTGAGCGTATGTTAGTGAAATGGGCCCTAGCGTATGATGTATGCATGTGCGTGTAACTGTGGGATTACTCTATCCGTGGTAGTGGGAATATTGTACACACCCTGATCTCTATCAATTTCCTGGTAGCAGAGATTGATGGTTTTTGATGATTGTCTTGATTAGATAAGATTATTTTTATTGATTATTGGTTCATGTTGGTATATGTACTAATACTATATGTTGGAGTCGTAATGTTGAGTTATATGTAGTGCTTCTGGAACTTGGAAGCTGTAGCAGTTCCGTAGTAGGGCAGAGGGAAGTATATGCTGCTCTCGGGAAAGACGGAATTGTAGGGAATAACGTGTGACAATTTAAGTTGCGCGTCACATTGTCTGGGTTCGGAATTAGTGACATCGTCGTATGTTACTATTAGATATTTCTGGTATATGTGGAGTGTGTATGATAGTGAAGGTTATCTGTGAAACTCTGGTCTTAAGTCCCAGGGATCCGTAAGGATTTCCGTTAAAGCTTATCGCGGGAGGAGTAATAGGTATTCTCTGAACTTATTTGAAGAACTGGGCAAAGAAAGCTTGCTTAGTTAATGTGTGTTATATTTCTGTAGTGGAGCAGATTGTCTGTTCTCGGGAAGCAGGATTCTGTGCGTATATACTATATTTCCTTTGTATGAATGTGCGTGAATGTTTGTACATTTAGTTTATTGTAAGACTCTTTGGACAAGTCCTAGAGGAAACAGTTAATGAATGTATGTTAGTAGGGCAGAGTAGAAGAAGTGCTACTGTGTCAATGAAAGGTTTCTTATGAAATAGACTCTCTTTTACTATTCTGTGGTTAGCGAAGCAGACAATGGAGATGTTTTTATGTTGTAACTAATAGATTTTGTAGAAATTTTGACACGAAGTCTACTGAAAAGATTTTGTAAAGGAGGGGTAGACGAGTGACAGAAGACAGAGCAGAAGCTGCAGTCAGCGACTGTTGACGTCAGAAAGACCGCGCTCTGATTGGATGGTAGATCAGAATAGTGCTCGCGCTAGGATTGGTGCGTTAGTGTGAGCCGCGCAAGGATTGGAAGGGCTATTTAGTGACGTAGACGTTCCAGGATTGGTGCGTTAGTGTGAGTCGCGCTGCAATTGGTTGAAAAATCGTATTGTATATTTATAATACGGAAAGAGTAGAGAGTTCTTTGTAAACGCTAAAATGTATTACCAAGAAGAGAAAAAGAAGGAGACATTTTTTGGTAAAATTAAAAAGTGGTTTAGCAAGGATAAAGATGTTAAAACAAGAGAGGGTGAGTTGTTACCTCCACCGAAAACACCTGCATCCTTCATGGCTGCAAGACATGGGTTTCATACCTGTATATGGTTGGAGAATTGGGTTAGGTATACTAAAGAAGATGGTGTTCTAGCATTTCCAGAACATGGTTCATTTAATCTGGCCGTGTTGAGAAATTTACGGGAAAAGATGCTATGTCTTGACCCGAAACCGAGACCTACACAGTTCGAGGCTTTAGTGGAATGGGAAGAAGAAGTACATGAGAGAGAAAAACAAAGATCTGGAGGGTACTATAGGTATATGTTTGGGAGGAGACATGATCGTGAGACTCATCATGATCGAATGAAAAGGTGGCGAGATGTTAGTATGTCAGAGGGATTATATCCGATGAGGACAGTTGAAGGAGGAGCAGAAAGGGTTCCTGAGTCAGAAATAAGAAAATATGGAGTTAATGAGTATGAGGATGAGGTCTTGAATGACATGATTTACAAAAGACCACCTCCATATAGACCAGAACCGGACAAAAGTACACCAGTTGTTTCTCCGATAAGAGATACAGTTTGTGTTAGTGAGACGGAAAATGAGACGCCTGAGGTAAGGAGTGATCATTACCTTGATGAGAATGCCAGACAATTAGCCATAACTACAACAGAGTTGACAGAGAAGATTAGGGAGTTAACGAAGAATCTAGAAGCTGTTACAGTGCCTGTAACAATAGGTCCAGTTATGCCTGTGTTTGACAAACAGAGAGCAGGTGAGAATGGACTGGTGATTCCATATGTTGGGAATAATCTGACAAATTCAGTTGGTCCTTCAGGAGATTCAGGCAAAAGAGCAGAAAGAAGAGACCTGAGACAATCAAGACATGACACATGTAGTGAAATATTGGATGCTAGTGAAGCTAGTTGTTCAGGGATGCCAATTTTAGAACCGCAAAAGAGAGTGGTTCCAGTGAGAAAAACTGCTGAAATAACAGTTGATGATTTGAATGATTGGATGAAGGTTCTACAGAAAAAGGATAAAGATTCACAAGTAATTGATGTAGCTAAGTTACGTGTAGAACTAGAAGAGCTTGTCACAGGAACAGTTCCAACAGAGATTCTGAAGAGTCATCATGATGGTGAACTAATGTTTATGTGCAAAAGTGTTACCTGGAGAGCAAGAAATACACATGACAGGCTAAGAGCAATAGCAAATGAACAGAGAGTTGACATTGATAAAGTAAAAGCTTTACAAAGAACTTACAGGATGGATTTTACAGAGAAGGATATTGAAAATTTGAATGCTACTGGTAGAACAGGACAGATTAAGGAAATGGTAGCATTATTGCGAAGATGGGGTGATGTAGAATGTGGAAGGATAGGTGGTACAAGAAAAGAGATGAGGCTGAAGATAGAACAACTTATTCAGCATTTCCAGTGAGAGAAAAGGAGAAACCAGTGGATAATTATCCTATGAGAGAAATACCTGGAGGAGGATATGTACATGTTCCATGGACTAGACAGGATATTTTATCATTCACGAATGATTTCCCTCGATTGAGAGAAAAGCCTGTCGAGTGGTATAGGCAGGTAGATAGATTTGTGAAATTGTCAAAAGTGCTGTGGGTTGACCTGAATAGTCTGTTTGATATAATTGTTCCAGCAGACTTGTGGACTGAGTGTAAAATAGTTGTGAGTTGGCCTACTGAGGAATATCCAAGAGACCCAAGAACAGGGGCACCAGATCCAGAGGTAATGAGGAAGTATGATCAGGTGATGGTATATCTGAAGAGTAAAGTACCTGCAAAAGAGACAGACTAGGTAAAGATAGATCGAACACAACAGGAAGCGAAAGAATCAGTTCATGCTTTTTACGAGAGGCTGATACTGGCATTTAAACAATTCAGTGGAGATGAACACCTGGGTGACAAAGATTTGAGTCATTTTGTATACAGATTTGTATATGGCCTTAGACCTGAAATTGGTGAGAGAATTCGTGAGCACACAGTGGATTGGCAGAGTAAGAAAGTAGATGAGATCCTGAGGCATGCAAAATACTTCAGTGATGAAATTGAAGCAAAACAAAGAAAGCTGAGAGACACAGTGAAAAGGACAGTTTGGGATTTTACTGGAGAGGATGTGGGATTGATGAATAATGTAGATCCAGTGAAAATTGCAGTAAAAGAGGGAATTACATATCCTAACATTCCTCAATACAAAATGACACCAGAAATAATTGAAGGGATAACTCCTATAATTGAGAAAATGATTCAGCAAGGAGTCCTGAGAGAACTACTGAGTAGTCCGTGTAATTCACCGATAATGGGACTAAAAAAGCCCAATGGGAAATTTAGGATCGTACAGGATTTGAGAAAAGTTAATCAAATTGTGGTGTCATGTTGTCATATTGTGCCAAATCCATCAGTGATCCTGTATCAAATTCCACATGATGCTGAGTGGTATACAGTGATTGATTTGTGTCATGCGTTCTTTTCAATTCCATTGCATCATGATAGCCAGCCGATTTTTGCATTTAGGTTTGGCCAGCGTATCTTAGCATGGTGTCGAATCCCACAGGGATATACGGAGAGTCCTTCGATATTCAATCAGTTATTGAAGAAATCGTTGGAAAGTTTGATCATGCCCGAGAGTTCAGTGTTAGTGCAGTACATTGATGACCTATTGGTGGCATCAAAGACACGTGAAGCTTGTGAAGTAGATACCATAGCTTTACTGAATCATCTGGCAGATGGAGGGTTAAAGGTATCTCCAGCCAAATTACAGTTTTGCAAGAAAGAGGTGCATTATCTTGGACACAATATTGAAAAGGGTCTGAGAAAAGTGACTACTGACAGGATCAGAATAATCAGAGAAATGAAAGCTCCAAAAACCCAGAGAGAAGTGAGAATGTTCCTGGGTATGGTGGGTTATTGTCGTCAGTGGATAATTAATTTTTCCTTGATAGCAAAGCCACTGATTAAACAGACAAAAAGTGAAATGACGGATCCATTGGATCTAGATGCAGAACAAATGGCAGCATTTGAAGAGCTTAAAAGTAAAATGTGTGAGGCTCCAGCTTTGGGTATGCCTGACTATGAAAAAGAATTTGAGCTGTACTGCAGTGAAAGAAATGGATGTGCACTTTCAGTGTTAATTCAGAAACATGGATTACTGAGAAGGCCTATTGCGTACTTCTCATCGACACTTGACCCTGTAGCTGTGGGTTTACCAGGGTGTCTGAAATCTGTGACTGCAACATGCAGGAGTCTGGAACAGAGTGAGGGAATCATAATGGGATATCCTGTAAGGGTATTCGTACCTCACAATGTGGCAATTCTTTTGACAAGAAGCAGGACTCAGTACATGTCACATAGTCGATTGACTAAATATGAAAAAGTGATTCTGGGAGCATCAAATGTGACGCTTGAGAGATGTGTGAATGTGAATCCAGCGACACTTTTACCAGATATTGAAAATGTGGGTGTGAAGATGGAAGATGATCATGATTGTTTGGATGTGCTTGAGTACTGTACAAAACCAAGACCAGACATAAGGGATCTACCCTTGAATGAGAGTGATCATGTGTTGTTTGTGGATGGATCATGCCTGAGAAATGATGATGGTGTGCTATGTGCAGCATATGCGGTATGCAAAGTTTCAGAGGTCATGGAAGCATCACCATTGAAAGGAGTGAAATCTGCGCAAGTTGCTGAATTGATAGCATTGACAAAAGCTTGCGAAATTGGGAAAGATTTGAGGACGACTGTATTGACTGATAGTCAGTATGGATTTGGAGTGGTGCATGATTTTGGCCAACTTTGGCTACAAAGAGGTTTCTTGACATCGAGTGGAACTCCGATAAAGAATGCTGAAATGATTGGTAAATTGCTTGAGGCGATACAGCTGCCTAAGGAGTTAGCAGTTGTAAAATGTGATGCCCATGGACTAGGGGAGGATTTTATAACGGTCGGAAACCGTTATGCCAACGATGTTGCGCAGTATTGTGCCAAAACAAATCAGTCCATCAACAGGGACAGAGAAGGGGAAATGTCTTTACTCTCTGTGATGTTTACTAATGTCTTAGAGACCTGGGATGAAGTGAAACAGTTGCAAGATGAGGCAGGAGAGGAAGAGAAAAAAGATTGGATTAAGGCAGGATGTGCTCCAAGAGAAACAGACCATGTTTGGGTCTACAGAGATGGCAGACCAGTGATGCCCAACTCCATCTTGTCGTCAATGGCAAGGATGTATCATGGCCAGGGACATTTGGGGAGGGACGCGATGGTTAGGTCGTTCAAGCAAACCTGGTACAATGCAAAGTTCAGGACAATTGCAGAGAGCATCTGTCAAAGGTGTTTGATTTGTCAGCAATTTAACACTGGGAAAAAGACAGTGGTGAGTCTGGGAACAATAGGCAGAGAAGGAGGTCCTTTTACAAGAATGCAGATTGATTTCATTGAAATGCCCCAAGTGAACAGACTGAGGTATGTTCTAGTGGTAGTTTGTTTGTTTTCAAGATGGGTTGAGGCTTATCCGACTAGGAGAAATGATGGAGTAACAGTGGCAAAATTACTGTTAAGGGAGTTGATTCCTAGGTACGGGTTTCCAGTAACGATTGAGTCTGATAGAGGTGGACACTTCTATAATGAACTCATGAGTTTGATTTGTGAAGCATTAAGCATACAGCAGAAGCTACATTGTGCATACAGACCAGAGGCTTCTGGTGTGGTTGAGCAGATAAACGGCACAATCAAGAATAGGATTGGTAAAATGTGCTTAGCTACTGGAATGAAATGGCCCAACGTCTTGCCTCTAGTGCTAATGACTATTAGATCTACTCCAGATAGAACTACTGGTTTAAGTCCTCACGAAATAATCATGGGACGTGCAATGCGCCATGCATTTGTACCTGTCAATAAGTTGATGACAATAACTGATGACATGATTTTGGATTACTGTAAAGGCCTGGCTGACGCAGTTCATTCTGTGTTTCACCAGGTTGGAGAAGAAGCTACCACACTTGAGAAGAAGCAAGCCCATGATCTGAGTCCAGGAGACTGGGTGAGGATTAAGGTGCACAGAAGAAGAAATTGCTTAGTTCCAAGGTGGGGAAGGCCGAGACAAGTCATTCTAACTACAACGACTGCAGTAAAGTGTGCTGGTGTGAAAAACTGGATACATGCAAGTCATACTCTGAGAGTTCCAAACCCAAAAGAGGGAACTGGTAAAGAGTACTTTGAAGAATCGGATTCCAGTGATGATGAAGACCCAGAACCAGTGAGAAAAAATCAAGGTTCAGGAGAAGAAGCTTTTTCTACAAGTTCAAGAGAACAATTGGGAGTCTCAGAAAGGAGATCAGATTCTGTAAGAGAGCCTGAAATTTCAAAAAGCAGTGAAGAAAAAAGAAAAGAAAAGAGCAATTCCACAGAGATTACTCCTGAATCAGAAGAGGAGGAGACTGAAGAACCACTTGAGAATATACCTGAAGAAGCAGGGTCAGAAGAAGATAGAGAGGGACAGATTGCGGAAAACCCCCGAGGAGGTGTAGGGAACATTCTTGACAAGCTAGGTGAAGGGACAAGTAGACAGCAAGAAGATTGCGTGTCGGAGACCCGAGGAGGGACAGGAGTAGGGAAGTCTCAAACAGTGGTGAAAGAAACTGTGGAGAAAAAGAAAACTGCTAGAAAACGAAAACAGAAGGCACTTGAAACAGAATTGGATGAGAGTGAGAATGAACAAACAGAGGGTCGAGTTCTGAGAAAGAGAACTTGGATTGGAGAAAGAAATAATAAAGAAATTAGGCCGAAAAAGGTGTTAAGAGGAGATCGTTGGCCTAACAACAGAGTTAAGAGGCTGAGATACAAAATAATAAGAGCAAATACATCGAAAGCTGAACAAGTGAATGAAGTTTCGAGTCAAAGTTCAAAAGCTGAAGGAGAAGAATCAAAGGAGTTAAATGAACCAGTAGAAATAAAAAGAGTAAGAAGACCCAACCAAAAGTACAGATCACCGGAATGGTCTTATGTGGCACTGTCTGAAGGAGGAAAAGAAGAAGCAGTGACTCGAGATAATCCGGAAGAGATCTTGAGAGAAGTGGTTGAGGAAGATACTGGTGAAATTCTGAAAGTACTCTTGACTGACATTGGAGAAGAGTCGAGTACTGAGGATTTTGATGTTGGAGATCTAATACAATTTGATGTTGAAGAAATTGAAGTGAAGAATGACAAGTATCCAAACTGAATAAAGGAAGAATTTACTTGGATTAAGTGAACGAAGAGATCGTTTGGATAAACTGAAAGCTGAAGAATTGCTGAAGAATTGGAAAAGTTCAAACAGTAGTGGAGTAGTAGAGGCTAAACTAAAATGGCTAACATAGAGGATAATAGAAATAGATGTGCCTTCTTTAAAAGGTGGTGTAGGATGTGCTGCTGCTGCTGTACTGGATTATTAATGCTTCTATGGGGTGTTTTAGTTTTATTAGTTACTTTTAAAGTAGAGTTTGAGATGCATACAGAGAATGTGACAAATGTAGAGAAGAATTCACAAAAAGTAGTTCCAATTAGAATTAGTAATACTTACATACACAAAGATAGGTCAATTAATAACTTTTCTAGTAATGTATTTTCAAAACTGTTATATGAATATGTGAAAACAATGGAAGTAAGGGATTGCTACGTCTGTATGCAATTACCTGCATCCGTTTCGGAGGGTGTTACTTATCATCATTTACCAGCTACATATGGTATTTCCTGTAGTATTTTAAGTAGTGTTTTTTATTTGTTAGGGAAGGTAGATTACAAGATGTCTAACAGAGATAGTATTTTTGGGCACTTGCCAATGAACAAAGAGCTGAATCCAGCTAAAGAAGCTAACACTTTTGGTGAGATTTTTATTGAAGAAAAAGGATTAACATTAGATTACATTTTTAAGAATAATTTAACTTGCAGTTTGAAAGGAGAGGAGAAAGCTTTCCTGGATATGGTAGAAGAAAGGAGATTGAACATGCATGAGAAAGCAGGAAAATATAAAGTGAGTGAGACAATTTGGGACATTGAGATGGGAAAAGAGTTGAAGAATGGGGCTAGTCCAACTTTAGCTCTAGATGCACCACAGAAGGGTAAACTTTGTATTACAAGAAGGAAATCCCAATATGATACATATTTTGTCGGGACTAGTGAGTGCCATGATACATACTTCATTGCAACAGGTTGGGGTTTCAGAGGTGGAGAAGATACAATTTTTCCAGGAGTATATTATGTTTGTGGGAATAAGGCTTATTACAAGTTGCCAGACCATTGGTATGGCACATGTTATGTGGGCCTAGTTTTTCCAAAGATTTTTTATATAGATAAAATAACAGATGTAGAGCATATTAACTTACTAATGCGTTTTAAGAGAGAAACTTGGTCTGAAATAGTGGGTGATATTTTTGGGGTTTTGATTCCAGCAGTGGGAATTTCTTTGAATGCTTATGGAATTCGGAAACTGTCCACAGTGGTTGATCGCTTATCGACAAATACCGCTGGAGGGTTTCTTTTGGTGAATACGGAATTAAGTGCCGTACGTGCCATGTCTATGCAAAATCGACTTGCCCTTGATATTCTATTGGCCAAGGAGGGTGGAGTCTGTGGAATGCTGAAAGTTCAACATTGTTGCACTTACATTCCAGACGAAAGCAAAGACCTGAAGGTCTATATCAAAAATATTACTGATTTGCATGAAGAATTAGTACCACTTGAAGCTGAGAGTTTATGGACTAAAATAGCTAATAAAATGATAGCTGTTAAGGATTTTATTGCAAAAATAGGTAGTACTATTATAGGTAGAGTTTTGTTTCCCTTGTCTTGTATAATTGTTGCTTTATTAATAATAAGATTGATGTGTGTGTGTTGTAAAAACAGGGGAGGGAGGAAGAAATTGAATAAAGAAAAGAAAAACAAGAAGTTGAAAAGAGAACCTCAAGAAATTGAACTAGAAGAATTGAGGGAGAGTGTTTACTTAGAGACAAAAAGGGATGATGAAAGAGTGACTGGTGTTTAATGTTGTGTAAAGGGGAAAAGACATTTCCGATTTCTCCTAAAATAGGGACTACATTTTCACAAATTTTTTTTTTGGGTTTATTTGGTGATAAAATCACCAAAGGGGGGATTGCTGGAGCAGAGTTTTCAGTTTGAAAATTCTGGGGCTTTTGAAGCTCTGGCATGTCTATTCGTTGTATTAATTTATTAATAATTAATAATTAATTATTTGTCTTGTGCAAGTGCGTTTATATTAATCAATCCGTTTGTCCTAACAAGAGAGAGTTACACGTGAGTGTGCATAAATGTGCTGTTTTAGAAAATAACGTGCATGTTTTCATGTTTAAACGTTGCTATGTGCTGTTTATTTTTGAGCACAAAACGCTTTCTGAATTAATGCTTTTCTATGTTGCAAGTGCTAGATAAATGCATACACATAAGGGTATTAGTGGGGTTAACACTGTTTAATCACTATGCTGTGGTAACGTTGTTTTGTCTCTTTTAATTAAGATGGTCTATTGAGGCCTATGTTGGCCTAAGAAAAGATGGCCGAATTGTGAGCCTGGCTGTGATTTAAATATGAAAACTGTGACGAGGGAGACCCCTGCTGGAAATGGTCCTGAAGCTAACTGACCATGGTCCTTGCTTGAAAAACTTTCCATGAGGACAGCAGCAGTTTTTGGGAGATCTCCAAGTGAAGTGAAAGTGTCCTTGGCAGCCTTGGGAAACAAAGGAGCCTTAGAGAGAAGCTCTGAACTGTGGCTCGATAGCCGAGGAGAAGCAGGATTATTATGATACATGTTTTATTTTCTTGGTTCCTGTTCCGTAGTCTTCATTATGTGTACTTTTCCTGAGCGGAGATTCTCAAATGTAGCGATGTTACATCCTTTCCTTCTCGCTCTGCTCAGCAAGTCCGGCGGACATTATAGTTTTTTTCTATGTTCCCAATGTATCTTTCTATTGTTTAGAAACTATAAGAGATGTTAGCCTAGAGAGGGTCTTTGCCACTTGCCATTTTGCCTTTGCCGCGTACCGAATCTGCGTTGCTGAGGATTGATGCTGAAGGGACTTCGTCTTGAGAGACATTTACCGAGAGACTTGTCCTGACCCGTTCTGACATTTAGCTAGAATAGGTAACTATGAGAAATGATTTACTCTGATTGATTTCCTTGACTAATTTAGATAAAGCAATATAATTTTAAACATGGTGTTGGATATTCTTTCTTGACAATTATTGGGTTTGTGTTATTGATTATTGTTGTATATATTGTATAGATTATGCTTAGGGACAGTCACAAAAACCAGGTCTTATCGACCTCGGTATAGATGCAGGGTGTTTAGGAGTGTTTCCTTCCACAGGTTTATTGGTGGTAGAGTATTTGAGCGTATGTTAGTGAAATGGGCCCTAGCGTATGATGTATGCATGTGCGTGTAACTGTGGGATTACTCTATCCGTGGTAGTGGGAATATTGTACACACCCTGATCTCTATCATCCTCACAGTAGTGAATAGGGTCAACATGTTTCTGCCTGGTGTCCCTAAGGGGTAGATGGCGTTCATCCGGACCTGTATCAAGCGAGCTCCGTTTTTACCAACTTCGTAGTGAGAAGGTTCAACTGGGTGGGGTGACCTTTATCACTCTCCACATCAGAGGGCTCACAATCAGCCTGTAAGAACAAGGAAAAAATACAAGAGAACCATAAACAGTAGGCTCGGTCACTTAAATACCTTCATTCAGGACCACAATTACAAGAATTAGCGTGCGTTGCTATATGTGTGTGACAAGTGAGAATCATCTATGCACACACGATAAAAAGGAGAGATGTAATCTCTCATACCTTACCCAAGAGCCTCAACCTATGTGCTCCATGGGAGGAGGAATGGAGAGAAGGCCCCTTTAGTCAGACTCTGTAGGGTTAGAAAACAAATAACAAAAGTAGCCACGGTAAACATATACATCAAATATATATGAACAAGGTCTGCTTGTTATAGCAAGAGTTACTGCATTAACACCACACTTCCCTTGCACACCCTTACTGCATCAAGGTGCTCCTTCTGCTATAGCACCTAACTGTATCTACCTCTCCTCCCCGACAAGAACTAAACTGGGAGAGGGCAAGTTTTAAATAGTACTCCTAATTGAATTAGTGGCGGGAAAACGCCGTGATTGTTATTAATTGCCTCCATGGTCGTGGGATCCGGTGTCCTAATGAGCGCAAGGACGAGGATATGCCTGCTTGCCTGGTTTGCTATTAACGGGTTGCTATGTGTCGCGTTACTCACCCGCCGGGATCCGGTGTCTGAGTAAACACGAACCGCTGAGCAGGTAGGTGCCTGATTGTGGGCGCGGTGAGAGGAGGAGTCAGGAGCCGGCTCTCATAATGGGCGTTTTTCCTGATCTTTGCGTAAGGTCCATAAACGAGGGTCAGGCATGCCTGATCCTCGCTCCGGTGTTTGGTTTGAGGAACCGGGAACCCACAGTGGTGCCCCATAGTTGAAAATTAAAAATTTAACAAGGGGAAAAAAAGGAAGAATTTCAAAGTGCCAATGGGCACTTGAACATCGAGCTCGATTACCCGATCGAATCAAAGTAAGGCATGCTTATTTGTGAACCCACAGTAGCAATATAATATACGAATCTACTAATGTTATGGGGCCAACGGGTTGGTGCCAGAAAGCACGTGAACCAAGTTACGCCAGATGGTAGTGTTTAGATATATCCCCCTCTCATTTGATATGTTAATTGGCTGAGATGTTTATAAAGGTAGCATTGTCTACAACTACACTAGCGGGACCGTAATACCACCAGAATGGAGGCGTTCAGCTGGTGTTTGAAGAGCATGTTAGGGAGGCAGTATAATTGATTTTATAATCTCTAAACACTACCATCTGGCGGAGCTTGGTGCACGCGCTTTCTGGCACCCACCCGTTGGCCCCATAACATTAGTAGATTTTTATATTATATAAACTACTGTGGGTTCACAAATTAGCATGCCTTACTTTGATTCGATCGGGCAATCGAGCTAGATGTTCAAGTGCCCATTGGCACTTTGAAATTCTTCCTTTTTTTCCCCTTGTTTAATTTTTAATTTTCAACTACGGGGCAACCCTGCGGGTCCCCGGTTCCTCAAACCAAACCCCGGAGCGAGGATCAGGCATGCCTGACCCTCGTTTAAGGACCTTATGCGAAGATTAGGAACAACGCCCATTACGAGAGCCTGCTCCTGACACCTCCTCTGACCGCGCCCACAATCAGACGCCTGCCTGCTCAGAGGTTCGTGTTTACTCAGACACCGGATCCCGGCAGGTGAATAACGGGACACATAGCAACCCGTTAATAGCAAACCAGGCAAACAGGCATATCTTCGTCCTAACGCTCATTAGGACACCGGATCCCACGACCATGGAGGCTGTAGGAGAGTAGGGTCTGCTATCCTATGGTCACCCCAAATTTTTGCTTTTTGCTTCACTGGTTTTTGACATACGGAGGCTGTGGGCCTGCCAATCAGACCCCCAGCCTGCTGTTCTCTCTACTAAATTTACACTATGCACCCTAGGTGCATAACCAATTGGAAGTGGATCACCCTGTGAGCCCCTGTATCAGTGTACACTAGGTACCCAGGGCATTGGTGTATCTAAGGCCTACCAGGGGCTGAAGCATGTATTGTGCCACCCCTGGCCTGGCCTAACAAATTTGACACAACTGGCTGATCACTCAGCTGGGGTAAGTTGGTGTAACCACCTCTTACTTAGGTGTAGTAAACCTATACCTAACCTTAAATGGGACACATGTTAACCTATAAGTCACTCCTATGGCAGGCCTTAACAATCCTGAAGGCAGAGTGCTTGGTTCCATGTGAGATGGTGCTCTGGCATGAGCTGAGCCTGTCTGCAGTGGTCGGAACCACTTCCTTCTACTGTTTCCAGATATCGTCATACCATATACTCTTAAGTGCATTATGAACCTCGCGGTTAAATGCTATCTTTGGTTTGGCTTTATCAAAACATGTCGAGTAAGGTGTCATACGAATTGGAATACTAACCCCTCGCCAACTCTGGCGACGGGGTTAGCATTCCACCCTTCTAGAGGGGCACGACATGTACAGTACCTGAAACCCGGGTAAAATCAGACATAGCCTCAGCTCCACAAAATGGATGCTGCCACCACAGACACAAGTCTGCCCTCCTGCTGCTGGGAGTCCTTCCAGCTTGGGAGGTGTGGACAAAGGGTTTCCTGCCAGGGGAGGTGCGTGCACCACCCCAGACAGGATTTTGTGTATTGGTCAGGTAGGGCTTGAAAGAAACCAGACATGCCTGAGGCTCACAAGGAGCCTCGGTGCATATGCCAGTTCCAACCGGTCCTGGGGCACACCAGTCCCGGGCCTGGGGCGAGCTGGACAAAGGATTGGGGGTGTAACCACCCCCCTTCCTGGTCCCACCCTTAGGGAGGGACCTAGCAGGTAGTCCGGCCCCTAGAATCCGCTTAAAGGTAGGAGCTGTGTCCTAAGACTTCAGACATCCTGGAATCAACTTTACTACAAGAAGAAGACGGGAACTTCGACGCTCTGCCGCACAGAGGACTGAAGGAAATCTCCCCTGTGGTCAGGGAGTGACCACCTTGCTAACGCAAGCACCATCCAGCGAATCAACGTCTGCTTTGCCGCCGCCTCCCGCCGGAGCCCGAGCCCAGAGACTGACAAGACCTGGACCTCCAGACCTCTCACCGCCCGATCCACAGTCCCTGAAAAGAAGGAACCCGTGGAGGCACCGAGACACGTGGAGCCAGCCATCTTGAAAAGACCACGACAAGCTGTAAGCGCGACAACCGAGGCTCCCTCCAAGTTGTGCTTTGGGTCCTGAGAAGCCCAACACCCGAGCAGCATCTGCACCAAAGGTGAGCCCTCCAGCATCTCCACGATCTGCGTGGGGCCCCCCTGCATTTTGCCACTCGACGCGCCTAACCGGTTGCTGGCCCGTTGGCTAGTGGCCATCTTGGCGACGAACTTCAAGAACTACACCGCTGGTCTGGTTGCTCCAGACTGGCCCTTGCTCCCCTCCAAAGGAGCAATCCCTCTGACCTTGCCGGTCAGAACCATCAGCTTATTTCGTTTTCCACAACAATTGCTTCTGCCAAGGCTTGTCTGCTTCGACCAAGTCGCCGACACCGCCGACAGCGAGAGCCTGCGTGGGACAGCTCGTGACCCGACTCCTGGACGTCGTCGACCTTCAGGGACCACGTGGCTGCAGAGACAAGCTGCACCTTTCCTCCTGTTTGCACCCGACATCGCCTGGTACCCACCTGGTGCCACGCTGGTCACTGGCTAGTGACTGTGAACACTGTCCCCTCTGCTTACAGGTCTTCTACAACTTCGATCCACCCTTGGATCCACCGCATCCCTTCCGGACCGACCGCCTGCAGCATCTTTGTCTACAGGCCCCATTGAACAGATAGAAGAAACCCGACGCACTTCGAGACCTATGCACCCGCTTCCTGTGGGTGAGGTAAAGCTGGCACTCCGGTGCCCAAGTGTAGAGTATCATCTCTAGTGTCTGTTTCCAATCTTGAGTTCATAGTCCATCCGGAAGATCCTTTTTGCAGTAACTTTGTAACTTTTACGCACCCATTGAAAACCTATGGGAGCCCGCGTGTGACTATTTGCTCTGCACACGCAACCCGTGGACCTCCTGGTCACTAACTAAAGTTAGCTCCTTGTAGGCCCAGCGATTCTAGAGGCCCTAGGCCTTTTCCCTTTTCTGTTCGTGGTACTTATACCACTATTTTAGTATATGGTTCGAGTGGCCACCAGGGCCTATCCATATAAAGTGCAACTTCTGTGTATTCTAACGTATTCTTGTTTAACGATTTGTGCTCCTTTGCTCATGAAGAGTCTAGGGGATACTTTGAGAAATAAATACATATATATTTTCAATATATATCTGTGTGGTGTCCTTTCATTGGTATAAAGGGGGGTTACAGTTGGTAAAACAGCCTGCTTAACACGCTTTAACGATTTTAGCCTCAAAGACTGCTTAGCCTACGCTACCACTAGGGCAGCTAGTCCGAAAAGGTTGACTTACAACCACACCATAAGGGTTGCTTGGCATGGTACAAGGTGGTCACTTTAACTAGTGAACATCATATACCAGGCCAACTTCTCACAGAGGCAAATAATAACAATCATGCCGTTTTCCTGCCACTAATTCAATTAGGACTACTATTTAAAACCTGACCTCTCCCAGTTTAGTTATCGTCGGGGAGGAGAGGCGGACACAGTTAGGTGCTACGGCGGAAGGCGCACCTTGATGCAGTAAGGGTGTGCATGGGAAGTGTGGTGTGAATGCAGTTACGCTTGCTACAACAAGCAGACCTTGTTCATATATATTTGATGTATATGTTAACCATGGCTACTTTTGTTATTTGTTTTCTAACCCTACAGAGTCTGACTAAAGGGGCCTTCCCTCCATTTCTCCTCCCATGGTGCTCGTAGATTGAGGCTCTTGGGTAAGGTATGAGAGATTACATCTCTCATTTTTATCGTGTGTGCACAGATGATTGTCACTTGTCACACACATAGAGCCACGCACGTTAATTCTTGTGATTGTAGTCCTGAATTAAGTTATTTAAGTGACCGAGCCTACTGTTTATGGTTCTCTTGTATTTTTTCCTTTTTCTTACAGGCTGATTGTGAGCCCTCTGAAGTGGAGAGTGACAAAGGTCACCCCACCCAGTGGAACCTTCTCACCACGAAGTTGGTAAGAACGGAGTCCGCTTGTTACAGGTCCTGATGAATGCCATGTACCCCTCAGGGACACCAGGCAGAAACATGTTGACCCTATTCACTACGGTGAGGGGACAATACATTTCCCCACGTCACCGTCCACCTTTTTAATACCATACAGTCGCCTTTCTTATTAAAATTAATTTGACAACTGTAATGTTTTTAAAATATCCCTCACTCCTCACGGGCCCCCACTTAGTTTAGAAGTGCAATCCTGTCATCAGGTGTATTCCCGCCCTCTATCAAACCGAGTTTTAGAGGGCGAGGACTGCCGATGATGAAGCATGACACCAGGTGGTGTGTGATGGCAGTCCTTCACTTTTTGTGAGATGTCCACACTCACAACTTTTTTCTAAGCAGTTTCGGTCACTTTCCTGGGAGCGGCCCCATTTGTGTTGAATAGTTGATGTGTCAACACTAATGGTGAGAGTCAACGTGCCTTGGACAGTAATGTTGCCTAGAAGTGTGCCTCACTCAGTGAGTGATATGCCGGTGGTAATAGCCACCTGCGGGAGATGGTCTAAGCAAGGCCTGCTGAGCAACAGATGGTTGTTTTTCCACAACTGTAGAGAGCGATGAATGCTGGCCTTTAACAACACTAGATCTTTCTAATGACCATTGGCTTCTCCTGAGGCTTGAGCCGGGAGAGGAGGGAAGCGTTCTTGGTAGAGGTTTTGAGAGGGCTCTGAACTTGGCGCTCTTATATGCTGCTTACACTGAATTTGCTATTCTGCACACGGGAGGGTCAGCACTTCCCGAGACTTTTAATTAAAGTTTACTTTGTTGATAGGGCTTTTTAACTTACTGCTCGCATGTTTTTAAGAAAATAACTGTTAGTTTTTGGGCACACTTTCCTCACCTTGGCGCCAGATCCCGAGTTGAGCAGGCAGACTCTGTGGAGCGGTGCTCGCGGGCGGGGGCAGCCATCTTGAGGGGATTGCAGGGCGACAGTCTAGTGTGCGGACGCCTGCCTATTTAGAGAAACGCTGGCGCAACTGCGATTCAATTACTTCTCCTGAGGCTTGAGCCGGGAGAGGAGGGAAGCGTTCTTGGTAGAGGTTTTGCGAGGGCTCTGAACTTGGCGCTCTTGTATGCTGCTTACACTGAATTTGCTATTTTGCACACGGGAGGGTCTGCACCTCCCGAGACTTTTAATTAAAGTTTACTTTGTTGATAGAACTTTTTAAGTTACTGCTCGCATGTTTTTAAGAAAACAAATGTAGTTTTTGGGCACACTTTCCTCACCTTGGTGCCGGATCCCGAGTTGAGCAGGCTCGCGGAGCGGTGCTCGCGGGCGGGGGCAGCCATCTTGAGGGGATTGCAGGGTGACAGTCTAGTGTGCGGACGCCTGCCTATTTAGAGAAACGCTGGCGCGCCGAAGGCACGCCTAAGGCAAGCCCGTCTGCGCTCGGGTCGCGCTCAGCGCCCAAACCCCTGGCTCAGAGTCACCAGGAGATTCTGGGAAACACGTTTACACCAGAGAGGCTTTACTGGGACTGAGAGGTGCCTCAAGGAATGCTACCTGCGGGTGTTTGGTTGCTGACGTAAGGGATAGCATACCCTTTGGATCCTGCTTAAATTGTAGAACGATGCTCCCCAAGCTGCTGTTTGAACCGGTCAGGTCTCAGAAGGTCCTTGATCGCCTAGCCGGAGCCTCGGTTAAGACTATTAGCTGTATACTAATTAACGCCAGGTCCCTAGTAAAACACAGTACTGAATGTGCTAATCTGTTGGAAGACAACGGTATCAATCTCGCATTCATTACGGAAACCTGGACGGACGAAGCGTCCGGTCCAGATCTAGTTAAAGCCACTCCACCTGGGTTCCAATGCGAGGTGCTTAACAGGCCAAATAGGAAGGGAGGTGGTCTGGCTATTGTTTATCATAACTCTATTCAGGGGACCTTTAAATCTGTAAATCTGCCCTCTTGTGAAGCCCTCTCTTTTAATCTTAGTATAACACACCATCACTCTTTTAAGGGCACCTTATTATACAGGCCGCCCGGTGCTAGACTCTCGTTTTTTCCCTTCCCTGGGGAACCTCCTGGAAGATGCCTTTCTGGGCGATTCTTATACTATTCTTGGAGATTTCAATTGTTATTTGGAACTCGCTGATGACCCGGAGACAGCCCGACTATTGGATTTGATGGAAGCCGCAGAGCTTTCTCAGCATGTGAAAGGACCCTCCCATCAAGCGGGTCACACCTTGGATGGCGTTTTTTCCAACTTTCCAGGGCTATCCTTCATGGGCCTTCTGCCTTTGGTTTGGTCAGATCATGCTGGGGTTCTGTTTAATCTCAATGTGAAGATTCACAAGCCTAAAGGTAGTGATTCCTTAGAACAGATTGAAACAAGAGCTTGGAATAGGGTGGAGGCGGAGATCCTGCTTAAGGTATTGACTTCGTCTGCTGCCCTTAGATCATGTGGAACGGAGGAGGCAGCTGCCTCTTACACGAGATGGCTCTCGCAGGCTTGTAAAGAACTAGCCCCTCCTAAATCTATTTTGCCTAAAAGAGTTTTCCCCTCGGCCCCCTGGTACCCGGAGGAGTTAAAATTGCAAAAATGCACATGCGAACGATTGGAGCGCAACTGGAGGAAGAGCTACCTCGACAAAGAGAAGCTGATATACAAAGCTAGCTTGTTTACATATAAACAGAAATACTACGCAGCTCAAATAGAGTTAGCCAAAAACTCTTCTAAAGAGCTCTTTCACACTGTTTCCAATCTGACAACTCTTAGGCCAGCCTCTATCCAGTCCAGTACGGAGCTCTGCGAACAGATCGCCTCGTTCTTTCAAACTAAGGTCACCAATATTTTTTCTAGCCTCTGTGATCCTATAAAGGATGCCTTGGTGACAGTGACTGAAGGGGGAAACACGGTTTCGCAGGTAGAGACCTTGGAGGTTTTCAATTCATTAACCATGCAAGACACACTGGAGCTTTTAGCTAATGCAACATCTGGGTCCCCTCTGGACCCTTGCCCTTTGAAAATTATTAAAATAGTCCCTGTCCCTATTGCTTGTTATCTCACCCCCATTTTTAACGGGATGTTTGAAGGCGGTCAGTTTCCAAAACAATGGAAGAAGGCCTCCATTCTACCCCTGTTAAAAAAAACAGTCTGGACCCTCTTGATCCGAATAATTTTCGACCTATTTCTCGCTTGCCTCTCCCTGCTAAGCTGGTTGAAAAGGCAATGAATAGGCGACTCAGCGCCTTTCTAAAGAAGTCCCATATGCTTGATCCGTCCCAATACGGCTTCAGGGAAGGGCACAGTACTGAATCTGCCTTGATTAAAGCCACGGAGGAAATTAGGTCAGCTGTGGATCAGGGAGGCAGGGCAGCCCTGATCCTTTTAGATCTCTCTGCCGCTTTCGATACGGTCCATCATGGGCTTTTGATGGACCGTTTAAGGAAATGCGGGGTTCAATGGAAAGCCTGGGAGTTACTCAACTCATTTCTTACGGACAGAAGCCAGATAGTCGCACTCGGCAAATTTCACTCACAACCCTACACCTTACCATGCGGCGTCCCGCAGGGGTCATCGTTAAGCCCGACCCTTTTTAATGTATACGTTACTACCCTGGCTCCGATCATTAGTCGTTACGGGTTTGCGATCACCTCGTACGTAGACGACACACAAATTGTGGTGTCTCTACTTCCGGGTATGGAGAAGGGGTTGGATCTCAATTTCCAGTCATGTATGCCGGAGGTAGGACGATGGATGGCAGGGAATTGCCTGAGGTTGAACTCGGATAAAACCGAGGTGATGCTGTTCGGAAACAACCCTAATTTTTGGACGCCCTCCTGGTGGCCACCTTCTCTGGGGGCTCTCCCTACCCCGGTCGAGAAGGTTAAAAACCTGAGGATCCTGGTAGATGTAAAACTATCTATGGCTGCCCAGGGTAAGGCGGTAGCCTCCAAAACAGGGTACATTCTAAGAACATTGAAAAAGATCCTGATTCTGCTTCCGCTTGACTGCCGTAAAACTGTGGTTACGGCCTTGGTCTTATCCAGGCTGGATTATTGTAATAGCCTTTATTTAAATCTACAGCAAAATCTGTTGCACAAGCTCCAGATGCTTCAAAATGCTGCGGCTAGACTTCTGACAGGTACCCCCAAATTTTCTCCCATTTCTAACGTGACACAGAAACTGCACTGGCTCCCGGTTGAGAACAGGGTTCAGTTTAAAGCTCTTTGCTTGGTTTTTAAAGCGTTACATGGTGAGGGGCCGGACCATTTAAAAAGTCAATTACAATGGTACTCCCCATCGCGTTTGCTACGATCATCTGAAGCTAAATTGATCGCAGTCCCCTTAATAAAAAAAGCCAGATGGGGCGAGCGTAGTTTCTCCTTCGGCGCCGCCAAGCTATGGAATAAATTGCCTTTTCACCTAAGAAACATCAACAATCTGCTAAGCTTCAGAAGGTCCTTGAAGACCTGGCTTTTTGTGAAATAATTTCTTTCTGCCCCTGCCCTTTCTTATGAGAAGTAGTTAGCATCAGGACCCCTATTCGGTAATCGTGCACTTTATAAATCGCCTTTATAATAATAATAATAATAATAATAATAATAATAATAATTGGCTTCTGACCATAACCTTGCAAGACACTGTTGGAGTAGGAACAGGTGTAATCGGACAAGTGGCACAACTGCTATGCACGATGACATCGTACCCAAGAGCTTCATTATGGTCCTTACAGTTAGCGGTACAGTGAACAGAAAATGAAGCGTCTGCTGTTTGAATGCCATCATCCTCATCTAGTTGTGTTATGTTTTCCCTGAAATGGTTATCAATATCGGGACCAGGAAGGGCCTGATCTGTTTGGGTTGGAGGTGGGACATTTGTGTATTTAATGTGAACCATAGGTTGTTAAGCAGCCTTAAGTGCCATCTGAGGGTGTTTTAGGCATTTTTGCCTGCTGCTGCACTTGATCAGACAGTCAGTGAGGTAGGGGAAGTTCAGCACTACCAGCCACTTCGTGAAAACGCTTGGTGTTGTTGTGAATTCAACAGGTAGAATTGTGAATTGGTGGCGTGAGGGGTGGATAGGCATGTGGAACTATGCATTCTTGATGCCTAATGATGTCATGAAGTACCCTTGGTGGAGCAACAGGGTGACATTCCGCAGGATTGTGTTCAAACACGATATACTAGTTAAGAGGACTCAGGTTCCAGATAGGCTGGAGGGAACCATCCTTCTTTGAGATAAGAAAGTACGGTGAGTAGATGACTTTGCCCCCATTGGTGTGGGGACACAGGCAATACTGAATAAGTCACTTACCTTCAAACATGCCTTATCTGATAGAGACTCTGTCTAACCACAAAATCCTTCCATTAGAATATCCCCAGGCAATGGTCTGGATCCGGAAGATTTTTTAGCAGTACCCCTGCACGCCGGGAGGTGGTGTCGTCCACACCGGAAGTGATGTGTGTGATACCTGTAAAGACACCACCCTGGTGCGCTATGTAAGTTACTTTCATGACTTTCCATGGCAGGAGTGTGGAGTCACAATGAGAACTGGCCACTGGTGTGGAAAACTAAGGTCCTGAGAAGGGTGCTCCTTATAATACAATCGGCTCTCAGAGCGGGGAGGATGGGATGGTCAGTAAGGACTCTGCAGCCAGATAGTCTCTACCAGATAAACCATTACCAAATGTAAGTAACTTAATCATCTGATAGAGACGTCCAGCCACACGTTCCTTACCTTAGAATAGATATGCAAGCAATTGCTCCTCGGAGGTGGGTCTGCGAAGCCAATTTTTGATTAAAAAGTCCTGTAGGACCGAATGGGCAAAGTGCCTGTCGTGACGGACCTGCTCAGGGTTGATGCTGTGGATCATTGCCAGAATAATTTCCATGTCCATTAATATCTTGTTATGCAGGGCCCTACTGGTGTCAACACAAAATTCTCAACATCTTGATCATCTTCTTCAGAGGTACTCTAAAATGTCTCAGGATTGTGTTGGGCAGGAGCTGGGCTGCTGGGATCCGAGGGGGGGACTTATCTTGTGCTCTATGATGCCTTGCAGGTCCTGTTCGCCATAAATGTCAGACATCTTGGAGGATGACTGTTGCTACATTTCCAAGAATACCCAACGCATCTCCCTTCGGTACCTTAAAGTAATTTTACACGGAAAGGTGGGGAAGAATTTGCAGAAGGTCTTGTAGTTAGGGTAGAGGCAAAGGCTGCGGACAACATTCAGGTATGCCTACAGGTATTTTGCGTGATAGTTTAGTCAAAATTGTAAAGGTGCATGTTCCATCATACTCTCCTATATGCATTCTCTGTGGTAAGTTCTGTGGAATCGAGGAAGAGACAAATGAGTCGGAGACTGAGGCATCAGTCACCAGGGCATCCCTGGACGTTAACAAACTCCCCCTAAGTTGTAGATTAATAGGATAGGATAGAAAGGTATAATGAAATATGATAGAGGCTAATCTAATCTTTGCTATGATTTATACAATACCTTTTGAATATTTTATAGTATTTAATATCATTCAATTGCACATTGTAGTTAATGGTGTATAATAAATATATATTGGAAAATACCAACTACTGTGTGTGCATACTCATCTAGGGATACGGGGCGGCTCAATACATATCACCTCAAATGAGAGATTCTGTGACTCTTAACATTTCTTACATACTGAAGAATAAGTCCGTGGGAAAAGTGTTGAGTGATCTTTTTAAAGAAAAGAAAATCTCAGTTTTCTTTTGGGAGTTAGGGAATTTCAGATGGTGACCCATATAATTTGAGGGTTGTAACCAGCAGAGGGATGTATGATAAGAAGGGGTGAAAAGGAGAGAGAGAGAGCAAGAGAGATGTGGGATGAGGAGGAGGAACAGGGATGGGTAATGGAGGAAGGAGTAGTAGGAAGAGGGATGATGAGAAGGGGTATTTGAAATGAGGGATAAAGGATGAGCTAGGAGGAAGAAACAATGTGTGTGATGGAGGAGGCAGAGGGAGTGGTATGAAAGAGGGGGACAATGTACAATGAGGGATAGAGCAGGATATGGATAATAAGGGATGCTTGAGAAAAAGGATGAGGAAGATGTGATGGGGCAGATCTGGATGGAGGACGTTGTGGGGGTGGTGGAGAATGTGTGATGAGAATGAGGGAAGTAAGATTTCATGTGGGATGAGGACGTGGGATGTTAATTTGCGATAAATGATGATGACAGAGGTTCAGTAAGGATTAGGGAAAGAGAATGTGGGGTGAGAAGGAGGTTGTGTGTTTAGTGTTGGAGGAGAAGGAGGATGTGAAGTGAGGGATTTTAGAAGGAAGTACAGTTATAAGGGACACTGGATGAGTTGTATTCGAGGAGGTGGGATGAAGGAGGATATGGGATGAATGGTGTGGGGAAAGGATGGAGAGGGCTATAGGATGTGAGGGGCGAGCAGGAGGAGGATTTAGGATGAGGGGTGGAAGAGAATGGAGGGTGAGGGATGCAGGAGGAGAGTGATAAGAGATGCTGGATGAGACATAGGAGAGGAGATGGGATGAGGGAGGATGGAGAGGAGGAAGAGGGTAGTAGGAAGTAGGATAGGTGATTAGGGAGAAGGAGGGAGTTGGTGGAGGAAGACGGATATGAGTGGAGAAGGGAGTGGCATATGGGATGTGGGAGGACGAAAAGGGATAGGGAATAACTGAGGTGGGAAGGGGAAAGGGATGTGAGATATGATGTGTGGGACAAGGCTGGAGGAAGAAAAAGGGGAAAGGATGTGGGATAAGGGTGGAGGGAGGAGGAATAAGGAGGAGTAGAGAGGTGTGTTGTACAGATTGAGGGAAGAGAAGGCACCAGGGGAGGAGGGGGAGGAGGGATTGTGGGATGAGTGGGGAGGAAGTGGTGGAAGGGAAAAGATAAGACGTGAGGGGGAGGATGAGGAATGAGGTAGTGGAGTAAGTGGATAGAGAATGAGGATGCTGAAGGAAGGATGAGGAGTGCTGAATGGAGGAGAAGACTGAGGGGGGACGCTGTTGGAATTGAGGATCAGGAAAAAGGTTGTTGGATGCAGGAATATCATGCAGGGTGAGAGAAGTGGGAGAAAGGAGGGATGTGGGGTGGAACAGAAGGGATGAGATGGAGTAGGAGTGATGAGGAGAAAGTTGTCACTCACTTGAAAAATGATGAGCGCTGTGCCGTGTTAAATAATCATGACTCCCCAATGGTGGTTCTTTTTCTTCAGCTCTTAATGCAAAGATAGAGGTGGCAATGAGAGGACCTGTTGAGAAATTAAAACAGATCTAATGTAATGAACAATACCCTCAAGTAGTGACAATACACAACAAGCATTTGCAATGCAATAGGTCTCGCATTTGTGAGAGTTTAAGCTATTACCATTGTAAATAACAACAAATTGAGTATAGTAAAAGCACTGTTAAGGAGTATCATACCCTGTATTTACCTGTGAAGCCAGTTCTCTATTTTGCAATCCCACTCTCTCTGTGGGAGAGATCTTTATTGTTTTGTTTCAGTACCGCCTCGTGGTACAGCTTCTGAATTTCACAGGTGCTGGTGGCTCCTCGGGGTCACAGGTTCTAGTTTGTCCCTGTGATGGATCATCTGGCCAGACCATAATGCACTTTATGCTCTTTTGCCAATTTTATGAAACTTTTTTTATCTTATTTATTGAGCCTATTTTCATATCACTAAGTTTACATAAGTGCAGGGATGCTGTGTTTTTCCTTCAACCTTTAAATGGTCATGATGTCGGTTTAAGTGTTTGCGCATTTCTCAAAGCAGTCATGAACAGTGCTTAATTTGAGACAGTGGTTTCCAGTGCTCAGCCCTGGCACTTAATTATCAACCCCAGCGCTTTTTATGAGCACCAGTTAAGGACATTTATGGCACGAGAGATTTAGGCTATTTTCCCAGAATCATTGGATTTTGAGCTGAGATTCAAACCTGGTTCCCCAGCTTTGAAGTCGGCAGCTCTGGCTGTACCACCACATCCTTTCCCCACTTTCATGGTTAGTAGTTGGTTCTGTTTTAGGCAGCACTTACAGGAGAAATGGGCTGGTGCAGGCTATCTACTGACGAGGGCTCTAAAGTTGATGCATGGCTAGGTGCAATAAGATGGCTATACTGATTTTGGGGAAACAAGAAATATGTCTAGTGTATTTGATGAATTTTTCTATTGTCGTCTTTTAAGCTGATTTATATTTTGTGTATGATTTTATGTGATTTTTTTAATGAACCTTTTCATGTCCATTTTCTGTGCCGAATAAAGAAATCTGATTTTGAATTTCTAACCTTGGCTCACAGACGACCCTAGATGGATTCCAACCCAAACTTTCTACAATGCCAAGTCACTCGATACACCCTGGGCACCGACTTCAGTCACAAAGAATACGCTGCGAAGAAACCAAGATGACCGGGTATCAATGTGGCTTAAGGGCTAGAGCAGCCAGCCTTGAAGCTGGGAAACCAAGTTAGAGTCTGGCTGGAGCCTTAGTCATCCTGGGCAAATCACGTAATACCCCTGTGCCTAAAAAAAAAATGAATGTGTTCATCTGTAATGCAACTGGTTCTCATGTAAAGCGCTCTGATACCTTTTGGTCGAGTTTGCGCTATAGAAAACTGCAACCAAAAAAAACTATCTAGTAAGTGAAACCATTCCTCCTAGAATTCAAAACTGCTGTTTAAACCCTTGTACTCTTGAAACTGGGTGGGGACCTGCTCCGCAGCCTTTCAGACGCCACACTGACTCTCCTTAAAGGCATCCTACAAGCTGTGGTACATCCCACCCGGGGCCTGAAGAAATATGCCCACATCAACCCGACCCTCATGACACTCCATTGGCTCCTCTTGCTGACCTTAACCATCCTCCAAAGCAGCAGCATCATCATCTACAAAGCCATCACCACCAGCAACCCTGCATATCTTACGGACAAACACACCATCTCTGGCGGTTCTCAGCACACCCAGGACCCCATCAGACTCGAAAAAAATGCAAAAAAGAAAAAACAGGGAAACAGGCCTTCTCAATCTATGCACCTAGCATATCTGGCTGACAAGGACACCATCACTGGTGGTTCTCAGCACAACTACAGGCAAGACACCAAGAATAGAAACAAAGAAGGGCAAATTAGAACAATCAACTTAACAGACCTTCCCATCCATGCAGGTAGGCTCTGGAACATCCTCTAATCCATCAATACAGCCTCAAGCTCGGGAAGAGCTTAAGGCATGCCAATCCGCTTTCATTCTTAAAAGCTAGCTACCTTTTCAATCACACAACTTATCTTTATCTTTGAGCCAGTACAGCACTCTGCTGCTTTTCAACTATGTGTGCGGCCCACAAGGGTCACATGCTTGCTTACATACATAATCAAGAAAGGAGTGACTATCCTATAAAAGAGAAATGTGTTGTAAATAAATAAATAAATACCTCATACCACAACTTCATTGTACTTGCTCATCAAAGACCTGAGGTGGTCCGCTCAAATCAGTTGCTACTTGAAACTTACTACAGAGAGTAAATACTGAATACAATCTGAAAATGAATATTTCACAAATATGGCACAGCATTTAAGCATAGTTTGTGAATAAAAGTGCAGAGCGCACAGATCATTCGGGAACAGTGGCGGTAACCGGTAAAGATTTACAAAGACATACAGAGAGAACAGAAGCATGTGCTGTAACCAATACAATACATGAATTTATGGAAAGGTTGGCTCAGAATAGAAGCACTGCATGCATTCTATAAAGGTTGATTTAAAAGTTCTCACAGCCCATACAGCAGGATGGAAGGTAAACTATTAAACTATTTCCAACGGCACCGTATAGACTGTAAAATATACAGTAATTAACTTTTGAAAGAGGATAATACTTCCAGAGTAAATGAAGATGTGCAAAGGCAAATACCGAGCAGCCGTGAGGAACGTCTCTTAGGAAAGATTTGCAAATGCACACGAAGTAGGATTACAGTAGGCAATGAAACACATAAAAGTAAGTTTGCATACATTTACTGTCCGTCCACTATATTTTCACGGTAAATTAAAATATGAAATGGCACTCGCAGAACAGGCTGTAAGCAATGTAACTGGAATTATGTGGTAGATGAGGACCAAATTATGTTGGTGGGTTCACTAAATTATGTAGCAAGAAAAGTCAAAAGATGCGGCTCATTTTGTTATACTATTGTTTCATTATTTTGCCAACTTTACTTGTTAACACTGCCCGTTCAAAGGTTTCACCTCATCAGTACCAGCAAATAGAGCAAAAAGCAACAATAGGTGACCAGTCTACCTTTGCGACCACTGTGTAGCAAAACCGCAAGAAACAAACTTTGTTGTTAAAACCTGCAGCTCACGCAGCAGATGATGGATTATGTGGCAAAGCAATAAATTCATAAGTATGCAGAAAACGAAGCGGCCGCGGAATCGCATGATTACAGTGGCCCTGGCTGTTTATTATAAAGTTAATGAGGATGTGAAAAGGCACTCACAGGAGCAGCATCATGGGCTGTACCGTGTACAGTGAACTGGTATTTATAAATCCCGAATAGCAGAAGGAATGTAACATATTTAAAAAAGCAAGCTCAACTCAGACGTGCACGATTGTTCTAAGGAAGCAGTCAAGCGGCACACACAGCTGACAGACGAATGTTTGTACTTCACTTACCAGTCGCCTGTGGAAATGGATCGGATGAGCCGGATACCAGGGGCCAGAGAAGACCTCATGCTTCTGAACTGATATAAACACCTAGGGCGCCGCTAAAGAAATGGGCAGGAATCAGCGAAACGCCTTTAAGATGTAAAATGTGTAGAATAATAGCTACTGAAATCTAGCCTACAAAACAAAAGAAGGGGGGGGGGGCAATAAAACCTAACGTTAAAAAAATGTATAAAATAGCTACGTAGTCTAAATCTTTAATAGTAAGATTAAATAAATCTGAACTAGCAGCTAGCGGAGTAATGCCCCTGAGAGAAGCTCGAACTGTTTAAATACGCGTTACAATAGCATGGAACCTGTCCCGACTGGTCAGTCTGGCCCCAAATGTATAGGAGATATAAAATGACTCCAGTTGCCACACAGCCAGGCTTTAAATACAGGAATCGGTCATTCAGAACTGAGGTGTTGTGGAGTGAATCAGCTGTGTTTCAACCCGGGATCAGTACTGCAAGCCGCATGCCCAGGGCTGTTCCTAAACTCAGCACTACTCCTACGCTGCCTTTGTACCCTGCTTTGCGCCTACGCTGCCCAACTGCCTCTCGTCTCACCCGCCTGTTTTCGGCAGTCTCTTTTAAAGCGTCCCATGAATACCGTCCGCCCTGAGCCGGCTGATGTACACGGACGGAGGAGGACCTGGGAGAACAGTGCAGCGCCGAGACCAAACATGTGATTCAAGAGAGGAGGGCCGAGGCACCGTAAGGTGCGGGGCTGATGATAGGCACGGGAGCTGCGTGGGGAAGTGACATGAATCAATCAGCCGACAGGGACTCACGCAGGCTGACTAAGTGAGCTGGAGACCCGTATGGATCCCTGAGAACCATATGAGCAGGGGACACGAGACACCAGAGGAATGTAGGTGCGTGAGTAGGATAATCGAAAGAGCACGACAACCAACCATTCTGGGATCTTATGGGGGGTGGTGGGTGGGGGGGGGTGGGGGGGGGGGGGGGGGGTTGTGCGTGTGTGAAAGTAATCGCGATCGCGATCACATCAAAGCGGCCGTGCGGCCCGCGAAAGTGAAAGCAAACGAGTGCTTTCAGGCCTCCAAATGGTGCGCGCGCCCGGCCGACGCACATGCACTGTCTTTGGAGGCCTGAAAAGCCACTGTTTGCACTTCCAAAACTCGCTTACTATAAGTCTCGCCAGAGGAGCGCTAAAGCGCTGTCTCAGTCGAGACCTAAAAAGGGAGTGAACTTGAAACATGCTGTCAGGAAAGAAGAGTGCACTTCATCACACATTACTGTGACACACCTACATTTTAAGATGTTTTCCCAGGAGAAAATTGTTAGGCAAGGCTACTTATCCCCACCACATTATTATTTTTAGAATGGAAAGACTCCTGCATGGCTTTCGAAAGAATGCTATGCTGTCCGATGTTGTTTGCTGTTATCCAATGGGGTTGATGTACAAAGCACCGGGCTGTAAAATAGCTGTGCATCAATTGGTTTGTGACTCGAGGCTTCACTTTGCAATGCAAAGGATGTACTGAACAGGCACAATATCAAGCAGACATAACTAACAACCTAGTGGCAACTAAATATCAGTAGCCACTCTGTAGTTATATTTAGCATTGGCAGTGTTATACGGTTCCTACGAATTTAACAGGACTGTGTATTTGGTCAACAAAACTTTGCAATATAGAGACCAAGTCTACTCATATCATCAGTAAATATTGGTTCGGCTAGCTCACAGTACCGCATCTACACTCTTTTTTTTTTTTTTTTTTTTTTTTTTTTGAAACCGTTTATTACATCCATAAAAAGGTTACAGTTATGGGCCTACAACCGCACGGCCGGCCGCTAGAGCATCACAAATATAGTACACACAGACAGTAAAAGTCTCTCAGCGGTGCACAGTAGAAACACAGGAGTAATCAACGGTGCAGGCCTCACGGCGTCCTGCCACAGAGTACGGTTTCATTTTAAAGACTAACAACAACAACAAAAACCACAACCGCAAGGCAACCCAAGATTCAAGGTGACAACACTTGCTCCATAGTGGGGGATCCAGAGTGGCAGGAAAGATCTGAAGAGGGGGATGGGAGGAGATCAGGGACTGGGGGGCCGCGTGCCCGCGGCCGAGCAAGGGGGTCCAGCTAGGGAGACGGAGCAGGCGAGGCAGCCGGCAGCTGTGGCGGCTCACAAATGCCCCCACGGTAGGCGTTCCAGGGGCCCCAGAGTTTCACCCACGCCCCAGGCTTACCCCTCGCCACATACACCACCTTTTCACGGAACATACACCAATCCATGTGCTCTTTCCAGGCCGACACCGCAGGGGGCCTCTGGGATCCCCACAATTGAGCAATATCACGTTTCGCTATCATGTATCCCAGAGTCACCCACCGCGTCTGCGGAGCCAAATAGTCATTCGGTTCCCATACATTCAACAAGCACCTCCTCGCTTCAGGCAGCAGCGCTACACGCGTGACCACACGCAGGACCTCATGCACACCACGCCAGAATCGCTCCACCTTCGGGCACTCCCACAGTATATGCATAAAAGTCGCCAACGCACCACAGCCACGCTTACACAGTCCGTCCACGGCAAAACCCATACGTAGAAGCCGTGGCCCCGTCACGTAGACCCGGTGAAGGATCTTGAGCTGGACGAAACGAAGGCGAGCCGGGATGGCCACCTCTTTTGGAGAGGCCACCGCGGACATCCAATCCTCGTCGTCCAGCTCCAGCCCGTCGGCCACCCAAGCTTCGCGTAGACTAGTTAACAGGCACGATCTATCATTAATCAGCTTCTTATATATGAGGGAGATCGTGCTGTCCGGGACATGGCCATCTAGCACTCTGTCCTCCAGGGGGGAAGACTCCGGAATGGATGCAACATCCGGGAAGACGGAGCCCAGCGCATGGCGGACTTGTAGGTACCGAAAGTACTCACTGCCCTGCAGCTGGAACTCCGCCTGCAGCGTCTCAAAAGTTTTGAATCCCCCCCTCGTCCAGAGATCCCCCACTGTGCTGATTCCGATCGTGTCCCACTTCTCGAAGCCCTTTGATGTCCACAGGGAGCCCAGCCTCTCGGAGGCATACAGTGGAGACGCCCGGGTCAAACGGTCCTTCCACCCCATAGCTGCATTTGCCGCGTGCCAAACCCGCACCATGACACGCGTCGGTCCCGTCAGACGGGAGTCGGGCGCGCCAGAGTACAGTGCTCGATTGTAATCGCCACCGGGAAGGAGCATCTTGTCCATCTCGAATGCCGGGTTCAGGGCGGGCCCGTAAAGGCCATGATTAATTGCAGCTAGCTGGGAGGCCCAGTAATACCGTTTAATGTCCGGGAGGGCGACCCCTCCATCGTACCACGGGAGCGTCAGTTTAGCCAGAGCAATACGCGGCCTCCCGTCCCAGAACAGGCGCCGCTGAAGGCCCTCCACCTCACGAAAGTAGCTTGCCGGGACCATGTCCATAGTGTTCTGGAGGGCATAGAGGAAGCGCGGCAAGGACATCATTTTAAACAAGGCCGCTCGACCGAGCGGCGAGAGCGGGAGACGCCGCCAGCGCACCACATCCTGCATCTACACTCTTAAACCTCCAAAGTTATAGCTACTGTCGGTAACATGAAAAATGACCACTCTAATTCCCAAGCAATTTGTGGAAACAAATCCAACCCTTTCATTCGTCACTTTTGCATGCTCAGATTTTTACAAAGAAATGAGGCAATAATACATTTTCAAATGTTTAGTGAAAAGATCTAATCGTAAATAAAACATGAACTGCAAATATTAGACAGATGAAATACATCATTGGTATCAGAATTATTAGAATGGTGAAAAATACAAACAATTCAACCATGTTAATTGTTTCTATTATGAATCCTATCTATCAATTATATGACTTCCACTCAAATGAGAGCATAATGGAAGTATTCTTCTGACAGACCCAGATGGAATGATCATAACCTATACCTTGATGTAATGTCTCAGGAAGCTGGCCTCAGTCTTTTAACAAATACACACTGCATGTGTTTGCAAGCCTGCACACATCTCTGTTTACACAGCTATCTTCCTTCTTAGGGTGAAAGTAGGGGTCTGCAGGGCTGAATCTCATTCACAGAGGTCTGAAGCATTCATGATTACTCAGATGTGAAGTGCCTCTAACCGACTTCAACACGGGCACAGTATATATAATTAAACACTGGCCTTATCCCATTCTGCTAGAGATGAAGAATAACAACGTTACTTTGTCTGAGGGAAAGAGTCCTCAGCGGCTCTGGGACCAACAGTGCAAACTACAGAACAACGTCTACTAAAAATAAATGCATCCATGGCACATTCTCGTGTTAGTGAAAAACATGTGCAAACCACCATCCCGTAAAGAGACTAAGTTAAAGAGGAAAACTAAAATGCAGACTAAATTTAATCCCTATAACACCCTCTCTGTGGTCGCGAGACA
Organism: Triturus cristatus; assembly: GCF_964204655.1. Classification (NCBI taxonomy): domain Eukaryota; kingdom Metazoa; phylum Chordata; class Amphibia; order Caudata; family Salamandridae; genus Triturus; species Triturus cristatus. The sequence goes on from NC_140585.1 coordinate 1,344,425,014, forward strand.
TGAATATATAAACAAGCATTGGCATAGCCAATAGGTCTCGCCTTTGGGACCTTATAAGTGTTTAGCCAGAGATATTTGGAAAGAAATTGTGTGTGTGCTTGAGCAAGAGAAAGAGGAGGCGAGAGAGAGAAGGAGTGAAACAGAGAGGGGAACAGATAGTGCGTGTTACGAAGAGTGTGACTATGGGAGGGATGAAAAGAAATAGAGGATGAGTGCCTGGCTGCTCTCCGTGCTGGCCCTTGGTGCGCCGCTCAGGGGAACAGGGTGGTCTCCTATGGCAGGCAGGGTCAAACTAAATGCGCGTTGGGTTCCTGGCCCATGGAACCTGCTGCCCCTCGATGGCTGCCTCCCTCGCACCCACTCTCCTGCGTTCCTCACCTTCAGCGTCGCGTCTGGGGGTGCTCCGTCCAGTCTTCACACAGTCCACCACCCGGTCGCTGGTGGTCGTGCTCGCTTTATCCTGTCTACTAGGTTGTGTCTAAGGCCAACGTCTCACAGGCCTTGTTCTCCAGGCCTCAACTGGACCCAGGGTCAGCATGTACTGTTGGAGGCCCCTATCTGGGCGGGTGCCCCTGCTGCTCGTGTCTCTTCTCCCGTGATGCCCCAGGTGGCCCGCTCCGACAAGGGCCGCCCCCGCTATTCAGTCATACCTGCCGCAGGTCCCTCTGATATGCAGCTTCGTTTACGGGCCTTCCGTGGCGAGGCGCCCAGCCTTGTTTACTGCTGCATCAGGAGCCAGGAAGTGGGGCACCTCCTCTCAGCCTCCAGAGTTGTCTGCTCATTCCAGGGCCTCATCGCGGCGCCTGGGTCACCACCAGGGCAATCTCTACCCCCGCTCAGTCCGCCCTCTAGTCTGCGGCTTCTCGCGGTTGTTAGGCTCCCAGAAGTGGCTGTCTCAGGTCGCTCCCTCAGGCTGAGGCAGCTCCCTCTGGTGCGTCGCTGTCGGAGCAGATGTCTCTGCTTCGCGGCAGGAGTCGCAGGGCTCACCTGAATTCCGCCATCAATCGCCCAGCGGCGTTCTCCGGTGCTACAGTCGATAAAGCTTGGGGCACTATTCCGCTGCCACCAGAACTCCGCTCCTTACTGCAGCTATCGCTACCAGTCGCCGCACTCGCTTTCTCCGGCTCAAAACGTCAGCAGTGTCCGCCCCTCCCCATTGCGGCCGCAATCTTGTTGCTCTCGGCACCGCTCCTCTCCAGGCGAAAAACGGATGTTTTCCCCATAAAGCAGGGCCGTTGGGCAGATGTACCTTGAAGCGGTATGCTCTGGGGGTGTTCAGCCCCAGGGATTGCTAAAAATTGTTGCGCCAGGGGCTCAGGAAAATTAACAATGGGGGATATGCCAACCGAAACTCCTGCCTACATCAGCACCAGGCCACGCCCTCCCCAAAAAAATTGAAACTGTTGATGACATTGTAGGATACCATTTGGAAAATAGTTCATGGGAAATGATGAAAAAGATTCTGTTCTTTACTACATCATGTATTTCAACAGTTGGTAACTGACCGAAGTAACTGGTTCATTGACATTTTCTCTCAATATACAACAAGATGCACAAGAATTTCTAATGCTTATACTTGGCGTATTAGAACATGAAGGAATACAGATTGAAAATGTATTTGGACTAAGTTACAGATGGGATCATAAATATGAAGAGTGTTCATTTACTTCCACCACTGAAATACAAACAGAATGATTCATGTACTTGACGATACCAGACTGCAAATCAGTACCTTTTCACAAATTGATAAAAAAACAGCCAGTCAGGACATGAAATGTTCGCATTGTAGATCAGAGATGTTGTCTACATTACATATAGAAAGATTTGGAAAATATCAAATTTTAATGCTACAACGTTGTAGAGCAAATGGAAGAAAATTAGAAACCAAAATATTTTTTTTTTAATCACAGTCAAATATCTATTTCAGGAAAAACTTATATAACAGTGGCTATTATTTTCCATGATGGACCTACTACAACATGAGGACACTATACTGTGTATTTAAAGTGTAATAAAGGATGGACACATTACAATAATGCCCACTTGGAATTCAGACCTATATTGCCATATGAATTACCAAATTCATATTTGATATTTTTGAAGCCAAAGTATTGAATACCTCATTCAGCCTAATAGGACGATGTGAACAGAAAGTAGACAGCACTGCAAACAATTAGTATTTATAAGTAGTGTTTGGAATATTATTCACAATTTTGATATTGCATTGGAAAATTGTGTTTAAAAGGTAATAGTTTATATATTTGTTGTGTCTATTGTACCAGATGTAAATGAGAGTCTACAGTTTGAAATGTATTTGACATGAATAATACAGTTAATGTAGATGAAGCAAGTAATTAACAAACTGTACAAGAAAAACACATAGTGAAAATAATGTTCTACGCTGATTTGTTTTTTTTGTCTACAATCAATTTGATTGTTTTTTACCCTGCTATTGAATGATGATACTACATTGTAATCACTGTGTATGGTGAAGTTAAGTGGAATCCGAGAACCACAAAAACGGGAAACTGAAAATGTTATATAATTCTAAATTTATGTTGTGTTCTTAAAAATAAAATATCATAATTTCTGTAATATATTATCATTAAATAATAGTTTTTCTTCTTTATAGTAGGTACTGTTGAAGTCTGAAAAGAGTTGTAATGCTGTTAAGGAGAATACTACTCTAAAATACTTCTAGTGAGTAATGTATTTAAATTACGTAAAAGGTACGACTACATAATATAATATGCATGATAAGGTTAAAAAAACGTTTAAAGTTAATTCAAATGCTATTTGTTTCTACTATAAATAATGTTGATCCTTTACACTATTTGCCAAACTATCATCATGTTGCTGATGTAATCAGCCAGTCAGTCATTCTTTCACGCAAACACTACCTGTGCTCTCATCTATTCTCTCTAGCATAACTCTTGCACTAATAGGATAACCTAGGCATTATCCTTGCATTCTTCCTTTCACCCAGTCCCAACCCATGCACTCATCCAATCACTCAGGCACTACCCCTGTACTCATAAAATAACTCAAGCACTACTCTTGCACTCAACCTTTCACTCAGATACTACCCATGCACTCATCCATTCTCTCAGGTACTACACATGCACTGATTTAAGCGCCCAGGCATTACTCTTACACTCATGAAGTCACCCAGGCACTACCTATACACACATCTAATCACTCAGGCGTTAACCATACATTCATGCAATCATCCAGGCACTACTCTTCTGCTCAAACATTCACTCAGGCACTATCTGTGCACTCATTCTTTAACTCGGGCACTACTCATGCAATGACACAGGCATTATCCGTACACTTATACTTTCCCTCAGGTACTTCTCATACACTCATCCAATCACTGAGAAACTACTCATTCACTCATGAAATCACACAGAAAACTTAACTTGCACTGAACTATTCACTCAGGCACTACTCATGCAATCATCCATTCTGTCTGGCACTACCCATGCCCTCACGGACTGACCCAGGGACTACAGTTGGACTAATCCATTCATACAGGCACTACCCATGCACTCATCTGTTCCCTCAAGCACTACTCATACACTCATGCAATGATCCAGGCATTAGCCTTGTACTCACACTTTCTCTCAGGTATTTCCTTACACTCACATAATCACCCAGGCACTACCCCTGCACTCATGCAATCATCTAGGCACTCAGGCAGTACCCATGCACTCATTCATTGTCTCAAGCACTACCTATGCACTCATCCAATGACCCATCCATTACTCTTACAGTCATCCTTTTACTCAGGCACTACCCATGCACTCATACAGTTAAGGATGTGTTACCTATACACACATCCAATCAATCGGGCATTACTTACACAATTGTGCAATCACCCAGGCACTACTCTTGCACTCAAACATTCAATCAAGCACTACCCATGCACTCATACATTCCCTCAGGTACTACTGATGCACTCATACAATGACCTAGGAATTACTCTTGCAGTCATCCTTGTACTCAGGCACTAGCCATTCATTGATCTAACCAGCCAGATATTACTCTTGCACTCATGAATTCACTCAGGCAAAACCAATGCACTTATCCAATCACCTGAGCAGTACTCCTGCACTTATGCAATCACCGAGGAGCTACTAATGCACTCACGCTATCAAGGAGGCAGTACATATACACACATTCAATCAGGCATTACCTACACAGTCATGCAATCACCCAGGGACTACTCTTGCACACAACCGTTCACTCAAGCACTGTCCAAGTACTCTTCCATTCACTCAGGCACTACCTATCCACTCATCTGGACAAGATACCCCCGGGTGCTGGAAGCGCTGTTAGTTACTCGTGTGCGCTGCTGCAGCATAGCCCTCTGTTGTGGTGCTTTTTAAATTTATTTTCTCGTTTTCCTATCTATGTTGTACTTTATTAGTTATGTGTCCCTGTTTTTAACTTGTGACATCGTGTGCTCAGCCTTGCTCCCCAATTGCGCATTCTTGCACTGTAATAGTTGAAACTCACCGCTTTTAGAGCGGGTCCCTGGCCGGTGGAGTGTGACACAGCCGCCATCTTGGGGGAAGGAAGTGCCGTTCTTGGGCACCATTTTAGCGAGCGCTCTAGCGCTCAGGACTGCAGCCTATTTAAGTTCCAAGCACAGGTGGGTTCGCCTGGACAAGGTACCCCCGGGTGCTGGAAGCGCTGTTAGTTACTCGCGTTCGCTGCTGCAGCATAGCTCTCTGTTGTGGTGCTTTTTAAATTTATTTTCTCGTTTTCCTATCTCTGTTGTACTTTATTAGTTATGTGTCCCTGTTTTTAACTTGTAACATCATGTGCTCAGCCTTGCTCCCCAATTGCTCATTCTTGCACTGTAATAGTTGAAACTCACCGCTTCTAGAGCGGGTCCCTGGCCGGTGGAGTGTGACACAGCCGCCATCTTGGGGGAAGGAAGTGCCATTTTTGGGCGCCATTTTAGCGAGCGCTCTAGCGCTCCGGCGTTCAGGACTGCAGCCTATTTAAGTTCCAAGCACAGGTGGGTTAGCCTGGACAAGGTACCCCCGGGTGCTGGAAGCGCTGTTAGTTACTCGCGTGCGCTGCTGCCGCATAGCCCTCTGTTGTGGTGCTTTTTAAATTTATTTTCTCGTTTTCATATCTCTGTTGTACTTTATTAGTTATGTGTCCCTGTTTTTAACTTGCGACATCGTGTGTGTTGGAAAGGCGTTCTCCGGGGGGCTGCGGAATACGTTCCTGACCACCCTTTGACCCACTTCTCCCAGAGTTAGGCCGAGCAAGGGCGGGTAGGCCCTTCCTGGAAGGGTCTCGTACCTAGGATCACACACGCTGAGCTTGCACTATCTGACAGAGGGACACCACACAGTAGTTCTTCGTAAGACAGGAGACTTTATCGACAAGTTCAAGGGATCTTTATGATCCGAGATGCAGGTATTAAATCAATGCCACAAGCGGCGGCGGTCTCGTGATGGGGGTAGGGGGGTAGCGGGACAGTCTTTGAATTCAGTGTCTCTGCGGAGTATCCTTCGCACAGCTCCCAATCCTCGAGCTGGGGGATGTTGGTTCTCTCTGCAATCTCTGCCGATTCTTCTGGAGGGGAGTGCCGCGAGTCACTCAGCAGGCACAGGTGGTTTCGGAGTCGGGGAGCCGCGACAGCGTCAGCAGGGCTCAGATGGTTCAGAGTTTGGGAGCCGCGACAGCGTCAGCAGGGCTCAGATGGTTCAGAGTTCGGGGAGCCGCGACAGCGTCAGCAGGGTTCAGAGTTCGGGGAGCGTTCTTCGGTTCAGGGGTCGATCGAGCCGCGACCAGGTCAGCAGGGCTCTCGTAGGTCCAGGTCTTCTCTGCCTCCCGTCCCTTCAGCACCCCTTGTTATACTCCCCCTCTTCTTTGAAGTCCGGAGTCCTCGCTGAGAGGGGTTTTGGTGCCTAGGGGCGGTGTGTCGGGATTTCCTGTCGCTCGGCCCTTTGATCTGTTCAGGTGGGTCTGGGAGGGTCTCCAGACGCCCAGCAGGCGTGGCGCCCGCTCACCGGGGGCCTGGTGGCCGATCGAAACCCTCCTTGGGGAGGAGACCAGAGGTGTGACAGGGACGGCGCCTCCTGGTCTGGCTTGGGGGTTTCTCTCTCCCTCGGCCGGGCATGCGTGGTGGGGTCTTGGGTGTTGCTGGGGCCCGGCCGGCCATCGGGATGTTGGGCCATGGTGGCCGGAAGTCTGTGACATCGGGGATCAGGTGCGGTTGTGGGGTGGCTTGCTGGTCGGGAGGGCCCACGCCACGAGGCCGGTCTCACACGTGCCCCCCCAGCTGAAAGGCGGGGAGAACTACCCATCCACTTGGGGGTTCTCCTCGCTAAAGCGGAAGAATCGGGACAGGCCGTCCGCATTGGCGTGGTCGGTCCCGGGGCGATGCTCCACAGTGAAGTCCATCCCCTGGAGGGAGATTGACCATCGTAGCAGCTTGGGGTTTTCTCCTCTCATTTGCATCAGCCACCGCAAGGGTCGATGATCTGTTTGCACTCGGAAGTGGGTTCCGAACAAGTAGGGCCGTAGCTTTTTGAGGGCCCAGACTACTGCGAAGGCCTCTCTTTCAATGGTACTCCACCGCTGTTCTCGAGGTAGCAACCTTCGGCTGATGAAGGCTATGGGCTGATCTATGCCTTTGTCGTTGAACTGTGAGAGGACGGCCCCGATGCCGTGTTCCGAGGCGTCCGTCTGGACCACAAACTCGTGAGAGTAGTCGGGGGCTTTGAGTACCGGAGCAGTACATATAGCGTCTTTCAAGGCGTCGAACGCTTTTTGGCACGGGGGAGTCCATTGTATCTCCTTCGGGTGCTTTTTGGAGGTTAGCTCTGTGAGGGGGCCTGCGATGCTGCCATAGTTCTTAATAAACCTCCGGTAGTAACCGGTGAGGCCCAGGAAGGCCCGGACTTCCGTTTGGGTCGTTGGGGGCTCCCAGGACAGGATGGCGTCGATCTTCGGCTGGAGGGGGGCGACCTGCCCGCTTCCCACCTGGTGCCCCAGATAGATCACAGAGCCTTGTCCGATTTGACATTTGCTGGCTTTGATGGTTAGGCCGGCCTGGCGCAGGGCCAGCAGTACTTGTCAGAGGTGCTCGGTCCATTGGGAGCTGAATACTGCTATATCGTCGAGGTACGCTGCGCTGAACCCCTCTAGTCCGGACAGGACCCTGTTCACCAGTCGCTGGAAGGTGGCCGGGGCATTTTTCATTCCAAACGGCATCACCCTAAAGCGGTGGTGCCCGTCCGGGGTGGAGAAGGCGGAGCGCTCCTTGGCTCCCTCAGTGAGCGCGATCTGCCAGTATTCGCAGGTTAGGTCGAAGGTGCTGAGGTAGCAAGCGGCCCCGAGGCGGTCGATGAGCTCGTCTGCGCGGGGGATAGGGTGAGCGTCCGCTCGGGTGACCGCATTGAGTCCCCGGTAGTCCACACAGAATCTCAGCTCGGGGGCGACACCAGGGGTGGCCGCTTTCGGGACCAGGACTACCGGGCTGGCCCAGGGGCTGTCGGAGGGTTCAATCACCCCGAGGGCCAACATCTTGGTTACTTCGGTCTGGATGCAGGTTCGGACCCGGTCAGGGACCCGGTAGGCTCGGTGACTCACTGGCGGGCTGTCGCCGGTGTCTACGTCGTGGACACACCAGTCGGTGACCCTAGGGGTTAGGGAGAAGAGGTCTGTGAATTGTCTTAGTAGCCGGCGACAGTCGTCGGACTGTTGGGGGGTGAGGGTGGTTGACAGTCTCACCCCCTCTACGGAGCCATCTGTTTCTTTAGCACACAGGAGGTCTGGAAGGGGCTCTGTGTCTTCTTCAGTCCCATCGTCGGTGGCCAGGAGCAAACTCAACTCGGTCTTCACAAAGTGGGGTTTGAGGCAGTTCCCGTGGAGGACCCGGAGAGGGTTCCGTGGGGACTGCACATCAACTAGATAGGTAACTTGGCTCTTCCGCTCGACCACCTTGAAGGGACCAGTCCATTTGTCTTGGAGGGCGCAGGGTTTCACCGGGGCCATGACCCAGACCTGTTGGCCCGGCTGAAACTCGACCAGTGTGGCATTCTAGTCATACCAGCGCTTCATCTCTTCCTGGCTAGCCTCGAGGTTCGCCTCTGCGAGTTCTCGGAATTTCCGGGTCTGGTTACGGAGAGCCAGGATATAGCGGAACACATCAGGAGGGGTCCCCCGGGGAGTCGTTTCCCAGCCCTCCTTGACCAGGCTCAGGGGTCCCCGGACGGGGTGTCCGTACAGTAGTTCGAACGGGCTGAACCCCAGAGATTTTTGGGGAACCTCTCGGTAGGTGAACAGGAGGCAAGGGAGGAGGACGTCCCATCTCCGGCGTAGGGGTTCTTCGAGGCCCATGATCATCCCCTTCAGGGTCCTGTTAAATTGCTCGACTAGGCCATTCCCTTGGGGGTGGTATGGGGTGGTGAACTTGTATGATACCCCGCACTGCTGCCATAGGAACCTCATGTATTTGGAGATAAAGTTCGTGCCACGATCACTCACAACTTCGCGGGGAAACCCCACGCGGGAGAAGATCCCCATCAAGGCCCGGGCTACCACGGGGGCCGTCACGGTGCGGAGGGGAATGGCCTCGGGGTAGCGGGTGGCATGGTCCACCAGGACGAGGATGAATCGGTGGCCTTGGGCGGTCTTGGGATCCAGGGGTCCCACGATGTCGATTCCCACCCGCTCAAAAGGGGTACTAACAACGGGGAAGGGTTGTAGCGGAGCCTTGCGCTTCCCCCCACTCTTTCCGCTGGCCTGGCACGTGAGGCATGACTTGCAGTGGGCCTCCACATTCGCTCGCATCTTGGGCCAATAGAAGTGGGTAACTAGTCGCTGGTAGGTCTTGTCTTGGCCTAAGTGTCCTGCCAGTGGTACATCATGGGCCAGGCCCAGGAGGAGACTTCAGAAGCGCAGGGGTACCACCAGTACTTGGGCCGATCACAGCTCGGCCGACTTCTGTTCGCTGTACAGGAGGCCGTTTTCCCAGTATATCCAGTGGGTTCCGGACTGGTCGCCTGCTGCTTGGGCTTTGGCCTGTTGCCGGGGTCCAATGAGGGAAGGGCAGGTGGCTTGTTCCTGGCAGAATTCTTCTCGGGAGGGACCTCCCTCGCAGTGCCACTGGGCCATCTCGGGCAGGTCCCCGAGCTCGGTCAGTGGTTCGGGATCTGGATGCACTGACCCGTCATCGGGAATGGTTTCTTCTTCCGGAAGAGGGTTGTCGGGCTCGGGTAGTGCGTCCCGGCCCTCGGGGACGGCGACTGTGTTCAGCGGTATGGCCTCAACTCCCTCGGAGGAAGGCAATCGGATAGTCATAGAGCGCGTGGTGGCGCATACCCATTCGGGTAGGCCCATCATCTCGAGATGGGCTCTTCGTTCCACTTGTCCCCACGGGGAACTCTCAAGGTCGTTACCCAGGAGGCAGTCTACGGGTTGGGAGGTTCGGACTGCCACCCTCAATTTACCGGCGACTCCCCCCCATTCGAAGGGTACCAGGGCCATCCGGCATAGGCTCTCGGAATTGTCTGAAGAGATGACTGGACAAAAGGCGTCGGGCAGGATCTGGTCTTCGGAGACCAGGTGGCAGTGGACCGCTGTGACACTCGCCCGGTGTCGCGGAGGCCCTCGACGCGGTGACCGTTGACCGTCACCTGCTGTCGGTACTTCTTCGTGTTGGCGGGTAGGGGTGTTCCGGGGACCATCTCTCGGTCCCCTAGGGAGACCAGGGCCATGGCGGCTGGTTCCCACTCTTCGGAGTCTTCCATCTCTTCTCCTAGGGCTACAGAGGCCATTTGTCGAGCCGGAGGGGTTGTCGTTGCGGGTCGTTGGTACATGGGACACTGGGGGTCACTGGCATAGTGTCCGGTCTGTTGGCAGCGGAAACAGGTGATCTTGACTCGGGGTCCCGACCTCCCCGGTGGCCCGGTGCTGGCTGGAGGTGGGGCTGGAAAGTGCGGAGGTTGGCCTCTGGGGGGACTGTGCTGGGAGCCCCCCGGGAATTCTCTTGGTCGGCCTTGGTTCCCTCCGCCCCTCTGGCAGGGGGGTCCCTGACTGTGGCGACCGTAGTCTCCCACGGGACCCCGGGAGGCCCGGTTGTGTTCACCCATCGGTCAGCTTCGACGGCCAGTTTTCGAGGGTCAGTGAGCTTGCTGTCCAGGAGGTGCTGGCGTAACTCCACAAAGCAATTGGCGGACAAGTGTTCCCACGCGATTAGGTCGAACAGCTCATCAAAGGTGGAGACCTTGCTGCCCTTGATCCACCCGTCCAAGGCCCGGCTGTAAAAGTTCACGTACTCTACCCATGTGGTACCGGGTATCTTCTTGCAGTCTCTAAACCGTTGCCGGTACATTTCGGGGGTGAGCCCATATCTGGCTACTAGGGCCTCTTTCATGTGACTGTAGGAGTTCAGCACCGTGGAGGGCAGGTCCAGCAGGGTATCTCTCCCCTCGCTCAGGAACCGCCCCCACAAACCAGCCCCCCAGTCTTTCTGCGGAACTCGGTGGGAGGTCATGGCAACCTCGTAGGCCTTGAACCATTGCTGGATGTCGTCGTTCTTGTAATATTCCTTCACCACATCCTTGGGGATGTGGACCTTTGGTTCCACTGTGGAGGAGGGTGGTTGATTTCCCGAGGGTCTGGACTCCACACTTTTAGCCTTGAGCTCGATCTCTTTCAGGCTGCGTTCGTGTTCTAGTTGGAGTTTTCTTTCTTCGTTTTCTCTCTGGCGTTTCTTTTCCTCGAGTTCTCCTTAGGCGTAATTGTTCTACCGCCAACTTTTTCTCGGCCAGTTTTAGCTCTCCCTCGATTTTCAGTTTTGCTAGTTCTAGTTCGTGGTTGCGGCCCCTTTCTCGGTCCGCTAGCTCCTCCGGGGATAGGCCCCCCTCTGGGGCGCTGCTCCTCCCTGGGATGCTTGGTGGTTCGTTTGGCGGCTCTCCTTCTGTTTGGGCCAGGGAAGCTCCTGCCTCGACCCAGGTCTTCATTGCTCCCTGGAAATCCTCTTTCGTGCTTAATCCGGTGGTAGCGATTCCAAGGTCTTTGCAGAATTGTTTTAATTCTCGATGTGTATAATATTCCAACTGGTCCTCTCGGAATGTCGGGCTTGTGTTGGTACCTGCGGCACCTAGGGAGGTTTCTCCTTCCATCTCTTTTCGGTAGTGCGTCAGCCGTTTACTGCCCGATCTCTAGGTATCGGCTCGGATCCCGTCGTCTGCCACCAAATGTTGGAAAGGCGTTCTCCGGGGGGCTGCGGAATACGTTCCTGACCACCCTTTGACCCACCTCTCCCAGAGTTAGGCCGAGCAAGGGCGGGGAGGCCCTTCCTGGAAGGGTCTCCTACCTAGGATCGCACACGCTGAGCTTGCACTATCTGACAGAGGGACACCACACAGTAGTTCTTCGTAAGACAGGAGACTTTATCGACAAGTTCAAGGGATCTTTATGATCCGAGATGCAGGTATTAAATCAATGCCACAAGCGGCGGCGGTCTTGTGATGGGTGTATGGGGGTAGCGGGACAGTCTTTGAATTCAGTGTCTCTGCGGAGTATCCTTCGCACAGCTCCCAATCCTCGAGCTGGGGGATGTTGGTTCTCTCGGCAATCTCTGCCGATTCTTCTGGAGGGGAGTGCCGCGAGTCACTCAGCAGGCACAGGTGGTTTCGGAGTCGGGGAGCCGCGACAGCATCAGCAGGGCTCAGATGGTTCAGAGTTCGGGGAGCCGCGACAGCGTCAGCAGGGCTCAGATGGTTCAGAGTTCAGGGAGCCGCGACAGCGTCAGCAGGGCTCAGATGGTACAGAGTTTGGGGAGCCGCGACAGCGTCAGCAGGGCTCAGATGGTTCAGAGTTCGGGGAGCCGCGACAGCGTCAGCAGGGTTCAGATGGTTCCGAGTTCGGGGAGGCGCGACAGTGTCAGCAGGGCTCAGATGGTTCAGAGTTCGGGGAGCGTTCTTTGGTTCAGGGGTCGATCGAGCCGCGACCAGGTCAGCAGGGCTCTCGTAGGTCCAGGTGTTCTCTGCCTCCCGTCCCTTCAGCACCCCTTGTTATACTCCCCCTCCTCTTTGAAGTCCGGAGTCCTCACTGAGAGGGGTCTTGGTGCCTAGGGGCGGTGTGTCGGGATTTCCTGTCGCTCGGCCCTTTGATCTGTTCAGGTGGGTCTGGGAGGGTCTCCAGACGCCCAGCAGGCGAGGCGCCCGCTCACCGGGGGCCTGGTGGCCGATCGAAACCCTCCTTGGGGAGGACACCAGAGGTGTGACAGGAACGGCGCCTCCTGGTCTGGCTTGGGGGTTTCTCTCTCCCTTGGCCGTGCATGTGTGGTGGGGTCTTGGGTGTTGCTGGGGCCCGGCCGGCCATTGGGCTGTTGGGCCATGGTGGCCGGAAGTCTGTGACATCGGGGATCAGGTGCGGTTGCGGGGTGGCTTGCTGGTCGGGAGGGCCCACGCCACGAGGCCGGTCTCACAGTGTGCTCAGCCTTGCTCCCCAATTGCGCATTCTTGCACTGTAATAGTTGAAACTCACCGCTTTTAGAGCGGGTCCCTGGCCGGTGGAGTGTGACACAGCCGCCATCTTGGGGGAAGGAAGTGCCGCTTTTGGGCGCCATTTTAGCGAGCGCTCTAGCGCTCCGGCGTTCAGGACTGCAGCCTATTTAAGTTCCAAGCACAGGTGGGTTAGCCTGAACAAGGTACCCCCGGGTGCTGGAAGCGCTGTTAGTTACTCGCGTGCGCTGCTGCAGCATAGCCCTCTGTTGAGGTGCTTTTTAAATTTATTTTCTCGTTTTCCTATCTCTGTTGTACTTTATTAGTTATGTGTCCCTGTTTTTAACTTGTGACATCGTGTGCTCAGCCTTGCTCCCCAATTGCGCATTCTTGCACTGTAATAGTTGAAACTCACCGCTTTTAGAGTGGGTCCCTGGCCGGTGGAGTGTGACACAGCCGCCATCTTGGGGATAGGAAGTGCCGTTTTTGGGCGCCATTTTAGCGAGCGCTCTAGCGCTCCGGCGTTCAGGACTGCAACCTATTTAAACGGAACATGGATACGCGCAGCAGTCGAGCGCAGCGGGAGCGCCGTACGAGCGCCGGAGGTGCGCCAGAGGTAAGCCCGTTCGCGCATGGTCGGGCATAGGGTCTAGAACCTCTGCTCCAGTATGTAAGCAGCCTCTTACCTATTCTCGTCGGAGCCTTTTATCACTAAAAGGTGATTCATTCCCCACATGTTGCCACTCTTTAGATTTGGCCTTTGGTCATTCTTCGTGTAATCATTGCTCCTTTAGCGTAACAGAGAGTGGCGAGAATAGAAGATCGCTTGAAGTCGAATTGAAAATGGCATTAGTTAACTGCCGCTCACTGCCTAAGCATGCTGTCGAAATTTACCTCCTACTTCACGATAAGGCCTTGGATATACTGTTTGTCACGGAAACCTGGCTGGGACCTAATTCGGGCCCGGATATCGTCCAATCTCTGCCTCCTGGGTACCTGATTCAACATAAGGACAGAGCCTTAAAGGTGGGGGGAGGGGTTGCCATTATTTATAAGGACTATATAGCGTGCCGGCTATTAGAACTCTCGATTCCGGATAGGGAAAGTGTACATTTTGCCATCTCAATTTCTCCAGAGACTTCCTTTTCAGGGTTTTTGATCTATCTCCCCCTGGGCTCTTTGGGGCAATTCCATGAAAAACTGGTCGAAACAGTAATGGACGTAGCCAGTACAGTCTCCAACTTTATGGTGTTGGGGGACTTTAATCTTCATTTTAATAAACATTGGATATCATTGCCTCAGAAGTAACTAAAGACCTGGGGAGTTATGACTTAAGCCAAAAGGTACAACACCCCACACATCTCAAAGGTAATCTCCTGGACCCCATTTTTTCAAATATTCTCGGCCTTATCACTGATGTCCCTGACCCGGTTCCCTGGTCAGACCACATGGTAGTTCCTTTTACCTGGAAGGTGCCTCGGCCTAGCTTAACCCCAATCTCGCATAGAGGGCTGGCTAGGCATTGGTCCAAACTTGAGCTCTCTGAATGGGCAGAAATTTTGAAGAAGACTGAACCTTCAGCCCATTCGGATGTGGATAGAGCTAATAAGGACTTTAATCAATGGATAGAACGATCCTTGGATAGCCTGTTGCCTAAAAAACCGACAACATTAAAGAAAGGCCACACTAAACATCCTTGGTTTAATTTGGAGCTAAGAGCCCTTAAACAAGAGTGCAAAAGGGAAGAGAGGCAATGGCGAAAAGAGTTTAGCTGTGAAAAGAAAAGGAGATATAGAGCTGCTCTAAAGAAATATAGGACCGCTCTGATCACCACTAAATCTGTATTCTTCGCAGGTAAAATGGAGTCCTCCGCTAATGCCCCTAGGGAGATGTTCAGAATAGTAAAGTCACTGATGAAAGTACCTGATCCGCCGCCCGCTCCAGATGAATCAGGTAGTCGATGTGAAGAATTGGCGAATTTCTTCAGCACAAAAATTCAAAAGATCATTGATACGCTCCCTCTAATACCCTTAGGCGACCACCAATCATTACTTACCATCCAGGACCAATTGGATCATCCTAGGCTCTCCTCTTTTTCTCCTCTTAGGGAGGATCTCCTACCTCCCCTATTGAATGCCATAAAGAGTGGCTCCCCGCTCGATCCCGCCCCGATGAACATCTTAAACTCAGTTTTGCCTGCCATCAGTAAACCCATGGTGAATGTGGTTAATGCATCAATGGAGTCAGCTGTGGTTCCTAGAGAGTGGAAGGTAGCGATGGTCAAGGCTTTGTTGAAAAAGCCCAGCCTGGACCCAGGGGACTTTTCCAACTATCGCCCCATTTCTTTGCTACCGGGGATTAGTAAACTGACTGAGAAGTTTGTTAACATTCAATTGGCCTCTTTTTTGGAATCACATAATCTGCTCCATCCATCCCAAACTGGGTTCAGGAAAGGACAGGGAACTGAAACAGCCATGCTGAAGGTGGTGGAGGAGGCCAGGAGGATTCTGGACGCAGGTGGTAGCGCGGCCATTTTCCTCTTGGACCTCAGCGCCGCCTTCGATACGGTTAATCACTGTATCCTCATTTCCCGCCTCAGTAACATCGGAGTCACAGGTAAGCCCCTCAAGTGGTTGGAATCCTTCCTTAGGGATAGATTCTTTAAGGTGTTTGAGGATGATCATTGCTCCTGCCCGGTTCCACTGCAGTGTGGGGTGCCGCAGGGGTCCTCCCTCAGCCCCACACTGTTTAACGTGTATATGGCACCCCTGGCGGAGATAGTGGCTCCTTTTGGGGTTCAGTTGGTGAGTTACGCCGACGACACCCAGCTGGTGTTCTCTTTGAATCAGGCTGCACATTCTTCTTTGAATTTGTGTAACTGCCTAGAAGCCGTCGCAAGCTGGATGGATCAGTCCCATCTCAGGCTGAATGGTGGAAAGACAGAGTTGATGTTGTTGGGACGACAGGCTATATTTGACAACTCTACTTCCTGGCCCTCTTGCATGGGTCCTGGCCCCATCCCTAAGTCTGAAATTAAAAGCCTGGGGTTCTGGCTCGATGTAGAACTGTCGTTTAGAACTCAGGCTAGAAAACTAGCTGCCACCTGCTTTTGGGCTCCTGAAATCCATGCGTAAAATCCTTCCACAATTGCCGGAAAAAGCAAGAAAAATCTTAATACAGTCATTGATTCTATCTAGGATAGATTATGGGAATGCAATCTATTTAGGAGCCCGGTCTCCGCGATTAAACAACTTCAGGTTGTTCAGAATTCGGCGGCAAGGCTACTTACGGGCACCAGTCACCGCTTATCAGCCAGACCCGCATTAAAAACCCTCCACTGGCTTCCGGTGAAAGAGCGGGTCCATTTTAAGTCGTTGTGTATGGCACATAAAATCATCCACGGGAAAGGTCCTCCCATCTTAGAAAACATGGTAATGCCCTACAAGCCCTCTCTAAATCTTCGCTCTAACGACCAGAATCTTGCAGTGACTCCAAGAATCAATAGATCCCGCTCCGGTGGCCGTCTTTTTTCACTGAATGTATCCAAATTGTGGAATTCTCTTCCTTTATCTTTTCGCCAAGAGCCCAGTCTTCTTGTGTTCCGGAAGAAGCTAAAAACATGGCTCTTCCCGAGAAATTAGAGATCTCAGATTAGCTAATGGTTCCTCTATTATCCTCTGGTTATCTTTCCTGAGCGCTGGGATGCTTTCGAGTAGCCATGCGCTATATAAGAGCCTTTTCAATTCAATTCAATTCAATCTATTCCCTCAAGCACTACCCATGCACTCATGCAATGACCCAGGCATTAGCCTTGCACTCATACTTTCACTCAGGTATTTCCCATGCACTCATACAATCACCCAAGCACTACCCTTGCACTCATCCAATCACCCAGTCACTACCCCTGTTCTCATGCACTTACCGACACACTACCTATGTACTCATACAATCACTTAGGCACTACTCTTTCACAAACCCATCACTCAGATACTACCCATGCATTCATCCATTTTCTCAGGTACTACACATGCACTCATGCAATGACCCAGGGATTAGCCTTGCACTCATACTCTCACTCAGGTACTTCTCAAACACTCATCCAATCACTCAGGCACTACCCCTGCACTCATAGATTCACCCAGGCACTATCCACGCACTCATGGAATCACACAGAAAACTACTCTTGCACTCAACCATTTACTCAGGCACTACTCATGCACTCATTCATTCTCTCTGGCAGTACTCATGCACTCATCCAATGACCCAGGCACTAGAGTTGGACTACTTCATTCACTCAGGCACTACCTATGCACTCATCCATTCACTCAAGCACTACCCATACACTTATGCAATGACCCAGGCATTAGCCTTGCACTCATACTTTCTCTCAGGTATTACCCATGCACTAATACAATCACCCAGGCACTATCCCTGCACTCATGCAATCACCCAGGTACTACCCCTGTACTCATGCAATCACCGACATACTACCCATATACTCAAATAATCACTCAGGCACTACTCTTGCGCTCAATCTTTCTCTCAGGCAGTACACATGCACTCATCCAATTACCCAGTCATTACTCTTACAGTCCTCCTTTTACCCATGCACTGATGTAATCACCCAGACATTACCCTTGGAGTCATAAACTCATCAGGTAGTACTTATGCACTCATCCAATCACCCAGACAGTAACGCTCCACTTACACATTCACCCAGTCACTTTCCATGTATTCATGTAATCACTCAGGCACTATTCAAATTCAGCCATTCACTCAGACACTACCTATGCACTCTTTCAATGACCCAGGCATTAGCCTTGCACTCATACTTTCCCTCACATTCTTCCCACGCACTCATACAATCACACAGTGTAGGAAGAGGAGGATCTGCTTCTTATGGTTACCCCCACTTTTTGCTTTATGTTACACTGTTTTCGACTAGTCTGACTGGGGTCCTGCTAATCAGGACCCCAGTCTCCAGATTGGATACTGGGGTACCCTCATAAGTCCCTTGTATATGGTACCCATGTACCCAGGGCATAGGTACCCCAGAGGCCTCCCCTGGGTTGAAGCATGTAATATGCCATGCATGAGAGGCCATGCAAAACGGAACTACAGGTCTGCTACTGCAACCTGTGTAAGCTGGTGCTTGCACCACTTACTTTAGATATAGGTTCACTATATCTATTGGTCACTACACTTAAAACTTATAAGTCACCCCTATAGCAGGCCTTATCAATCCTGAAGGCAGGGCGCTGGGTTTTATGTGAGAGGGTGGCCCTGCATTAGCAGAGACCCTCTGCAGCCTTCGGAGACCATTCTCCCGGGTTGTCTGTGATTTAGCCGGACATATAGGTAGAGGTGCATTATAACCTTGCGGTAAATGCTATCTCGAAAACGGCTGCATAGAAACATATTGTGTTTGGTATCAAACACCTTGGAATCATACCCCCACACCGGTAACCGGTGTGTGAGGTATGATTCCACCCCTTAGAAACAAGCTTTGTGAGGTCCCTGGTGTTCCCGGTACCAGCCTTCGAGTCCCGCGCAGTCCAAAATGGTTGCTGCCGATCAGAGACACATTTCTGCCCTTCTGCTGCTGAGCCAAGCTCGAGCAGGGAAAGGCAGAACAATAGGCATCCTGTTGCAGGGAGGTGTGACCACCTCGCGGCCAGGATTTAGTGTATTAGGCCTGGGTGGTTGCGCTTGACAGCAACCGAAAGTCTGCATTAGGGGCACATTTGGTGTCCCTGTGCATAGTCCTGTTCAAACCACTCCTGAGAGCCGCTGGCTCCTGCTCTGGCGCGAAATTGAACAAAGGACATGGGCGTAACCTCCCCACTGTCCAAACCTTCCCCTGTTTTGCCCACATTCAACGATGCCTACAAAAGAATACCTAGAGAAGTAAAACAACTGCACTACAGAGAGAGGAGAGATAAAATAATTGAACAGATAGAAAGAAGGACGCCTACAGAAAAACAATACTACTGATAAGACTACTCACAATCTTTCTGTTATTTCTATGCACCCTAACTGTAGTAATAAAAAGATTAATAGGAAGCAAGTGCCAAAGAGACCACAATTAACAGTTGGCCATTCCACCAAATAAAATGATGCCTATTCAAAAAAATATACACTTTCACAAGAAACTATTTCTGAAATCATGAATCAGATTTGCATTTGCTGCCTAAGAACACATCAAACTTGCAAAACACACTGTTCCACCGTGTCTCACATGATACTGTCTTGCTTCACAATGGTCACCCGGTGAGAAGATATCACACTGTGGCAGACAAGACGAGCTGGAAACCACTGAGTGATTTTCTAGCTCGTCTTTTGAGGCGGTAAGTAGCCAATGTCTATTAAGGGGTGAGAAAACACCCCAGGACATTGGCAGCAGCCTTTTGTTTTTTTGAATTTTTGGACGGAAAGAGGATGACGAGGGCAGGGGATCGACGCAGACAGGCTTCTCAGGTATTTCTCGACATAAAACCCCTCTCCCTCCAAGACACACCCCTTGTCACAATGCAAATTTTATTTTCAAGTAGGCAGGTCTGCACATTATAAGAAGCAAGTAAAACCGATTGAACTGCTTGAAAAAAACTAAAATGAGGATAAATGGGCATGGAGAAACCCAACTCTCTCTTCGTGGAAGAAAGATACAATGTGTGTGAATGCCATGTAATCTGCAATAACTGCCTTGGCAAACTAGACCATAACTTCATGAGGAATTCATAACAATTTTGGAAGTGTACCCAATTCCATCAGAACTACAGCAAATGAATTTATATGAAAGCATTTCAATTCAAACAGGGCATCCTTTTCAAACCATTATTAGGACACAATCAAGTCTGGAAGGTTTCCGCAACATGAATTAGCACTAAGGAAAAGTTGGTTTTCTTCCATTAGATTTCAACAAAAACATAACCCCTTTTGGAATTGAATACACAATTGAGAAACCTTTAGTTGTTTTAGTTAATGGGGTACCTAAAAAAAAATCTGGCAATAAAAAGTTCAGAAACCACTACAGTACCTTCGAGAAATAACATTCTATACAAATCTGAACATTGCTAAATTCATCTTGTATACATACTTATCATTGGGAAAGAAAATCACACCACACAATTTGAGCAGATTACTGAATAACAAGATCAACAAATATAGGAATGATATAGTGTACACCCACTACACTCCAGAGGTATGATGGGTGAGGCCTTAGAACTGCTATCAGATGAAGGAAGCTAGAGGAGAGCCTAATAGTTCTGGGGACAAAAAAGTAGAAGCAGGATGTTATCCACATTTATTCGTACTGAAAAAGGTGGATAATAGGATGATTATACAGTCCACATTTTGGCATGTGAGTACTGAGCTACAAGATTTTACTTATACAAGATATTACTTATATTGTCACACTATTATACAAAACTGGTCACTTCTTATGCTGTTGCACACGATATGCAAACTGGAAGCAAATGCAAACATTTTAGATATTAACTGCAAAACATCCACAGAATCATGTTCTTTGGATGCATCCACTGTTTGCAGATATTTCAACCACACATTTGAAGCTATGCTTCACTAATTAACCAACAAAAAGAAAAAAGATTATCAAGTAAGAGTTGCATCACAGATTCATATGCTTCTGTGGATCAGAGATGTATCTAAGGTTGGATATGACTCTGACGACTCTGTTTCAAGTTTTATTCCACTTTGTGACTTGTGACTTCCCAAAAAAAAGATCAAAACAATAACTATGTGAGAAAGTTCAATGCTCTCAATCACAGCAGTGTGGGAAATACTGATTAAGAAAATATAGAATCAAATCTAAATATTACTCAAAATGTTGCTTTGGATTCCCTAGACCAATTCTACACATAGAAAGAGTCAACAATTTAATATCATCTGTTACTGGTAAGTCACCACAGAACACTATCATAAAAGAACACAAGTATCACAGCGGATCAATGTCTACAATCCTTTAATTCTACATATGTGGGATGCTAACATGGATATACATCTTGTCACTAATAACGCTACAGCGGTAGCACATTATGTTACTTCCTACATTACAACAGGGAAAAAACAGATATTAAGGAAGTATGGAAAGATAGATCTGCCAAGCAAACCTTCACAAAAACTTTTACAGATTTAGCCTACAAATGCTATCTTAACATAAGCTCAGTAGCTATGAAGTATGGGACTGCGTAAGTTCTTCAAGCTTATATGGTAAATCACGTGTAATCGTGTGGCTTAGCTTAAGGCTTAGACATCACAACAAAGAGTTCTGAAAACCTTACCCAAAACTAAATACCCTAAACATTTTGATCCCACGAACAAAAACATTATGAAAACAAATATGTTGGGACACATACTACCCAAAGAGAAGTCCATTGTTAGAACAACTATCCTTCTATGAAGTTGCTCAGTTCTTCACATATAGAAATAATGTGGTACAATATAGCAACACTGGAAAATTTAGAGTTGAAGGTACTAATGGTTGCTTAATATGCCATGGTAAACCTACCCTTACTAATCATCGCAAACTAAAGTGTGACACAAAAAAAGAAAGGTTTCCAATACTTAGCACTTCTTCAACTGTTTCAACTGTGGCGCAAAGGGAAAGAACTTAGAGGTCCGTTTCAGTCCTATGAAGATGCATTTAGTGTTTATAAAATTGACATTGCATTGCCTGAATTTCAGACACACTTACAAATGTTGGATGAAGAAATAGAAGGAGGGAAAAATAGAAGGAGAGAAAAATATAAATGCAGATACTCATCTACTAATAATACTTCACTTCCAGGACTGCTGGCCCTCTTGGACAACCAGTTATTGAAACTGAACCTGCAATTGCCATAGGCGAGGTTCTTAATGCATTGGACCAAGGGAATAAGATGCAGATAATTTAGACTACCACTTATGTGCAGAAAGTTATGTGCTCTAATTTATCTTGTGTAGTTACTGTTCCTACTTATTTAGCTGCACATGACATCAAAGGAATTACCTTACATAGTCTGCTCTTTCTACCTGTGGAGCAGGATAACAAAGTAGAATACTTACGATTAAATAATGATACATGCCAAGAACTTGGTAGAGACCTTAAAAAAATAAACGTTTTGATAATACATGAAGTGAGCATGGATTCCAACTTAATGTTGGCATTCGTCATCTGCATACTCAGGAGGTACTGAAAATGTCTTATGATGTGCTATTTGGAGGCAAACATGGAATTGTGTTTGTAGACTTGCTACAACTAACACCTGTAAAAGGTCAACCAATTTTCAACAACCTCTTACAGGACCATACACGGAATTAAGTGGGAAGCATAAGCAATAGAAACATTTTGTTGAATTTCAGATATACAGAATTAACACAAGATATGAGGTAAGCGAACGAAGAATACACAAACATATTGAAAGACACAAATGAAGCAAAGATAATGCGTAACACAAGCAAATTATTTCCTATCCTTCATTCACCTCTTGAAGTTATGTATTTTCTCCATTCACAATCAAAACACATTGTTTCTTTAATGCCAACTGTTGAAGAATGTGCTCAATTAAACTATAAAATGCTATATCTGGAAAAAGAAACAATTGTTCGTCTTCCTTCTAAAGATAAAAAGGAGAATCATGGACTAAACATATCTGCAAGAGGCTGACTTAGTATAAGGTGCACACTTATTTAAGTGAGGCACATTGCACTAATCCAGACAACCCTTATGGTGACTTTAGTGGTCTCTGATAACCTTTGAAAGGTCTCAAAGTGGAAGCTGGTGAGAGCAGCGTTCAGGCTTATCTTGAAGGATTGTAAAGTAACTTGTTATACCATTTCAATCTTTAGTGTAAGTTAAATGAAAAGGAAACAGTGTTTATATAAAAATACTTCTATTTATTACACAACACTCATCAACACATTGGTATATCTCCTACCCAGAGATATCAACACTATCCACAAGAATACTTAAAAAACAATCAGGTAAGTAGCACAAAATACAGTTGTCTCCAGGGGGAGACCATACCATAAACTATAAAAGTGGAATGCGAACTGCAAAGGAGAAAGGGACTTGGACCTGAAGACCCAGAGGACCCGGGGACACAAGGTACCACCCGAGGAAAGTACCCAGGAAGCCCACGGAGGCAGTGTGCAGAGTGGAGAAACAGCCGCATTTCCAACAGAAGTCAATGGAGCAGTTCTGGTTGCAGTTGCTGTTTTAAAGAAGAAGGACCCTTACCGGAGGACCCTGAACAAACCCTTTAGATGACATAGGGTTGGAGAGCCACCAAACCTGTGGATGCCCCAGGAACCATGTTACCTGCACCAGGGAAGCTGCATAGGATTGAAGTGATGTCGGAACCTGCCATAGACCGCAATGGGAGACTTCGAAGAAGATGCGTCTGGAAAAAACTGAGAAGGAATCCAGTGGAATCCAAGAGTGGATTCTGGAAGTTAAGAACCTGCAAGCAGAGTGGACGGAGTCCATACCATTCGGAGGTGACCAGGAGGCACGGAGCCACAATGCCCACAGATGTTGGGAGGTTCTGAAGAGTCAACAGTGACCTTGTCGCTGCAGCTGTGAGGACCAGGCGACGCTGAGGAGGACCAGGAGTCGTGCATGAGCTGCCCCACGTCGGATGTCGGCGACTAGGTGGTGGGTGTCTGGGGGCAGCACCAACAAGCCTTGGTAGCTGCAACTGGCATAGAAGACAAAACAGAAGCAACGTTGGGACAAACAAGGTCCAAGGGACTCACCAACAGCAGGAGAGTCAGAGCAGGCCAGAGCAAGCAAGATAGCTCACTGAAGCAAGAGAAGACCCTCAGGAGGACCCACAGGCCAAAGGCACAGGAGTCGCAAAAGGACATCGAGCAGCTCACCAAAGATGGAGGCCAACGGTGCAGAGGATGCTGTGAGGACACTAATCTTGGAGGGAAGAGGTGCTGGAGGCTGGAGGTTCCGCAGCCCGAAGATCTCTGGAGTACAGAGCCAACAAGCCTTCGCAACGGCAAGTTGATGCAGTGCACAGGGGTTTGGTCCCAGCGGTTCCGACGAGGGATACTGGCCTCATAATTGCAGAGCGGTCAGGTCTCAAGGATGTTGCAGAACCACGACCTGTGTTGCTGAGCCTCGAGAAGTCCGTAGGACGACGGGAGCAGCAGACCAGTCAGCTTAGTTATGGTGCTTGCAGATGCAGCGAAGGGAAGGGATTTCCTCAATCCAAAGAAGATTTCGTCAGGGTGTCCCTGATGCCCACAGGTCTGTTGAAGAACCTGGAAAAAGCACAGACCGAGACGATGAAGAAGGCTTGAAGAACAGTGACCAGAAGCAGCAAGAATCTTTCTTGGTGCAGTCTCGGTTCCAGTCGAAGTCCAAGTGTCCAGACAAGTGAAGAGCCATGTAGTTTCAGGGTTGAGTCTTGTCCCACAACGAATCTAAGGACCCACCCACAGGTAAGCCCTTAAGTACCATAAGGAAAGGGTTGGAACAACTCGGGGTCCCTCCCAGAGGAGGGGCTGTAAAGAGGGGAGGGTACTCTGATGTCCTTTGTCCAGTTTCGGGCCACAGCGGGAACCAAGGGTTCTTGACCTGGCTCAAACTGGATTATGCAAGGATGGCACACAAGTTGCCCTTCAAAGTAGTCTGGTGGCGTTGGCAAGTGCCTCCACCTCAGCCCAATATACTGAGTCCTGATGAGAGGTAGTCACACTACCCTGAGACAGGAAACCTATTGTTCTACCTTTCCATGCTCAAGCTCAGCTCCGCAGCAGTAGAGCAGAATCGTGTCTGTTGTCAGCAGTAGCACAAGCTTGCTGGCAGACCCTGAAAGGCTATTACCGGGAGTACAGGAGGGCCCCCTAAGCAGCCCCCAGTACATGGGATCATACTTCCAACACTGGAATTGGTGTTGGGGTATGGTTCCAACATCTTTGACACCAAACATGACCGGGTTCGGTGCAGCCACTATATAGTTAGACATCTCGTAATGACTGATGTCCACTATAGGTCTAAAAATGGCTGACCGCACTTACAAAGCCTGGAGAATCTAGGGGTGTCCTGCTCCCTCACACTTATAACGAAGCACCCAAACCTCAGGACTGAAGAGCCTGCCATAGGGGTGACTTATAGGTTTAAAGTGCAGTGTACTCAGATATAAGGCAGCTTATATATAGCTCTGGCAGTACCCATGCATTCATGCAACCACCCAGACACTACATATATACTCATAGAATGACCCAGGCACTAAGAATGCACTCATGCAATCATGCAAACACTACTCTTACACTCAACCATTCGCACAGGTCTTACGAATACAATCAGCCATTCACTTTGCCACTAATTATGCCCATATCAAATCACACAAGCACTATTCATTCACTTATTCATTCACTTATGTATTATGCATGCGCTCATCCACTCACTGAGGCAGTACTTAATCACAACTCTAACATTGATCATACACACATTCATATAAGCTGCCACTTTCACTACATACAATTTTTCTATTTTTAACCAGTTTAGGTGGTTCCATTAGAATTTGTTTTGCTTTTTGGAACAATTTGTTTTCTGATTTTGTTTTTGGGGGGGGGGGGGTTCTTTTTTAAAAAAATAAAAGTGAAAGAGTCCACCTCTGCTGTTTCCTTTCAAACAAGAAACACAAGTAAAAACAAAAACATATTTTTAACATTTGTGAGCTCTGATGAGTGTTTTGATGGTCTCAATGGAGAGCTCTCCAACACAGAGAGTTGTTAAACATTTTCCACAGTGGATGCCAGCTTCTGCCAACTCTGGAACAATGAGAGGTTGTGGAGTATTCAAGTCAACCCCTGCAGATGTTGATGGTTGTGTTCCATCATTATTGGCTGCTTCTTCCCTTCTTCGGCGCTCCACCTCTCGTGCAAGACTAACAGGGTGCATTGTATCAAGATGTTTTTTCATGGAAGAAGTACCACATGAGTACTTCTTTTCTGATCCTCTTGAGAGGACTTTGTGACAAACTGTAGATGTCACCTTATGTGTGTTTACTTTCTTTTTCCCTTTCAGGCACAGTGAATAAAGCTCACACAATGCTTTCCCTCCTCTTCTTCACTGGCTCCTCCACCTCTTCCATCTCCTTCTCCTGTTCTTCAGGGAACGCTGATGCCAATTTCTTTTTTGCAAAAATGAAAAACACCCCAAAAAAACAAAATTAACAGAGCCTACAAAACAGGTAGTCTTCAAGCCAGACACACCCAAAATGAAAGGACTGTAACCGGTCTTGGTTCCACCCACCAACAAAATGAAGCCCTCTTTAACCAAAATTAAGCTTTCTTTCTATGTGACATGGAGTCGCGCACCTGTCACGCATAGGTCGTGCAGCCATAAAATGTACTTAATGTAATATAAAGCTGTAAATTACTATTAGGCTATTGTGTTTCAAAGTACTTCAATGAAAAGTCTTTATGCAAAACAGATATTTAAACTTGAAACATTCATATTTCATACTTTTGGAATTACGCTGGAGTCGCATCTCCTATGTGATCCCAGAAATACGTGATGGCAGGATTCACGACCCCTACGCGTCAGGCACCCAATGGTGCCGCGTACACATAAATGTGCTTTAAACATCTTAAAAATATTGCACAAGAACACTAATACACATTTTTAGGATTGATTAATCAACCTCTTTGTTAAAAATATATATTATTTCAGTGAAAGTATGTATTGTAGGGTTACATTTGAGTAACGGATTTGTGCACCAAACGTGTAGATCCGCATTCGGTACGCAATACCATCGCGTCAACAAAAATCTGTTAAAAACATTTGAAAACAAATTTATAACTTCTTTATTACTATTTTTATGCACTCAGTAATAAACCTCTACGTCCAAAAGAAGATTAATTTGTTCTAAATATGTTTTTTAGAGTAATATTCATATAACGGATCCACACACCCACTGCGTAGGGTCGCCTACGGTATGCGACCTTTAAAAATTTTATATATCAGATAGTTATCATAAGAAAAGAACAAAACAACTTCCATACCATTAAAAGCAATCATACCAAATTTAATTTAGCAAAAAATACTTTAAAAACATATGCTAAACATTTTTTTCTTTTTGAATTGAAAATTTGTTTTATAATATCACACAGCACAAATTTACAAACAAGAAAACAATCGTTACTCCTCAGGAGGTTTTCACTGGTCGGAATTGAGCCACATCTAGGCTGGATCAGGTGATTGTCCTCTATACTTCCGGCGCTCCTTATTGTGGTGAGATTGCTGGACCAATTTATGCTAGTGTTATCATACTGCTGGCTGTCTCTGTTTCTAAAAGGGAATCATATATCGCCGTTTCATAAACTCCTATTGAAACGCCCTCCTGCTATCGTGCTCGAAAACCCTTACTTATTACAGACACTCTGATGTTGATAATTCTCAGCAGTGCCCTTAGTTGTTTTTATGCCCTGAAGAAGGCCATCTGTCTGGTCGAAACGCGTCGGGTGATCTTTTCAATCATGAATGGTTTTAATATATTTTGAATAAAACAAGATACTTGGAGAAAAATACTATGGACAAGGGCCTGATAATTTGTTATGTGTCTGTTTTGTCTTTTCGCTAAGTGGTGCACCTTTGCGTATTTTTGAAATTGTTAAACTGTATTGGATTGCACGGTGGCAGTGGGTGCATCAGCAGTGCACACACAATTGGTGGGGGACTCCCACTATATGTATATTAACTAGGAATAGCGGGTCAGGTGATAGTTTATTGCAGGGTTCACCGTCAAAGCTTCTTTCATAAGAAAACAATGTTAATAGAAATAAATAACACTATAAATCTTTGATCAGCTATGTTATATATATTTTTTTAAACGGATTATAATTATTTTAAATCTTTATGGAAATACTTTAAAAAATGTAGACAAAAAATAGTTACAAACATCATTTCATAAATAAAATAGTGTAAAAAACCTTAGAAATTTGTTGAAAAAAACATAGGTTTCAGGGACGTTATAAGTAGGAATTAGCATTTAAAAAACCTTTGAAATTCACTGAAAAAAACCATATCTTTCAAGGACGTTATAGTTAGGAATTGCCATTTTTAAAAACTTAGAAATTCACTGAAAAAAACCAGAGGTTTCAGTTATGTTATAGTTAGGCTGACATTTTACTCATACAAAAGCAGACATTTCAGAACTCTATGATCTGCTTCGACCCAGGGCCCCCAGGGCCCCCACGGAATCCACTGCGGGCCAGCGGAGGTGGGAGAAGGAACTGGGGAGGGAACTGACGGGCAAAGAATGGTCCGACATTTACTACCACGCGAATCACACCGCCCGCAATACGGCTAGCGGGGAGGCTGCAGTTAAGGTAGCTATTTACTTTCATCTGACCCCGGCTCGCTTGCACAGAGGAAACCCGGAGCGGAGCCCACTCTGCTGGCGAGGCTGTGGTGAAGAGGGCACTCTGGTGCACTTACTCTGGGGCTGTCCCGAACTACAAGACTATTGGAGTTCCATCCTCGATGACATTGACCGCCAGTTTGACACCGCAATACCGCGCTTACCGGTTTATGTTGTGCTGACGAGGAAAACAAATGGGATTAGCTCTGGGAGCAGCAACCCAGAACATCCTATCACGCTGGGGTTCTTCCACGAAACCGACACGCCTGGGGTGGCTTCATAGATTATGGTATACTATAGAAATGGAACGCATACAGGCCTCCCTATCTAACACTCTGTCCAGCTTCACGGATTCTTGGCAGCCACTGCTCTCTCTTCTGGCTCAGGACATGAATGATATCACATGCCCTAAATATCTCAGACTTCTCTGACTCACTAGCTCGGAAGCCCCGCCATGACGAATAGAGGACGCCCACTGACTCACGCGCTCTAGGATATACCTCACCATGACACTAGTGGCACACCAGCTCGAGGTAGGGGAGGGGGGAGTTGATTGGGGAGGGGGGAGTTGATCGGGGGAGGGGGGACTGGGGGACTGTTAAGTTTGTTTTGTAAAAGGCATTGCACTGTTCAATATAGCTAGTTGTTCCATTCGAATCTGCTGATTGGGCGGCATAAGAGAGGCCCTTAAGGGCACTGATTGAAGAGTGACTCCCATCAGATGGACTGGGTCCTAAATATGCTTGTGCGCGCAGCGCTGTACTTATGCTTGTATTGATTGTTGAATGTACAATTTTGCTGAAATGCCAATAAAACACAGTTAAACCTAAAAAAAAAAAAACATTTGGCAATAATTAATTAGAATAGAACAAGTTCAGAGAGCACTGCAGTACCTTCAGAAAAACAACATATTCTATACAAATCTGGACATTGCTAAATTCATCTCGTATACACACTTATCATTTGGAAAAGAAAATCACACCGCACAATTTGAGCAGATTACTGAGTAACAAGATGAACAAGTATAGGAACGTTATAGTGTACGCCAACTACACCCCAGAAGCCTGATGGGTGAGGCCTTAGAACTGTTATCAGATGAAGGAAGCCATAGGAGAGCATAATAGTGTCTGGGGACAAAACAGTAGAAGCAAGATGTTATCCACATTTATTCGTACTGGAAAAGATGGACAATAAGATGATCATACAGTCAGATTTCGGCATTTGAGTACTGAGCTACAAGATTATATATAGCGGATCCACGCTTTAAACAAGATATTCCTTATATTTTCACATTATTATACAAAACTGAACTTTCAGTTACTGCTTATGCTGTTGCACATGATATGCAAACTGAAAGCAAATGCTAATTCTTCAGATATTAACTGCAAAACATCCACAGAATCATGTTCTTTGGATCAAGCCAATGGTTGCAGATATTTCAACCACACAATTGAAGCTATGCTTCACTACTTAACCAACAAAATAAAAAAAGAGTATCAAGTAAGAGATGCATCACAGAGCCATATGCTTCTATAGATCAAAGATGTATCGAAGGTTGGATATGACTCGGATGACTCTATTTTAAGTTTTATTCCACATTATGTGACTTGTGACATCCTAAAAAAAAGATCAAAACAATGTGAGAAAGTTCTACGCTCTCTATCACATCAGTGCAGGAAATATTGCTTAAGAAAATACAGAATCAAATCTAAATATTACTCAAAATATTGCTTTGGATTCCCTAGACCAATTCTACACATAGGAATAGTCAACAATTTAATATCATCTGTTGGACATGTGGTAACTGGGAAGTCACCACAAAACACTATCAAAAAAGAAGGTGCGCAGCTGAAGAAGAGGTACTCCACGCGGAGGAAGTTAGGGGAGACCGTAAGCACCCTATCTCTATGCCGTGGGCCATGTTACTCCACTCCTTCTTGCAGGAAACATCGTCGGGGTCCCAGGCTACCCATTCTCCAGTGGTACACACAACACCTGTGGCAACGCGGGCTGATTCTTAAAGGGGCTAGGTGCTCGACAGGTCACGGCGGATAGGTATGAGTGAGCATACGATGATGAACGTATGATGCTTTGCCTAATGCGCGACTCTCCTAACTCCCCTCCCCACCACCTGCAGGTGCCTAACTAGACACCATGCCAGGCTGCCATACACAGGCGGCCACTACCAAATGGAGCAATGTACGACACAGTGTATCCCAGTTCAATTTCCCACGTTCGTTCCAGTCATTTCTGGCACATAACAACCCCTATCACATAGGGATAACCACGAGAGTGCACACCACATCCCAGCATAACACACAGATCACCTTACAGGAACGCTGACACTGCCTCGCCATTCGTTGCACAGTAACACCACTAAATTGGGACTACGAGGGAGACCGTATGACACGATGTTATCCAACCTCATGTAAAGATGCAAAATGAATGTGATACATCTTCTTGTATTACTGTCACTGATATGGGTGTGATGTATTTATTCAAAGAAAATGGCAATAAAAATGATTGTTTAAAAAAATAAAAAGAACACAAGTATCACAACAGATCAATGACTGCAACCCTTTAATTCTACATATGTGGGATGCTAACATGGATATACAATCTGTTACTGATAACTCTACAGTGGTTGCACATTATGTTACTTCCTATATTACAACAGAGAAAAAACAGATATTAAGGAAGTATGGGAAGATAGATCTGCTGAGAAAACCTTAACTAAAAGATTATACAGATTTAGCCTACAAATGCTATCTCAACATAAGGTCAGTAGCTATGAAGCACGGGACTGCATAAGTTTCTCAAGCTTATATGGTAAACTACGTGTAATTGTGTGGCTTAGCTTAGGCTTATCATCACAACTAAGAGCTCTGAAAAACATACCCAAAACTAAATACCCAGAACATTTTGATCCCACGAACAAAGACATTATGAAAACAAATATGTTAGGACACATTGTTAGAACAACTATCCCTCTATGAGGATGCTCAGTTTTTCACATATAAAAATAATGTGGCACAATATAGAAACACTGGAAAATTTCGAGTTGAAGGTACCAATGGTTGCTTAATATGCCATGGTAAACCTACTCTTACTAATCATCATAAACTAAAGTGTGACACAAGAAAAAAATAAGAATTCTACTACTCAGCACTTCTTTAACTACTTCAACTGTGGCGCAAAGAGAAAGAACTTGGAGCTCCCTTTCAGTCCAATGAAGATGCAGACATACTTACAAGTGTTGGATGAAGAAATAGAAGGAGGGAAAACAGAAGGAGAGAAAAATATAAATGCAGGTACTCATCTACTAATAATACTTCCACTTCCAGGAATGCTGACCCTCTTGGACAGCCAGTTATTGAAACTGAACCTGTGATTGCCATGGGCGAGGTTCAAAATGCAATGGACCAAGCGAAAAAGGATGGAGATAATTTAGACTACTGCTTATGTGCAGAGAGTTATGTGCTCTAAAGTATCTTGTGTAGTTACTGTTCCTACTGGTTTAGCTGCACGTGACATCAAAGGGATTACCTTACATAGTCTGTTCTTACTACCTGTGGAGAAGGATAACAAAGTAGAATACTTACGATTAAATTATGATACATGCCAACAACTTAGTAGAGACCTTAAAAAATTAAAAGTTTTGATAATAGATGAAGTGAGCATGGTTTCCAACTTAATTTTGGTATTCATCATCTGCATATTCAGGAGGTACTGAAAATGTCTTATGATGTGCTATTCGCAGGCAAACATGTAATTGTGTTAGTAGAGTTGCTACAACTAACACCTGTAAAAGGTCAACCAATTTTCAACAACCTCTTACAGGACCAAACACGTAATTAAGTGAGAAGTATAAGCAATAGAAACATTTTGTTGCATTTCAGATACACAGAATTAACACAAGATATGAGGCAAGCGGACGAAGAATACACCAACATATTTAAAGACACAAATGAAGCAAAGATTATGTGAACCACAAGCAAATTATTTCCTAACCTTCATTCACCTAATGAAGTTATGTATTTTCTTCTTTCACAATCAAAACCACATTGTTTCTTTAATGTCAACTTTTGAAGAATGTGCTCAATTAAACTATCAAATGCTACATCTGGAAAAAGAAGCAATTGTTTATCTTCCTTCTAAAGATAAAGAGGAGAATCATGGTCTAAACCAGTGGCGGGTCCTCTATAGGGGCGTTTGGGCGCCGCCCCCCTGCTTTCTCGCAGTGCGAGAAGGCAGAAACATAAATGGTAATAACTACCATTTATGTTTCTCCCCATCTCGCACTGCGAGAAAGCAGAAGTGCCTGGTTTGGGGTGGGCGGTCCTGCTCGAGGGCAGGGGGGGAGTGGCTTGTCCACTGTTGTGCATACTGACTGTTTGGTCGGCCCCAGGGCCGACCAAACAGTCAGTATGCACAACAGTGGGCAAACCACTCCCCCCCTGCCCTCGAGCAGGACCGCCCACTCTCCCTTTTCTCTATGTAGGCTGCTGCATGCAGCTGCCTACATAGAGAAAATGGCCCGGCTGGGGCACTCTCAGATTCGCCTAACTAGTTCTGATTGGCGGAGGGGAGGGAGGGAGGCAGGCTGCCTTTCCTGACGACGCGGGTAGAGCTGCAGCCGGCCGGCCCGGAACTGGAAAACGCTGCGCAGGAGTCGGGACCGGGCGGCGGGTGTCGTGAAGATGGCGCGGGACGGTAAGTTTTATTTTATATATTTTTTCCCATTAAACCCGTCCCGCCTTACCCCCTATCCCCCCGCGGCGCGACGACCCCATTTCCACCCCCCCCCACCCGCGACTGGACTTAGGCATTTTCAGATCAGCATTATTTTTTTTTTTGTTTTTTTTTTTTTTTTAAAAACCTTTATTTCGGTAGTTGCACAATACACAGCGTCTGCCTACAACCCCTCGGGGCCGGCCGCTATGACATCGGAGAACATAAAACAATCATGTCAGGATAAGAAAAGGTTTTGATTTTATGGTTTCGTCGAGTACGATGTAGTGAACTTCGAAAAGGTTCGAAGCTAATCACTGACCAGGAGAGACAGCACCATTCACGGAGCACCCAGAAGGAGGCGTCATATAGGAAGGCATTACAGATCAGCATTATTATGTCCTTTTCCTCTTCCATTCCATTCAAGACAACTAAATGCTTGATAGTGTCGGGAAGTTGAATACAGACTGTGAAATATGGGCCTAAATGATCTCATTGGTTGTTTTCTGAAGTTATTGCAATATCAATTTAAGCTTAATCATAAGCCACCACGATAACGTTTGACCTAAAGCCTGGTGTAGCCACTGACATTAATGTGTATATTACTGTGGCAATCAACCGCTTCACAAAATGGCCCTTACTAATCGGAAGCACTGCAGGTCTCCAAACTAGCAGTTTGCTGATCTTCATAATGGTATCCCACGTGGCATCAGCACGAGATGTATGGCAAGCCCAGGTAGCCAAAGCACTGTGCAAGCATGGCAGGGCAGCTCACACACAAGCCAGGAGAGTGAAGATGCGGCAGGCGCCAAACTGCTGGAGCAGTTGACTGGACTTGCCCAAATTAAGCAGGGGTAGACAGGTTTAAAATGATGTCCATGGAATAAAAGGGGTAGGTTTGGGCCACGTGGATTGTGTGCAGGATTATTAAACAATGTGTGGTGTTCAGAGAATCCCAAGACGGGGACACAGAGAAAACAAGAATATGAGCTGAGGCTCTCTCTTTTTCTGCTCCTCTGCTTCACTCTGTAGACGTACCACTACAACTAGCGATTTGGTGTTGCAGATATAGAATGATTGTGGTAACAGTATGAGGTTTTATATACCAGTGTGTTGTGATACGGGCTAAATTGTTCTTTATTTTGTGTCCTAAGGTTGAATCATGTGATAGCCAAAGTAAACGGGTAAAGTGAACGTGGATTTATTTTAGCTGTGTGTGTTGTGATCTGGATGTCACGATGTCGTACTTTTCAATGAGTTATGGCTTGGGACATTTTTTTGTAAGACTGAAGTGAAGCTATACAGTGTGCTGTGATTTGTTTTGTCGAGGAATTCATAATGTGGGTCTGTGTATATTGTTGTGTATTCTGACCCTGGTGTATGGTGTGATATAAGTTGACGGGGGTGACTGCAGATCACGGAGAGTGCCAGGGTGTCTAATTAAAACAAAGGACATAGTTATAGGCAATAAAATTAATGTGGTCATTAATTACTGCAGACACCACCACATTGTGATTCAGCTAGCATCAAACCAAACATATTCGTTATTTGTACATGAGAGTGAGGGCAGATGAATGTACGGCACTTTTGAGGAATTTTGGGCTCACACTCGCTCGCCAAAGTGCAGTATGACAATAATTTTACACCTCACCACTTTCAAATGTCACCAGCCGCCACTGGTCTAAACATAACTGTAAGAGGCTGGCTTAGTATATGGTGCACACCTATTTAAGTGAGGCACCTTGCACTGATCCAGACAACCCTTATGGTAGTTTTAGTGATCTTTGATAACCTCTGAAAGCTCTCAAAGTGGAAGCTGGGGAGAGCAGCTTTCAGGCTTATCTTGAAGGAGTGTAAAGTAACTTGTTGTACCATTTCAATCTGTAGTGTAAGTTAAATGAAAAAGAAACACAGTGTTTATACAGAAATACTTCTATTTATTACACAGCACTAATCAACACATTGGTATATGTCCTACTCAGAGATATAAACACGATACACAAGAATACTTCAAAAGCAATCAGATAAATAGCACAAAATACAGTGGTCTCTACACGGAGATCATACCATATACTAAAAAAGTGGAATGCGAACTGCAAAGGAGAACAGGACTTGGACCTGAAGACCCAGAGGACCCGGGGACACAAGGTACCACCCGAGGAAAGTACCCAGGAACCCCAAGGAGGCTGTGTGCAGAGTGGAAACACAGCCACATGTCCAACGGAAGTCAATGGAGACGTCGAGGTTGCAGTTTTAAAGCAGAAGGACCCTTACCAGAGGACCCTGAAGAAAACCTTTAGATGACAGTGAGTTGGAGAGCCACCACACCCGTGGCTGCCCCAGGAACCATGTTACCTGCACCAGAGAAGCTGGGTGTATAGGGGTGAAGTGACTTCGAAACCTGCCATAGACAGCTATGGGAGACTTTGAAGAAGATGCGTCTTGAAAAGACTGCGAAGGAGTCCCGTGGAATCCAAGAGTGGATTCTGGAAGTGAAGGACCTGCAAGCAGACGGGACAGAGTCTATGCCACTCGGAGGTGACCAAGAGGCAAGGAGACACAATGCCCAAAGATGTCGAGGGGTTCTGAAGAGTCGACGGAGTCGTGCATGAGCTGTCCCACGTCGGATGTCGGCGACTAGGTGGTGGGTGTCTGGGGGTAGCACCAACAAACCTTGGTAGCAGCAACAGGAATGGAAGACAAAACAGAAGCAACGTTGGGAACAGCAAGTTCCAAGGGACTCACCAAAAGCAGGAGAGTTAAAGCAGGCCAGAGCAAGCAAGGGAGACCACTGAAGCAAGAGAAGACCCTCAGGAGGACCCACAGGCCAAAGGCACAGAAGTCGCAAGAGGACATCGAGCAGTCCACCAAGATGGAGGCCAACGGTGCAGAGGATGCTGTGAGGTCACTGATCTTGGAGGGAAGAGGTGGTGGAGGGTAGACCTTCTGCAGCCCGAAGATCTCTGGAGTGCAGAGCCAACAAGCCTTAGCAATGGCAAGTTGGCGCGGTGCACAGTGGTTTGGTCCCAGCAGTTACAACGAGGGAAACTGGCCTCATAATTGCAGAGCGGTCAAGTCAGGCCTCAAAGAAGTTGCAGAACCACGACCTGTGTTGCTGAGCCTCGGGAAGTCAATAGGACGACCGGAGCAGCAGACCGGTCAGCTTCGTTATGGTGTGTGCAGATGCTGGGAAGGGACTCTTTCACTCCAAAGAATATTTCTTCGGTGTCCTTGATGCCCACAGGTCTGTTGAAGAACCTGGCAAAAGCACAGACACAGACGAAAAAGAAGACTTGAAGAACAGCGAGACCTGGAGCAGCAGGAATCTTTCTTGGTGCAGTCTCGGTTCCAGTCGAAGTCCAAGTGTCCAGGCAAGTGAAGAGCGATGTAGTTTCAGGGTTGAGTCTTGTCCCACAACGAATCTAAGGACCCACCCACAGGTAAGCCCTTAAGTACCCTAAGGAAAGGGTTGGAACAACTCGGGGCTCCCTCACATAGGAGGGGCTGTACAAAGAGGAGGATACTCTGATGTCTGTTGTCCAATTTTGCTCAAGAGCGGAAAACAAGGGTTCTTGAACTGGCTCAAACTGAAGTATGCAAGGAGGGCACACAAATTGCCCTTCAAAGCAGTCTGGTGGCATTGGCAAGTGCCCCCACCTCAGCCGAATATACTAAGTTCTGATGGGAGGTAGTCACACCTCTCTGAAACAGGAAACCTATTGTTCTACCTTTCCCTGTTCAAGCTCAGCACCGCAGCAGGAGAGTAGAATCATGTCTGTTGTCGGCAGTAGCACAAGCTTGCTGGCAGACCCAGAAAGGCTGTTTCCGGGAGTACAGGGGGGCCCCCTAAGCAGCCCCAGTACCTGGGATCATACTTCTAACACTGGAATTGGAGTTGGGGTATGATTCCAACATGTTTGATACCAAACATGACGGGTTCGGTGCAGCCACTATATAGTTAGACATCTCATTTTTTTTTTTTGAAAACCTTTATTAACCATAGTTGCATCAATTGGCAATGTACAGTTCTGCGCCAGAGCATCAGGTCGGCAATGTTCGAACACATACAGTCAAATGATTAAACACAGCCGTTTAGCCGACAACCCGGAGGTCCGGCATAGTTAGACATCTCATAATGACTGATGTCTACTATCTGTCTAAAAATGGCTGACCGCACTTACTAAGCCTGGAGAATCGACTTCAGGGTTTGTAGGGGTGTCCTGCTCCCTCACACTTCTAAACAAGCACCGTGCCCTCAGGACAGAAGAGCCTGCCATAGGGGTGACTTATAGGTTTAAAGTGCAGTGGACTCAGATAAAAGGCAGCTTATATCTGTCGTGAGAGGGGCAACCACCAACTCACACAGGCTGCAATGGCAGGCATGTAATCACAGTTTATGTGGACTCCCATAGGTGGCATAATACATGCTGTAGCCCATGGGAGACCCCTGGTCTATCTGTGCCCTGGGGACCTTAGTACCAAATACTAGGGACCTACAAGGGTACGCCAGTAGCCAATTGTGGAGGTACCAAAGTACTTACCATGTCAATTTAGGGGATAAAGCATAGTTGCTGAGGTACTGATTAGTAGGATCCCAGTAGACTAGGTCAAAACACAGTGACACCAAGGAAAAAGTGGGGGTAACCAGGAAAGCAGATCCTACTTTTCTACAATACCAAGCAAACATTAAATGACAAACAAGCATTGGCATAGCCAATTGGTCTCGCCTTTGAATTTTGAAGTGGCAGTGTCTATATGTAGGAAGATCGTGGCAGACAGGGCAATACTCCGATTGATGAGAGACTTCAGGTTTCGCCATCTGTAATTAGCGATACACACAGCACTTGTTAATTGAATAAAAAGGGAGCACAACCTCTGGGGTGCATTATGACTTTTGCAGTCAACGCTGCAGCCTCTAAGTGGGGGGGGGGGGGGTGGGGGGTGGGTAAGATTCAGCATACTGGTCTCATGTGGAAGGTAGAGCACCTTGGGCAGGCCACAAGAAACAGTGTTTTTCTGGCAGGCATCTTGCATCTCATTCCTGCTCAAAAAGGAATCACAAAATGTCATTGCTATTCTCTTAGCAAATGTAGTTGAGCACTCTACTCTCAGTGATGTACTTCCCAAACTAATGTCAAAATGAGCAGCAGCAAGTATCCAGTTTTGCCATTTGGCTGCACTTCAGGCAACACTCCTCACAGCACCACGCACATCAATAGACCTGGTTCTCTGAGGGGTTAAGGCAGGTTCTCAGCGTTAAAAGCGGATTACCTCCTCTCCTTCAGTCTGTAGCAATGGAGACCTGTTCATCAACCCTTAAGAGTCTAGTTCAGATTTCTGAGCAATAATAGCTTTCTTCCCAGTCCCTGTTCAATCTGTCTGTCTGCACGCAATTCTTCTGTTGGAACTCATAGGTAAACATATTTTCAGGGAATTACAGGACCACATTATATTTTCATGCAAGGGAGGGTGAGATTCTAACAGATCAGAAGCATTCAACAAGTGAATATGTTTTTTTGGGGGGATACAATTAGGTTCAACTACATCTTGTTTAGAGGTCAGTTTGGTCTCTTAGTAACCAACATCCAGAATGTGGTTTCAGTTCCAATCCAGTGATGATGATGCACTAGGCACCACCTAAAAACACTTTCAAGTACAGCTGGATTGGAGAAAGATTTACAGCTATGTAAAAATTATGTAATTTTACATAAAGATTTATATGTAGCAGAATGACTAGTAAATGGAACCACTAGACTTGAAGTGGACTGTGAGACATTTGGAAAAAACATTAAGACTGATATTATTGTGGTCAACTTTGATCACATATCACACAGCAAAAACAGATATCACGGTGCGCCACAAGATTCTTACTTAAAACATATTGATATATTCAAAGAGAACTGTTTCCTCTTTATTGGGCTTATGTGGTAACAATACACAAATCGCAAGGACTAAACTTAGATTATGCACGGATACTGGCTCTACAATATTCAAAGAGGGAATGGCATACGTTGTTCTTTCTCATGTCAAAAAATGTACAGGATTGTAAATTACCAATTTCAATGGGACAATAATTAATGCAGACAGTAGCTGTGTCACAGAATACAATGTTTTGCAAAGCAGATACGCTCCTCATCTTG
The DNA here is from genome assembly GCF_964204655.1 of Triturus cristatus. NCBI lineage: Eukaryota > Metazoa > Chordata > Amphibia > Caudata > Salamandridae > Triturus > Triturus cristatus. The sequence continues at coordinate 1,344,463,750 of NC_140585.1, forward strand.
GTGACTATCCCGTTTTTGTCAAACCAAAAATGTCTTTTAAAAGAAATGCTGAAAAAAACTACAATGACATAGAAATACTGGAACTATCAACCCCCCTCCCCCAAGAAAACAAAACACAGGGAAATTACAGGACATCAGTTTCAAATTCTAAATGGTATAAATTGTTACAGCAATGTCATTGTTATTCTTATTTTGTACCTACCGTCTGTCAAATAAATAATTCACCAGTTTATAGATTAACACTTCTGCAAAATCTTAATAAATCGCCATGAAAACATTCTATCACAAAACCACATATGCTACTTGTTAGAATTGGCCCTTTTTGCACGGTCATCCCTGAACTTTTTGCCTTTCTCCTAGCCTGTTTTCTGACATGGTGTTGGTGGTTTTAGGACTCTGGGCACTTTAGCACTGCTGTTCAGTGTAAAGTACGTGTGCTCTCTGTGGTAAACAAGGTATGATTAGGTCTACACCTGTTTGGCATATTTGATTTACCGGTCAGTCCCTTGTAAAGTGGTATCTCAGATACCCAGGGCCAGTAAATTAAATGCTACTGGTGGGCTTAAAGTGCTGATTGCGCCACCCACCAAAGTAGCCTTTCAAACCTGTCACAGGCCTCTGCCATTGCAGGGCGTGTGCGGGCAGTGTTACTGCTGCTGTGACGTGGCTCCTAAAGTGTGTGCCACGTATGTGACCCCCCTTTTACTGCATGTCATTCACCCCTAAGGTAGGCCCTAGCTAGCCCTATGGGCAGGGTGCATTGTAGGTAAAAGGTAGGACATGTACCTGAAGTGCGTGACATGTCCTGGTAGTGACAAACATCCATTTTGGTTTCTCATTTTCATTGGCCCAGGTCTGCAGGTCTTGTAGGAGGAGACTAGCATATTCTTTCGCCTCAATGTCTAAAAGGGCAATCAACATATAGTTCGAGGGGTCCCCGGAATTGCCCTTTTTATGGATAGGTTGCAGTAAAGATCCTTTCCAAGTCTCTGGAATCGTTGAATTTGCCAGACAATGCTGGTAGAGCAGCGTGAGTATGCTTCCCCAGAAATCGCAATCTTCTTTAAACAGTTGTCCTGGTAATCCGTTAGGGCCTGGTGCCCCATCCTTTCTAAAGTTTTTTAAGATTGTTGTCACGCGATTCCCTACGACTGAGGCTTATAGTGGTACCTCCATATTTAATGGGTTCTCTACCGCCACCGGTCCAGGTTTGTCTTCTGTGGATACTAGTGAGGTTTCGGGCAGAACGGTAGTGGTAAAGAGCTCTTGGTTGTGTGATGATGTCAGATTTTGTGCGCGACAATATAATGTTGTTACATAGGTTATCCATATATCACTGGCACCCGCATTACACCTGTCTTGGCCACGCCCAGAAAGCTTGTTAATATACAACCACAATTCAGCCTTTTTATTTGGGCTTAGCAAGGCAAAAACATGCAGCCACTCGGAATCGTGTTGTTTTCTTTTACAGTCCCACACGTTCTTCCTATGAATTTTCTTTGAAAGGAGTTGGTTTTGATATGTTTCGTATTTTCCGTCTCACTTATGGATATGTGTGGCTATTCTGAGCGACCTCTTACTTTGCTCTACTTTTTCGCATTGTGGTTGAAATTGGCGACAAGACATTTCTACAGAGACTGGAGAGTGTTCTTAGCCTTTTAGAAGTTGGTATACCTCGGTTGCCAATGTAATCCAATTCTCGTGAATATTACCTGCCGTAAATTCTTCGGCAGTTACGGGCCAGTTGCTTTTCCACATTCTTAGGGCTGCTGTATCTATTTTGGTCCACTTTAGTCTCCTTGGCAAAGCATACATTTCTTCCCCGTTGGTGTGGCCCACAGAGGTGATAATCGGGAGACGGGCCGTGTATAATAAGGTGATAGTTACGGCCAGTGGGAGATGGTCACTGGTCGTGGTAGAAAGCTTTTGGAATTCCTTCACTTGCCCATACAGGTTACACGTGAAAATATAATCAATTATTGATTTAGTTAACCCCTGTGTGTCTTTGTTAGAGGCTGGTTTAAGGCCATAGCACTTTTGTGTTGATTTTAATCTGTATATATTTAGGAATTTATTCATCAACATTCCAGCCTTATCCGTAAGCAATACTTCATCTGATTCCATTCTAAGATTTTGCATGTTAAAATCCCCAGCCATTACAATCCCACAATTTGGTTGAATGCTCAGTAATTCCTCAAGGGTGTCCACTAGTGCCCTCATGTCACTGTGTCTGGGAGCCTCATTACTATTAAAGTAAATATTCAGGAGAACAATCTTTATTAGGTATCCGTTTAATTTCAATCCTTGCACTAGGGCTGCCTGAACCATGTCCGTGTTTAATAGAGGTTCTATTTTTATGTTGCTACTGATTCGCGTATATATTGATAAGCCCTCCGATGGTCTTCCAAATATATTACGCTTTTTTGCCGGTTGCAGAAATTCCATGAAGCCTGGTATAGCCATTGGGACAAGCATCCAAGTTTCTTGCAGACATAACAGGTCCCCAGACTGCAAGAATTAAAATGCTTGCTTATTATGTAGTGATGTTTTTAGCCCTTAACATTCCATGAGATTACTTTCAACAAGTTGCCTGATTTATTGCTCAGGCAGCCATTTCCTTGTGTGCTAGGAGCACGTACGCCTTGTTGGTATGGACTTGGGCAAAAAATGTATTTTTATGTTGGGAAATGCAGTTGTGCGAGGGACGTAATTTGTCCTTTTTAAAATTGACTTTTGTGGGCACTGTGTTGAATTCAGATGAAATCCTCTTTTTAGCATAAATGGGTATTTCTATTCTTCTGGAATGTGAACATTAATCCCCCAGTTTATGAACCGATCTCTTTCTTTCCTAATTTTTTTGTACAATAGAGCCGTTGATCCATTTTAGTATCGTTGACTCTCTGGTTGAGTGGTTGTCCAAAATTTTGAATTGTACGTGAATGAGGTCTTTACTAGAGATGGAAGAGAGCTCTGAGATATGGTGGAAGATTTGTAAGATGTTGGACCCGTTTAATGTGTCCAAACTTCCCTGTGATGTATATTCAGGTGTAAACATTATGGTGTTATTCTCCTCCTCTTTATACCCTTGAGCTGTTTGGCTGGCCACAAGAGATTATACGGCCGAACATCGCGTGTTTGTTGGAGTTACTCCATGGTCTTTGTTAACATCTTGGGACTCCTTAAACTCACTATTGTTCAGTGGTATGGATACTATCATTTCTCTGTCCAATGCCGTCTGCTGAACTTTCCTATGGCTTTCTTCATGCAGTTCCTTAGGCACACTGCCAGTACTGACTAATTGCGAAGTCACTTCTGTTTTGTGCTGTGACTGCTCTTCCATTTTGTTGGCTGGTCTATTCATAATTGGTTGGGATGTAGTTGTTTTTAGTATGGATTGATGTTTCACCTGGCTTTCCCTTTGGAAAAATCGGAAAAAATGTCTGTGATTCTAGATTCTTTTGTGTGGGAGCCTTTGTTACGGGTATTTTTTTGGTTCGAGCGTCAACGAGTTCTGACGCCCAGTTGTAAATCCTTTGCCTTTCCTTGTTGTTTTAAGTTTTTGGCCCGTTTTTTCAGACGTTTCTTCGCCCTTCTTGAAAGAGTTTTACTCAGTTCTATAGGATGCTCTAAATTAGTGGCCCACTTATATTATCATGAACATTCTCATCGATTACGGATTCCTCAGGAGATGATGTGCTTTGACGAGATACTGATGGCGACTGCAGAGCTAGTGGAGATATGTCAGAGCGCAAAATTGGTTTACTGACTGTTCGTTGACATCAAATTAATTTCTACTGAGCAGGTTTTCCCCTCGGGATTGTTTACACTACTCAATACTATTGCAGTTTGTGACTCATTGGGGGGGATTATTGCACCTGCAGGACTAATCATGCCATTTTGTATGCCATCTTTTGAAGTTCCTTCGACTATTCTTTGGAGGCTCTGAACTATGGTTTCCTGTTGTCTTTGCTTTAGTTCTATAATGATGGACGTTAGTAATTCGGGTAAAGTCCTAAGCTTCTCCACAATTGGAAGGCATGAGCACCTAGCAGTTGGCTGCAACCTTAGTAATTCCAACTTTTCATCTAAGATGTTAATTTTAGCTTCGATCTTGATCATGGCTATTGCAAGTGCCTGTATAGTGTCCATTTGAGTTTCCAATTTTTGTGTTTGCCATGTAAGCGCATTGATGGTCACTGCTAATGTAGAATTTATTGAGGATAGCAGGGAATTTTGGCTGTAACATCCATTGTAGAGTGTACACTTTGTTTCAGCGGTGGAGTGGAGCAAATTATGATCTCCCGAGAGTCTGTTCTCTCTCTGTTCCTGACAACAACAAGAGTAAATTTTGATCAAGAACAAAGCTGTGAATTACTGATGAACTTCGTGACAGGGCCAGGGACAGAGACAAATCATGCTGGTTGTCCCCTCCCCCTGCCTGTGAATTTGTTTTAACCTCTGCACGCTTTTGTTGGCTGGCTCTATTTGTTTGCTCCAATGCTGACGATATTTCCAAGACTTCCAATTTTCCCTGGCTTGATTCCTCTTGACTCCCTCTCTGCACTTCCCTGTGCTCTAATACCGATGAAATTTCCAATATTTCCTGGTGTACTTGCCCTTGACCTGGTATGTCTTGCTCTTTTTCCCCAAGCAAAAGAAGATCTGAAGCTTCAAGCCTTTTCTTCTGTGTTCCGGGCACTCGGACCGTGTTGCTATTTCAAAAATTTCTGAATCTCCCAGCTGTAGCCCGTCTTTCTCCATTACAACACTATTCCCATAGGGTGGCCGTGTCCCACTGTCCTGACTTCCTGTTTCGTGATTAGGGCCGTTATTGGTATGTGGTGTTGAGTGTACTGACGCACTACTGTAGGACATACTTCTTCCTAATGGATTTTGTCCGGACGTTGCTGGCGTTGGCGTTGTTGGCGTCATTGACGTGAAATATTTACAAATTGTCTTGTTGGTTGAATTTAAGATTGAGGTTGGTGGTTGCACCGTGGCGGTAGATTCCAACCGCACTTGCCCCCTTGTCGATGTCTTTGATCTAATACCTGCAACATTTCCTGTGCCGGTTGGTTTGCCCATTCTGGTGTATGTTTTTAATGTTTTATTAATTACTGCCTTCGTCACCACTCTTTCCCAGACTCCTCCTCCTCCTCAGGGCTCCTCCTCTGGGCGATAGGCGATTTATATACTTCTGGAGCAGGATAATATGCACAAGATTATCTTTTGCCCTGCCAGTGTTCAAAAACGTATTCAAATGCTAAAGTACAGAAAAGCAAGCTGACGGGGAAAAATGACAGTGACTTACAGGTAGAGTCCTCCTGGCTGATGCTATAACGCTGTTAGTGCTTGATTGCTTACGTACCGCAGATCCTGGGGTCTGGGATGCAAGGCTGTTCAATCCTCAGCCCTCACTCCCGTGATATTTGACAGTGGGCACAGGGCAGTGTGGAGCAAAGAGCACAAGCACACTGTAGCAAGAGGTGCACAAGAGCAGGAGCGGGAACAGGAGCAGGGCATGCCGGGGCTCCACAGGCTGCACCCAACCTAGTTGGGGCACCTACGCGGATGCACCTGGGCACTACACTCTGTGTCCTCCAGTAGAGAAAACACGCTCCTATTCCCGCACGCTCCCGCTTATGGTGCCACACTCCTGGGACTCATCGAACCCCGCCCCTGCTCCTATGTGGGGGGACCCCCGCAGCAGACCACAAACCGCAAGCCGCAGCCTGAACGACCGGCACGGTGATTTTCTTCGGCGGAACGGGAACCCTGGCAGCGTAAGGAAAATGCGTGCCATTTACTTTTTATTAGAATTGGAACTGGCACAAATGTTTCATTTTGGTGCTGTGCCACAGCCCCAGAAAGCATCCAGCAGAAGAGACCTTTTTACAGTCGCTCATCTCCCTTAAACTGTGGCTGAGTGAGAGCACTCGCTAGGCACACCCTCTCTCCCAGCACCATAAGCGATGCCTTTTTGTGCCATGGCTTTTGCAAAATGTGGAAGATAGGAGATAAGAAACTAAACATTACAACGTCTGATTTTTGGATAAACATGGCCCTGTTGCTGTGCTGTATACAACAATTGGGTGGGGGTGGTGACAAACTGAAGGGGGACAGGGATGTGAGGTATAAGCAGTCACGTGGAGAGCAAGGAAAAACTCCACTGAAATGCTAAAAGAAAACAAGCGCCCGCCTCGCGCTTAAAGTCTAAAAAAAAAAAAAAGGCGTGCAGGCTGCAGCGGGAGAGAGAGGCGGAGGGGTACACCCGCGAGTGGTACGTGTGCGCTGGGGAGAGCAGTCTGCTCTTTTTCAAAGCACATTCTTGTGCTTGTGGCGCGCCGCTGCGCACTCCCGCAAGGCGTATGCCGCCATAAGCACGAGTATGTGCTGTGAAAAAGAGCTGCACGACGGCTAAAGGTCTCCTATGCAGCGTATGCGCACTGCGTAGGCGAGACCTAAAAATCTGCTGCAAGTACTGGAGCCGTCTATGCTTTCACTTATATCATACTACTTTGGTAGATATTTCAACAGCTGGACATGCACAGCATCTATGTTTTTTTTAATAATCCAATTGATTTGTTTTTCCCCAGTGTATCATGAACGCTACTACCATATAATTATCTTGAACTATAAATATTCTAAATGATGATATACAAGCATAACAGAGATGTTACCTATCTCAGAGAAACACACAAAAAAGGAAAACAAGAAAGGATTGCATTTGAGTTCGGTTCATCACGTACAATCCGATGTCACTATAGTAGTCTTTTATAAACTAACCATATTCAACCATTGCAGGTGTGAAACAGTTACAAGGTGCCTTGAGAAAAAAAATGTTTGGCTCCTCATGTTTCCTACAATTGGGAGAGTTTTAAGCCAATGAAATTCTATTTTACAAAGGCAAAATTACAATTAAATAAACTTTTCAAAAAACGAAAGTACCTATGCCCCTCTACAGTACTCAACGTTACTCAACTTTATGACACACCACTCCACGACATGCAACTGGACTCTATGACACATCAGCCCACTTTACAGCACACAACATCCCAGTTTCAAACTATGCCACTCCACTCTACGACCCTCCAATCTAACACACTGTACGACACCCCATTCTATGATACGCAACTCTACTGTATGTCACTCCACTAAACTCTACTCTATGCTAATATAGGACATTAGGCTCAACAAGACTCCATTCAATGACAGTCCAATCAACGACAATCAACTGTATCTACAATACACAACTCCACTCTAAACCACTCCACTGTACGCCACTCTCTATAATAGTCTACCCCACTCCATGAGTCTATGCTCCTCCAATCTACGACACTGTACTCCACTCTAAGCCACTCTACAACACTCTACTACACTCTGTAGCACTTTACGACACTGTAGTACTCTATGCCACTGTGCAAAACTCTTCTCCAGTGTACAACACTCTACGCTCCTCCACTCTACTATCTACTCTAACACAGTCTATTAAACTCCACTGTACAATGGTCCACTGTACAACACTCTCCTCCACTGTACCCTATGCCACTGCATTGCACTCAACTACTATGTGCAACACTGCACTCTAAAACTCAACTCATTCTGAAGCACTATACCACACTACACTTAATGGCACTCCTCTCAACAACACTCTAATTGACCAGATTCTACTTGACAACACTGCACTCTATGACATTCCACTTGATGAGACTCCACTCCAATGTATGCCACTCTACTGCAAATACAATTGGATATCAATCTAGTACTATATCATAAATTTACCATGTTGTATAAAGCCACCATAAAGTATGTGTTTAATTTACCTTACACTTACCTTTTAACTCTATATTAAATAAAAATATTGCATTTCTTACATCTGAAAAATATATGGTTAGTACTGGTATAAGCTCCTTATATTATTTTAGCTATTGAATTAGTTCTGAAAATAACTTTTTTCATTTTATAGTTTCCAAAGGTTAACATGACCAAACAACAAAAAAAAGTCGTAAGAGAAAACAGGAGGACAGGAAGGGCCATAAAAAACCAACAACAAAAAATAAACTAAGGCTGTTGAGGAGGACAGCGGTGAGCAATGGCCAGCTAATGATGGATAGTCATGTCTGTCTCGCAGGCATCAATCACTGTATTATGCTACTCACTGTACCAGAACAATTTGTATTTAGGGGTAATAACTCAAAAAATGTTTATTTATATGTAATACCCTCTAGGACGTGGGTCAGCCAGTCCCATCCAAGTTCAAAAAAGAAATTCTTTACCTTTAAAAAGAGGAGGAAACACCGAAATCCCCTAGACTTGTGAAAGAGGCAAGAAGTGAAAGGGGGCGTGGCTAACCAGCCATGATGGCAGACACATTCTAGAGAAGCTCCGTCCTATGGCCCACACAGGTCAGCAAAGGTGGAGTGAAATTCGAGACTCCCAGAGCGCCCGAATTGCGGGGAAGCTTTGCGAGTGGAAGAGACAACCTGAACGAGAGCCGTGCTGAGAAGGGAGAGCAGACCCGCCGATGCAGACTCGCTGTGACTTGACACTGCTCAGCTCCCAAAAGTGCCTAAGGAGTGGCGGGGCATCGACTGTGAAGGAGCCGAACACAGCAAAGTGGCATGATCCGCGGCAGCTGCGGCCGCACATAATACAACCCAGCTGGCTCAGATCGGAGGTGAGGGGCATGGCCTCGCAATCCTGATTCTCCAAGCGGACCCTAAGAAATTAGCTGAGCCTTGCATCGGCGGGACGCGATCCACAGTGGTGCCGGGCAGGGTGCACCGGGGTAGGAGAAACGATGACACGCCTGACAACTGGCCCTTACCGGCAGTGGCTGGCTGCACCCTGCGGCGACTACCTCACAACGGCAGCAGCGTGAGGTCGGAAGTCGGGTGAGAGACTGCAGTGCGCAGTTTGAGGCGCTGATCTGAACTGAGTAGACATCGATACCGCCAGACCTAAGAGCGTTCCACAAGCATAAAAAGCAACAGTAAGGTACCGAGGCCACCCTGCGCTAGCCACCTCGCAATGCAGTAATTGAACCGGGGACCACACTGAAACCCAGATGCTCATTAGACTGGCCAGCACCTGACTGCGCAAACCCCTCTGTGTGCTCGCCAACAGCCCAAGTACAAAGCAGCCTGGGGTAACGGCGCTGTCACGGGTCACCCGGTGGCGAGATGACCCCCTGCTAATGGGACATCTTGTGGTGTAGGGGAACAAGCAGCAACAGGCGGCAACATAACTGGGAACTACAGCAAAAGCACAGTAAGCCTGTCCTAACCAGGGAACACTCATCTATACCATTGACCTGCCAACACACCGTGCAAATTCAGGCCGCACACAGATACCAAGCACAGGACACAGGCAGATTTACTGAGCAGAGGACACTGCGTCTCCTTCAGGCACTGCAGCCCCATCAGCCTATGCGTGGACTGATTATTACCAGTCTCCCAAGATGGGCCGACAACGGACAGGTACAACAGCCACACAGCCAGACTCAGCCCTGAGGCACCCTGGCCAGACACTTGAGGAACTGGAGACCTTGCAATCTTTCACACTGGAATCTAAAATAGATTCAGTACTTTAAACGGTGGCGCAGATCATAGTGACACTAGCACAAACCCGTATGTTTCTGGAAGGTTGCATTGATAAAATCACAACAGATTTTACGCTTCTACATGAAGCTATCAGGGAAAGTCACTGACCTGGTGACAGAAATAGAGGAAGCCGTCCCGGTTACCAAGGCGATGTCCAATGAAATGTGAGCACTTTCGGCACGGTTGAATTCACTGGAGTGCAGGGTGGATGAGGCGGAAGGCCGCTCCCGCAGAAACAACATCCGCCTAGTTGGATTGCCGGAATGCACGGAAGGTGAAGACGCAGTGGCTTATATGGAGACCTGGCTGAAATCCCTGATTCCAACAGACTCACTATCTCCCTTCTTCGTCATAGAAAGAGCACACAGGGTGCCAACGGGTCGCCCATTACTGGGCACAGGCCCCTGATCCTTCTTGCTCTGCCTGTTAAATTTCAAAGACAGAGATGCGATACTCAGAGAGGTCAGGAAGATAGACGCGGTCAAGGTGTATAACTCTCAGGTCCTCTTTTTCCCAGATTTCGCCCTTGGTGTCTAAATACAACGTAATGCATTTCTAAACAGTCACGAAGCGGATGCGGGACTTAAACATAAAATACTCCCTCATATTCCCGGCTCGCCTCCGCGCGGTCTTGGATGGATCAACTCATAAAAAATGAAAAACAATGAAGCAGAGAAAGCATGGGAATGGCTTGAAAGCATGGGACAGCACACTGTACCAAGCCAAAGACGTACTGGCAGGGAAACAAATCCTAAGAAAGTGGTCGTCGCAGGAGACATAAGCCGCGTTCTGAGGCAACTCTGAGTTCGCTGAAGGTGGCACCTCAATTGAAGCAAGTACTGAGGGAACAACAGGACGCTTTGCAAACGGCGGCGACCATGAGGAGGAGGCAGGCAAGCAAAGATACAGACTCGTCCCCAGAGCGATCCCTAAGCGCAGACAGTTCTCTAATGCCTGTACAGCACCCCAAGAACATGATATGGTTGACATCGCCGCCTGACCTCTGCCGCACCACACCACCTATGGACCTCATTAGCTAGTGTCTGTGACACATGCCACCCACCAACAAAGTCATCTGGAATGTTGGAGGGCTGCACGCACCGGCCCGCACATACGAAATATATGCATACCTCAAGAGACACGCAGCAAATGTAGCGCTGTTACAAGAGACACATACAGCACAACCAGAAATCCATAGGCTACAGCAGAGATGGAAGGGCCAAATACTAGCCACAGGCTACTCGTCCTATGCCAGGGGAGCCCTCATCGGTGTGAGACCAGGAACACTATTTACCCCAGAGGAGACAAACATGGCCGCTTTGTTCTAGTAAGAGGCTGTCTTAATGGAGGTCCGATAGTGTTAGGCTCCATATACGCCCCACAGATCAAAACACCTTCTGGCGCACACTTACAGAATTACTATCATGCTGGTGTGACGTGCCATGGTTGTTAGGTGGTGATTTTAACGCAGTACTAGACATCAGTCTGGACAGATCCTTCCTCCCATTGACGCAAATATCAGCAACATCCAACGCCCAAAACCTGAGGGAGTGACTACGTCTTTGGGGGTAGGCAGATGCATGGAGATCCCTACACCCACAAACACGCTTATATTCCCACTACTCTCACCCACATTGCTTACATGTTCGCACTGGCCAATTTGTGGTAAGCTCACCAATTCTGGCGAAATGTTGCAGAGCCAACTATCGCGGCAGAACTCACTCTGACCACAGCCCACACATTTGACAATTCCATGGAGACGATACAGGGCGCACCACTCGATTGTGGAGGCTGCAGCCTCTGGCGTTAGAGGATCCCCAATATAGGGAAGCAGTAAGCGCAGCAGTAGATACATACTTTGAAAAGAACACGGGCTCAGCCGCTGATGTGGGAGTACTATGGGATGCAGGAAAGGCAGTAGTTAGGGGGCAATGTCTGGGACTGAACTGGAGTGTAAGAAGACAGCTAGATCGCGAGGTAAAAGATATCGATGATTCCCTGACCAAGCTGGAAGCAGCCCTAGCACGAGGCGGTGACGTGCAACAAGCTGTAGATGCGCAGAGGGGAAACCATGCGGAAAAACTAGAAAGGTTGCGCTGCTTAAACTATGAGGCACATGCAGCACGCAACCATGCGGCAGCAGACAGGTTGGGCAGATTGCTAGCAAGAATGTTCAGGCAGGAGCATGCACAAACACCTATACTGCGACTGCAGCCCGCCACAGGACAGGTACTCACCAAGCAGTTTGACATCCACTGTGAATTCGCGTCCCACTACACCAGAGTATATAAATCCCGAATCTTTCCCACACCGGCAGAACTGAAACTATTTCTGTCCCCTCTGGACCTACACCAAGTGTCAGCAGAGCAAAGAGACAACCTGGATCCACCAGTCTCGCTACTGGAGGTCGAGATGACAATACGAGCATTGGCCACCTGCAAAGCGCCTGGTACTGACAGACTGCCAACCGAGTACTATAAGGCATGTCAGCAGGCACTAGCCCCACAACTCCTCTTGGTATATCACAATGCACAAGAAACAGGGATACTACCAGGCACACTTTGAGAGTCATTATTAGTGTTGTTACCTAAACCCAACAGAGATGCAGAATTGTTAGGCTCATATCGTTCATTAGCACTATTGAACATACATTACAAAGTGCTAGATAAAAATATTTGCGGACAGGGGGGCAACACTTGTGCCACATCTGGTCCATGCCGACCAAAATGAGTTCTTACCAGCCCGTTCCACGTCCCTGAATCTACAGCGTTTTTTCAGGGTAGCACACTACTCAAGAGAGAGTTGGGCACGCTCTGGCTGCTTAGTACTAGACTTTGAAAAGGCATTTGATACCCTAGAGAGGGGGATTCCTTTTTGCTGCACTCCGGAAAATATGGTCTAGGAAATGGGTTTCTAGGGCTAGTAAAATTACTTTATAAGCAGCCCATGGCTAGAGTTAGAACAGGTCCGTATCTGTCTGAGCAGATTCCAATCGAACAGGGGGACATGACAGGGCTGCCCGCTCTCCCAGTTATTGTTTGCATTGGCCATTGAGGCATTAGCCGAGCCCCTGCGTGGGTCACAAGAGGAATGGGGTATCCCTCTGGGAGATGGGATACACACAGTCTCATTGTACGCCAACGATCTTCTGATCTATCTCAGAGATGTCGGGATTTCATGCACAGCAATAGAAAAAACATTGTTAGATTTTGCCTCTGTCTCTGGTCTCCAAGTGAACGGGGAAAAATCATGTTTATACCCTTTTTCGGAATCCACATTGGACCCAAATATGCTTCTTAGCGTCATCTCAGTACGTTGGCAACTAACAACGTTCCGATACCTCTGGGTACTCATATACAGGGAACATGCGGATCTATTTGAGGGCAACCTGGTTCGAGCAGTTACAGCAATACGTGCACAAATGACCTTCTGGAGTACGCTACGCTACCCCTGACAGTTATGGGACGTATTGCACTTCTGAAAATGGTGGTGCTTCCACGTCTCCTTTCTCATTTCACAAATCTGCCAGTACATGTTCAACCAGTGTTTTTCAGTGGATTCAAATGAAATATGAGGCACTTCAAATGGCATGGATCACGCAGCAGAGTAGCACTAACCAAAATGTACCCCTCGATTGATCAAGGGGGTCTCGCAGTACCTAATATGGAGCAATATTATCTAGCAGCACAGCTCCAGTGGGTTGCCAAATGACTAAGTGAGTGACAATTAGAAGATACTGCCATGCTTGCAGCGGGATACACGCACTCGCAGATAGTAACGATATTCCATCCAGGCAGGAAGGGAAAGTCGCCTACCCAACTATTAGTGCACGTAGCTTACAAATGCTTCAGCCACAGTTTAAGACTCACAAAAACAATCACTCCATATACGCCATCACTCCCTATAGTTGGGACGCCTAGGAACTGCCGGGCCCTCACTGGCATAGAACTCTCCCGATGGGAAGAAGTGGGAGTGCACACTCTAGAAAACCTTTACAGTGATGGCCACCTGCTACCATTAATAAAAAATATAATAATAATCCACATTTGTAAAGTGCCAACAATCACCCGTAAGGGTCTCTAGGCGCTGGGGGCCGTCGGGAAGATTAAGCATGCTATTGCCCAGAGTCACATGGTGCTGGGCTAATCTGCCGCCGGCGCTGGGGATCGAACCGTGATCCCCAGATTCCAGAGTCAGTTGCCCTGGCCGTGGCGCCACACCTCTTCCCTCCGTTTGCAGTGCTTGCTGACGAATCCGGATTACCGCAGGGACAATTCTTATTACATGCAGCGGTGGTGCACACATTGCGCACACTGTGGGGAGATATAACACAAGAGCCTGTCACCCACTTAACACTGCAATATCTACAGGAGCTGGGCACAGGCCAACATCTGACTAGATGGTTGGGAGACTCCATACGTAGGCATACAGCACCGCCACTACTATCTCTCCGAGCCCACTGGGATGCCGACCTGCAGGGACCTAGTACAGACCGGGAATGAGAGAACATTCTGGTAAGTTGCACACATGTCCCCCGAAATGCCAGATTCTGGCTCATTCAGTATTACAGATCAATCAATGAATCAGGGATTTGTAAAGCGTGCTACTCACCTGTGAGGGTCAAAAGGCGCGGAGGGGGTGCAGCTCTGAATCAATCGAAAAGCCAGGTCTTGAGGCTCTTCATGAAGGTGTGCAGCATGGGAGAGCTTCTGATGTTGACTGGGAGCTCGTTCCATGTCTCTGCTGCGACGTAGGAGAAAGCTCTTCCACCTGCTCTGGTTTTGCGGATGCGTGGGGTCTCTGCCAGGGCAAGGTTGGCGGAGCCGAGGTTCCTTTTGGGTACGTGGAAGGAGACTCTTTCGTTGAGGTATTTGGGTCCGATGTTGTGGAGGGATTTGTAGGCGTGGGTGAGTAGCTTGAAGGTTACTCTCTACTCGATGGGGAGCCAGTGGAGGTCTCGCAGGTGCTGGGTTATATGCTCCTGTCGAGCAGTTCCGAGGACGAGTCTGGCTGCGGTGTTCTGGATGGTTTGAAACTTGTGTAGCAGGGATTGGTTTATTCAGGTGTAGAGGGCGTTACCGTAGTCCAGTCTGCTGGTTATGAGTGCGTGGGTGACGGTCTTTCTGTGTTCTGGGGGGATCCACTTGAAGGTCTTGCAGAGGAAGTTGAAACAGGTGGAGGCAACGGCGTTGATCTGGTGGGTCAGGGTGAGGGAGGAGTCTAGAATGATGTCAAGGATCCGGGTGTGGTCCGTTGGGGTGGGTGGGATTCCGAGGGCAGGGGGCCACCATGAGCTGTCCCAAGCGGTAGGGGAGGGTCCGAGTACGAGGACCTCAGTCTCCAAGTTCAAATTTTAGGCAGCTGCCGCTCATCCAGGCTGAAACATCTTTCATTCCTTCTTGGAAATGTGTCTTCGGGGTTCTTGGTGAGAGAGAGGATGAGCTGGGTGTCATCTGCGTACGATACTATGCTGAGCCCGTGCTGTCTGACGATGGCGGCGAAGGGGGCTATGTAGATGTTGAAGAACGTGGGGCTGAGCGAGGATCCTTGGGGTACTCCACAGTTGATCTCGGTGGGTTCAGAGAGGAAGGAAGGGAGTTTGGACCTTTGGGTTCTGCCGGAGAGAAAGTAGTGGATCCAGTCGAGGGCAGTTCCCCGTTTACCGGCATCTCAGAGTTTATTTAACACCAGCCATAATAAATCACTTCTTTAATCGAAATGATGCTGGATGTCAAACATGCAATATGGTGGGAGCAGACCTACTACACATGCTGTGGACAGGCAGGGTTATCCAAGCATACTGGGACACAGTCACCAAGCATCTGGCTCAATGTACAGAGCGCAACATAGATTGGACATGGGAGACCTGCCTTCAAGGTTTATATCAAAGGTTAAAAAAGCATAAAGTGACAAACTGTTATTAAGACTTGGGACTCATAGTGGCCAAACGTCTGTTCACAAGGCGTTGGAAATCCCCTGAGCCCCCAGTCGCGAAGGCCTGTTTCCAATCGCTTTTCTGCTGGGCACAAGAGGAAAGCATAGCACTCCACCGCGAAGACGCAATGCGGATACGGAAACAGCCAGGGGCAGAGCTATGGAACGGAATATTGTAAGATTTCCGTACACTGTGGAAAAACTACTCTGAAAATCAGGAAAATGTGTCTAAACACGACGAGGAGTAAGATTTAATTAATAGCATAGGGCGTATGACAAGCAGGCATGCCAGCAATAGACAGTGATGTAGGCACTTAAGGCTGTGGGAGTGGTAAGCCCCTAACATCCATACAGACAAACTATCAACTATTCCAGAATTCAGAAAGCCAACAATGGAATGGGTGGGCAATAGATGGCGGTGGGAGGGGGGTGAGCGAAGGTGGCACAAACACAACGAGTTAATGACGTAGAATTCTTGAGAGAGAATGCTGATTTAATTAACTGAAAATGCGAGAAGGGGGTAACTGCATTGTTCTTTTGTTATATTAAGTTTATGTTATGTGAAATTGTTGGAAATAGACATCACAAATACTGCAACTGTGTTAGGCATGACTTTGTAACTATTAATCGAGCTGAAGCATAGTAGATTCAAGCCCTGAAACATTTATAGCCGAACCTCGAAATGTCTTGTTGATGTATGGCCTAATATGTGTAAAGCAAAATATTTTAAATTTGAAAATTCAATAAACAAATTTAAACAAAAAAGAGGCAAGATGTGAAAAATCATGACCCAATTTGGGAATCCCAAAGGGGTGTAAATACTGCCCTCACCCACTTAATGAGTGGCATGCTTCATCATAGGGCCGTGGCGACTCACTGGTGTAGACCAACAAGAAGACCAAAAAGAATGTAGAAAAGAAACAAATCTTAGAATAGGGATCCCTCACGCAGAGAAAAATTGTAATACTGCCTAAATGGGTATACGCTATCTTTATTATGGATTCCACTTGGCAGGATTAAAAAATGTTCAGATTAAGGGTGTATGGGAAAGTAACAACCCCATGTCCCTATCTGCCGTATCATCATGTTTCTGCCATAAGTAGCCGCCCATAAGGGTCGATGTAAACCTTCAGGATATGGATCACTACAAAAGGTTCTAGACATGTACCCTCCTATTCTTGTCACTATCTGGTAGGGCACTCATACGTGGCTATACTTGCCCTTTTTGTCGACACACACCGCCTGTGTACCTGAGTCTCATCAATGATGATCCTAACTCGGGGACAGAGTGGGAACCCTTTTCTGTAGTCACACTTACTTCAAGGTACGGAAGTCTCCTAATCAGCCACTCTTGTCCCTACGACGGTGCTCTAATAATCACTGTATGGCAGAGCAGACAGTATGTTGCCATACTGCTCCACAATTTCTCTTTCCTGTCTCAGCAGATGGACTGACACTGCTGTACCAGGAGCAGGTACAGATGCTAGGACAGGTGGACTGGGTGGTGGGGAGGTCCTGCCAATACTAAGGAGGTTGAAGGAATTGCAGTGTCAGAAGAAGTGGCTGCAGCCTCTTGCAACTCCTCCTCCCACCGCTGTTCGTCCTGCACCAATCTAGTAGAGTGCATTATCTCCAAGTGCTTGTACATTCCAGACATTTAGAAAGAATACTGCTGTGGGGTCCCATAAGATATTACCTTTTTTTTCCCAAAGGTTACAGATTACGAATTTTGTATTAACCTGATTTCTCCAGCTGGCAAGGAGAAAAACTGCCAGACAACAGACTCTTTTATCTTATTCCTGTGCTCTAAATCATGTACCTCCTGTAGCATCATCTGCTCTTCCTGTTTTTACTGCTACTCATACACAACAGGGTCTACTTTGTCAGCCATTGGAGCACTGCAACAAGTGGAAGGTGGCTTGAAAGACCAGATATTCCTTCAAGAAAGGCATACACCCTTCATCTTTCAGGATCTGAATGTAAATGGGGAAAAGAGGTATAAAATTCCGAGGTACTATCGAGATTGTACTGCTGTAACTCCGAAATACAAAAAAAAGATTACATTTCATAAAATGAACATACTCATAATCAAGTCTGGCTTCTACTGTAGGAAAGTGGAGTATTATGTGGTGATGCTAGTTAGAATCATGATACTTAAAGATGTTTTGTGGATTCACAATATTAAATCCTTGTCTCAGTCCTGGCAGTGTGGCAAAGAACAGTCTGGCTTTACTAGACAAACATGTGTTAAGCATTTCAGAATACCAACATTGAACTCCAACACCAATTTATGAAAATAAGCAGATTTTTATATAAATTTAGATACCAAAACGAACACAATTGGATATATATAACCGGAGTTATTGCAGAGTTGTCCTGGCTATTCTTGGTGCTGAAGCGAGAGTGGAGGAGAGCTGGGTTTAACGCTGAGATGGCACTGGAGAGGAAACAGATGCAAAAGGTCGACAATGGGGCCACTGCTGTGGTCGGTTGAAAGTGCTGCAGGGCTCCCTCTTGTTGCAGCGTTGATTGAAGATGGTGGTAACTGGACTGGTCACCAACAATCCTTGGAGGTGGTAAGGTCAGCTTGATAATACTTTGACGTCCAGAGGAAAACTGTAACCACCTGAAACTTGATGGAGGTCAGGACTACAGTTCCCACAATGCATTGGACCAGATATTTTTGGATGCTCTCTCAAAGGGCCCAATGGCTAGAGAGTCTTTGGTTCCAGGACGTTCTTTTTACATACAGTTGCAGGGGACTAGTGCCAATGGTCCAAGGGAGTCTGGAGTTGCCTTTGGCTCTCAAAGGGGGTCCCTCTGTCTAGAGGAACCGATCTATGATCGTAGAACTACATGACTGAGTCGCAGTAGTGAAGTTCCAAGAGTGTTGTAGGCGGTGCAGAGTATTCCGCCTTTGGTTTGTGTGGCTCCTGTAGTCGCAGACTCTGGTCACTTCTTTGTCCTCCTTTGCATCTTCACAGATCTGAGGTTCTGGTGTCAGGGGTGTCACATAAATCCTGCATTTCAGAGGCGGTGCTAGCTTTGAAGGTCACCGCCATGATGTTCCACTTCACTAGTCATCCTGTCAGGGAAGTAGGTGTCACTTCCTTCCCAGCCAGGCCTTTGTTTCTGCCTGCCAGGAGGTCACATTTCTGTCTTGGTGGTGGCAGCTGCAGGCTGTCAGCCAGATCACAGGAGAGGCTGGAGCAACCAGGTGGGCAACCTCTAACGCAGCCACCTGGGTACATGCCACATCAAACCCAACATTGGAATTATCTCAGGGGTGAGAAGGCATGTTGTTAGATACCAAACATGACCATATTCAGCAGTACCACAATGGAACTGGCGCCCTCTTGGTGTCCGTGTGCCAGCCTATGTTACACTATGGACCGCTAATCACTTATAGTAGTCCTTAATAAAAAAAAGGGCTACTATAGGGACATATAAACTTGCATTTATATGTCCACACCTTTAATATACTGTACCTCCTGGGCTTAGGAGGCCTACCTAAGGGGTGACTGACATATACTAAATAGTGCTTTGACTTTGCCACTTATGTTGAGGGCAAAGTCGAGTTGGAGCAGTTTGCACTGGTCCTGCAGTCTGCATTGGCAGGACTGCTGTCATCTGTTTACTTGAGTCTATCAGGGTAGCACAATCAGTGCTTCAGGCTTTGGTGACCCATTTAACACCCATGTTGTAGGTACCCTTGGTACCATTTACTAGCGACTAGTAAGGGGGTTAAAGTCCTTGCCAATTGGAAGTTCCAATTTTCTTACATCGTTTTTAGGGAGAGAGCACTGACACTGGGGCCTGGGCACAGGCTTCAGTCCACTTTCAAACATAACGATCAGCACTTTGGCAAAATGTGTGGGGGTGACCAAACGAAAAGTGCACTTTCCTACAGTTACAGCAGCCTTTGTGTGGTTTTAAATCAAAACATACTTCAAAACAAAAACAAAAAAGTTAACTATAATATCAATGTTTAATAGCAGCAACGGGCTATACACACATAGTCCAACAATACTAAATTAAATAACAGCCATCAACTATGGTGGCGATGATGACTGTCAGGATGTAACACCAAAAGGGCTATGAACACAGCCCAATATAACGAAATACCAGCAACAACCATAGGGATTGTGCTGGCTGCTGGAAACCAATACAGGTTTATTTCTTCTTCAAAGAAATAACAGATAATTATGTCTCATCAAATCCATGTACATATGTTTCTACATAAAGCAGGTAATTTTCTGTATAAATCCTTATGCTTCTTTTGCAAAACAATGATCATGTTACTGTTAAGTTACGAAAACATGTATTAAAAAATTACAAAAACTTAGAAATTCAATGAAAAATAAGCAAAGGTTAAAGCTTAGTTATAGTTAGGAAATCCTAAAGTTACGGTTATACCCAACAGTTATAACTAGTGCCCTGTTCGAAATGTCCTATAGTTCGCACACCTACATATACACTGTTAACAACATGCTAGCCACACTACATGAACTATAACTAGTGCCGTCTCCATCCAAAGATTATACGATACATCACTTATAGTACAATAAATAATAGTATTTAGAACGCTCATTAAACCTCCAATTACATCTTTTACATATATATATATATATATATCATTTCTTTAGTATACAGAGTCTAATTTTACCTAATGCGACTAAAGCCTGGTGAATATCCTTCATCACATTCCTGTAGAGCTCCTTTTGCCATTCATGTAAAAGCTTCCACTCTACTTCAGAGAAACAGGCTGTCACATCCTGGAAACATACTGGTGCCTGAGAAAGAACGCAAATTGCATATAAGATACAAAGTTACAGTGAAATAAATATCCGACGGGAAACAATAATTACAAGATCTTGTTTTTTGGCCTGGCTTTTTCCTTGGTTCATTCACAAGTACCAACTATAAATTACTAGCGCAAACAAGGACATGGGTAAACTGGAGCTTCATCTGGCATTAAACACTGAGGTGGCTATCTAGGCAGAGGACCTGCCTGCATGAAGGTAACACAGAGGCAAGCCATGATGCCAATACACAACATGCCCAAAATGACTGCCTCTGCCTGCAACCTTTCAAGGACGCTCTACTTAAAGCTCATGGAGTTACTAAGCGTATTATGACAGCAGGTTTATGGAGGTAGTAATAAGTGACAAACACTCTTAGACCTTCTTATAAGTGTTATGGTGGCGATGTGTTCTGCTTTTTTTTCTGCTGCAGTTTTTTTCTGCTTATTGTAATTTGATGTTGCTGAGTTGTACTTTGTTGTGTTCTATTTTGCTGTGTTATATTCAGTTAGGTTTTCAATGTGGTTTTTTGTATGTTATTGAGCTTACTTTGGAGATGTCAACAAACGTAGCTGCATTTCCGGCTAAAAGCAGCAGATACTTTTAAAGTCCCTGTACTAACCATTTACCGCTGTATAACGACTACCGCTCCTCGAGCTTTAAGACACCAATTAGTCCAAAACTGTAGCAGAGATCACGCTTTAATTAGCAATTGCAGGGCTCACTTTTTATGTGGCCCATGTGCCTCAAATGTGAAGTTCAGAGTAACTCTTTCAGTTGGAGTACAATCCTCTATTTAAGTGGCCAGGAGAGCGTAATGTAACTGTAACACCGTAATTTAACTTATTTTAACACACCAGATTTACCAAATGTTTTTATAACCCAACAGCCACGACACCAACTAAAAGCAAGTAGACAGGGATGCTATGCCCTTCTATCGCAAAAACAAAAACAGCAAAAAACTCGTTTATGAACTAGACCCACCGGCTGGCTTAAAGTAATTATTCAGAGCCCGCCAATGGCACTTGTGTCTGTGTATGGAATCAAAATGTTTCAATATTTACTTATGAGGGGTATAGGTTTCAAAGGACATCAAATGCTAAAATACTGATTTGTTTTCGGAAGTCTGAAGGATTAGCTAGGGTAATGTTAATCCTTAAAATGGCAACTGCTCTGTTAGAGATGCACAATTGAGGCACGTAATCTGGTGGCCGGTGATCTATGAAGGTTTTGGGTAGGTTGTGACAAGACGAAACAGTATGACTGTTAACGCTGCACAATTTAGTTAAGGAGTCAGTCTTTACTGAGGATATGTGAGAGTGCGCCTTAATAGAAAACATAACAAGTTAAACCAGTATATCGAGCAAAAATGAATCCATCAATGGTAAATGTAAAGCATGATAACAATTACTTCACTGGTGTGTTTTTCTAGAGGAACAAGTTACTTACCTTCAGTAAAGCATTATTTAGAAGAGACAATATCTAGCTGCAGATTCCTTACCTTTGAATTTCCCAGACGTCAGGCTGATGGGGAAACTTTTGCGCACTGTCAGGTGGCTCCATTTGGCTGTGTGTGAGATCATTGGTGTCATTAGAGTGGGTTATGGTGTTGCGGTCACCTATATAGGTGCCCCCCAGGCATGCGGACGTCAGTACTTTTCATTTTCGCACGCCAGAAGCGCAGAACCATGAAGTGACTGACTTGAATGCGTGTCACAACTAGGGCCCAGTAAAAGGGGAACAACCTTAGCCCTAATAAATGAGTCCGGGGGTTCACACACAGGAGGGGGTCGGTCAGAAGGGGGGGGTCATGCAGTGGGTAAGGGGGTCGCGCAGAGGGGATGGGGGTTGCGCAGAGGGGAAGGGGGTTGCGTAGAGGGGAAGGGGGTTGCGTAGAGGGGAAGGGGGCACGCAGAGGGGGGGGCCGTGGGATGGCAGGGGCGCAGTGGATTGCGCGGGGGATAGCAGGGAGGGTCAGGGAAGGGTGGCGTGGGTAAGAATCAAAAGGAGGATAGTAGATAAAGAGGCAGACAGAGGGTCAAACGACCTTTCTGTACAATATTTTACAAACCTTTGCCAACAGCAGGTGTATACCATCTTAGTGGAAAGCCACCTGGCCGCCAAAATAAACTCACACACTTCAGGAGGAAGGTCAAAACCTCAACTGTCGCCATTCAATCTCCACGCATGGAGGAGGAGAATTGACAGGTTCGGGTGGAGGACCCTCCCCTGTTGCTGCAACAGAAGATCCTCCCGAAGGGGAAGCCTGATCGGAGGATCGATGCTCATTTTCAGAAGCTCTGAATACCGGACTCTCCTCGTCCAGTCTGGACCCACAAGAATGACTTGGGCCGAGTCGCTCTTGTTCTTCTTCAGAACCCTGGGCAGGAGTGGTATGGGTGGAAAGGCGTACAGCAGGCCTAAGTTCCACTCAGAACGAAAATTGCCGCCGAGCAATAGCTACCTTGGAAACTCCAGCGTGCAGTATTGCGGACACTGCATGTTTTCTTCACTGATGAAAGATACCTTGTGCCACCTCCAACTGGAGACACCATTCGTGATCTGCTAGGCATCGAAGGCTGAGTATGTCCGCCCTGGTGTTCAGAGAACCTGCCAGGTGTTGAACTTCCAGGGTTATGCCCTGCTGTTCGAGCCATGTCCAGAGATGCAGAGCCTTTCGACAAAAGGTCCACGACCCCACCCCGCCCTTCCTGTTGCAGTACCATATGGAGGTGGTGGTGTCCGTGAACACCTGCACTAGCTTCCCCTTGACGGAAGTAAGAAACGCTTTCAATGCCCAAATCGCTCAGAGCGCCAACAGATTTATGTGGAGCCCCGATTCTGCCGGAGACCAGTGTACCCTGATCTCCACCTCTTCGAGATGGCAGCCCCACCCCAAAAGGACGCATCTGTCATGACTAGGGGTTCTGGCTGGGGAGGGGAGAGGGGGCTGCCGTTGAACCAATCGTCATTCATCAACCACCACTGCATCTCGCAGTTCCTTCCGAGATCCGGACCACGTCAGTGAGATTTCCTTGGTTGGAGAAGACGCAGTCGCCAGGCAACCGGATCAAGCACATGATCTGAATCCTGGAGACTGGGTGGTAGTGAAGAATCACAACCGAGAATCGTGCCTAGCACCCAGGTGGGATGATCCATTTATTTATTTATTTATTTATTTAAACGGTTTTATAGAACGCTGGCTAGACCCAAGGGTATCACAGCGCTTTACAGGGGATGTAAGTGGAAACACTATGCAGTATTACATTCGTACAAAAAGGAAAAGCAAAACATATGAGCAAAATGTAAAGAACAATAAATACATAGACAAGGAAATAAGAAGTAACATTTAATCCATAACCAGGCATTGGATATCTGTGCAAGCGTGGTTGGCCAGGGGACGTGGGGAGGAGGTATGGGGAAAGGCCTGGAGCCGGGGAGGGAGAAGGGGGAGGAGATGGCATGAAGGAGTATGCAGTGAATATATGAGAGCTGGTAGAAGGAGGATGAAGGTATATGTGAAGAAGAGAGGAGGGGTAGAAGGTCAGGCATAATGCGGTGAGAAACATAACACCATAATGGGCAGGATGTGAGACAACTGTAAGGTGACAGCATTAAGGACCCCAGTATTTGAGGAGAATGTGTCGCTTGAGATCTCTTTTGAAGCAGAAGTATGAAAGGTTGCAACGTAGATCTTTGGGGAGAGAGTTCCAGATTGTAGGCGCATTACCGGAGAAAGAGCGTGATTGGGTAGATTTCATATTAACCAAGGAAGGAACCAGTATAAGAGCATTGGTGCTCCTCATTTCTCTAGAGCAGCCCGCTTTGTGAAGTCTTTGTGAGCGATACAGTGGGGTTTGAAGATGTAAGGCTTTATGTGTAATGCACGCGGTCTTGTAGATGGATCTGCCTTCGATAGGAAGCCATTGGAGATCTTTGAGGATGGGGGAGATGTGATCGGACCTCTTGCAATCGAAAATAAGCCTGGCAACGAGGTTCAGGACAGACTTGATAGGGGCTAGGTGAACTTTGGGTGTTCCGAAGAGCAAGGCGTTACCATAGTCTAATCTGGAGAGAACTAATGATTGGACAACAGATTTAAAGTCATCAACAGGAATGAAGGGTTTGATTTTCTTGAGGTGATGTAGGGAAAAGAGGGCGCCTTTGGCTGCGTTTTTTATGTGGGGAGAAAGGCTGATGTTTTGGTCAATACTTATTCCGAGAGATATGACTGAGCTCGAGGTGGCCAAGGAGCAGTTGAGAGCTTTGAGGTCAGCAAGGCAGTGTTGAATGGGGAGCCGGTTGTTTTTAGGGGCGAAGAGAATTACTTCAGTTTTTTTAGGGTTGAGTTTCAGGTAATTTAAATGGAACCAATGTTGAATCTTAGTCAGGGTATAATTTGTGCAGAATGTCTGCATGGGATTTGATTTTATAGTAAAGTTGGGTATCGTCCTCATAGAGGTGGTAGTTGATACCTGCGTTCTTTAGAATGAGGGGGAGGGTCTCCATAAAGAGGTTAAATAGAGCAGGGGAGAGAATAGACCCCTGGGGAACACCCAGGGAGACAGGCATAGGTTTAGAGAGGCAATTGCTGATTTTAATTTGCTGGGTTCTGTGCTGAAAGAAGGAGGTGAACCATTCGAAACAGGACCATTGAAGCCAAACCGATCTTTGAGGGTGTTGAGTAAGGCAGAGTGGCTGACACAGTATTGAAAGCAGCAGAGAGGTCAAGAAGGATGAGAAGGGAAGCCTCCCCCTTGTCGAGGGAGTGACGGATATCACCAACAATGTTGAGCATCGCAGTTTCTGTACTACAGCCCTTTCGGAAGCCTGACTGTAATGCATCAAAAAGGTTGAATGAGTCGATATGTTTGTCCAGTTGTCGTAAGACGCATTTTTCGAGGGCCTTGGAAAGAAGAGGCAGGTTAGAGATAGGGCGCAAATTGTTAAGGTCGTTAGGGTCTGCAGTAGCATTTTTGAGGATGGGAGAGATTTGGCCAAGCTGGAGGGAAACAGGGACACAACCAGAGGCCAAGGAGGAGTTGATGATGGAAGTCCAATAAGGTGAGATGATATACTTTAAATCTTGAACGAGGTTGGCGCGGAGCAGGTCAAAGGTATGAGAGGAGGGTTTAAGCTTAGTGATGATGTTGAGGACTTCTCGTTCGGTAACTGGGCAAAAGTAAAGCCAAGATGCGTTATTTTTGGGCTGTGGGCAGGTTAGGAGGTGCTCAAGGGGGGCGGCGGTGTGCAGGAGAAGACCAGAGTCTGGAGGGGGCGAAGGTAAAAAAGGAGACTTGGGTGGGAGGACATGGAGGGGTGAGGAGCTCTGTGGTGTGGGAGTAACCGCAAAGGAAAGATCAATCTTGGAAATTTTATCAGAAAAGAAATTTGCAATTTCTTCACATCTTTTGGTAGTGGCGATCAATTTGGGGGGAGCAGAATCTGTTTTTGATAATGTTGAATAGTTCCCTAGGTCTATTCTTAGCTCTGGCGAAGGAGGCCTTTTCATTGTGGATGTGTTTTTTGTAATTACCCCGAGCAGATCTGAGGAGGGCAAGGTTTGGGAGGGAGGCATGTTGTCTCTATGTGGGTTTGGTCATCCTAAGCGCGTGTCTCTCATTATTGAGATCAGCATTAAACCAGGATTTTGCGGGGATATTTCTTTGTGATTTTGATTTGGCAGGGGCAATTTGGTCAAGGACCTCGATGATGGATTTGTTGTAGTATTCAGTAAGATCGTTAGCATTTTGTGAGGGAGGAGGAAGTTGAAGTTTCGCTTTAAGTTTAGTCTCCAGTTCGCCTGGAGGAATAAGGTGAAGGTTTCTGGTTATTTTCATATGATTGGTGTTTTTGGGGGGAGGGGGAGGTGTCATGTTGTTGATCGTGAAGAGAATAAGGTGATGGTCCGACCAATCAATGGGGACAATGTGCAAAAGGGCAGCCAAATCTTTGCTAGTGATGATGGCGTCAAGAGTAGCTCCTTTGTCATGTGTTGGGGAATGGCAAAGTTGATTCAAGTCAGTAACGTCAAGTAGGCCATTGAGGATACCAACCGAGGGATCAGTCTTATTGTTCCAGTGAATATTGAAGTCTCAGAGGAAAATGTTTTTGGAGTTGGAAAAAGAGGCTTGGGAAAGTAGTTTAGACAGTTCATCCACAAAGGTCAGAGGGTCACCAGGGGGGATGGTAAATGTTATGTAGTCGAATAGCGGGGGCCCCCTGAGCTTTCTGCTACCATGTATTCAAAAGTGGCGTGATCAGGGTTCTTAACAAGGGAGAGTGGGAGTTAATCTTTATAAATTATGGCTAGGCCACCCCCGATTTTGTCAAGCCTATCTTTTCTGAGGATAGAGTAACCCGTTGGGGGAGAGCATGTCAGGAATAGAAGAGGAGTGAGCCTTGAGCCAGGTTTCCGTAAGAAAGGCGACGTCGATGGCTTTATTGAGGATAATCTCAGAGATTTCGAGAGCATGTCGTGCAGCTGACCTACAGTTGATCAGCATGCAGTTGAGGGGTTTGTGGTTGGTATCAGGGGAGCATCCTGAATGGATAGTTGTGAATTGCAGGGGGCCTGGGCGAGCCAGGGGAGGTTGGGGTGCGGCTTAACCCCAGGATCACAGGAATAGTGGAGTGAAGTGTAGAAGGATCGATAGTCGAGGTGAGTTGTGGAGGGGTCCTGGGCGAGCCAGTGGCGGTAGGGCTTATGCTTCTCCCTAGGATCACCGGAATAGTGGCGTGAGGTATGCGAGAGTCAACAGTCATGGAGCTGGGGGGGTAGGAATTATTTAGATCTCCAGGGTCCGGGTAGGAGAGATGGTTCGGTGCATGGGATGGGATAAGGAGGCAGTTACCAGGGAGACCCTCAGATGGTCTGCCATAAGGTGTGGTACTTCTTTGTGGAGGAAAAGCAGAGTTGGTATGAGCGTCGCCGATTGAGACGGGATGATTGGCAGGTTTAGTATCAGAGAGGGCGTTAAAGTCTTTCCTGAGGGATGAAAATTCCAACGCCAAGATAGAGAGGTGGAGTTCAATGTTCAGAAGTGATTGGGTTACAAACGTGTACGGTAAGGAGGAAAGGGGGTCAGTGGGGAGAGGGGCATGTTACGCATTAGCCAGGGAGGGAGGATTGGGAGGTTGACGAGGAGGGAACCCAGGAGACGGGAAGTGAAGGGTGTTCCAGATGTTAGGCTGAGGAGGGATTTTAGTGTGAGCGCCCACATTCCCAGTGGCCTGATGGTTGCTGTGAGAAGAGGAGGGGCAGATGAGCAAGTGAAGTGAGGTGATCTCATCTCTATGAGATTGGGGATCAGTAAGAAAGGACGGGATTGGTATCCCTAGAGGGGCGGTAGGGGTGATGGCGTGACGGGTCTCGGTGTGTAGGGGGGTCGGGTAGGGAGATCAGACAGTGGGGGATGAGAGGACTGAGGTCATACTAGTTACAACAACAGCAGTGAAATGTGCAGGGTTGCCCAACTGGATACATGCCAGTCATACTAAAACGGTTCCAGCTCCTGAGGAAGAAAGACCACAACTGACACAAGCAGCTGAGGCCGCTGAAGGTTGGGCAGCTGAAGAATCTAGAGCAATAGATTCTGAAAAAGCTGACAAAGAACAAAAGTCAGGAAGATTGGATACCAGTGGTAGACATACCTGAAGTGACTGTTAAAACAAGAAGCAGAACCAGATTAGAAAGACCAGAAATTAGAGAGGACCAGACAGGGGTAGAAGAACACGCTCAGGAAAAGGTGCACAAAACTGATAGAGACCCTGAGCAGGATCAGACAGGGAAAGAAACTAACACTCGGGCAATCAATGAAACAAATGAGCTTGAGCAGGAACAGACAGGCATAGAAGAAAGATGTTCAGGCTGCAGAAGAACAAAGTGCAGTAAGACCTGAGCAGTACCAGTTAGGAGAAGAAGAACAATTTCAGGAGGA
Source organism: Triturus cristatus (assembly GCF_964204655.1). Classification (NCBI taxonomy): domain Eukaryota; kingdom Metazoa; phylum Chordata; class Amphibia; order Caudata; family Salamandridae; genus Triturus; species Triturus cristatus. Next base: position 1,344,492,028 of record NC_140585.1, read on the forward strand.
AGGAGAACAACAAATCAAAATAAGACCTGAACAGGATCAGATAGAGGAAGAAGAACGTGTTCAGGCAGATGAAACAACAATAACAAAACCTGAACAAGGACAGATAGAGAGGGTCACTGAATACGAGGTAAATCAAATTGTGCCACAGCTTAATGAAAATAAAGGAGTTATTTCTCGAAATAGACAGGGAAGGTTAAAGTGCAGTGCAAGTCAAGAAGGTCAGAAAAGGCGATAACTGGCCAGGTGGTGTCAAAAGGTTAAAATATCAAGACTATAAGTGAGGAACCGGAACAAGTGAATGAAGTCACTAGTCAATCTGGGCAGTTGACTGAGAAAACTGGACGAAGAAGCCAAAGACTGAGAATCTTGAACAATAAGTTCAAAAGGCCCCGAGTAAACCTATGTGATTCTTGAAGAACTCGAGAATCTAGATTTAAATGAAGAAAGTGACGAAGAAATAATTGCAGAACAGATTGACGAAGGAGAAGTGAGACCTCCTTGAAGTATCAAAAGAAATAAAATTCATAAAGCAAAGTGAAGAAAAGAAGAGAAATCTTCTTAGACTAAAATGGCTGAAGATAGGGTTGCTGGAAGGCCAAAACGAAATTGTTTCAAAAAGTGCTGTAGAATCTGTATATGTAGCATACTATTAGTAATCATAGTTTGGCTATTTTTAACAATACCAGTTCCTTACTTAATGATAGCAGATAAGAAAAATAACACGGACACTAATGAAAAGTTAGCAAACTTAAAGGGAGATAGAGTAGAATTAGAGGCACCAGATGAGTTAGACCTGCATCACACTGTAACAAATAATGACACTACTTTAAATGTATTCACAAAGTTATTATTTCAATATGTAGACACTATGGAGATTAGTGATTGTTATATTTGTATGAAATTACCAGCTTCAGTAGAAGAGGGCGTTACCTACAATCATTTACCGTTAACATATGGCATTTCATGTAGTATTTTAACCAGTTTATTTTATAGAACAGGAAAGGTACAGTATTATTATTCATACTTAGATATGATCTTTTCAGAGATTCCTCTTCGAAAGGGTATGAATCCAGTGCTTGGTAATCAAGTTGCACAGTTTATGGGTGAATTTTTCTTAACCATGAAGACAATAGATATAGCAGAAGCACACAAGCATAATTTAAATCTGCAAGACCCCCTTTTCTGATGTTATGGATCTCTAGTGGGGGAATTATGACAGATTATCCCGCCAACTGGAATAGTGTGGTCTTGCAGATTCAGACTAGGAGTGCTTGGAGGCTGCGGCTGCCGGGAGCACAAATCAACCTAACTGCCACTGTTCCGAGGTGCTTTAAGAGACAACACTTACGTCAACATTTCCCACAAATTCCTTGAGAGAACCCCAAAACAACAAAGGAAGTGGACTTCAAATCATATGCATTGAAAAACTAGAGCGGTGCACTACCAAGTAAGTAAAATGTCAATAAGGAAGCTTCATCAGCACTGCTCGCCACTTATCGTTACTTTCACGCATGCCATGACGAAGTTCAATAATTGAACGAAACGCGTTGGCTGATGCTTTGCATGAACTGTTAGAAATAAAGAAATATATTTTTGCAACTAAGACACTGATGAAGCTTCCTTATTGACATTTTACTTACCTGGTAGTGCACCACTCCAGTTTTTCAAAGTATTGTATATCTGCCTGGCAGTTGGCATCCAACAACGGCGGGTGCCGGAGCCGATTGTGCACACAGATTCATAACATACTACCAATTCACGACCTGGGGAACACACCAAGGAGGTGCGGCTATTGGAGTCTGCCGTTGGTGCCTTTCTTTCATTCAAATCATATGCAGTTAAGGCCACTGAGCTTTAAAATTCTTTCTAAGGGACACAATATTCCCCCCAACTCGCAGGCCAAATGGATTTGTGGCGCCCTGCAATATCAGCTCAATTTCGGTTTTGAAAACCTAGCAGCAATCAGTGCTTAATTTGAGCCGGTGGCACTTGTCAACTCTGGGATTTATGACAGCCAACCACATGGTGGCGCCGTTTGTCTAATTTTGTGATGAACACAACAGTTGTTTAATAATTCTATATACATTAAAAATGACTATTACCCAAATCTATACAAATAGCTTGATAGGCAGGTATTAATTATTTTTATTTAGAAAAAGCTGTAGTGCTTTCCTAACAAGGGCCCTGGCACTTAGGGGTATATCAACAAGACCCGGCGTTAAAATTATCGTCGCTTTTGCACCCGTTTTCGGGCGAAAAGTGGCGATAATTTTAACGCCCTATCAGCATGGACACGCTAAAGCGTGAATCCATGCCTTAGCGCCCATCATCTTAGTGCCTCGCAAATGAGATACGAGGGAGGCGTTCCCGTGTGAAATACAGCGAAATTAATCGCTAACAAAGGTTCTCCCTATCAACAAGGGAATCGCTAACCCGCCTAGCGACATTAAAAGTAGCGTTGACCGGCTAAATTTTTACGCCTGCTAATTTCCCAACTTGGCCATGTTCATCATGGGAGGTGGATTGTCACGCTAAATCCACATCTCCCTTATCTACAATGTTTTATATAACGCTGTTTATTATCGCTGGTATTCCTGCGATATGGTCTCTTTTCGCCGCTATTGCCGGGATTTCTATCGCCTCGGCGATGCGCGTTGCTGATAGTGTGCTAACCGGGCGATAGAATCCGGCGATAGACGGCGTTAGGATTTTGCACGCTAAGCGCGGCCAGCGATAATTATCGCTGTTGCTTGATGATATGCCCCTTATTTCTTTACAAATTAAGTACCGGTCCTACTCTTCCTTGTCACTGCACTACAAGGCTTTAGAAGAGCTGTTCTAGAAGTACTGGTAACTAGGGCAAGTGCGTCTAAAAGGGACAGATCTCACATTCCTCCTTTGACTGTGAATCGAGTAACATGTTTGATATCATAGAGTATCTGGAGTTGTGTTTGAGATGAAGTGTCCAGGGGTGTACAGGAAGCCTGTTGATTGGTGTCGCTTTGAACTAATTTGTTTGTAACAAGCGTATGCATTACTGGGACTCGTAGTTATCGGAAAAGTTATGCATTGCTAATAAAATAAAGAGAAAGAGCATGTAACAAATGCAGATCGATTGGTAAACACAGACGTCACCTCTGAAAGCTGCCGCCCCTCCCCCTGCAAAACTCCCCCACTCTTCCCTTTTGTAGCAGTTTGCTCACCCTCTCTGTGTCTTGTTTGGACATTGTCACTTGTTCCAACGGTATTTCTCAGGTATAAAATATGTATCAGGTAACGACTCAGCACTGGCCACGAAACACGCTTCAGAAACAGGTCTCAACTATTCCATCCCGGGGACTGAAAGAACTGGAAGTGAATGGACGCCCATACCAAAACAAAATTACGCCTGCTCAGACACGAGATGCCGATCCATAGCGCATGCTCAAATTGCACACTAGAATGGTTGTGTTTCCGGTTCACGGAAGAGGTTTGAGCGTAACATGGGATAGAAATAGCGTTTATCTTTTTCTTTATACTAAACTTAGATGCATAGCTGCCGGTGTTGTGTAATATTTGGTACCCCTCGGGGTCGTGTATCTCCTGCTCTTCGGCAGACTATGGAGGTCTTGCCTATTGGACAGCTCAAACGAGCCCCCAGCCGCCCCGCCCACTCCTGCAGGCAGAAGGAGCAGCGCTCCTGCTAGAAATGCACGCAGTACAGATGGGTGATTCTTACACAGGCATTGAATCCCTTCTTGGAGACAGGAGAGGAAATAATTAACGGTGCTGTAGCTGAAATTAGCTCACATTACATATTCGTTTCTGGGCCATTTCCTACCGCTGGCTAAACATATTCTTGTTAGGTTTCCGGATGGAGAGTTCTTTTAGGAAGCACGATTAAAAAGTGATTTACAGTAAAATCTTTATGGAAATGTTGTTCAAATTTATGTGTGCTAATATGTATGTGGTGTGTGAGCATATATTTGTGTTTGTGCGTCTGCGGAAAAAAAGCATGTATGCCTTTGTACTACTTTCATCGGGAGCTTTGGATGGCACACATGTTTGAATATCTACTCACTTTAGTTCAAGCACCTGCCTTTGCTTGTTTCTGTAAATATCTGTGAGTGTGCCTTTGTCTTTCATGGCACATTTCTATGTGTTTGCATGTGTGCGTGTTTGTGGGTGCATTTGTGAGGGTATGCATATTATGTGGATGTGCATGGGTTTGGGCTCCTGCATGGTTTGGTTTTTATAAGTGTATGTGTGTGTGCCCTTATCTTCCATGGCAGGTCTCTGTGTTCATATTTGTGTTTGCATCTGTGTGGGCATACAATGTGAGTGCGTGTGTGGTTGCATGTATGCCTCTTGTACAGACTCGATTGCTGCAATGTATCTTTAATAGTTAAGATATGATACTAAATTATATTCTGAACTGCCCAGTTCTGGTAAATATGAGCAAATACAACAGTCCAAACAGTGTGAGTCCTATTTAAAGTTTTAAAATAGAGGGAGATAAGCAGGTTCCTACTCTCCTGAAAATGAGCTGTTCCACACAAAACAAAATAAGATGCAAAATAAATATTTCATATAGAAATGATTTAGATGATTTGTATCAAAACAGTCGAAAAGGAGAGCTTTTTTATCAAGTATGTTAGTGGCTCTAGATGTTGTGCTCACAGAGTTTCTTGTGAAGTGATTGGCATTTAGCCATTAACTTGTAATGAGGTCCTTTCTGCTACCAAAGATAAACTCGTTTGTCCTGATTTTCCCTCTCTCTTAAGTTTCTATGGGAAAGCCCTGCTCCTGTCGCACCTTCAGTGCCCCTCCACATGCGGGTCATAGAAGAGGTCCCCAGGCCAGCAAAGCCCATCTATTTACAAGATGCAAGAGGAATGAGTGAGAAAATGCTTTCATGCTGCACAAAGCTTTCTTATGTTTCAGAATGGTGGGAGCAGGTGTGAACCTGGACTTCCTTGGGCATGTGCTGAGTTAAGGAGTTGGGTGCTTTATGTGAAACTAGATATTCAAAGGTAGTGCTGCCTGTTGCAATCCGATTTGGTGTGCTAATGCACCTGCAAAGAAACCTGTTTATAATAAACAAATAATGAATTAGAATCAAGTTGGAACTACTAAACCTTGTATCGTGGTGTCTGCACTATGAGAAGGCATTGTCCAAGTCAATTAGTCTGGCTTACAACTGAAAGTACCTCTAAGCTTTCATCCATGCAATCACTCACCTGCACTCACATGAAAGTAGCCACTCTTTATCATACAGTCAAGCATCTGGCCTCACCTTACCAACCTATGAAAATCTCATGATCGAACAGTGCTCCACAGCTCATTCATCACAAGCCTAGAAGACTGACAAATGAGGAAGATGCTTGATGTGCGTGAGGCCTCACTTTGGGAACGACCTGGACCCTTTTTAAGAGCAACCTGGTAAAGTGCCTTTGCTGCAGATCAGCGCATATAAAATCTCCCTACTTCCACGGACAGAGTAAATCCACAGTCGCACGCACATACACTCTTCATACGCTAGGGCCCATAACACTGACATTCATAACTATTACTCTATCCACACTGTATATAAGAGAGAAAACCTATACCAATCTGCATCCAGTGCGAGGTCAATGTGACCATAAAGATATGTCCTGAGTCATGATTTTAAACATAGGGAAAACATTTGAAATTCAATAAATGACAAAGAAATAACCACCCGACACTGTAATTCAAACAAATGGTTGTTTATCTAAATTAGTTTAAATGAAAGTCAATCATTAGCAAAATCATTATTCTCATAGTTACCTATTCTAGCTAAATGGGTCAGGACAGGTCTCTCAGTAAAGTCTCCCGAGTCACCGTCCTCTCGATCAGCGTCGATCCTCTCGAGCATAGATTCAGGAAGAAGTGGCCTCAATCGCTACAGACCCTCTCTAGTCTAGTAATATTTATAAGGAAAATAACAATAATAAAGTAACAAACAAACTCTGAACGTCCGTTGAGCCGCTGAGCAGAGCGGGAAGGAAAGAATGTTATCTGGCAACATTTAGAAAAACCTCCGCTCAGAAAAATCACAAAAATAAAAACACGGAAGAAGGAAACTCAAGTTAGGAAAACGATACACTCATGAATGCTCTTCCTTGGTACCATAGTGAAGCCACCGCAAGTTATCACAGTTCATTGTGGCTTTATCCTTTTCCAAGGGCAATTGGAAGCAAGCCCGGAGCTGCTGTCCTCACGGAAACTTTTAATTCAGACAGAGGCTGTGGTCAGGTGACTTCCAACCATGTTCAGCAAGGCCTCTCGTCACATTTCAGTCACTCGAGTGCAGGCTGTAAATAGCGGCCATCTTGGACTAGGCCAAAACGGACCATCTTAATTAAAAGAAACACAAAACAACGTTACCACATCATAATGATTGTACAGTGTTAATCCCCACTAATACCCTTATGTGTATGTAATTACCTAGCTGTCTGCAACACAAAGAAGTGTTTAAACACGTTATTTTTAAAGCGTAAACACAAAACAAATAACACTTCTGCAACACTTATTTTATTAATTTGCTCACCAATTTAGTTCACGTATTAATAAAGCAACATATATGCATTCCCGCGTGTAATTTTTCTCTCATTAGTAATGTTGATTAGTCAAGACTTTTTAACAAAGTTAGTGATTAATGATTATAAATCCGTAATTTTAATCATAACATATAACAAAACTGGAGCTAAAAACTTAATAAATTTTCAATAGAAAATTCTGCTGCAGCAATCCCCCCTTTGGTGATATATTATCACCACAAAAACCAACCCAAAAAAAAAGAAATTAGTCCCAATTTTAGGAGAAATTGAAAATGTCTTTTTTTATGACACAACATCAAACACCAGATTCTCTCTCATCATCCCTCCTCGACTCCAAGTAAACATTCTCTCTCAATTCTTCTAATTCTATTTCTTGTGGGTCTCTCTTTGACCTCTTTTGTTTCTTTGCAGTATTTTGCCTAATTATTCTCTTTTTCCCTCCCCTGTTTTTACAACACAAACACCCCAATCTTAATATCAATAAAGCAACAATTACACATGTCAATGGAAATAATATTTTACCAGTAATGGTACTACCTATTTTAGCAATAAAACTCTTAACAGCAACTATCTTATTAGCTATTTTAGTCCAGATACTTTCAGCTTCCAGTGGTACTAATTCTTCATGCAAATCAGTAATATTTTTGATATAGACCTTTAGATCTTTGCCTTCGTCAGGAATGTAAGTGCAACAATGTTGAACTTTCAGCATTCCACAAACTCCACCCTCCTTGGCCAATAAAATATCAAGGGCAAGTCGATTTTGCATAGACATGGCACGTACGGCAATCATCTCCGTATGTACCAAAAGAAACCCTCCAGCGGTACTTGTCGATAAGCGATCCACCACTGTTGACAGTTTCCGAATTCCATATGCATTTAAAGAAATTCCCACTGCTGGAATTAAAGCTCCAAAGATATCACCTACAATTTCTGACCAAGTTTCTCTCTTAAAGCGTGTTAGTATATTAATATGTTCTACATCTTCTATCCTATCTATATGGAAAATCTTTGGAAAAACCAGGCCAACATAACACGTGCCATACCAATGGTCAGGCAACCTGTAATAAGCCCTATTCCCACAAATATAATACACTCCCGGGAAAACTGGATCTTCTCCACCTTTAAATCCCCATCCTGTTGCAATAAAGTATGTATCATGGCACTCACTAGTCCCAACAAAATAGCTATCATATTGGGATTTCTTTCTGGTAATGCATAGTTTACCCTTCTGTGGTGCATCTAAAGCCAAAGTTGGACTGGCCCCATTTCTCAATTCCTTTCCCATCTCAATATCCCATATTGTCTCACTCACTTTATATTTCCCTGTCTTTTCATGCATGCTCATTCTCCTTTCCTCTACCAAGTCTAGGAAAGCCTTTTCCTCTTCCTTCAAACTGCAAGTTAAATTGTTTCTAAAAATATAATCTAAAGTTAATTCTTCTGTCTCAATAAAAATCTCACCAAAAATGTTAGCTTCTTTAGCTGGATTCAGCTTTCTATTCATAGGTAATTGCCCAAAAATGTTATCTTTGTTAGACATCTCATAATCTATTTTCCCTAACAAATAAAAAACACTACTTAACACACTACATGAAATCCCATACGTAGCTGGTAAATGGTGATAAGTAACACCCTCCGAAACGGATGCAGGTAATTGCATACAAACGTAGCAATCCCTAACTTCCATTGTCTTTACGTATTCGTAGAACAACTTCGAAAAAACATTGCTAGAAAAATCATTAATTGACCTATCTTTATGTATGTAAATGTTACTAATTCTAGTTGGAACTACTTTTTGTGAATTCTTCTCTATGTTAGTCACATTCTCAGTATGTTTACCAAAAGTATCTATTGTAACTCTAAAAGCTAGTACACCCCATAATAGCATTAATAATCCCGTACAGCAGCAGCACATTCTACACCATCTTTTCAAGAAGGCACATCTACTTTTATTATTCTCTGTGTTAGCCATCTTACTACTTTGGCAGTGTCTTTTGACTTAGCCTCTACTACTCCACTACTGAATTTCTAGAACTCTAGATTATTTCAAGCAGCTAAATTCAGACTCTCTTCTTTTCACTTTTCTCCAAGTGACTCCTTTAGTTCACTCAATTTGGATTTTCATCACTTTTCACTTCTTCTTCTGCAACATCAAATTGTATCAGATCTTCAACAACATCCTGAGCATCCGACTCTTCTCCAATGTCAGTCAAGATAACTTTCAGGATTCCAACAGTTTTCTCCTCAACCACTTCTCGTACGGTCCCCTCTGGATTTCCTTGACTTTCTGCCTCTTCACCTTCAGACAGTGCCACATACGTCCATTCCGGTGACCTATACTTCTGGTTAGGTTTTCTTATCCTCTTGATCTCTTCTGGTTCTTTTGAGACCTTTTGTTTTTCACCTTTTGCTTGATTCTGACTGGACACCTCGTTCACCTGTTCAGCCTTCGATGAATTTGCTCGTGTCAGTCTATACCTCAGCTTCTTTATTCTGTTAGGCCAAAGATCTCCTCTTACACTCCTCTTCGGTCTCACTTCTTTATTATTTCTTTCTCCGATCCAAGTTCTCTTTCTCATAACTCGACCCTCTGATTTCTCATTCTCACTCTCATCTGATTCTGTTTCATTTGCCTCTGGTCCATGAACAATTTTCTTTTGCTCCACAGTCTTTTTCACCACCGATTGAGATTTCCCTAATTCTGTCCCTCCTCGGGTCTCCGACACGCAATCTTCTTGCTGTCTACTTGTCCCTTCACCTAGCTTATCAGGAATATTCCCTACACCTCCTCGGGGGTCTTCCGCAATCTCTCCCTCTCTATCTTCTACTGACCCTACTTCTTCGGGTGTAATCTCAAGTGGATTTTCAACCTCATCTGATTCAGGTGTAGTCTCTGTGGAATTGCCCTTTTCTCCTCTTTCTTCTCCACTGCTCATTGGAACTTCAGGCACCCTTACAGAATCTGATCTCTCCTCTGAGACTCTCAATGTTTCTCTTGAAGCCTCTCTTGGAAAGAAAAAAGAATCACCTGACTCCCTTTCTCCTTCCCCCCTTTCAGGATTCTTTTTTCTTCTCACTGGTTCAGTTTCTGCATCATCACTGGAATCTGACTCTTCAAAATACTCTTTCCCAGTTCCATCCTTTGGATTTGGAACTCTCAGAGTATGACTTGCATGAAGCCAGTTTTTCACACCAGCACACTTCACTGCAGTTGTCGTAGTCAGAATGACTTGTCTTGGCCTTCCCCACCTTGGAACCAAGCAATTTCTTCTTCTGTGTACTTTTATCCTCACCCAGTCCCCTGGACTCAGATCATGAGCTTGCTTCTTCTCAAGTGTGGTAGCGTCTTCTCCAACCTGGTGAAACACAGAATGAACTGCGTCAGCCAGGCCTTTACAATGATCCAAAATCATGTCATCAGTTATTGTCATCAACTTGTTGACAGGCACGAATGCATGTCTCATCGCAAGTCCCATTAATATTTCATGTGGACTCAACCCTGTGGTTCTATCTGGAGTAGACCTAATAGTCATAAGCACTAGAGGCAAGACATCAGGCCATTTCATTCCAGTGGCTAAACACATCTTACCAATTCGGTTTTTAATTGTGCCGTTCATCTGTTCAACGACACCAGAAGCCTCTGGTCTGTATGCACAATGTAGCTTCTGCTGTATGCTCAATGCTTCACAAATCAAACCCATGAGCTCATTATAGAAGTGTCCACCTCTGTCTGACTCAATTGTCACTGGGAACCCGTACCTTGGAATCAACTCTCTTAACAGTAACTTCGCCACTGTTATTCCATCATTTCTCCTAGTCGGATAGGCCTCCACCCATCTTGAGAACAAACAGACTACCACTAGAACATACCTCAATCTGTTTACTTGGGGCATTTCAATGAAATCAATTTGCATTCTGGTAAAAGGACCTCCTTCTCTACCTATTGTTCCTAAACTCACCACTGTCTTCTTTCCAGTATTGAACTGCTGACAAATCAAACATCTTTGACAGATGCTCTCTGCAATTAGCCTGAACTTTGCATTGTACCAGGTTTGTTTGAAGGACCTAATCATTGCGTCCCTCCCCAGATGTCCCTGGCCATGATACATTCTTGCCATTGTTGATAGCATGCTATTTGGCATGACTGGTCTTCCATCTCTATAGATCCAAACATGATCTGTCTCTCTTGGGGCACAACCTGCCTTGATCCAATCTCTCATTTCCTCAACTCCTGCTTCATCTTGTAACTGTTTCACTTCATCCCACGTTTCTAGGACATTAGTAAACATCACAGAACAAAAAGACATCTCCTTTTCTCGTCCCCGATTAATCGAATTATTGTTCTTTGCACAATACTGTGCTATGTCATTGGCAAAACGATTACCAAGGGTAACAAAATCATCTCCTTGTCCATGAGCTGCACACTTTACAACTGCTAATTCTTTAGGCAGCTGTATCGCCTCAAGCAACTTCCCAATCACCTCAGCATTCTTTATTGGTGTGCCACTCGACGTCAAGAAACCTCTCTGTAGCCAAAGTTGGCCAAAATCATGAACCACTCCAAATCCATACTGACTATCAGTCATCACAGTCACTCTCAGATTTTTCCCAATCTTGCAAGCTTTTGTCAATGCCACCAATTCAGCCACTTGAGCAGATCTTATTCCTTTCAAAGACGAGGCTTCCATAACCTCTGAAACCTTGCACACCGCATATGCTGCACTCAGCACACCATCATCAGTTCTCAGACATGATCCATCCACAAACAACACATGATCACTCTCAGGTAATGGCAAATCTCTTATGTCTGGTCTTGGTTTTGTACAATAGTCAAGCACATCCAAACAATCATGATCAACATCATCTCCCACATTCACATTTTCAGCATCTGGCAACAAAGTTGCTGGATTCACATTCACACATCTCTCAAGAGTCACATTTGATGCTCCCAGAATGATTTTCTCATATTTAGTCAGCCGACTATGTGACATGTACTGAGTTCTGCTTCTTGTCAAAAGAATTGCCACATCATGAGGTACGAATACCCTTACAGGATATCCCATTATTATACCCTCACTCTGTTCCAAGCTTCTGCATGTAGCAGCTACTGCTTTCAGGCAACCTGGCAAACCCACAGCTAGTGTTGATGAGAAGCACGCAATTGGCCTTCTCAGTTGTCCATGCTTCTGAATTAACACTGAAAGTGCACATCCATTTCTCTCACTACAGTACAACTCAAACTCCTTCTCATAGTCTGGCATTCCCAAAGCAGGAGCTTCACACATTCTGCTCTTTAATTCTTCAAATGCTGCCATTTGTTCTGCATCCAATTCCAATGGGTCTCTCACCTCACGTTTGGTCAATTTAATCAGTGGCTTTGTTATCAGGGAGAAATTACTTATCCACTGACGACAATAATCCACCATCCCCAGAAACATCCTCACTTCTCTCTGGGTCATTGGGGCTCTCATTCCTCTGATAATTTTGATCCTGTCATCGGTCACCTTTCTCAGACCTTTTTCAATATTGTGTCCAAGATAATGCACCTCTTTCTTGCAAAATTGCAATTTGGCTGGAGATACTTTTAACCCTCCATCTGCCAGATGATTCAGTAAAGCTATGGTATCTACTTCACAAGCTTCACGCGTCTTCGATGCCACAAGTAGGCCATTGATGTACTGCACTAATACTGAGCTTTCAGGCATGATCAAACTCTCCAATGATTTCTTCAATAACTGATTGAATATCGAAGGACTCTCTGTATACCCCTGTGGGATACGACACCATGCTAAAATACGCTGTCCAAACCGAAATGCAAAAATCGGCTGGCTGTCATGATGCAATGGAATTGAAAAGAAAGCATGACACAAATCAATTACCGTGTACCACTCAGCATCATGAGGAATCTGATACAAAATCACTGAAGGATTTGGCACAATGGGACAACATGCCACCACAATTTTGTTAACCGTTCTCAAATCTTGTACAATCCTGAACTTTCCATTAGGTTTCTTTAGCCCCATTATCGGTGAATTACACGGGCTACTCAGTAACTCTCTCAAAACACCCTGTTGAATCATCTTGTCAATTATAGGGGTTATTCCCTCAATTATCTCTGGTGTCAATCTGTACTGTGGGATATTAGGATAAACAATCCCCTCTTTCACTGAAATCTTCACTGGATCTACATTATTCATCAATCCCACATCTTCTCCAGTAAAATCCCAAACTGCTGTTTTCACTGTGTGTCTCAACTCCTGAGGCAAATCATCTGGATTAAACACAGCATATGTACCAACAATCTCACTCTCTCTATTATCTAGAGTCATCCTGTACAAAACATCCTCATCTGGTGTCTCAAAGGCTATTCCATCTGGAGTACAAAAAATTGTGCAGTTCATCTTACACAATAAGTCCCTACCTAACAAGTTCACTGGACTAGTGTCACAGACTACAAATCTGTGCATGTCTGAAAATTTCCCTATTCTTACCCTTACTGGTTCGGTAAAACAAGTCTTAATCTGTGTATTGGCTACACCAACCACTTGGATTGCTTCGTCCGAGAGAGGAAGATTTCTTATATCTGCTGACCTGACAGTTGATCTCGTCGCTCCTGTGTCTACCAAAAAAGTAACACTTTCCCCATTTATTTTCCCATCTACAAATGGTCCTGCCTGGTCTATTTCTAGAGTTGCACCAAGTATGCACTCTTCCTCCTCTCTTCGGCACCGTCAATAGTCCCCTTCAGACTCACTCCCCTCATTCTTTAACCAGTACTGCTGTACCAGGTTAGAACGTCTCGGTTTGTTTACCTGCTCATCATTGTAGAATCCTGAGTCCTGGTTATACTTTTGAGACCCTCTATTCTGCGGCAAGGGCGGTTTCGGCTCTTGGCTCTGCTGTCTGACAACCTTCTGCTGTTGCTGCTGATGATTACACCCCTCGTTCTGCACCTGTTGATTCAAGGGTTTATTCTCATTACTCACTAATGGTGGATTGGTACACTCGGATCTCCAATGCCCCAATTGTCCACAGTTGTGACAAGGGAACTTTTTCTTTGCTTCTTCTAGATTCCCCTTCCCTTTTCCTGCATATCTGGGTCTATTTCCTGGATTATTTGCTTGTTCCACCATCTGTGCTTCTTGTCTTTCAGCAACCTTCACCTGTGCCCACATTGCTTTTTCTTTCAGCTTTCTCTGTTTTGCCTCAATCTCGTCACTGAAGTACTTTGCATGTCTCAAGATTTCATCAATCTTTTTACTCTGCCAGTCAACTGTGTGCTCACGTATCCTTTCACTAATTTCAGGTCTCAAGCCATATACAAATCTGTATACAAAATGACTCAAATCCTTGTCACTCAGGTGTTCATCTCCACTGAACTGTTTGAAAGCCAGTATAAGCCTTTCATAAAAAGCATGAACTGATTCTTTCGCTTCCTGATGTGTTCTATCTATCTTAACCCAGTCTGTCTCTTTCGGGGGTACCTTATTTTTCAGGAACACAATAACCTGGTCATATTTTCTCATCACCTCTGGATCTGGTGCTCCTGTTTTCGGATCTCTTGGATACTCCTTAGCAGGCCAATCTACAACTATTTTACACTCTGCCCACAAGTCTGCTGGAACAATTATATCAAACAGACTATTCAGGTCAATCCACAGCACTTTTGACAATTTCACAAACCTGTCTACCTGCCTATACCACTCAACGGGCTTTTCTCTCAGTCGAGGGAAATCATTCGTAAATGACAAAATATCCTGTCTAGTCCATGGGACATGTACATATCCTCCTCCAGGAATCTCTCTCATAGGATAAGCATCCACTGTTTTTTCTTTTTCTCTCATAGGAAAAGCTGAATAAGTCCTGTCCACTGAATCTTCCCTTTTCTTGTACCATCTATCCTTCCATTTTTCCACATCACTCTGCTACCAGGAAACTGCTGCAGATCAGCGCATATAAAATCTCCCTACTTCCACGGACAGAGTAAATCCACAGTCGCACGCACATACACTCTTCATACGCTAGGGCCCATAACACTGACATTCATAACTATTACTCTATCCACACTTTATATAAGAGAGAAAACCTATACCAATCTGCATCCAGTGCGAGGTCAATGTGACCATAAAGATATGTCCTGAGTCATGATTTTAAACATAGGGAAAACATTTGAAATTCAATAAATGACAAAGAAATAACCACCCGACACTGTAATTCAAACAAATGGTTGTTTATCTAAATTAGTTTAAATGAAAGTCAATCATTAGCAAAATCATTATTCTCATAGTTACCTATTCTAGCTAAATGGGTCAGGACAGGTCTCTCAGTAAAGTCTCCCGAGTCACCGTCCTCTCGATCAGCGTCGATCCTCTCGAGCATAGATTCAGGAAGAAGTGGCCTCAATCGCTACAGACCCTCTCTAGTCTAGTAATATTTATAAGGAAAATAACAATAATAAAGTAACAAACAAACTCTGAACGTCCGTTGAGCCGCTGAGCAGAGCGGGCAGGAAAGAATGTTATCTGGCAACATTTAGAAAAACCTCCGCTCAGAAAAATCACAAAAATAAAAACACGGAAGAAGGAAACTCAAGTTAGGAAAACGATACACTCATGAATGCTCTTCCTTGGTACCATAGTGAAGCCACCGCAAGTTATCACAGTTCATTGTGGCTTTATCCTTTTCCAAGGGCAATTGGAAGCAAGCCCGGAGCTGCTGTCCTCACGGAAACTTTTAATTCAGACAGAGGCTGTGGTCAGGTGACTTCCAACCATGTTCAGCAAGGCCTCTCGTCACATTTCAGTCACTCGAGTGCAGGCTGTAAATAGCGGCCATCTTGGACTAGGCCAAAACGGACCATCTTAATTAAAAGAAACACAAAACAACGTTACCACATCATAATGATTGTACAGTGTTAATCCCCACTAATACCCTTATGTGTATGTAATTACCTAGCTGTCTGCAACACAAAGAAGCGTTTAAACACGTTATTTTTAAAGCGTAAACACAAAACAAATAACACTTCTGCGACACTTATTTTATTAATTTGCTCACCAATTTTGTTCACGTATTAATAAAGCAACATATATGCATTCCCGCGTGTAATTTTTCTCTCATTAGTAATGTTGATTAGTCAAGACTTTTTAACAAAGTTAGTGATTAATGATTATAAATCAGTAATTTTAATCATAACATATAACAAAACTGGAGCTAAAAACTCAATAAATTTTCAATAGAAAACTCTGCTCCAGCACCTTCAGTTCAGAAAACACCTTAGAACCTGCCTTTTCAGAGATGCATTCAATGTTCACCCTTTAAAACAATATAAAAACCAGACAAAAATGTCCTCCAAGACCTTTTCCTAGGATGACCATTGACGTGTCTCCTAATGTGTACCATATCCCGGTGTCCAATTCCTTTCATCACCATATAATTCTATTCCTTTCACCTTTACTTCCATAGTGCTCTAAAGTAGTCATAGGGCAACATCTAAGAGCTTTGTAAAACTATTAAATGCATAAACAAAGCTCTCCACTATAGTTGCGCTTTCATACCGAAATAAACCTATAAACGTCCTGTTTGTCTTGCTTGCAGAGGGGCTCAGACTCAGTAATTCAGTAGTTTGCTTGATTAGCCAACAAGTGTGGATCCTGCTTTGTCCACCCACAATTCCTTGTTGCCATCCTGGTTGGATAGAGCTGGAACTGCGCTACTACAGTCATCCATTCATGTGATGACTGCTGGTGTTGCTTACATAGGCCGGCCAGTGCGGTAACAAGGAAAATACAGGTATTCCTGATGGCCCTCCTCAAGCCCTGTAACATGTGACACCAATGTGTGCTGCCTCAGCCTTCCCAGAAGGGACAAGTGACTTACATTAGGTGAAGCTGGCCGCCACTCTCACAATGATGAGTCCCCCTTTCAATCATTGCCATGAGGAAGGGATGTGATATACTGTATACTTTATTGACCTGACAACAGTCCAAGATGACCACTGTCCACTTGCAATAGTCCCCACAGTGACTAAGACGAGGTTAAGATGGCCGCTATACACAAATGACTAGTCCCTCTTTGAATCACAACCATGAGTTACATGTGTTGCAGAGCCCCGCCCACCCGCACTGCACGGCAACCAGATTGTATAACATAGGACGAGCATGACAGCCTAATACCACCCGGTTCCGTCGGTGAGGGTAGGTGAACCTGCGCGAATCCTTTGGAGTGCAGATAAGTGATAGCTACACCTGTGCGCCAGCTCACAACTTTCGGGGATGTTTTACATCGGCCTCGGGAGTCCGGAAGTTTTGGGCGGTTAGTTGTGCTCTCCATGCCCGCTAGCATGTCGGTGCATTACTCTGATCCCCTTAGAGGGGATTACAGGCTCACCGAAGTGCATTGCCGGGGCTTGGGTGGATCCGTGCTCTTGCGAGAGGTAGGCTTAATGTAGGGGACATGGGTGACACACCTTTTTGTCACAAGCTCCTCCACCCTCCATGTTACATCACTGTTCCCTTGAAGAGCAGCTACGGATTGGTAGTAATGTATTATCTTACCGGTCCCTTTGTTCTTCTTTTGTTCTCGACAGGACACTGTTGGTGTCCATTTTTATCACGCCGGAAACTGATGAGGCTTTACTAGTAAGGCCCTTAGGTGAGCATTAAACAACACTATGCTCCACTACTGCTTTTCCATTGTTTTAAACGTTTCTACTTGGTTTTTAAACACTAAGTGCCTAGTCGTTCACTTTATACTGCACTTAGACACTTTAATTGCTTTCTTCACTACCTTGATTTCTGGCCACTTTGAAAAATAGTCCACTGCAACTAAAATGTACAGACTGCAATCATCCTTCGTTATGGGCCCAGTAATATCTAAACAAAGGGTTTCCCAAGGCATCTCAGAACAAGAAACTGGACACAAGGGGGGAATAGTAACTCTCTGAGATTTGTCAGAATTCATACCTGATGAACATTCTCTCACAACCCTCTCCACTTCAGTATCTACTCCTGGCCACCAATATAGTTCTCTAATGCATTTTTTTGTTTTAACAATGCCGAGGTGGCCTTCATGACACAACTGAATGACTTTCATCCTTAAAACTTTGGGTGGAATTATTTTTTCACATCATAAAATATTGCAATCCTTAAGTGATAACTCATCACGAACTTCCCAATACTGTCTTAATTCCTCACACAACAATTTTTTAATGGGCCAACCATTAACAATGCATTCTTTGACTTTAGCTAGAAGTTCATCCTTATCCATAGACTCTTCCCATTCCTTTGGACTTAAAGTAACATTATCCTTGTCTAGATTTATTCCAGCAACTTGGAAATCATCCAGATTCTCCGTGGAAGACTCTAATGGTAATGGTAATCTACTCAGACAAAGCAAAAACCAAAGGAAATGATGGACGGGGTGTTGAACATTGCAAGCACTCACCCCCAGTCAACTGATCTGGGTTTAATCCATCACCCTTCTTTAGCCCACTCTGCCACCCCAGTTCAGACATGGCCATATGCAAATCAGTCTGACCCTGTGCCTCTTGGGAACAGTCCAGCCCGAACTGCCAAGCCATGTCTTCCCTGGACCGGAAACAAGCTTCCTAGGACTGGTTTCTGGCATTTCAGCCGTCTTCAGCCAGGCTTGCTTGAATCCAGTGGCAAAGTGAGCAAGGGACTCACGTCTGAGCATACCCTGCCAACTTATGGCGAACAAAGCAAAAACCAAAGGAAATGATGGACGGAGAGTTGAACATTGCAAGCACTCACTCCCAGTCAACTGATCTGGGTTTAATCCATCACCGTTCTTTAGCCCACTCTGCCACCCCAGTTCAGACATGGCCATATGCAAATCAGTCTGACCCTGTGCCTCATGGGAACAGTCCAGCCCGAACTGCCAAGCCATGTCTTCCCTGGACCGGAAACAAGCTTCCTAGGACTGGTTTCTGACATTTCAGCCGTCTTCAGCCAGGCTTGCTTGAATCCAGTGGCAAAGTGAGCAAGGGACTCACGTCTGAGCATACCCTGCCAACTTATGGCGAACAAAGTAAAAACCAAAGGAAATGATGGACGGAGTGTTGAACATTGCAAGCACTCACCCCCAGTCAACTGATCTGGGTTTAATCCATCACCGTTCTTTAGCCCACTCTGCCACCCCAGTTCAGACATGGCCATATGCAAATCAGTCTGACCCTGTGCTTCATGGGAACAGTCCAGCCCGAACTGCCAAGCCATGTCTTCCCTGGACCGGAAACAAGCTTCCTAGGACCGGTTTCTGGAATTTCAGCCGTCTGAAATTGACTGGGGGTGAGTGCTTGCAATGTACAACACTCCGTCCATCATTTCCTTTGGTTTTTGCTTTGTTCGCCATAAGTTGGCAGGGTATGCTCAGACGTGAGTTCCTTGCTCACTTTGCCACTGGATTCAAGCAAGCCTGGCTGAAGACGGCTGAAATGCCAGAAACCGGTCCTAGGAAGCTTGTTTCCGGTCCAGGGAAGACATGGCTTGGCAGTTCGGGCTGGACTGTTCCCATGAAGCACAGGGTCAGACTGATTTGCATATGGCCATGTCTGAACTGGGGTGGCAGAGTGGGCTAAAGAACGGTGATGGATTAACCCCAGATCAGTTGACTGGGGGTGAGTGCTTGCAATGTTCAACACTCCGTCCATCATTTCCTTTGGTTTTTGCTTTGTTCGCCATAAGTTGGCAGGGTATGCTCAGACGTGAGTCCCTTGCTCACTTTGCCACTGGATTCAAGCAAGCTTGGCTGAAGACGGCTGAAATGCCAGAAACTGGTCCTAGGAAGCTTGTTTCCGGTCCAGAGAAGACATGGCTTGGCAGTTCGGGCTGGACTTTTCCCATGAGGCACAGGGTCAGACTGATTTGCATATGGCCATGTCTGAACTGGGGTGGCAGAGTGGGCTAAAGAACGGTGATGGATTAAACCCAGATCAGTTGACTGGGGGTGAGTGCTTGAAATGTTCAACACTCCGTCCATCATTTCCTTTGGTTTTTAATCTACTCAGACAGCCAGCTACTTGGTTCTTGACCTTCGGAATATAATTTACAGAGTATCTGTAATCCAACAGCCGAACAGACATTCTGGCTATTCTAGGAGTAGCATTAAGTAACCCATCCGGAGAGAGGACTTTCACTAGGGGTTTGCGATCGCACCTAACATCGACATGATAACCCCATATAAAGTTCCTGAAGTGTACAAATGCCCATACAACAGCTAATGCTTCCCTTTCGATAACAGAGTATCGTTCCTCAGCTGGAGATAGTGCCCTAGAAGCATACGCAACAGCCTTTTCTTCCCCATTGCTCTCTTTTTGTGATAACACGGCACCTAATCCTTTTTGACTTGCATCAGTGGTAATGATGCATGGCAAACAAGGATCAAAACCAACTAATTTCTTTGCATCACAAAGTTCGTTTTTGAGTTTTACAAAGTCTTGTTGTAGTAAGTCTGACCACACAAAAATAGATTTGCATTTTAGTAACTGACGCATGTTAAATGTTTTCTCAGAATTTCTTTAAACAAATTTAATATAAAACTCTATGAGCCCTAAGAAGGACCTTAATTTGTCTTTGTTTTCAGGAGGTGGAGCATTCTTGATGGCATTCAACAGTTTAGATTTTGGTTTTATGCCTTGAGCAGAGATTTCATGACCTAAATAGTCTAAAGAATCTACACCAAATTTGCATTTTGAAAGTTCTGCAGTAAGCCCTCTTTCTTTCAATACATTCAGAACAGAATGAATTCTCTCATCATGTATACATTTAGTTTCACCCATGATAAGGATGTCATCCTGAAAAAATAGGATACCAGGTAAGTCGTGAAACAACTTAAACATGAGTTTTTGAAACACTGCAGCCGCTGACACAAGGCCACACGACATACGCAGAAAACGATAACATCCTTGGGGAGTCATAAATGTGGTCAAACTCTTACTATCATCATGTAATTGAATTTGATGATATGCCGACGTCAAGTCGATAACAGAGAACCATTGCATGCCCTTGGTAAGGGAGATTAATTCATTAATTTTGGGTAGAGGGAATCGCGCAACTACGATATTTTTATTAAGGGACCTCAAGTCAATGCATAGGCGGACCTTGCCGTTGGCCTTGCGAGCCACGACCAAAGGTGCAACCCAATTCGAAGCTTCCACCTCTTCAATGATGCCATCATCTAAAAGACGTTTCAACTCTTTAGTGACTTCATCTCTGGCAGACCATGGAATTTGTCTAGATTTTTGAACTGTGGGTTGTGCATCATCTTTTAGTATGATTTTATGAACATAGCCATTTAATTGGCCTACTTTATTTGAAAAAACCTCAGGAATTTTTTTTTTTAATTCACAGTGATAATCATCAATTCTGTCTAAAATCATTACTTCTTCAGTACCATTGGGATTAAGGATGATATTTAAGCTCCTTTGGTCAATCCACCCTAGAACAGGGGGCCATCTAAAGCCACATATAATTTGCCACTACAAGATCTGCCTTTGAATTCAAAGATAAGTTCTCTGTAACCCAATAAATCAATTTTTTCTCCTGTAAAACTCTCAGGTGAAATTTCAGGAGGGGATAAGGTAGAACCGAATACATGAACAAAATCTTTTTCCCATAGTGTTTTGTCAGTGTACGGAGATCCTGAATCCGCCGCAATAAGTATTCCTACACCACCAATGGACATGGCACACACAGGTTTGGATTTACAGTTAATGTTCAACGAGTTGACACTGTCAGATACTCCTAGAACGCAATCCACATTCTCAGATGGCATATCATCACAAGATGATGTTGAAGAAGAATCATTACAATCATCTTTAAGTAAATTAACTTTTTTCTTCTTATTAATATTTCGCCGACATGCCTTTGTGAAATGGCCAATAACACCACATTGAAGGCACTTCTGTTTTCTAGCAGGACAATTTTTAAAGTTAGCCAAATGGCTTTTGCTACCGCATCTATAACATTTCAATGCTGAAGAATTCGATTTCGCGTTAGTATTGTCTCTGTTGGGTGTGGGAAAATTGGCCAACTTAACTTTTGATTTGGAATTAATTTTGCTTCCAGTAAGTTTGTCAATTTCCTTAGGTGACTCAGAAATGGCTTTAGCACATTTTTTTAGTGATTTCTGCTTTTTTATATAAAGCAACTACATCAGACAATGATGCTTCGCCATGTATCCAGAGACGTTCTTGTACATGTTCATTATTGACATACATTATGATTTGATCTCGGATTAGTTCTTCCTCTAATGAACCAAATCTGCAGGTTAAGGCTAACTTCTTTAGGTCGGAAACAAAATCTTCAACAGATTCTTGCTTCTCTTGTTTCCTTCCAAAACAAAAAATGAATGTCGGTCAATAGCTATACAAACTGAAGTAGAATAATAGGTAGGTGTCAAGATCTTCTAATGCATGAAGAAATACATTTGAATCATCATCAGGATGAGTTTTTTTATTCATCGAATTATAAACTTTTAAACCTTGAGGGCCATGTGAATGAAGTAATATCTTCTTTTTCCTAGCTTGTGTTAAATCATCTTCACCATCTTCCAATGCATCAATATAGTTTAAAGAATATTCCCTCCATTCAAGCCATTTGATCGGAGGGTCTCCTTTAGTGGTGAGAAATGACTGTGGTGGAGTCAGAGAAAAGGTTTGGGCTGCACACATTTTGGATATTTATTAATAAGGTGAATAGGTAACACTGAGTAACAGTACGAATAATGGAACTTAAGAATAATGTCTTCTCCTTTAACTCTCTCCTTTTTTTTTTTAAACTTCCAAATTATACATTACTAATAACAAGATAGGTGTGCATCGCTGTTGTATTTCAATAATTACGTGAGGAATACGATGAATTAACATGTGAGTAATCCGATGAATTGACAGGCAAGTAATCTAACGTGGTGTGCCTGTCACCGTAATTAATGGTAAAAGGATAATTCACAATGAGGACACCATCAGTAGGAATGTTATAAACAATAGCAGTGTCACTTTTTCCGGTGGTAATAATTAGTATTGGTGTGCCTGTCACCGTGAGTGGCAGGCCAAGAGAAAAATTAATATCTGCAAAACACCGTGTTGAAAAAGATAAATAACTTCACAGTACCTTTTCCGTTCTGTTACGATCAAATTGTTCCTAAGATTCTAGATGAGTTAAAGATCGGTGTGCTTATCACCGGAGTACACGCACAGGATTTGCAGAACGAAAACAAAATAAAGATCAGGATCTGTAGGAAGGTAGAATCTGACTATATGGTTGCCCCCAACTTTTTGCCTGGTATTTGGATGGTTTTTGACTAGTCTGGCTGGGATCCTGCTATCCAGGACCCCAGCCTATCTGCTTCCTCCCTAAAACTGATATGAGTACCCTAGGTACCTTCCAATTGGATACTGAGGACACCCTATCAGCCCCTTGTAGATGGTACCCTAGGTACCCAGGGCATGGGTCCCTCAGAGGCCTACCAGGGGCTGCAGCACTTATTGCGCCACCCCTGGGACAGCCATACCAAATGACACCACCAGACCACTACTGTAGTCTGGGTAAGGTGGTGCTTGCACTCCTTACAGGGATATAGGTATCCTGTATCCCACTTAATACAACACATATATCCTCATAGGTCACCCCTAAAGCAGGCCTTGCTAAT
The DNA here is from genome assembly GCF_964204655.1 of Triturus cristatus. Classification (NCBI taxonomy): domain Eukaryota; kingdom Metazoa; phylum Chordata; class Amphibia; order Caudata; family Salamandridae; genus Triturus; species Triturus cristatus. The sequence goes on from NC_140585.1 coordinate 1,344,515,259, forward strand.
CCTACAAGGCAGGGTGCTGAGATATGTGTGAGGGGGGACCCCTACCTGAGTAGGGCCCCTCTGCAACCTTCGTAAAATCATTGCTGGGTTGTTTGTAGTGTAGCCATACCATATACTCTTAACCGCACCATAAGTATATCGCGATAGAGTGATAACTTGAGAATGGCTACACAGAACCATATTGTGTTTGATGTCAAACATGTAGGAATCATACCCCCAATCCAGCCATGGGACTGAGAGCATGATTCCCCTCTGCTAGAGGGGCGATATGGGAAAAGCGGCAGAATTTAGACACCAATTTAAAAGTGCACACGTAGTACAAAATGGATGCTACCCGCCACCCGCATGACTCTGGCTGCCTGTTTCTGGGCAGAACTCCAGCCACGGCAGCTGGACAATAGGGATCCTGTTGCAGGGAGGTGTTCCCACCTCCCCAGACAGACTATGTGGATTGGAACTGGGTGGGTGCACCATAGGATGCCTTTCAGAGTTGCACGTAGGCCTCCCCAGTGCCTACATTCTGAATACACCGCCTGGAACCGGTTCAGGGGCATCCTGTCCCCTGCCCTGGCGGGAAACACACAAAGGGGAGAGGGTGTAGCCACCCTTTTCTCGCCTGACCTCTCATTGGTGGGCTCTGATCTGGACACTCCCCTAATCTTTGGATAAAGGTGAATACTGGGTCCCCAGAGCCTCAGATTATTCTTGAACTTCACTGACTTGAACTTCGACTTGCTGCCGCACAGCTGACTGAAGAAATCTCCCTTGGGGTAAGGTAGTTACCCCCCTGCTTGGCAGGCACCTGAAACACTGCAAGTGACCCGGTTGGAACCTCGCTGCTCCTATGGACATAGACGACTCTTTCCTACCTTGAGGTGGGTTTCCAAGCATCCCAGAGGCCAGTGAGTGTGCACAGCAAAGCTCAGCACCGTGGACCCCGTGGGTGCCGAGATCCCCAATATCCCAGGACACCGGCCACCTCTTGCACAGCACCCGACCCCGACGAGTGGGGAAGTTGTGCTTTGGCCCATTATTGAGCCAACCTCTCGGCATCATCTGTGCCAAAGATCGATGCCCTAGCTCGCTCCGGCGATCCGTGGGCGCATCTTTAAGCACGCCAAATTGCTGCCTCCCGCGGTCCCTTGTCTCTCGACTTGTGGGCCCTAGCGGAGGTCAATCTTCGATTCCAAGAGTTCCCCTTGTTGCTCCAGGCCTGCTCTTCAGTCGCCTTGCTGGAGACCGTGCTCAGACCTCGTGGGTCTGCACCAGTAGCAGTTTTGTGTTTCTTGCGTGGGTTGCGGTTGCCAATGCTTAGTGGATCCAATCCAGACACTAACACTGCAGCGACCCTCATCCTTTGTGGTACAGTTGCCCTCCAGAAGCTGGCCTTCCTTGACGCCTCCTGGACCCCGTGGCTGACGATCCAAGCTACACCTCTTCTACCTGGAAGCACCCGACATTGAAGGGCTCCTTCTCTTGAACCCCCTGGTCACTGTGCCGTGACCCAGACTCTGTCCCCTCTGCGTTCAGGTCCTTCTCTACAAGATCTACATTTTCATTCTTCACGACAACGACAACGCTTCTTGCTAGCAGCAGTTCTTCACGTTTTGCCATTGAAAATGAGCCTGCGACCCGACATCGAAAACGACCTATGCACCCGGCTTCCCTAGGGCAGGTAACAGTGGTACCTCGGTACTCTCGTGGGTGTGGGCCCTTCAAAAGCTTAACTCTAAAGTATTGAACTTGAACTCCTGCTAGAAGTGTTTTTAATCTTGTAAAATTCCACCGCGACATTCTCCATAGGCTTTAATAGAGATCCCGACAGTAGCTTTAGCCACTGCATACGTCTCCCGTGGGTCCCCTTCCTTACTACCTTGGGTGGTTTCACAAGGGGCCAGCGACTCTAAATGCCCTAGGCATTGTCTGTAGAATTGTCGTGGTTCTTATACCACTTTTTTGATATATGGTTTGGTCCCCCCCCTGGGGCCCTGTGATTCCAGTGCTATTTATTGTAACTATCAATGCTTGTTTGAATTGTATCTTCACCTCTAGCCTCATAAAGAGACTAGTGGGGTTATTCCTAGAATAAATACATATATTTTATTTATATACCTGTGTGGACTACTCTTTCATTTGGTTATTCAAGAGGTTATCTATGGTAAAACAATAAGCTTAACACTCCTTCAAGACTTAGCCTGAAGGCTGCTCTCCACAGCTACCACTAGGATAGCTTTCTTTAAAGGTTGTCTTTAACCTATCACCATAAGAGTCGAATTGGATTGGTACAAGGTGTCCCCTATAACTAGAGGACAGCACATGCCAGGCCAACTTCTCACAGGATCCAAGATGGCCGCACGCACTACGTGGTGCGTAGTGCGTGAAAGGTCAAATGCGCAAGCTTGTCGATCACGCAGTTCGTCAAATGACGAATGCCTGGAATGCGGAATGGTTGCCGGTAAGAGTGTTCCAACTGGAACAGAGAATCTGTTGCGTTGAAAGAATGTCAGGCTGATTTGAATGTAAATAGCCTAATTCGATGCAACGTTGTTTATAGATGTGCTGGCCTCTTTTAGTATTTTAAAGAAAACTCATCCAAATTCACAGTCCCAAGGTCAATGGTATATGTTCCGATAGACGTCTCCGTACTTTCCTGTTAACGGCAGGACGTTGGAACACAGATGTGTTCTTGATGAAGGATAGAAGAAATCACTTTTGTGAGATAGGTTCTTCTTTTCTTCGCTCTCCAAGTCGTCGCCAAGTTTGTTAAGTATGAATCCTTCAGAAGTCGTAGCAGGTTAAAATAATTTTTTGAGATTCAGGTTACAAGGCCAGCACAGCAAACGCTGCTCCGCACAGCTGCACTCAACACGATGAGTCTTCAACTGATCACCGATGACACTTGGAACAGTTAAGAGCCTCGCAGCAGAGTTGAGGGTAGCCCTAAGAGGAGCCGTCCTAACTCTGGGCAGGCCACCAAGTGTTGGACTACCATAGTCCAGCTTTGAGATCACTAATGCTTGAACTGCAACCTTTAGGTCATGAGCAGGGAGGAAAGATTTGAGCTTCCTAAGTAAGCTGAGTTGGAAGTTCGCACCTTTGGTGAGGGAACTGATGTGCTTCTGCATGTTCAGGCTTTTGTCTAGAATGATGCCCAGAGATGATGCCGAATCTACAAGGTGCTGTTAGACCTGGCACCTTGGCGTGAGTCTCCCTTTCACTTTTTGTCGCTGTGCCTCATGTGTTTTTATGGTGTTGGCCGCTCAGAGCACTGTGCCCCTGCCAACCAGTGCCACAGTGCAAGTGCTCCCTATGTAAAATGTATATGTTGGTTGGATTCCATGATTGGCTTATTTGGTTTACTGTCAGACCCCAGTAAAGTGCACCAGGAGTGTCCAGGGCTTGTAAATACAAATGCTGCTGTTGGGCTTGTAGCACTGGTTGTGCCACCCACAGAAGCGGCCTAGTAAAATGTGTCTAAGGTCTGCCATTGCAGAACCTGCGTGCAGTCTGGGACTGTCATGCTGACTGGGCAAGTGCACCCACTTCCCTGTCCCTAAACCTTCCCTTAACTTCATATTAGTCACCCCTATGGTAGGCCCAAGGGCAGGGTGCATTGTAAGCATAAGGTAGGACAAGCCCTGATGTGTGTGGCATGTCCTAATAGTGAATTACAGCCATTTTCGTTTTTCACTATTGTAAGGCTACCTGTTCTCCATAGGCCAGAATGGGATGCTAGAATTGTTACATCCTATGATCCTAACATACCCAGGGAACATGGTAGAAAATCGAGTTTAGTATGCCTGAACTCAGAATAATAAAATACATCTTTTAGTAACGTTTATTTTAATATTCTGTGTTTGCAAATACCACTTTTAGAAAGTTGGTATTTGCATGCCTAACCATTTCAGCCCGCCTCTGCTATGATGTGTATCTGCCTGTCTGGTTTGTGTGAGTGACAGGGCTGGGGAAACCCAGAGGGGCAGGGCTAGGTAGCCTGGTGGTGAATAGAGAGATTGACATCCAGATGGGTGGGAGGAGTGCACCTGGACTCTGAATAGGGCTGTGCTCTGCCACCACAATGCTGGCTCCACCTCCTGTGGAGCGGCTGATGTCTCTGCCCTGCACCCTGAATAGAAAGGCAGAGTCATGTCAACAAAGTGCTCAAGAACTGGTTTGGACTGGGCAAAGGCCCCTCTACCCCAGAGGAACAAAGACTTTAATTCAACTTGTGCTTAAAAGATCTCCAAGGGCTTGTGCTGAGCTTGCCCCCTGAACGAAGTCCCAGGACCAGTGGACTTCACCCACAGCTCCCCAGAGTCTTTTGGAAGTGCCTGCTGCTGTTGGTGGGCCTTCTGAGGGACTGCGTGTCGCAAGGAGCTGGAAGCGCATCTCGAGGAGGAGAAGCGTCCCGCCGTCGGAGCTGTTGCCGTCGCATCTCGCTAAGGGTGTCGCCGCTGCAGCATCGCATCGAGCGGAAGCATCTCGCATCATTCCGGAAGTGTCTCGTAACGCCGAAGAAGCGTGTCGCCATCGCAGCCATCGTAGCTGACGCATTGCACCGCATCAAGAGAAGAGTCTCGCATCGAGGAAGAAGCGTGTCGCCATCGCAGCCATCGTAGTTATCGTATTGCACCGCATCAAGAAAAGCGCCTCGCATCCACGGAGAAGCGTGCAGCCATCGGAGCTGCTGTCGTCGCATCGCGTAAAGGCGTGAAGCCGCTGCTGCATCGCATCGAGCGGAAGCGTCTCGCCAACGTCGGAGAAGAGTGCCGCTGCCAAGGCCGCTGTCGTCGCATCGCGTAAAGGGGTGACGCCGCTGTAGCTGACGCATTGAGTCGAGTCTTCTCACAACATCGGAGAAGCGTAACGCATATGGAAGATCTTCACGTCTTTATTTCTTTGCACCAAAAACTTCATCACATCAGCATCGTTGCAACACTTTTGTTGCCCTGCGTGTCGCATCTAAGGTACATTGACTTAAAGTGTCGCATTTAAGAACTTAAAGAGAACTAAGCAAACTTCTACCATCTAAAGTAACAGTATTGTGTAATTTTGTTGTTTAATGGTCTTGTGGTAACTCTATATAAAGAATCCTTATTTTTAATATAAAAACCTGTGTGGTGTCCATCTGTAGTGTTGTCACTTGGTTACTGTATGTGTTCATAAATGCTTAACCTATAACGCTCTGAGATAAGCTTTGGCTGCTCGCGCCAAGCTACCTAGAGGGTGAGCAGGGGTTATTTTAGGAGTGTAACCCCTTACCCTGACTAGAGGAATGGTTCCCTGCTTGTCACAAGTACCTACCTGTGCCAACCAGAGAACCCGGATTCTAACAGGTGCGGTCTGCAGTTAAGGGCCATCAGCTGATTCAACCATTGCTCCATGACGAGGGATTGGTTGTGGGGTGAGATCAGTAGGAATTCCGTTTTAAGAGCATTTAGCTTCAAGTGATTGCATGTCAGCCCTCTTTGTGTTTCCAGCAGGACTGAATTGAGGGACTGGATGTCTTCGGGGCAGGCAATCTTCAGGTATAGTTGGGTATCATCCGCATACATATAATAGTGAATTCTGGATGATTTTAAGATTTCTGTCAGAGGCTCCATAAACAGGTTAAAGAGCGTGGGGGACAATGATGACCATTGTAGCACCACCAAGGTGACTGGTGCAGGGTGGGACAAGGATTGGTTCACCTTGAAGCTTTGGGATCTGTTATGAAGGAAGGACTAGAACCAGCTTAACTTAAAAATAGTTTGTTTCACTCATAAAACCAAAAGTAAATTATGCTCACATATTTTGTGAGGGTTCACTCACATCATGCAGTAAAACAAGGATAGACAATTAAATCATTTTAGCCTTTGTATAGTGGAAAGTAAAATACTATGCCTCCTAACGCAATAAAGGTACCACATGGACAGCAGCAGCTCAGACATTCCTAAGTCTGAAAGGAACTGACATGATATCCCTTTATAGGGGGGCGGGTCTGTGTTTTGATGCCACTTTATAATTTCGAGAAATTGTTGTAGTGACCATATTTTGTAATGTATGCAGGGGTTCTTATGCCATGGGACTGTCATGTTTTGTGTATTTGCTACTTTGCAAGGCAGTTCTGCTTTGTACGTCTATGTGGCGTACAATTCTATTGTGTAGTGCAGAGCAGGTGTTCTGGAGTCAGCTGTGGATGGACAGTGTAATGGCAGCCTTGCTGTTTGTGTTTCAGTTTCACAGGGAGATCTGTACATGTGTTCATGTGTTGCGGGTTATGCATACTTTATCGGTCGGGCAGATGCATGTTTTGTGTGGTTGCACAGTGAAACTTATCTTGAAGATCTGCTTATTGCATGCCCCATCCCTGTTCTCTTCCATCTGTTTGCTTCCTCGCCGCACACTGGACCCTCTTCTGCTTGCCCCTCCACCCACTTGTATTCATTTCTCTTTAAAAAAAAATATTTTTATTGCACATTTTCCATCAATACAAACACCCTGAACCCACCCTCCTCCCCTGCCCCATACTCTCAGAGTTAATCTCTATACATGAAGAGCATAATAAACCCCCATCCATATAACCAAAAACACAATCTTTTCTGTTTTACCACAACATAGAGTTGGAGCAGAACAACCGGGCAGCAGATTGACCCCTAAGTAATCTGTCCTACTTTAAAGTGCATTGTGCAAGAATAAACATTGACGATAAATAACATCCCTCCAAAAATACCAATAAAAGTGAGAGACTCCCCCCTCAACCTGAGGCTCTCATACCCCATTTGCATTGAATTTGTCCACAGGATATACAAACAATGGAGCAATCCTTATATACATGTACAAATTCCTAACCGTCTTGCTATCCACACAAAATAACCTTTAAAGCTATTTTTTTTTTAAAAGACATAGAAAAGGCTATAGCCTGACCTCCTGGGTCTCCCACTGCTATATATAAAATACAAATCCCCCCAGGAGCCCTTTACATATCTAGTTGTTTCCCCAACCACTTAGGGGTGCCCAAATTTTACTTCCCTTATTCTTTGCTTGTCACCCTTTCCTAGCATAAATAGCCTTCTCCAGATTGTGGCCCGCCAATAGCCGGCTCAACCACTGCTGGAACGACGGGATTCAGATCTAGCCATGCCAATGCTATAGTCAGTCTTAAAAAAACCATTGCCACTGCCAAAAAAGGTTCTGCCTTCAATAACCGTCCCTTTTTTTGAACACCCAATAAAATAAGGCTTGAGGTCAGACTGACTTTTATCTCTAGTTTATATTCAAGGAAACAGGTGAATTCATCTTTAAAGGGCTTAGGGCACTACAAGTGGCAAACATATGCACTATATCAGCACAAAACATGGAACAGCAAGGACAGTTCGTACCTCTGCCCTGCCATATTTTGCTATCCTAGCGGGCGTGTAGTATAACATAAAGCAGGTCTTAAAGAATTAAGCTTGCAAATTAGCTGACATAGAAACGGATTACGAGAAATTAAGAGCTTCATAGGATTCCGAATCCAATATCAATACTTTCTCTTGCAATTTTAACACAAACTGTTCGAGTTCATCTTTCAGCTCTGAATTCAGAATATGATATAAATTCCCGATTCTGCTTTCATCTCGTGCTGTTATTTTCTAGACCAGCTCAACTCTACCAAAGCCCACCGAGCCACCCCTTTCGCTGCAGATAGTCCCTGGCTTGCAGATATTTTAAAAAGTCTCTTTGGTTAATGCCAAACTTATGTTTTAACTCCTCAAAAGGACAATCCCAGTGGAGGAATAAAAAGCCCCTAGACTGTTGATACCTAATTGCCACCATCTTTGGATACACTGATCCCCCAAAATTAAGGGCAGATTTTCATTAGTCAGCAACGCTGTGTAAAATTTCAATCTTCATATTTTCAGCAGGTTGCGTACACTGGCCCAGACTTTATAGGCTCCCAAAATACACTTGAATCTAACTTTCTTGTAATAGCTAAACTCTAGTTGTCTCCAGAAGCAACGCCAGGCTTTATTACCAATCAATAACTCATATGTTGAAGGTATATCCTCTTGAGGCTTATTAATGTGCGGTTGTCCAAGTAATATAGAGCTATATTGCAACATAGTAGCCCAATAATACAATTTGAGGTTTGGTAATGCCCACCATTCCACGAAGCCCGGATCTTTGCTATTGGCCCCTGGCTTACTTTGCACTCCGTACTTTTCTGTGAGTCCCTGGAGGGGCTTCAAAAGCATTGCGGTGGTCCCGCAGAATGGGAGACCGTTCCACAAAGCCCGGATCTTTGCTGCTGGCCCATGGCGTACTTTGCACTCCGCACTTTACTGTGAGTCCCTGGAGGGGCTTCAAAAGCATTGTGGCGGTCACGCAGCGCTGGACGCACGCGGGGTGTGCCCGGGCTCAGCTCGGGCCAAGACCGGGTCAAGACGGGCCCGTCTTAGCCAGTAATAGACCGACAGAGGCCGGGCTGGGCCACCCCCCTAAGGTGGGTCTGGTATCTTTCGTCATTGGTGTGTGCTGGGGTTTCCTGACTCTTACTTTTGACTGTCTAATCACTGTTAAGTAATGGGTAAAAGGAAGACGGGCCATACAGCTACTTCAGTCCCAAAAACGGGAGGTCAAAAATCCTTGATGACCTACTTGACTGGCACCATGGGGGCCATTGAGTAGCAAATAAATACTGTCGAAGGCACTGTTACTCAAGGTAGACTGGGCACGCTAATTGGAAGTAATACACGTGTTAGCTCCCCAATAAATCTGCACCTACAGTATGTGATGGACAAATTGCCCAGGGTGCTCACAATGGGTGCTTTCAGGAGACATCAGATCTTTTATATGTGAGTGATCCAGAGGATGATTCCCAACCACCCTCGAAACGTTCCAAGAATCCCGATGCTTCGGAGGGGATACAAGTAGTAAATCCTGCTGGGAAGAGCCCTGTGAGCCCAAGTAAAAAGTCGTTACCAAAGAAAAGAAAAAATCTGGGCAAACAATCAAAAACAGACGAACTTAGAAGGTCTGTTAGCGTAGGGAGACCCACTGTGAACATGCAAATTGAGGGCCAAACCTTGAATTAGAAAAAATTTAGAGGAAAATTGATGATATATATAACTATGTGGTTGGTATTTTGGGGAAATTAATAGATAGAGTGGCTGATATAAAGAGGTGTTTAAGAGAAAACAACAAGGGTATCGCAGGGGGCATGAATACACAACGTATTGGCAACTATCCCTGTAGTTCACTCTCAATCCCACAGGTAGGGACCCTTTACCTCAGGACTGGATCCATAGGAAATACAAGCACGAACCCCATGTATGGTATAACAAGTTTGCCCACATATAGATCGACTTCTCCCTGTAATAATTTGCAAGCTAACACTGACCATAATAAGCCTTTAATAGAGAAGAAAGGATCTAATAATAGATCTGGGAGACAGCCAATTGGGACAAGAGTATCCTCAGAGAACCGAGAATATGTCCATCTTGATTTACCGCCGGCTGCCACACCGTACATAGTAATCCTAGCCAATGTCCCTTCACTGCAAACATCAGTGCATGAAACATGGGAGGGGCTTCGAAATAAATCTCTTTATTGGTTAGGTAAAAAAAAACGGTCTTACTGATGCATTATTTAAAAACTTTAAAATGGCCATATGGGTTACATGGGTGGGAAAGGGCCGGAAAACTTTTCAGGGAGATTGTATTGTTTTGACCTTTAGTGATCCTACTCTAGTGCAGGCAGCTCTTACAAGGGCAGGGAATGTACGTTTTAATTATACTGAAATTAATGTCTTACCTCTAGTTGCTTTTTATCCGCCCCAGTTGTGAATTTTTTAAAAAACGACGCAAGGGATCCCTATGCTGACACAATGAGATCATGTATTGTCCTGCTATACAATCGTTTTGATCTGTTAACTACACTTGAGGACATAGATTGACCAAGAGTACAGCATACGAGGTGGGATGGCCAAATTAGACTGGAATATCTACCACTCCCGGGTTATACCTCACATGAGCTGGATTATGGTCAAGAGATTCTGCTTGAGAATGGGATAGACTGCAATTTGAATTTAGTTCAAATAATTGAGGGTGTGAACACGGATGAAAATATAATTAACTCTGATGGCAATCCTGAAATTAGTCCTGACCATGTAGTAATATCAACTATGGGTAGTGAGAACTCCTATGGAGATGTGACTACTAGGATGCCAGGAGGGGAACAGGTAAAGGAAGACACAGTTTGGGCATGTAAAATACTCTTTTGGAATATTGCGGCTTTATCCACTAAAGTAAGAGACCCTCAATGGTTAACTTTTGTAGAAGAATATTCCATAATCTGTCTACAAGAAACCTGGACAGTTAAGGAAAACATATTAATGGCTTTCGAACTTTCCATACACCGGCAGTCATCAGTGAGCAGGGGCGTAATAAAGGCGGACTATGTATTTATGTTTCCAACACGATATGGGGGACCAATTTGAAACTCATAATTGAGACTGATTACTACCAGATCCTATTAGTGAATGGAGGATATGGCACAGCGTTAATTAATTTCTATAATTATATCCCCAAAATTCAGACTACGAGTGTGCTAACAAATTTATGTCATGCAAGGCAAGCCCGTCTGCGCCCGTCCGCGCCTGACTGCCGCCAGACGCCAGGACTGCTGCACGTTCGTACTTCGATTTCTTCTCTTGTACCTATTCTATGGCTTTTATTAAATATTCCCGTGAGGAACTTATTGCTATAAACGATAATAGCCATACCACCAACTTATTAAATCATTCCTCTTCCCCCTCCCTCCTTATTAACAACGCATCCATCGCATCACCGTCCCAGAGAAGATGCCTTCCAATTCTACACACCAACAGCGAGTCCCTGCCTATTACATCGGGGCACCTTTCCTGTATATACTGCAATGCCCGATCTCTTCCTAAACATGCTTTAGAAATCTGGGCACTCTTAGATTCTGATAAACCTGATCTCCTCTTCATCACCGAAACTTGGCTGTCTAAGTCCTCATTACCAGATATTGCAACTGCCATTCCCCAGGACTTTAAAATTGCAAAATTGGATAGGACAGACAAAAGAGGTGGAGGAGTTGCCATTGTGTACAGAGCTCACTTGAAGCTGCACCTTGTTAATTCACTCGCAGCAGATTGGGGTGAGATCTGTACCTTCACGCTATCACTGGGGAACAAAGAATCCTGGAAAGGAGCCCTTCTATATAGACCTCCAGTAACTAAAACTAATTTTGTTAATGAACTTACCGAAACCATAGCATCGCATGTTTTATCCTCCCCGAACTTCTTTCTATTAGGCGATTTTAACCATCACATTGAACTTGCACAAGATCCTTACACTGCTGAACTTATTTCCAGTATGAATGCGTTAGGTCTAAACCAATTAGTGACCGGCCCCACTCATTCCGCCGGACATACCCTGGATCTTTTATTCACTAATTCAAATAAAATAACGATTGACTGTTCTGTACCTGTTCTTTGGTCGGACCATTTCAAAATCCATTTTCATATTCAACGTACCTCACTCATACCACGACCCAGTAAAGATCCAATCATGAGTAGACCTTGGAATAAGATCAGTCCTGAAGTATTTTTTTCACACTTTCTCCCTCTTCCCTTTGAATCTCACAACGACCCTAACTTGGCAGCCAATAACTTAGACCTAGCCATCACGACAACTCTTGATATAATTGCCCCCAGTAAAATAAACAGATGCCCCAATAAATTGTCCCTGTGGTTCACGTTGGAACTTAAGACCTCGAAACTTGCGGTAAGAGCCTGTGAACACAAATGGCGGCACACCAAAGATTTCAGTGACAGATTGCATTATAAAAAACTTCATCGCCAATATATGTGCGATATAGCTCTAGCCAAAAAAGTCTACCTGGGGAATAGGATTGACCAGGCTTCAAATTCGCACAAAGAACTTTACAAAATAGTTAAAGAGTTCTCTAACCCTTTAACTTGCCAACCTATCACAAATGCGTCTAGGGAATGGGCTGACACCCTTTCGTCTTTTTTTCACAATAAAATAAATGACATCTATAAATCATTTATTAATGTTCCTGCCCCTACCATATTTTCTGAGTCGTCCATCATCATAGCCTTGCCCTCCCCCGTCACTACACTAAATCAATTTCGTCCACTTACAGAAGAAGAAGTTACTCTTACTATGAAAAGAATTAAGTCCGGCTCCCCCATTGATCCAGCTTCTTCTTCAATTTTATCTAAAATTGCGCCTATTTTGACCCCTCACTTGACCAAAATTATAATCTCTCACTCTCCCACGCAAGGGTACCTTCTCACTGGAAAGAAGCCATTGTCAGACCGATTCTGAAGAAGCCCTCTGCCGATCCATCTCAACCTCTAAACTATAGGCCGATTTCCCTTCTCCCGATGTTTGGTAAGATCATGGAATCCTTAATCAACACTCAACTCATTAAACATCTTGAGTCTAATAAACTCTTAGACCCGTCCCAGTCAGGATTTAGGGCGTTCCACAGCACCGAAACTGCCCTACTGGCTTTAGATGCAAAACAATCAGCCATTTTGGTATTACTCGACCTATCTGCTGCCTTCGACACCATCTCACACAGCATCTTGATTGAACGGCTGATGGAGGTTGGTGTCGAGGGCTCAGCCCTGGCATGGATCAAAAGTTACCTGACTGGTCGGAGCTCTAAGGTCCAGATTGGCAAATTTTCATAGGCAAATCAGGAAGTTGATAAAGGTGTACCCCAAGGCTCTATCTTGAGCCCCACGCTCTTTAATCTTTATGTTTCCCCTCTTGCAAGATTAATTAAAGCTTTTGGATTTGAGACCGTGTCTTATGCAGACGACACGCAAATCCTTATCACTTTGGGGCCTAATCCTATCAACATCAAACATAGGTTCCAAAAATGCATGCTAGCAGTAAAGGATTGGATGTCTAACAACTACCTTTTACTCAATGCGGCAAAGACGGAGATTGTGCTTTTTGGATCTGCCTATAAGCATTGGTCTGACGAATGGTGGCCATCACCATTGGGTGCCTGTCCTTCTCCCAAATCAGCAGCCCGCAATCTAGGGATAACGCTTGACAATAAACTTACCATGGCAGACCATATCAATAACATCACTCACACCAGCTTTGGACTTATGCGTAACTTAAAGAAAATTTTTAAGTGGATCCCTCTTTCTTCTCGTCTACCTTTAATCCAGGGACTAATTATTAGTCGCCTGGATTACGGTAATGCCCTTTTCGCTTCCATAAACGAGAACCTCCTAAACAGACTCCAGGTTCTTCAAAATACTGCAGCCAGAATGGCCTTAGATTTACCTAGCCACAGCTCCTCTGCCCCCTGTCTGAAGATGCTTCATTGGCTCCCCATTAAGAAACGCATTACGTTTAAAATGTGCTGTCTAGTTCATAAATCTCTGCACGGCAATGGCCCTGCCTATCTAGCTAACAAACTGATAGAATACCGTCCGGCCAGAATGCTTAGATCCTCTAGCTTGCACTTTTTAACGGTTCCCAAAGTGCATACTGTTAGAAACGGAGACAGATCATTTTCTAAAATCGCTCCCGTAAGCTGGAATACTCTCCCACTCCACATCAGACTGGAACCCAGCCATCAGAAATTCCGCAAGCTCTTGAAACCCTGGCTCTTCTAAATCGGCATGTCTTATCCTTACCATCTGAGCAACTGCTGGCGCTATGAGACCTTCGGGTGATATAGGCGCCTTACAAATACCAATACATAGACATACATAGACATAGACATGCATTGAGTAATTTAGAAGACAAAATGTCTGGTGACGTGTATTATATGGGGAGGTGATTTCAACTGCCTCTTGTGCCAACATAGTCAACCGGACATTTGCGGCTTAGGTAAAGATAAAGATGATATGCTGGCCCATTTTTCACATATAACACTGGGGGACCTGTTAAATGAAATTGTTTTTCAGTTTGACTTGGGATATCCCAACGAGTTGTGTATTCCCTTAGAACCTTTTGAGCCTACCATTAACGGTAGGGGTTGCAATTCAATTATTGACTTTGTCCTAGTGTCAAATAGGTACTCATGCAATGTCCGCACTTTTGAAACCCATGGTATCATAATGAGTGACCATTATCCAATCTGCATGGCTTTTAACCTAGAGAGTTCTGATAGAACTAAGAAGAACAAGGACTTACACTATAATTTTAATATTAATCTCGCCAGCACAAACGGGTATTCCCTAAATTGGGAAAAAGTGGATCCCGTGGCTTTTATTAAGCAGCTTGTAAATAGGTCCAGTGAAGAATTTGAAGCTTGTCTCACCGAGGAAAGGGATGATGGAGAAGTTCTAAATGCCTTTCTTAATATTACCGGTGAGGCACAGAAATTATTAACGAAGGAGCAGAAACAGGGAAAGCATAAATCACAGGGCTGGTTCGATAGAGAATTCAGTAAGGCCCATACCCACCTGAAGAAGGTTTTGCATAGCGAAATTAGATCTAGGGAGGAAATTAGACAGGCTAGAATTATATATCGGCAGGCGATAAAAAAGCGTAAGGCACAATTAAAATCAGAGGCGTGGCAGACGTTACACCAGGCATGCTTAAGGAAGGATAATAATGGTTTTTGGAAAGCGGTTAATGTACCATTTTTTGCTAACAGGGATACTGATATTGTAGATATTGCTATTACTGAGGAGAAGTGGGTTGAATACTTTTCTGGCCTCTATAATGGTGAGACCAATAGACAGAATGAGGCATCCGCAGTAGCTATGGTGACCGATGATAGTGTACAGACTTTAGCATTTCCTATTGATATTGGTTTTTCTTTAGAGGAAGTCACTAGGGCTATCATTGAGAGTGCATCTGGTAAAGCACTGGGGCCGGATGATGTTCCTGTGAACATATCTAAAACTAATATTAAGCTGTGGGCCCCACTGTTAACTAATGTCTTAACTAGCTGCAGCCGACATGGTTTTATTCCCACATGGTCGGACGCAATTGTGATCCCCATTTTTAAAAAGGGGGATAGAAATGAACCAAGGTGCTACCGTCCAATTTCCCTGTTCGATTCCCTCCTGAAAGTAGTTGGGTGGGTAATTTTAAATAAATTACAATTATGGGCCGAAGAGACAGGAGTGTTATATAACCTGCAATATGGGTTCCGAGCAGGGCTTGGTACGATTGAGCAAGGACTTAATTTAACCCTGATTTTAGGTAAATATACATTAGCAAAGGAGGGAAAACTTTTTCTGTCATTCGTTGACCTTAGTTCAGCGTTTGACTGCGTAAAACATGAAAAGCTGTGGAGTGTCCTTAAAGATATGGATGTCGATCCACCTTTGCTTTTATTTATTAACGTACTGTACAGGGAGGCAGGGGCTAGGGTCCGATATGGGAGGCAGGGGGAGTGCTCAGCTAAGTTTCGTATAAGAAAGGGAGTGAGGCAAGGTTGTATACTTGCCCCTTTCATCTTTTCTTTATATATTAATAGTTTTGGCCAATATTTGATTGAACACCGGCAGGACTATCCGATCATCAAAAATACTCCCGTCCCCATCTTACTTTATGCTGACGACGCAGTTATAATGGTGCGGACGCAAATAGGGCTTCAAAGAACTGTCACTAACTTTGCTAATTATATGCAAGATAGGGGTCTAAATGTGAATATCAGTAAGACATACACAATGAACTGTGGCAAAAAAGGATTAAAAAATGTGACATTTTTATTAACAATAATAAAATCGAAAGCACTGATAAGTTCTCCTATCTGGGGATTAACTTTGATTGGACTGGGTCTTGGACTGCCGCTACGCAGGCAAGAAAACTAATTTTTTCAAGAGCAATAGGTGCGGTGAAAAATGTCTCTAGGAAACTAGGATGTAGACCTGTCGCTGAGTTACTAGCTATCTATAAATTCAAATGTTTATCAACAGCTATCTACAGGGCAGGCATTTGGGGAGTTGCGGATGTCCAACACATTCAACGCTGTGAAAATGCTTTTACTCGTTATCTGTTGGCGGTCCCTAGCTCCTCTGCTACTTTTAATTGCCACACAGAACTTGGTTTGCCATTTATTTCTGATATCATTAGAATTAACCCTTTCTTACTTTGGCACAAGGTGTGGGCATCAACTGAGAATGGTTTTAATCGCGATATCATTATGGATTGCTTAAAACTGGATAGGGTCGCTAATATACCATGGCTTAGTTATATTAAAAAAATGGCGAATTAAATTGGCCATCCCGAATTCTTTGAAACTCTGGAGAGCTTGGTAACTATCTCTAGAAAAACCCTAAAAACAGATTGTTTGACCCACCTAGAGAATAAACGATGGCTCATAGAGAGAGTAAAAAACAAACTGTCATGGACAACCACTTGATGACAATATGCCCAGGTATTCAACCCTATTTGGAACAGGTCCAGGGAAGTTTTGCTCGTATGCTTTTAACCCATTTTCGCTTTGGGACTTTCCACAGATTGATTACCTTCCCAGTAATTAATGACTGGTCGAGAAACCTACTCCCATGTCCGTGTGATGACAGTTCAACTCAAACCACGATGCATTGTGTTTTATTTTGTAAATTTATACTATTCCTAGGAAAAGGTTTTTAATACCTATCTTGAAGAGTATGGGCTTAAAACAATGCAGATTAGCCTTCCTGAAGTTACAATCCTTAGAAAATCAATTGATTATAATGGTTATCTCCTCATTTTTAATGACTGTTATTAGATACAGGAATACAATGTAAAGATTTAAAGCTATGTAACTCTTGCTTCTTCGGATATATATTGATTGTTTTTTACTGTGTAATATAAGTGTAATGTTTCTTTTTAACTGTGCATTTATGATTTTTATTGTATAAAAAAATCGAATAAAGCTGAATTTGAATTTGAATGCTCACCCTCCTTTTTCTTTTGGAAGTGAAAGGTATTTCAATGCCCTTCTAGGTTTGGCGTAGGCCCAAAAAAACCTTGCGAACACTGCCTCAAGCGTCATCAACCAATGATTCGAGAATTCTAAAGGTATTGACCTAAACAAATAAAGAATTTTAGGGAAAATCTCATTTTGATTAAATTACACCTCCCCACAATTATAAGATGTAAATTGTCTAATCTGCCTAGATCTTTTTTTATCTTTCCTATGAGAGGGTCCAGATTTTCTTTAACTATTTCGTCTACCTCCGAGTTGATGCTAACACCCACATAGACAGCTTTTTTTACCACTCTTTTCTCCACCATTGTTATCTTATCATTTATCACCACTTGGGTCATATCTTTATTCAACTAGTATCCGGAAACCTCTCCAAAGAGTACCACCTCCCTTTCGATTGTTTTAAGGGCCATTTCAGGGTTTAGGGGTCACCATGGCTATATTGTCTACATACGCTAAGATTTTGTTCTCGTACTACCACTGGTGGAATTGCTGAATTTAGCTCTAATTTACATATCAGAGGGTCTATATACAGTGCAAACAGCAAGGGGGAAGAAGGGACACCCTTGCTGTGTCCCCGTGTGATCTCTATATTTTCCAGCAAATCACCTCAGATAAAAACTTTACCTCCTGGTGTGTAATATAGGGCCTTAACCGCTTGTATAAATTCTGCCTCAATGCCCATAATCTGCATCATCTGCCAGAGAAAATGCCAGGAGACCCTATCAAAGGCTTTCTCTGCATACAATAATACCAGAGCCATAGGGTCCCCTGACACTTGTACTGCATCGAACAGCGTGACCACTCTTCTGATATGATCTGTCGTGTCCCGCCATAAAGCCATGTTGTCAGCTGGACACTATCTGAGGCATAACCTGTGCCAACCATGCAGCTGAAATCTTAGAAAAAACCTTTGCATCCCCGTTCATTAAAGTTATTGGTCAGTAGGAACTAAGAACTGTGGCTAGTTTGTTCTTTTTTAAGAAAAAAACAATGTTCGCCGTAGACAATGATCCTGGAGGAGGAGTTCCTCTATAAATTTGGATCAATAAATCAGTCAGATGTTCTTTCAATTGGGGCGCAAACTTTTTATAAAATTCCACTGGGATCCAATCGGGCCTTGCGGCCTTACCTGTAGCCATACCAGCTAATGCCGTATAAATCTCCTCCAAACATATTTCCCCTTCCAGGGACTCTCTATCTTCTGGGGACAATTTCCTTAGCATCACTCCTCTAAATAAATTGGTTATCTGATCTGAGCTGGCTATTGTACTCTCAGTATATAGCTGTTGATAATATGCCCTAAACGTCACCCTGATCTTCCTGGGCTCAGAAACTACCCCGAAAGTGGGATCACATATTTCTCTCACTTCATTCGCTGAGCTTTTCTGACTAGCTCTTACAGCATGATGATGCCTGGCTTGCTCGCTACATTCATACACTTTTTCCCTCCAAGCTGCCAGTTTATTTTACTGCTTTATCTGAAAAACTCTGATTAAGTGCTGTTCTAGCTAAGGTGACCCCTAGTTGAACCTCCCCTACCTCCTCTCCCTATTGAACTATTCTAACCAGGTCCTCCTCAGCAGCAGCTAACATATCTTGTTTATGCTGAAAGAGTTGTTTTTCTTCCTTCCCTCTATTTAACGAGAACCTCAGTGTCTCCCCACGTATACACGCCTTCAGTGAGTCCCAAACTACCACTATTGGTGCACTACCACTATTTTCGTTTAAAAATATTGGGATCCACTTTCTCATATGACTGAGATAATCCACATTTGTTAATAAGGCCAGCTCAAAACTCCACTTTGTTTTAATTTCACCCCCCCCCCCCTGAATTTCAAGCACTAAAGGATTATGATTTGACAAAAAACGCGTGTAACGTTCAATTCTAAATTTAGTCAAAAGTGTATTTCATGTAAAAAAGTAGTCTAGACGGGCATGCGAACCATGCGGGCTGAATAATATGTGATCCCGTGCTCTAGAGGTCTCTTCCTACTCCAAACATCAATAAGCCCATAATCTTTACAGATGCTTTCTATGGCCCAAAAAACCTTCAGTCTCTGACCCATATACTTTCAATGTGGGTCTCTTGCAAGCAAACCACATCTACTGTCACCGTTTGCAGTCCAACTGCCACTCTTGCTCTTTTTTGGCATCATCCAACCCACAAATATTAATATAGGCTATACACACTTTTCCTTGTCCACCCATTACATGCCTTTCATAGCCCGACTATAGCTGTTATCCATGGATACTATTAACCAAATTGGCTCTGTCCTATAGTCCACCTTCTTCACCTTTAAGCGTATGAAGCCCCCTGCCCCTCACCCCACTCCACCCCACCCCAACCTATCACCCAAAGCCCCCTTTCCTTCAAACCTCCAAAACCCCCTCCCTCCGCTCGTCTCCCACATGTGAGCAACCAAGCTTAGCCTGCGTACAGTTGTCTGTATAACCGCTCTCGGCACCCCCCCACCTTATCCAACTGCTACAACCTCTCCAGACTTTGCCCTGCTTCAAAGAATCATAAGCTTGATGGTCTCATCTCATTGTAAATCATTGGGGAATCTCTCTCCTCAACAGCTGCATCTAACTACTCGGCACCCTCCCTCCACTTCTCCGTTAAGGCCTTTCAGGGGTCTGTAAATATACCTCCGCCCCCAATTTCTGGAATGGTGTGAATAATTGCCTCAGGCGCCACCTCCTCTCCACTTTGACATGGGCGAAGTCAGGTCTCGCAAAAAATAAACCCCCTTCAAACTCCTTTTTAGGACTCGCGCCTAGCGTTGCAGTGAGCAGCACTGCTCGCGCAGCGAGAGACCTTGTAGGAGTTTGAAAACAGCCCTAGGAATCGCACACACTCGTGCGTGTGCTTTTCCTTTTGGGCCATGTTATTGGCCTTTGCATGCGTTTTTTATCCAAGACAGCACGCAATTGGCCAAAGGCGGACGCATTGCTCCGCCCATGGCCTATTGGTGTCCGTTACACACACCACTGCCATGTGATTTCAATTATCGTGCCCAGACATGGGCGCGATAATTGAAACCACATGGCAGCGGTAGAAAGCCATCTCTCTCTGCCTGCTTGGCCCGCTGCCTGCCTGGTGCTGAAAGCAGCAGAGAGTTTATTTTCATGGGATTTGGAAACGCATCTGGAGACGGGTTTTCAACTCACCTGACTGCAAAGAAAATGAACAGCATGTTATAACCTCGGCGGAATGAATGGAGTCATTTATTAGGAAGTGAGCAGCCTGGTTGCTCACTTGTACACGTTGGAAAGTCTTTTCAACAAGCCCCGTTTTGAGATGCAGTGGAACTTACTCATCATTGATTGTGGAATAATGGAAGCCAGAGGGATCAGTCATGGTCACAGTGAAGGCGCCTAGTTGTGTTTGGAAGGGAAGGAGGCACTGTCTCCCCATAGGATTGCATGCAGCACCCGGAGCGCAGAAAGTGGTGCCTTTTTTGGTAACTTTCGGGAGGCGTTTTGCAAGTTGCTACTGGTCAGGGTGTGGGGGAGTGGATCCCTGGAGGGCCGCGGAGCCCGAGAATGGACAGCGTAAACCATAACCCGCTGGGGAGTCCGAAAAGCCACCCCCCACGATGGGCAAAGGAGTGTGCCGGTTGCCCAGCTCGAGGCCTTCCTTCAGCATCCTTATCATCACCGTGCTCTTCTGCGGGAAGTTTGTTGCATTCTGCGTGCTGGCTGCCGACTATAGCCGCTCCGAGGACTCCTTCTGGATGGGGCTGACTCTGCTCTTCATGCTGGTGCCGTCGGTCATGGTCCAGCTGACGCTCACCTTCATTCACCGGGACCTGGGGCGGGACAGGCCGCTGGTGATGCTCATGCGCCTCCTGCAGCTGGGGCCGCTCATCAGGTAAAGCGAGAGAAGCTTGCACTCACTGGGGCGCCCTCCAGGTGCAGGTGCCAATAGCTCATGCAGATCTGAGTTTCTTTGCAATCTGGTAGCTGTAGTTTTGCTTTTCTATTTTTAAATGCAGCGCTGCAAGAACGATTATTGAAGGATACATACTCAAGATTGCATAATTTGGCATGTTTACAAACCAGATGACGTGGAGTTATTTATTCATAATTTAAGGAAGCAATGTTAACAAAGCACTCAACTAACAGCTCCACCAGCCAATTCATTCCTGCCCACTTTCTTTATCGTTCCACGTTTTATCTTGCCTTCTGCTGACTCAACAGCATTCATTACCTGGAAGTATAAACAAACAATTGTTTCTTTCAGTAAGCTACTTTTGTTAAACCAAGCGCTCTAGCTGAGAAAAGATGAAAGATGTTCCTTGTTGGAGTTCAAATGGTCGCAGTTTATTTACACTGTAAGAAGCAAATGACCCACTCGCAGGCCGGGCAACGTAATTTCAATAACTTTGACAATTTATATAACATATAACTTGATCGTATCATTCATTACAGATCATGTGATGTTGAAGTCAGTCTCTTTGAGTAGTTTTGTCTTTGGGGTACTTACAGTGCCATATTCTGGGGTTAACTCTCTACCTTTGTTAATTCTTGGTAGCAGTCCAGCAGGTGACTTGGATGCGAGTGCATGGCCCATGGCGCATTGTTGCCAAGCGTCCCGTCCCCTTTTTAGGTCCCGTCTAACGAACACGTATTCAGGATATGGGCATAAAGGTCCGCCCACTTTCCAACCATCTTTTTAATTTTCTCCTGCCCTTTGTAAATGGTGTTTTTTTATTGGTCATTAGGCTTAGTAGTTCCTCCTTAGTTCCGCCTTGTTTCTTCTTGTAACCTCCCATAAGGAAACCCCCGGTACATGTGTTGTTACTCCCTAGGTTTTAATTACAGCCTCAGAGTATTATTTTCTTAAATGTCTTCAGGCAGGACACACACTTGGTCATAGAAAAGGCTGGCAGTGGTGACTTTACTCACTAGCACATCTCACATTTATATGAGCCATTCTATAAATGTCCCTTCATTAGCTTGATACAGAGTACAACCTAATCCGGAATTAATATAATAATTCTTTTGTCACATTTCAAAGCTACTAATTGTATATATGGACATAGCTATTTGAATGTACTCTTGATACTGTCTTGCATGCAATGCATTATGGGTAGGGTGGATTTACCATATCTTCTGCAGGGTGCAGTACCCTATCTGGCCAAAAGAGGTCCTATGGCCTCATATGGTAATGCACACTGCAACATGGCTAGGTAAAAAACATTGGCATTTATAATGCCATTACCTTCAATTCCAAAAAATGCGAGACCAATTGCATTTCCAGTGCAATAGGTCTGGCATTTGTTAAAGTTAGAACTGTTGGCGTTGAAAATACCAATGTTTTTTACTTTTGCTTTTTTATACCATGGGCAGTAGTGCTATGCAATTATTATAACTCCACTGCAAATAAAAAAACAAAAGTATTTTTTTTTTTAATTTTCAACGTCAACAGCTCTAACTTTAACAACTATGAGACCTATTGCATTATAAATGCTTGTTTGACAGCTGGGGAGGGGAGCACGAAAACATGGTTTCTAAACAGCAATTTGAAAACAAAAAACAACCCAGGCCTACTGGCTAGCTTCAGTGTTAATAACTGGTTTATTTTTCATGCTATAGGCGATCACATTCCGTACTGTAGTATTCTAACTGCTCTCACATTTTCACACCAGATAAACATACCTTTTTTATGAACATTTTGTGGACTTGTTAAAGGTGGTTATTTTGCACTTGGCTTATTCACAGATGCATGTAGACCTAGCAATGCCTTGATGTAATTCTTCTCTATTTTACCTTGTATGTGCCAATTATATACACAGTTCAGTGGTGTAACCAAACTTGAAGGGCCCCCCTGCAAGGTACTTGAGGAGGGGGATAGTGGGGGGAGGGGGTCCCTCTGACTTCATTCAGGAGCTTTCAGGCGAG
The DNA here is from genome assembly GCF_964204655.1 of Triturus cristatus. NCBI lineage: Eukaryota > Metazoa > Chordata > Amphibia > Caudata > Salamandridae > Triturus > Triturus cristatus. The sequence continues at coordinate 1,344,538,083 of NC_140585.1, forward strand.
CCATAGGTTTGTAGCATTGTCGTTAAATTTGCGGGCAGCCTCAAAATACATTTTGCTTCCTAAATTTAGGTTAACCAACCACTGCTTTCGGACATGGCACATCAAATCACTATTTAGGAAGTTAAGTATGAGGCCACCAGTAGGCAAATTCCATGTAATGTTTTGGTGAGAGATTATGTAAATTTAATTTTAGCATTTTCTTTGGCATTACATTTGACACTTCCCAAGCACTGGAAGATGTAAGGGGGGCTCCTCAAACCCCACATGCTAACTTTCAGGTGTGTAGATGTATGAATGAATAAGGTCACTAGTTTGCTGAAATCTGGAAGCAGATGATGTATTTATAACTATATGTATGTTTGTGCGTGTGTATATATATATATATATGTATATTTATATATTATATTGATGTAGACTGAAACGCGTAAGGAAACTACTTAAAACTATTTAAAAAGGAATTGCCAGATTTGCATTTAACAAAATGAAATACAAGAATGCACCTGAAGTAGGAGTGCGACTCTTTCTGTCTGTGTGGCGATGGAGTGGTGGTACATATTGAACGGCAGGGTCTTGCCATAGAGTTTGTAATACAGCACAGAATCCAAAGAGGGCCATATCGCCCAAAGTTGAATCTCTCTCTTAACTCAATTTTTTGGATTGGGGCATGGGTTGCCGCTGCTGAAAGTGCAGAAAACACTGGTCTGTTTTGGCTAGGAACTGGGAAAGCCAGATACGGAATGCTCAGGTGATTCTGAAAAAGCTTGACAAATCCGGGATAATGCTGCTAAGCCCCTGCATTTAGTAGTATACAAAGGTCTTCCCACCATTTCCCACATTGATGGACAGCTAACAAAAGGCCCTCAAGGGCGTTTCCTGACGATTTTACCTGAAATATCCTAAGTATGCAAATGCCCAAAATGCATAGCACCACATGTACACCCACTCACAGACATACACAGACACACACATCCACTCAAAGACTCACTCAGGCACTCACACAGGCACTCACAGACCCACATCGGCACTCATAGACCCACTCACAGACACACACAGGCGTTCACACAGATACTCACATGCCCACTCACACAGGTACTCACACACCCACTCACAGACCCACATGGACACTCACACACCCACTCTCAAAGGTGACAGGTTACAGTTATGATAAAAAAAAGACATAGTTCATTGAAAAAAACAAAGGTTACAGGGACGTTATAGTTAGGCTCAGATTTTACTTGTACAAAACCATTGCAATTCAGCAGTTGTAGTTGAGCCAATTATAAGTTATGTCCATGCAATGCACTGCTTATGACCTCACATATTACATCACTGATGACATAGTCAATGACATCACTGATGGCATCTCAAATGACATCACTGACATCATCCACAGAACCACTCTCACACCCTCTCACACCCCCATACAACCTCTCATATGTCCACTCACACAACCACTCACATACCCATTGACCCATTCAGCAATTCACATGCACCCACTCACCCATACAGCCACATCACCCTATACAGCCACTTACACACCCATTCACTCACCCATACAGCCACTCATACACCCACTCACTCATACTGCCCCTCACAATAGCATTCACTCACCCATAGAGCCACTCACACAGCCACTCAATCACCAGAACAGCCTCTCTCACTCCTCCACACATATAGCCGCTGAGGCAGCCAGCCACTCACTCACCCACATAGCCAATCACATTCACTTACCCATACAGCTACTCACACACCCCCTTCTTCACCTATTCATCCACTCAAACACCCCTCACACACATACAGCACTCAGCCACCCACTCCCACTCCCCTAGCTGGTCTCCATCCTGGTGGCCAGCAGAGATGGGCCCACCCCCACTCCCCGTAACAAAAGTCAGAAACTTGGGTATCATCTTTGACGATAAATTATCATTTTTCCAACACTCCAACAACGTTGTCTCCTCTGCTTTCTACACTATCAAAATGATAAATAAACTCCTGCCCTACCTTCCTTCAACTACTAGGAAAACTCATGAGCACGCTAGTCATGTCCAAGGTAGATTATTGTAATGCCCTTTTCCTCAACACCCAAGAAAGAGTACTAAACAAACTGCATTTGGTCCAAAACGCAGCAGCAAGGATCCTGACCAACACTCCCAAATTCAAACCTACATCCAATCTAATACGGCAGCTCCACTGGCTTCCCATCAGAAGTCGAACAAAGTTCAAGGCCCTGTGTATCGCCTATAAGGCAGTAAACAACACAGGACGTGAATTCCTAAAAAAAATACTATACCCCTACAAGCCAACCAGACCCCTACGCTCCTCAGCAGAAAACCTGATAAATGTCCCCAGAACAAAAAAATCTTCCTGGGGCGACAGAAGATTCACAGTCGCCACTGCCAGACTGTGGAACACACTTCCCCTTCACATCAAAAACGCCCCCTCTCTACTTGCCTTCCGTAAACAACTGAAAACCTGGTTATTCAACCAATGACTGACCATCTTCGACTCTGTCCTATTCTCTCCCGTCCACAGCGCCGAGACACCCAAGGGTATTTGCGCGCTTAATAAATTGCATAATACAATAAAATAAAATAAATACATTTACACACCTACTCAGTTGATGTATCCCACATAACTAGTTTAAAAAGAATATTAATTTAACTTATGCAGTAGCTTATTATATATATTTGTTTCAGAAACATTTATGAAACACTTTCACTCAGTGGATGATGTCATCAGTGATGCCATTTGAGATGTCATCAGTGATGTTATCAATGATGTCACTGACCATCTCATAAGTGATGTAATGTGTAAGGTCATGAGCACTGCATTGGCGGGGCATAAGCTATAGTTAGCTCAGGAAACTATAAATCCTGAATTTCAGTGGTTTTGTACAAGTGAAATCTGAGCCTCAGGAGGCAGGGCACGTCATCCCCCCACCAGCAGTGTACCAGTAGGTGTGTTTGAAGAGTGGTGGAGAAAGGGGGTGTGGCCTCCAACCACCTCTCAGCAATCCCACTCTTTGGGGCTTACTGGAGGTAACAGGAGATCTTGTTGGCCCCTAAGGACCCTCAGCAGCCAAGGGGACTTCATCCCCCAACTAGCAGCACACCAGGAGGCGTGATTGCAGAGTGGTGAAAAAAGGACGCGGTGCCTCGGGCGAGTTGCCGGGCTTTTTTAATTATATTTTTGATTTGTTTTCTGATTTTGGCCTGTGGGCCCCATCCCCGGGCCATCCCTTTTTAAAATAGAAATATTTATTTTTAAGTCTAGTCTGGGCAGCGCTTGCGCTGCTCTGCGAGGCATGCTGTATTTGGTAAATGGGCTATCAGGGACTTTGGACACACCCACCGTTTCTGGTTGGTTAGTTGGGCTGCTTTTTAAACTTCCTTTTCTCCAGTTGGGTAATATTGTGCATCTATCCCACCTTTCAGTGCTTGGTTCCCTCCCAGTACATAATAATGCAATGCCAATAGCTCATACTTTTAGTAATGCAAGACCTATTGCATTGCAAATGATTGTTTTCATTTGGGAGTGCTTGCGCATATATCTAGTTCCTCAGCAAAAAATTGCCTAAAAATACAAGCATTGCTCGCTCTTGATTGCCTGCGTGATGATTTTTAAGAGTTAAGGGGAAACGATGGGCCCTTTGAATTTCTTTTTCCCAGTCTCACCCTATCAAATCTGGGAAGGTCCTCTTCAAAAGTTTTATTCTAAACCCTCTTGCCTCCCCCTTTACGGCCTTCAGGTAGTCCTAGGAGTCTGAGGTTATTTCTTCTTTGCCTGTTCTCCTGCTCTTCCAATTTCCACATCATGTCACTTATCTTGAGATATCTTTGTCTTCTTTAATTCCTCTACCTCTGATTCGAGAGACTCTGTATGGGCCTCAATCATTGTTAATCTCTCCGACAAGTCTGTGCATGTTTTATTGATCTTCTGTACTGCACCCTGCATTTTATAGAGGGTTGCAGTCCCCAATTGTCACTTCTCACTTCCTCCTGCATCTGTTTTATGGAAAATATAATATCAGAGGGTGTTTTATACTTCTGAGTCAGCTGTGCCGCTGGGACCCTCCATTATTCCGTTCTCTGGTTTCTCATTTTCCTGAGGCAGCAACTCATGTCTGGATAATCCCATCTTAGTTTGGGTGAGTCTTCCCGACTCAATCCATCTTGTCTAGAGCTCTCTTATCTCACATTTCCTTTTCTTTCCCCTCTATTCTGCAGTGAAGCTTTTTTTTTTTCTCCCCTTCCCTGGACCAACTTTTTCTCCGTACAGCCACCACTGATTCCTCCAATGAGCTGTTGCTGCTTAGGTCCGACAAGGTGGTAGTGGAGGACTCATTTCCTGGTGGTGATGACTCTAAGTCATCCGCCAACAAGAAAAATATTTCACCCCAAATCTCCGGTGAAGATAACGTTTTTGGACCCGTTAAACTGCCTTGGTTTATCTGGGTAGGACATGCCTTATTAAGGGAAGCAACAACCGCAGACAGCTTGCCCCCACTTTCTTTCCACTCTATTTGATCCCCGGGGTGCCAGCTCAATACATCCAACTCTAGTGCTGATGAGGGTACCAGGATTACTGTCTCTTTATCTGCCTTGCTCTACATCGTGATCGGAAATTCCTCTGATGACATCACAGGGTTGTCCAAATCCAACTGGACCGCTGCGATATCCGCCTTTTTCATTTCTTTGCTCCTTGTAGCAGAAAACATATCAACAATTGATGGCTGACAATCCACAGCTTCCATGGGGGTTAATCCCATGAGACAGCCGTTGTGCTTGTTTTTTGCCAGCATCAGGGTTTCCCTATCCTTTAGCTGTCTGCTCGTCACCTTTTCTCACCGTCCTTCCTTCCATTGCTGTGTCTCGGCCTCTGGGTGCTTGTGCTCAAGTCGGTGCACCTGTCTTGGCCCCTCCGGTTGATAGAGCCACCATGACCATTGCCGACAGAGATTTTGTTTTAGTGGACTTGGTCCCTCTGCCTGTCATCCTCGCCAGCCGCTCCTCTCTTACGGTTACCGTGTTTGGAGCACCTTAGCCAGCTGCTTTGACGTTGTAAGGATCACAGCCAAATTATAACCAACGGCAAATTTGAGGAGACCGCGTCTAAAACATCCATACCGCTCCTCCCCCATTTCACCACCAGTGGCTCACCCTCCTGCCGGACTTCCTCACACTGTTCAGGCTCTGAAATGGACCACCGAGCTATCGAGGTGGGGCGGGGCGATACACAGTGAGGTAGGTTACACAGGCACCATCTTGCTCTCTCCCACTTGCTTTCATCTCTATCGTCTCTTTCTCTTCGGAATCGGTTCCTGCATTTCTTGCTCTTTTTTGCCTCAGTTCCATCCCTGTGTCCCTTTCCTCCCCCCTCAATACAGTTGTCTGCCTTTCCTTTCTGTGGGCCTCATTCATTTCCAACTGACAAGGATTAAAGACCCCCCATGACTCTAAAGGCTATAAATATGCTGCCCACTGTTCCTGTCCCCACCTAGCTCCCTGTTTCTTTGCATGGGTGTCAGGGCCTCCTCCACTCCTGCGAAGGGTGGTTGAACCTAGATCAGACCGAAGGGAGGAACAGGATAATCAACTCAGGTGCCATCTCACCCCCTACCCTCCGGGATGCCCCCATGCAGAAGCCCCCAACAAATGGCCTCCCTATCGGCCTCTTAATCAACAAGTCTCCGGTCCCACATCTGCATAGCCATGGGTTCAGCCTCCCTTTGTCCTTCATATTGTATTACGTGAGCTCGACCAGAGGGTGTTGGATTGCTCTGCATGGGCGCTATTTGCATTGCACAGTTACACACCGATTGTGTAGGCACAAGGAGATGGAGTGGTTTGCGTGGAGTTGCGGGATGTTGGGTCGACGTGGAGACTCAAGCCTTGTTCAGCATCTCTGGCCATTGCTTCACACCCTCTATAAGCGTGACTGAAAGAGGGCATTACACATCGTACTGATTTTATTTTACAGTTCTTTATAGCGAGAAATCGGTTCGGGGGTACTGGAGCCCTTTAAATGAGCATCACACTTTTTCCAGCAATATCTAGGACTCTTAATGTTTGAATGATGCATACACTTGCAATCACATGTTTAAGCCGTTTGTCTAGGATATAGAACACTATAGTTACTCTCTACAGCTTACATTCTCTGACTACTTTTCTAACACAGAAAGCCTTCTCCTATTATACTCCTAAACATGGCATGAAAAAAATAGCTTTTCATTTATTCTTGCTTGATTCCTCTCCTTTCTTTCTTCCCTCAGAGTGACCCTCTTCTTCGCTTCCACCCTCTGCATATCTTCTATTTCTGAGAATAGTAGTTTAATTAAACAATAGTCTCCTCTGTCTCTTGCCTGTCTGCCTCAATCCTTCTTATTGTAATTCTGCATTTGGCCGATACCTCATTTCATAGATCACAACCTCTCCTATTTAAATCCCTGCAGGGAAGTAGGATCTGCTTCTTATCATCATCATCATCTTCATCATCAAATCTTTATTTCGGTCACTATGGACCATAAAAGATACAAAGAAATACAATATCAATTTAACAATAAAACATGAACGATAATAAGCTCATGAAACAATCTTAAAACATTTAAAAATGTATTATTATCTAGACATAAGGCGATTACGAATAAACCATGCTGCAGTTAAAAATTTGGCTACAGCACATACAATAGGGGCAGACAGATCAGATTTTAAAATTCTAAACGCGGGACGATATTCCCTAAAGCCTAGGTTCCTAAGAAGTGGGACAAGCCAATATTTTCGTGGATTATTGTATGCAGGACAAAAAAAGATCATATGTAAGTCGTCTTCTCGCATAAGAGGGCATACCTGGCAATTAGGTGTAGTCTGCGTTTTAAGCCAGTGCTCTGTGTAAGACCTCAAAGGGAGTGTTCCATAGCGCCACTGCAAATACAGTTTTCGTGTTAATGGTGGGCCAACATCATCAAGGACCAGTTCCAAATGGTAATGGTCCTTAACAACAATGAAGCGTCCAGACAGCGAGTCTTGGCAAAGAGATTCGATTGCTGCCTGTAACTTATACTCGCGGTATGCCTCCGCCAGCGATCTACGAGAGATCGCTGTGCAGGCACTCCGCGGGTCAAGCCACAACTCCGATTTCCCCATCATTTCAAAGGTGTTCTTAATATATTTGAACCAGGGTATTTGCAGCACCTTAGGGAGGCGCAAAATTTCTTCTAGTTCTGCTCTGTAACTAGATAGCTCTGGAGAGCTCCACACTCTGCGCCAATACATCAGGGGCTTGAGTCCCAGTTCTTCAGTAATTGGTCTCAGGCCAAGGTCCAATCTCAGAGGGAGGAGCGGGGTACTTGACGGTAGAGCAGTCAATTGTATAATGAAGTTGTTCTCGGTTATCTGCAACTTTTGACATGCTACATGTCCCCAAATCTCACCCCCATAAGTTACTGCCCCTCTAGCCTGAGTTTTATAGATATGAAGAGATGGGCCAAGTGGCTTGTAGGAGGACCTAGATATCATCCTAGTTATACCACCTGCAAGTTGAGCAAGTTTCAGATTTGCTCTAGTAATGTGCGTGTCCCAAGTCAAAGATTGATTCAGGGTGACACCTAGATATTCAAATGTGGAGACCCGATCTAGTCTTTCATGTCCAATCGTGGGATTTGGGCGGGTTGAAGGGGGTGGGTTAAAGGTCATGAACTTGGTTTTGGATGCGTTCACTTCCAGACCGCGAAGCTCGCAAAAATTAATGAATCCATCCAAGATTCTCTGGAGGCCCATCGGTGATTTTGAAAGCAGGAGAGTATCATCCGCAAACATAATTGCGGGTACCCTCCTGCCATTCAACACCGGGGCATCAATATAACTTAGCCCTGTCAAGAAGTCTATGACACCGTTCACAAAGAGACAGAACAGGGTCGGTGCGAGCACACAACCCTGTCTGACCCCCGTGTCAACGGGAAAGGCCTCTGACAGAGCACCTCCCTTACCACATCTCACTTTGGCGTAATTGCCCTGGTGAAGCCTCATCAGCATAGATAAGATGTCACCCGGAACGTCTAGGTCTTTAAGTACTGTCCATAGTTTGGCGCGCGGCACCAAGTCGAATGCAGCTCGCAGGTCGACAAAGACCGTATACAGCGTGCCTCTGCCCATAGTCACAGTTTTCCAATATAAATAATTAAATCGGAAGATCTGGTCTATTGTGGAGACACCCTCTCTAAACCCGGCCTGATATGGGCTCAGTATGTCCCTCTCTTCAATCCAGACTTGGAGACGGTTCAATAGCAGTCTACCAAACAGCTTTTGTGAGACGGCTATTAGACTTATTGGTCTGCAATTGGAAGGGAGCAGAGGAGATCCCTTTTTGAATATTGGGACAATCTCTGCTCCCAACCAAGTTTTTGGAACCTCCATACCGCCCAGAATGGAATTAAATAAGCACAGCAAGTATGGAGCCCAGACGACTGGTTCATGTTTAAATAAGTCGCCAGGCAGACCATCTAAGCCAGGTGCCTTGCCGGGAGCTAGTCTATCTATCGCCTCATGTACCTCCTTTAAAGTGAATGGGTGCCCTTTAATTTCATCAATATTAAAATTGATTGATTCCAGTATATTTGGTGTGCTATATAAAGACTTAAAATGATTTCGCCATACAATGGGTGAAATATTTGGCTCAATTGCATCAGATAATGTTTCTATCCCTGAATTTACAAGGCGCCAAAATAAGCGGGAGTCTCCTCGTGCTAATGTAGTTCTGAGTTTCTCCCACCTATTATGCTCCCATTCCTTTTGTGCAAAGCCAGTCATGCGTTTGTAGGCTGAACGCCTAGCCCTAATGACCTCAATCCCTAGGCCCTCTTTCAGTGCAGTCAGGAGGTTCAATTTGGCCTTCCGGCATGCAGAATTATACCATCTGGGACTGAGTGAGCGTTTAATAGGTCCATCCTGTTTTGAAAAAAGGATGTCTCATAGTGTCAGAGTTAGGTCTATATGGAGTATTCCCCACTCAAACGATTATCGGAATGATCATCTCGATCAATAATTTCCAGAGCCTTTATCAGTATAGGAATCGCCCGGGCATAAAGGCTGGGAAGCTTGTCCGGTTTTGAAAGTAGTCTTTCCCATCTCACTCTCCGTCTATTATTAGCTAGTGTTAGACCTGTCCGAAGGGACAAGGCCTGATCCCTCCTGGCCGCGCAATCGGGAAGAATATATTCTGCTTCAAGAGCACGGTGATCGCTATCCACTCCTGGCAAAACCCTGAAGTCTTTGATGGAATGCCAAGATACTAAGGGAACAAGAATATAATCCAGTTTGGATTCCCTCCCACCCCTGCTGTATGTGTATTTTGATGGGATGTCGGATTTTTTCCGGCCGTTGCAGGCCCGTAAGCCGAATTTTAAAGTTAATGTTGTAATTTGGACCGCAAGAGGTGTCCATGCTTTTGGTTTAGACGCCTCCAGAGGAGGTATGGACCAAAGCACGTCCTCCTCTTCGGCCAATCCGTCTAGTAGACCACAGAGGGGCTCATAGTGACAGTTAAAGTCACCGCCAATTAAGTACGGAATGTCTACAGGGATTTTGCTTAAAACTAAAGCGAGTTCCTCTATAGTACGGGATTCCAGCCCGTTAGTTACTGGACGGGAATAGACATTTACCAGCATAAGTCTATTAGAGTTAGGCCATTCCAATAATACCACAAGGATATCCTCCATGGAGAGTGGATGTAGAACGGCACTGCATCCCAAGTCTGCTGCTAGCCATGTTGCTAGTCCGCCTGATGGTCGTCCTTTCCCTCCCCATCTCGCTTGCATGGAAAAGGACGCGTATCCTGGATACACCACCTCATCGCAAGCCCAGGTTTCCTGGAACATACAGATGTCCTTACTCCTGACAAATGCATTCCATTCAGGGCAATGCAACTTGTTAGTGAGGCCCGCTACATTCCACGATAACACTTTTAGGACGGGGGGGTTGATGTTACCATTAGTTTCAGCTACAGCTGGAGTGCTGCACAACTCGTGCATTGGAGATGTACTCGTAGCAAGAAGAGGGGCTACGGGAATCACCAGCTCGAGTGACGGGATGTCTAAATGTGCAGAGTTATAGTCTACCAGATTCCTGATCTCGTCCTTCGCAGGGTTAGGTTCCTTATTTGGGGAAAATGAGACACATTCCTCTTTACTGCTTATCCAAGGCAGTCAATCCACCCAATCTAGGGTCCCAAATCTATTCTGCGTGGGGAAGTAGTCAAGGTGTGATAGATCATTCATATAGGGGATACCCCTTTTCTCATAGCTCCGTCTGCAGCCTTTGCTGCGTACAAGTTCCCAATCGCCCTCTCCCTGTGCTTGGACTAGGGGTGGGTAGAAAAAGGATAACGGTAGAGCTTGAATTGTAGTTCCCCTATCACGATAGGGCCAGTTGGATATATGGGAGACTGTCCTAGGGTCCCTAAAATTGACCAAGACACAATCTCCCTGTATAGATTTCTTTAAACCACCCAGCCATGAAACTCTTCTTACCATCAAAACCTGACTACTTATTCCAACAGGTAGTGGTCTATTGATTGTGAGCCAATTGATAACCTTATTTTTAAGCGATTCAACTGACTCTTGCGTTGGTTCTTTTAGGGCAGGAATGCCTGCTAGAATCACTGTGTATGGACTGGCCTCGGGCGGTAAATTAATGATCGTTTGTTCCCCGCTGTTAGTATTTTTCAGGCCCTTAATACCAGACACAGGCAAATTCTCCTTTGAACTTCTATTTGCTGCCTGGTCAGTAGCAGATGATTTAAATTGGGTAAGGTTTAGTGGGAATAGTGGGGGGGTTCAGGTTTATAGCAGGGGGTGGTATTTTGTTCGTCGCACCACTCGAGTCAATAACTGGGGCTGTGGTATCTTTTACACAGGCGGATGTTAAATTAGCCAATTCTTTTACAATACAATTTAAGGAGATTTCGATTTTTCCCAGGCGTGCTTCCAATGGTTTGAGCAACTGCCTCATCAAATTGTAAATGTCAGAAAGTGTGATATCCTCCTCCCCAGACATTGGGCCAGTGTTATCAGATTTCTGCGATGAAACGATAGGTGACAAGGACCCTTTGGATTGTGATGGGATTTGGCGTTTGTTAGTTGTCCCAAGTTTCTCGGTCTGCAGTTAGCAGTTTGATGTTTTTACGTTTTTTCCCCCGTGGCGTCTGAGGCTTCTTGCTATTTTTAGGAATAGCTCCTTCCCTCGCCCCTACCACGTTAGAATCTAAGAGCGTGGGCCCTAAACTATTTCCCTCCCTGCCATGTACAGTAGTGCTGGAACCAGACTTAGGTTGGCGGGGCTTTAGTGGAGGGAGGGACAGTATACTGGAATCTGCCTGAGATACAATAGTGCATTCAATATTGGGAGTGCCTGATAGCGTGGGACATGACAGTCTGCCTAATTCAGACATTTCAGATAAACCCTCTCTCCCAGCCATTTGTTGACTGCCATCAAGTCTCTGGTCCGGGGTTGTTGCTACGGCTAAAGGGCCCAACGATGATCTCCTTACCCATTCAATTTCTTGGGAGATGTGTTGTTCCAGTGTAGTAATGTCCTCAATTAAAAGTGAACCAGCTTTGGAAAAATAAGTGTCCAGGGTGCATTGAGAGTTCCCAGCAGCCCTCAAAGTCTTGCTTCGTGTCTCTCTCATGGCCATTATCCCGGGGCTGTCCTCGGACAAAAGTCAGGGGACGCGAGAGGACAATGTAGCAGGGTTGCAAACCAGAACCAGAACCGCTCTCGACCGTCCTCGAACGGCCTCAAACGGCCCGCTCTTTGCCCGGTCTTCGCCCCGGGCTTTGTTCCGCGCGCGTTCCGCTAGCGCGGTAGGTGTGGCCGGTAGATATGCAGGGAAGAGCTCGAAGGGGAGTGGCTGGGAAGAGGACCCAGCTGCGGCGATGTTGCTCCGACCGCTTGGGAAGCTGGTCCTCGCTGTCCCGCCCTCCTCTGGAAACACTGAGCGTGGAGGCGTGGAGGCAGCAATCACCAACAGTCAGGACACACTGGATACTGCTGGAATGGGAGTTTTTAACTCCGAGCGGCGCCCGCGAAGCGGGGGCCGCGAGTCGCTGCGTCAATCAGGGGGAGAGGCTGGGAAGAGGACCCAGCTGCGGCGATGTTGCTCCGGCCGCTTGGGAAGCTGGTCCTCGCAGTCCCGCCCTCCTCTGGAAACACTGAGCGTGGAGGCGTGGAGGCAGCAATCACCAACAGTCAGGACACACTGGATACTGCTGGAATGGGAGTTTTTAACTCCGAGCGGCACCCGCGAAGCGGATGCCGCGAGTCGCTGCGTCAATCAGGGGGAGAGGCTGGGAAGAGGACCCAGCTGCGGCGATGTTGCTCCGGCCGCTTGGGAAGCTGGTCCTTGCAGTCCCGCCCTCCTCTGGAAACACTGAGCGTGGAGGCGTGGAGGCAGCAATCACCAACAGTCAGGACACACTGGATACTGCTGGAATGGGAGTTTTTAACTCCGAGCGGCACCCGCGAAGCAGATGCCGCGAGTCGCTGCGTCAATCAGGGGGAGAGGCTGGGAAGAGGACCCAGCTGTGGCGATGTTGCTCTGGCCGCTTGGGAAGCTGGTCCTCGCAGTCCCGCCCTCCTCTGGAAACACTGAGCGTGGAGGCGTGGAGGCAGCAATCACCAACAGTCAGGACACACTGGATACTGCTGGAATGGGAGTTTTTAACTCCGAGCGGCTCCCGCGAAGCGGGGGCCGCGAGTCGCTGCGTCAATCAGGGGGAGAGGCTGGGAAGAGGACCCAGCTGCGGCGATGTTGCTCCGGCCGCTTGGGAAGCTGGTCCTCGCAGTCCCGCCCTCCTCTGGAAACACTGAGCGTGGAGGCGTGGAGGCAGCAATCACCAACAGTCAGGACACACTGGATACTGCTGGAATGGGAGTTTTTAACTCCGAGCGGCGCCCGCGAAGCGGGGGCCGCGAGTCGCTGCGTCAATCAGGGGGAGAGGCTGGGAAGAGGACCCAGCTGCGGCGATTTTGCTCCGGCCGCTTGGGAAGCTGGTCCTCGCAGTCCCGCCCTCCTCTGGAAACACTGAGCGTGGAGGCGTGGAGGCAGCAATCACCAACAGTCAGGACACACTGGATACTGCTGGAATGGGAGTTTTTAACTCCGAGCGGCTCCCGCGAAGCGGGGGCCACGAGTCGCTGCGTCAATCAGGGGGAGAGGCTGGGAAGAGGACCCAGCTGCGGCGATGTTGCTCCGGCCGCTTGGGAAGCTGGTCCTCGCAGTCCCGCCCTCCTCTGGAAACACTGAGCGTGGAGGCGTGGAGGCAGCAATCACCAACAGTCAGGACACACTGGATACTGCTGGAATGGGAGTTTTTAACTCCGAGCGGCTCCCGCGAAGCGGGGGCCACGAGTCGCTGCGTCAATCAGGGGGAGAGGCTGGGAAGAGGACCCAGCTGCGGCGATGTTGCTCCGGCCGCTTGGGAAGCTGGTCCTCGCAGTCCCGCCCTCCTCTGGAAACACTGAGCGTGGAGGCGTGGAGGCAGCAATCACCAACAGTCAGGACACACTGGATACTGCTGGAATGGGAGTTTTTAACTCCGAGCGGGGGCCGCGAGTCGCTGCGTCAATCAGGGGGAGAGGCTGGGAAGAAGACGCAGCTGCGGCGATGTTGCTCCGGCCGCTTGGGAAGCTGGTCCTCGCAGTCCCGCCCTCCTCTGGAAACACTGAGCGTGGAGGCGTGGAGGCAGCAATCACCAACAGTCAGGACACACTGGATACTGCTGGAATGGGAGTTTTTAACTCCGAGCGGCCCCCGCGAAGCGGGGGCTGCGAGTCGCTGCGTCAATCAGGGGGAGAGGCTGGGAAGAGGACCCAGCTGCGGCGATGTTGCTCCGGCCGCTTGGGAAGCTGGTCCTCGCAGTCCCGCCCTCCTCTGGAAACACTGAGCGTGGAGGCGTGGAGGCAGCAATCACCAACAGTCAGGACACACCTTCTTATGGTTACCCCCACTTTTTGCTTTTTGCACCCACTGTTTTGACTAGTCTGGCTGGGCTCCTGCTATTCAGGACCACAGCCTATCTGCTTTCTCCCTAAATTGCTATGTATGTACTTTGGTACAACTCCAGATTGGATACTGGGGTACCCTTATCAGTCCCTGGTATATGGTACACATGTACCAAGGGCATAGGTACCCCAGAGACCTCCCAGGGGCTGAAGCATGTATTATGCCACCTATGAGAGGCCATGCAAAATGGAACCTCAGGTCTGCTACTGCAGCCTGTGTTAGATGGTGCTTGCTCCACTTACCTTAGATATAGGTTCACTATATCTATATGTCACTTATAAGTCACCCCTATAGCAGGCCTTAACAATCCTGAAGGCAGGGTCCTGGGTTTTAAGTGAGAAGGTGCTCCTGCATGAGCAGGGCCCCTCTGCAGCCTTCGGAGACCATTCTCCCGGGCTGTCTGTGACACAGCCAGACATTAAGGTAGAGGTGCATTATAACCTCGCGGTAAATGCTATCTCAAAAATGACGGCAATGAAGTATGTCGTGTTTGGTGTCAAACACCTTGGAATCATACCTCTACACCAGTAACTGTTGTGGGAGGTATGATTCCTCCCCTCAGAACAGAGGTTCTGGGGGTACCGAGGTCTACCGGTACCAACTTTCTCGAGCCTTACAGCACAAAATGGATGCTGCCAGCCACAGACACGAGTCTGCCCTCCTGCTGCTGAGCCAAGCTCGAGCAGGGGAAGGCAGCACAATAGGCATCCTGTCACAGGAAGGTGTTACCACCTCCCAGACAGGATTGACTGTATTAGGGCTGGGTGGGTGCACAGTCACAGTGCCAGAAAGTCTGCACAAGAGGTACATTTGGTGTCCCTGTGCATAGTCCAGCTCGCACCAGTTCTGGGAGCCATTTGCTCCTGCTCTGGCGCGAAACTGGACAAAGGACATGGGAGTAGCCTCCCACCTGTCCAGACCCTCCCCTTGGAGGGTCCATTGAATCTGTCCAACGCTTTCCCGTGGGTATAAAATGGGTTACCTGGCTACAGGATATTAGATTTTACATGGACAAGATTCTGGAAAAAGAATACACTACACTTCGACCGTCTGGACACACTGGACTTCGCTGGACCTCCGTTGAGCTTGACTTTGTCTTCCCTTGCCGCCCAAAGCCTTGTCAGTGTCCGTGATCCATACAAGCTCCGTGCAGGACCCTGTGGACATCCAAGACATCAGAAGTATCTCCCTTGGGGTGAAGGAGTCACTCCCCTGCATTCGCCGGCACCATGATGCGTCTGACTGGTATGCTAATCCTGAGCTCCTGTGGACTCCGAAGGCTCCAGCAACATAGGAGGTGGGTTTCTGAAGCTCTCTGAGGTTGACCTACCCTCTCACTGAGTTTGAGGCCAGTATCCCTCGTGGGGACGGCATAACCCATACCTCTGTGCACCGCGTTCACTTGCAGCTGCATATGCTTGTTGTCTTGCAACAATTCTGTGCATTGGGCCATTTGCAGCCCTGATCCCAGCGCATTTTCTCTACTCTGTGCCCTGCTAGCAGGTATCCTGTGAAACCGCCTGAGGTCTCCTCGGGACTCCTGTGCCTCCAGGCTGAGGGTCCACTTGAGGGTCAACACTGCTTCTCTTGGGCTCCCCTGGTTGCTCCAGGCCTGCCCTGACTCCCCTTGCTGTGGTGAGTCTCCTGGTCCTTGCTGGGCCAAATTGACACTGAACTTGACCATCTTTGTTGGTTGCCGCTGCCAAGACTGGTTGGTGCTCCCGCCGGACACCGACCCTTCAGCACTCGACATCCGTCGTAGGACAGCTCGAATCCAGCTTCTGGTTGTCCTAGTCATCTTCTGGTCCCTGCAGCTGAAGAGTCAAGATCCCCGTCAACACACCTGAAGCACACAACATCAGTGGGCATTCGTCTACCGAGCCCCTGGTCACTCCAAAGAGACACAGATTCTGTCCCCTCTGCTTTCAGGTCCCTTTCTACAAGAATCCACGTTTGGATTCCACTGGACATTCTTCTTACTTCCAGCAGCAGCATTTCTTTGCAGACTTCCATAGAGAACGACAAGGGTTTCCGACACCACTTCGTACCTATGCACCTGGCTCCTCTGTGATAGGTAACTCTGGTACAAAGGTATCCACGGGTGGGGTGGCTCTCCAACCTCTTAAGGTCCAATGGTTGTCTTCGTAATCTGCTGGGAAGGGTCCTTAATCTTTAATTTTCCAACTGCGACTTCCTCATTGATTTGTACGGAGCACGTGATCGTGTTCTTATTCTGCACCCGTCCTCCGTGGGGTGCCTACTTATTCACCTTGGGTGGTGCCTTGGGGTCCCAGCAATTCTACACCTTCTAGACTAGGTCTAGTCCTGAGTCGTGGTTCTTATACCACTATTTTAGTACATGGTTTGGTCTCCCCCTGGAGCCCACTGCGTATTGTGCTACTTACGATTGATTCTTTGCAACTATATTATTTGAATTGTGTTCTATCCTCGTGTAGGAGGATAGTAGAGAGTGTTATTTATAATACATATTTTTATAATAACTGTGTGGTGTCCCTTTCCTTTAACCAATACTGTAAGGTTGCATTCTGGTAAAACAAGCTGCTTAACATTCCTTCAGGACTTAGCCTGAAGGCTGCTCTCCATAGCTACCACTAGGATAGCTTTCTATAAAGGTTATATTCAACCTCATCACCATAAGGGTTGTTTGGACTGCTGCAAGTTTCCCACTTTAATTAGTGTACAGCATATACCAGGCCAACTTCTCACAATGGTGTCCAGCGTTTGGGATCCAAGCCTGTATTGTTTTACCAGATAAATCTATGTATTGATTAACTGAAATACAACTAGTCTCTAGGCACATATAATACTAGCTTAGATAGTAAGTTCTACTGAACTTGGGGTTGGGCAGTCAAGGGTCTAGCAGACCCTTTCTCCAACCTTAGAGAGTTTAGTCTCCACTAGGTTAGGTTGGTGCATAGACCACACAACACTAGTATGTCTTCTAAAGGAGAACCCAGTGGTTATCTGCCCTCTAGATAATGATGCTCTCACATTTCAGGATTAGAGAGTCATGTGTGCTTCTAGGAAGCTGAAGACAGGGAGAACAGCAAACACCCAACGTGTCATTGAGGTTTTACTCTTGGATGACCTTAGGAGGACCCCAGGGTCTGATGAGGTAGATGCTGAGTGGGTAGGACAGAGGATGAGGATAGGACAGGAGGGGGCACCTTCTATGACCTGGACTCAAACCCTGCACAGGAGGATCAGAATGATCCACCCCAGGAAGACTCAGATCTGCAGGAGGAAGAAGTTGAGGGTCATGAGGATATTCACTTCATTCCTCCAGGGAGAGTGCAGAGTTTACCAAGGAGATCTAGATCTCCCTCTGCTGAGTCAGATCATTCTAGACACTCTATTGGGACCTCTGTTTCTAGCAAGAGGGGCAACTCTTATGACAGGGAGTGCCAATGTTTTGAGCTTGAAAAAGCTAAGCATAAGCTTAGGCAAGAGCAATTGGCCCTGGATAAATAGTCCCTAGAAGTCCAGAGAGCTAGAAAGAAGTTGGGACTAGAGTCCCATGGTGGCAGCAACAGTGTCCCTAGGGTTAGGGAACGCACCTTTGATCATAGGAAACTGAGTAAGATTGTCCCTCCCTTCCATGTTGGGGATGACATCCACAAATGGATAACTGCTTTAGAGAGGGCCTGTAAAGTACAGGGGGTCCCTCAAGAGCAGTGGGCAGATATCTTGTGGCTCTCCTATGCTGACAAAGGTAGAGATAAGCTCCATACTGTTACAGAAGATGATGCTGACATCTATTCAGTCCTGAAGAGTGCTCTCATTGAAGGGTTTCGCTTAACCACTGAACAGTACAGGATTAAGTTCAGAGACAACCAGAAGGCACAGACTCAGGACTGGGTAGACTTTGTAAATTGTTCCATTAAGGCTTTGGAAGGCTGGTTACTTGGTAGCAAGGTGAATGATTATAAGGGATTGTACAACTTGATTATGAGAGAGCAGATCCTTATTAATTGCCAAAACCAGTTGTTGCATCAATACCTGGTTGACTCTGATCCGAGTTCTCCCCAAGAATTGGGTAAGAAGGCAGATAAGTGGGTCAGAACCAGGGTGAAGCAGAAATCTCAGACCAATGGTGGTGACCAGAGGAAAACTGATTCTAAAACCTCAGATAAGGGTGGGGCCAAAAATAAAGATCAGAAGTCTTTATCTGGGCCCCAGAAACCTGCATCTGGTGGGGGGGGGGGGGGTTCACAATCTAACAAGGGAAAAGGCAAAAAGAAACCTTGGTGTTATATATGTAAGGAAAAGACCCATTGGACAAAAGATGCCAATTGTCCAAGGGCCAAGGAATCAACTCTAACCACCACTGCTCCTAAGGCAACTGCTCCCCCTAGTATAGTTTCAAGTGGTGGAACAGGGAACAAGAGACTAGTAGGGTTAACCTTTGGGTCAAATGTGCGTTCTGGCTTAGTCAGAACTCCAGCTCAGGTTGTTCTAGTCTAAGATGGAGGCATGGATATTGCCTCCTTTATTTGTGAGTCCCAGTAACCTGGGCAAATACAGACAACAGCCTTTGATACATCGCAAGGAGGCCATGGCATACAGGGACACAGGTGCAAGTGTCACAATTGTGACAAAAGATATAATGGACCCTGACCAAATCATACTTGGTGAGATGTACCACGTGACCAATGCTAGTAATGTCACGACAGATCATTCCTTGGTAGTTGTTAATCTCAGCTGGGGAGGGGCAACTGACCCTAAGAAGCTTGTGGTAAGTTCAGACCTGCCTGTGGAATGCTTTTTGGGCAATGATTTGGAAACTTCAGCTTGGGCTGAAGTGGAACTCAGGACTCATGCAGCAATATTGGGCATCACTGCAGATGTTTTTGCTGTGACCAGGTCACAGGCCAAACTGAATGTCACTCAACAGACCCTGCATCCTGAAAAGATGGACCAGGTGCCTTCCAAGAAGAGGAGCTGGAGGGGTAAGACTGTGTCTTCCTCCCATGCTCAGAGTGAGGATCAGTATTCTGAGGAAGATAATCCCAGTCCTAGTGAAGGAGCTTCTCTCAGAAGAACTTGAACCTGATCAGGTTGAGTTCTTGGGGACAGGGGGACCTTCTGGGGCAGATCTGAGTCAGGAGCAGCAAACCTGCCCCTCTCTGAACCCCTTAGACAGCAAGCTGCTGCTGAGGCTGCAGGAAATGTCAGTGGGTCCCACAGGATCTATTGGGATGAGGGACTCCTATATTCAGAGGGTAGACACCCCAAGCCTGGTGCTACCAGGAGGTTGGTTATACCTCCGAAGTTTAGGGGCTTCCTATTCACCCTAGCACATGACATTCCCCTAGCAGGCCAAAACAAGACTTGGGATGGGCTTGTCCCTCACTTTCACTGGCCTCACATGTCAGAGGACACAAAGGAGTTGTGTTGCATCTGTATCACTTGCCAAGCCAGTGGTAAGGCGGATGGTACTACAAAGGCCCCCCTGATACACTACCTGTGGTGGGGTTCCCTTTGAGTTGGTTGGGATTGACATAATTGGTCCCATGAACCCTCCAACAGCATCTAAACATTCTTACATCCTGGTGGTGAGGGCATTGCCACCAGGTATCCAGAAGCTATTCTCCTTAGGACCACCACAGCACCCGTGGTGGCAAGGGCCCTCCTGGGGATTTTTTCCAGGGAGGGCTTTCCGAAGGAGGTCTTAACAGACAGAGATACAAACATTATGTCTGGTTACATAACTGAAATGTGGAAAGAGTGTGGTGTCAACTACAAGTTCACCACACCCTATCGTCCTCAATGCAATGGGTTAGTTGAAAGGTTCAACAAAACCCTAAAGGGCATGATAATGGGACTCCCAGAGAAGCTTAGGCGGAAATGGGATGTCCTGTTGCCCTGCCTTCTATTTGCTTACAGAGAGGTGCCACAGAAGGGGGTTGACTACAGCCCTTTTGAACTTTTGTTTGGTCACCCAGTTAGGGGTCCACTGTGTTTGGTGAAGGAGGGATGGGAGTTACCTCTCAAACCTCCCAAACAAGATATTGTGGACTATGTACTTGGTCTCCGCTCCAGGATGGCTGAGTACATATAGAAAGCCTAAAAAAACCTTGAGGCTAGCCAGGAATTGCAAAACGCCTGACATGACCAAAAGCCAGCAGCTCTCCAAGACAGAGTGAGTGGACCCCATACCATTCTTGAGCAGAAGGGAGAGGTCACCTACTTGGTGGACCTTGGAACTCCCAAGAGCCCCCACAGGGTGCTCCATGTGAACAGGCTCAAGCCTTATGTTGACAGGGCAGACATGGGCTTGCTCATGGCTACTGGTGTGGGACAGGAGGAAGAGAGTGATCCACTCCCTGACCTCCTCTCACAGAACCCTGATGATGGCTCAGTAGATGGTGTAGCTTTAGCCAGCAGCCTCACTGAGCAGCAACATACTGATTGCAGCAAGGTCCTCAATCAGTACAGGCACAGGTTCTAACTGACTCCAAGTCAGGCCACCTGGTGTACCCATGAAGTGGACACAGGTGAAAACCTACCTGTAAAGAACAACATTTATAGACAACCTGACCAAGTAAGTGACTGCATCAGGACTGAGGTCCAAAAAATGTTGGAACTGGGAATAATTTATCGAGTGGCCATACCTGTTCATGGTCCTCCAACAATTGAGCTTCAGTCCTAATTTCTGTGGTTGGGTTAGCCTATTGTATTGGACGCCCATGGCCCGAGTCCAAGTTAATGGGGCACCATCCAGATCCTTTCAACTGCGTAGAGGTACCAGGCAGGGGTGCCCTCTGTCCCCACTCCTGTTTGCTCTCACACTGGAGCAGTTGGCACACTGGATCAGGAGGGATCCCATGATCTGGGGTACAGCGGCACCAGGGAGATGGGAGGAACGCATCTCCCTCTACGCAGACAATATTGTTTTGTATGTGGCACGACCTTCCTATTCAATGGCATGGGTGTTACACATTTTCGAGCTCTTCGGTAGCTATTCCAGCTACAATATTAATTGGTCACAGTCTGTAATTTTTCCACTGTTGGGCCCCCCTCCCAGGGTTCCACCACAGTGCTCGGCTCCAGTGGAGTCTGAGGGCTTTCAGTATTTGGGCATCTATGTCACGCGAAACCAACAGGTGTTCCGGGACAGGAATCTTGGGGCCCAAATGAGTCGCCTAAGTGCAGACATCAGTCATTGGCGCAACCTCCTGCTCTCCCTCTTGGGTAGGGGGGTTCTTTTTAAAATGATGACGTTACCAAAGCTTATTTATAATCTCCAGAACCCCCCCTATCTGGTCCCCCCAACCATATTGAAACGTATAGCTCAGACAAATCGGACACTGTTGAGGGAGGGTGGCTCTCCAGGAATCGCTCTTCACAAGTTGCAAAAGGGGGTATACAATGGGGGCTTGGCCATTCCAGACATCAGGCTGTATTATTGGGCCTCGCAGCTCCAGGTCATAAATGACTGGATATATATAGGAGAGGAAGAGCCGGCCTACAGGTTTGATAAAGCCGCCATGCTACAGGGGAATTGTGAGCCCCTCTTGTACTCTCACAGATCGCGGCCGGAGTTGCGTGAACCAACTAAAGTGGTAGTACAGTGCTGGAGAGAAGCCAATAAACTCTTGGGCTGGGCGTGGAAATTGACCAGTAGGACCCCTTTGTGGGTGGGTGATCCATTGCGGGAGGTGACCCACTAACGGGTTTTAAAGGGTGGAAAATGATTGGTATTGAATACTTGGGAGACGTATGGAAAGGGGACTCCCCCCTCACGTTTGAGGTTCTCCAGAAAGAATACAGCCTACACCAGTCTCAGAGATATCATCACATGAGACTCACACATGCTCTGCGCACCTACATACACAGGGGGTCTCGATTCCGGAATACTCCCCGCTAGAAGACAGGCTGCTGCTTGACCCCACAACCGAGAAACCAACCTCTACAATATACCGCAAACTGGTGAATAATGTGCCAGACCCCCTGATTACTCTCCAGGAGGCCTGGGTCAAAGATCTTGGTAGCATAGACGATGAGGAGTGGCAGGAGGCAATTCAGAGCCCTTGAGAGGTCGCAATACGTCTAGATTTGGACTAGTACAGCTCAAAATTCTGCACCGTACTTATTATCCTCGCACTCATCTATACAAATGGGGAAGAATCCCGACAGCGCTGTGTGTCAGGGGTCGTCAGAGGGAGGGTACTTTCTTGTATATTCTATGGGAATGCCCATAGATAGCTCAGTTCTGGCAGAAAGTAAGGACACAATGACTACAGTGGTGGGAGAGACTGTCCCGTTGGAGCCGAAGTGGCTTTTACTAATGATCAGAGGTGAATCTGATTGGTCCAGATATGTGGGTATATGGCTGGCCCTGGCAGTAGGCATAGCAAAGCAGAACATTGCCAGGGGGTGGGGAGCAACTGAACCCCCGCAGCTGGAGGAATGGAAACTTGATCTTGACTGGTGCCAGCAAGCCGAAGAAACAGTGTATAAGAGTAGGGATTGTGCCAAAAAATGGAAGAAAGTGTGGGCGCCCTGGAGAAAGTACAGATGGTGGGGAGTGGGTGAATAGGTGCTTGTTAGAGGTCTAATGTTCTCTTTCAGCCCTCATAAACATATTGTTATTGATCCGCTGTGTTCATTCCATGATGCATTGATGAAACTGTTTTTGTACTGTGTGGTCTCTTGAGCTCTGTTACTAAAAAGAGTTTAAAATAAAAGGAACTGTGAGTAATTGAGCCCTCAGACAGCCCTTGGGCTAGTCCAGTAGTCTTGGTACCTAGACCTCTAACCCAGGGTGGTAAGAGAAAGGTGAGGTTTTGTGTTGACTACAGGGGACTCAATGCAGTCACTAGGACTGATGCTCATCTAATTCCAAGGGCAGATGAACTTATAGATACTTTGGCCTCAGCCAAGTTTCTGAGTACATTTGACCTTACTGCTGGCTATTGGTAAATCAGACTAGCTGAGGATGCCAAACCAAAAACAGCATTCTCAACCCCTAGTGGGCATTATCAATTTGTGGTAATGCCTTTTGGCTTGAAGAATGCACCTTCCACATTTCAAAGGTTGGTGAATAAAGTTCTCACAGGCCTGGAAGACTATAGTGCAGCGTATCTAGATGATATTGCTGTCTTTAGTTACACCTGGGAGGATCACCTGGTTCACCTGAGAAATGTTTTGGAGGCCCTGCAAAAGGCAGGCCTCACTATCAAGGCCACTAAGTGCCAGATAGGGCAGAGTCAGATGGTGTACCTGGGCCACCTTGTGGGTGGAGGCCAGGCTCAACCACTGCAGAGCAATATCCAGACCATCATGGAATGGGCTGCTCCAACTACCCAGACTCAGGTCAGAACTTTCTTGGGCCTGACTTGATATTACAGAAGATTTGTCAAGGATTATGGGTCTATAGTGACTCCCTTGAATGATCTCACATCAAAATGAATGCCCAAGAAAGTTTAGTGGACAGTTAGCTGTCAGAAGGCATTTGATGACCTCGAGTAGGCCATGTGCACTGCTCCCATTCTGCCAAGTCCTGATTATTCCAAACAATTCATTGTTCAAACTGATGCATCTGAGTTGGGGGTAGGGACTGTGTTATCGCAATTGAATGCAGAGGGTCAGGATCAGCCAGTAGCTTTTATTAGCAGAAGCCTTTGCTGTGGTTTGGGCTCTGAAGAAGTTGAGGCCATACTTGTTTGGAACTCACTTCATTCTTCAAACTGACCACAAGCCCCTCTTGTGGCTAAAACAATTGAAGGTTAAAACCCCAAATGTTTGAGGGGGTCCATATCCCTACAGGGGATGGACTATACAGCGGAACATAGACCTGGGAGTAACCATGCCAATGCAGATGGAATATCCAGATATTTCCACTTAGAACATGAAGACTCAACTGGGCAAGGTTAGTCTCATCTCCTTTTGTTTGGGGGGGGAGGAGTTGTGTAGGAAAGTAGGATCTGCTTCTTATGGTTACCCCCACTTTTTGCACCCACTGTTTTGACTAGTCTGGCTGGGATCCTGCTATTCAGGACCGCAGCCTATCTGCTTTCTCCCTAAATTGCTATGTATGTACTTTGGTACAACTCCAGATTGGATACTGAGGTACCCTTATCAGTCCCTAGTATATGGTACACATCTACCCAGGTCATAGGTACTCCCAGAGGCCTCCCATGTGCTAAAGCATGTATTATGCCACCTATGAGAGGCCATCTAAAATGGAACCTCAGGTCTGCTACTGCAGCCTGTATAAGATGGTGCTTGCACCACTTACCTTAGATATAGGTTCACTATATCTATATGTCACTACACCTAAAACTATATAAGTCATCCCTATAGCAGGCCTTAGCAATCCTGAAGGCAGGGTGTTGGGTTTTATGTGAGAGGGTGCTCCTGCATGAGCAGGGCACCTCTGCAGCCTTCGGAGACCATTCTACCGGGTTGTCTGTGACACAGCCAGACATATAGGTAGAGGTGCATTATAACCTTGCGGAAAATGCTGTCTCGAAAACAACTGCAATGAAGTATGTCATGCTTGGTGTTAAACACCTTGGAGCATACCTCCACACCAGTAACTAGTGTGGGAGGTATGATTCCTCCCCTCAGAACCGAGGTTCTGGGGGTCCCTAACTCTACCGGTCCCAACTTTCTCGAGCCTTACAGCACAAAATGGATGCTGCCAGCCACAGACACGAGTCAGCCCTCCAGCTGCTGAGCCAAGATCGAGCAGGGTAAGGCAGCACAATAGGCATCCTGTCACAGGGAGGTGTTACCACCTCCCAGACAGGATTTAGTGTATTGGGGCTGGGTGGGTGCACTGTCACAGTGCAAGAAAGTCTGCACGATGGGCACATTTGGTGTCCCTGTACATAGTCCAGCTCAAACCAGTTCTGGGAGCCATTTGCTCCTGCTCTGGCGTTAAACTGGACAAAGGACATGGAGTAGCCTCCCCCTGTCCAGACCCTCCCCTAGGAGGGTCCCCTGAATCTGTCAAACTCTCTCCTGTGGGTATAAAATGGGTTACCTGGCTACAGGACATTAGATTTTACATGGACAAGATTCTGTGAAAAGAAACCACTACACTTCGACCGTTTGGACACGCTGGACTTTGCTGGACCTCCCTTGGGCTCGACTTCATCTTCCCTTGCCGTCCAAAGCCTTGTCAGTGATCCATACAGGATCCCTGCAGGAGCCTGTGGACATCCAAGACATCAGAAGTATCTCCCTTGGGGTGAAGGAGTCACTCCCCTGCATTCGCAGGTACCGTAACGCATCTGACTGGTCTGTTGATCCTGAGCTCTTGCAAACTCTGAAGGTTCCAGCAACATAGGAGTTGGGTTTCTGAAGATCGCTGAGGTTGAGCTGCCCTCTCACCGAGTTTGAGGCAAGTATCCCTTGTGGGGACCGCATAACCCGCACCCCTGTGCACCGCGTTCACTTGCAGCCGCATATGCCTGTTTTCGTGCAACAATTCTGTGCATTGGGCCATTTGTAGCCCTGACCCCAGCGCATCTTCCCTACATCCTTGCACTCTGTGCCCTGCTAGCTGGTATACTGTGAAACCGCCTGAGGTTCCCTCGCGACTCCTGTGCCTCCGGCCTGTGGGTCCACTTAAGGGTCAACACTGCTTTTCTTGGGCTCCCCTGGTTGCTCCAGGCCTGCCCCGACTCCCCTTGTTGTAGTGAGTCTCCTAGGCCTTGCTGGGCAAAATCGACGCTGAACTTGACCATCTTTGTTGGTTGCAGCTGCCAAGGCTTGTTGGTGCCCCCGCCGGACACCGACAGTTCGAATCCGGCTCTTGGTCATCCTAGACGTCTTCTGGTCCCTGCAGCTGAAGAGTCAAGATCCCCGTCAACGCACCTGAAGCACCCGACATCGGTGGGCATTCGTCTTCCGAGCCCCTGGTCACTCCAAAGTGACCCAGACTCTGCCCCCTCTGCTTTCAGGTCCCTTTCTACAAGAATCCATGTTTGGTTTGCACCAGACATTCTTTTTGCTTCCAGCAGCAGCATTTCTTTGCAGACTTCCATAGAGAACGACAAGGGTGTCTGACGCCACTTCATACCTATGCACCCGACTCCTCAGGGATAGGTAACTCTGGTACAAAGGTATCCACGGGTGGGGTGGCTCTCCAACCTCTTAAGTTACAATGCTTGTCTTCGTAATCTGCAGGGAAGGGTCCTTAATCTATAATTTTCCAACCGCGACTACCTCATTGATTTGTACAGAGCACGCGGTCGTGTTCTCACTCTGCAAACGTCCTCCGTGGGGTCCCTACTTACTCACCTTGGTTAGTTCCTTGGGGTCCCAGCAATTCTACACCTTCTAGACTAGGTCTAGTCCCGAGTCGTGGTTCTTATACCACTATTTTAGTACATGGTTTGGTCTACCCCTGGAGCCCACTGTGTATTGTGGTACTTATGATTGATTCTTTGCAACTGTATTATTTGAATTGTGTTTTATCCTCGTGCAGTGTTATATATAATAAATACATATTTTATAATAGCTGTATGGTTTCCCTTTCATTTAACCAATACTATAAGGTTGCATTCTGGTAAAACAAGCTGCTTAACATTCCTTCAAGCCTGAGCCTGAAGGCTGCTTTCCATAGCTACTACTAGGATCGCTTTCTCTTAAGGTTATCTTTAACCTAATCACCATAAAGGTTGTATGGACTGGTGCAAGGTACCTACTTTAATTAGTGGACAGCATATACCAGGCCAACGTCTCACAATCCCTATCCCTGTAATCTAACAATAACTAATCTGTGCCATCCTATCTATCCCACCAACAGTTCACCAGAAACCACAAAGCCCCCTACTGATCACATTTACCTGATATTATTATATAACAAAGTAACTGGAGTAAATGGATGCAAATTCTCTTGATAGCACATTACTAATAAAAAAAACAACAATAACCACTGGAGTAACGACTAACCGTTCCTGAGTAGTGTGCTATTCGCTGTAAAGCACTTTGAAGCCTCGTCAGGGGTAGTAAGCACTATATAAATCCAGTTACGATTAAATCGCAGCCGTGGAGTAATTCTCATTCACTTTATTACAAAGAGCATTACTGCCTATGTTTGGCACTTGTAATACGGCAGAGGGGATACCTGTCACAGTTTGTTAAAGATTCACATCTGAGAAACCCTAAATAAGATCATGTGTGTCTCAGGTAAGAGAATGCCTGCTATTAATTTAGCATATTAATAGTATACTCCTATTTGCAGGATTGTATTATGTTTATAATTTTCAGTAGTAAGGCACCACCTTAAATCATCCACTGTGCACATGTGAGCAGCGCACAATTTATAAAGGCATCAAAACAAGATGCGTTGGGGGTTTTAGAGATAAAGCTGAGAAAATAGGTTTCTGTTGAATTCAGCTGGTGAAAAGAAGTGACATGCTTTGGCAGTAGGATGTTAAATAAAAAGAATCAGGTAGGAAAGGAATGTTGTGTAGTTCCTATAAAACCAATATAGGTTCTGCGCGTTTAGACAACATATACTGCGGGATTGGTGGCCAGACTGTTTCCAGACACCCCCACCGGTTATGTTAACTTGGATACCAGCTAGCTCACAGTGCCACTAGAAACCCCTCTTACCAAGGAGAGAATAGTTCTTGGCAACTATCGAACATGACAACCCTGATCCCTCAGGACCGTGGAAACAGTGTACTACTTTTCTCTCAGTCACTCGTGCTCACTTCGTCTCAGAGAGATACACAGAATAAATGGTGTGGACGTTTCTCAATAAGCATTTATTGAATAGTCGCCATTCTAGTGTAAAATAGGTGTGCTGAAACAACCATTAAACAGAAACAGATATAAATGATTAGAAGCACTAACAGAGTAAAAGGATGGTAGATTTCTACCATTGTGCAAAAACCATGAATACAGGTAGGTATATAAAATACACGACAGTAAAATGCGTACTCCTAATATGTAGTCCTAACTAGATGTACCTAGCATGTATGTAGGTCTGCAGCCAAGAATCCCTCTAGGATAAAGTCAACCCCATTACCTGAAGTGAGAGACTGTGGGACCCCGGCTTGATCTCGAGCTGGACACCCCGCAAGGGATGTATGACGTTACAACGCATACTTTTACAACGCATGCACTTACAACGCAATTTTTACATCGCAACATCCACTACAACGCATTCCATTACATCGCATGACACTACAACGCATTTTAAAAAACTACCTTTACAACGCATTCCATTACATCGCATACTACCTTTACAACACATACCATTACAACGCATACTGTTACATTGCATTTAAGGTGAGTATTGGATAGTATAGGGGTAAAAATTACTATTCTTACTCCAGGGGGTGCAACAGTAGGGTAAGTGTTGGATAGTATAGGGGTAAGAATTACTATTCGAACTCCAGGGGGTGCAACAGTAGGGTAATTGTTGGATAGTATAGGGGTAAAAAATACTATTCTAACTCCAGGGGGTGCAACAGTAGGGTAAGTGTTGGATAGTGTAGGGGTTAAAAATTACTATTCTAACTCCAGGGGGTGCAACAGTAGGGTAAGTGTTGGATAGTGTAGGGGTTAAAAATTACTATTCTAACTCCAGGGGGTGCAACAGTAGGGTAAGTGTTGGATAGTGTAGGGGTTAAAAATTACTATTCTAACTCCAGGAGGTGCAACAGTATGGTAAGTGTTGGATAGTATAGGGGTAAAAATTACTATTCTAACTCCAGGGGGTGCAACAGTAGGGTAAGTGTTGGATAGTATAGGGGTAAAAATTACTATTCTAACTCCAGGGGGTGCAACAGTAGGGTAAGTGTTGGATAGTATAGGGGTAAAAATTACTATTCTAACTCCAGGGGGTGCAACAGTAGGGTAAGTGTTGGATAGTGTAGGGGTTAAAAATTACTATTCTAACTCCAATGGTATGCATTGTAATGGTATGCGTTGTAATGGTATGCGTTGTAATGCCTGTGTTGTAGTGACATGCGATGTAGTGTCTGCGTTGTAATGGTATGCGTTGTAATGGTATGCGTTGTAGTGTCATGCGTTGTAAAGGATGTTCCGTTGTAATGCCTGCGATGTAATAGTTGCGTTGTAAAGGTTGTTTCCCCCCCACAAGGGATGTGAGACCACTGCGAGCTGGAGTATCTGCATGCAGGAGCCTCAGCGTCTCACATCAGTGTGTCGGCAGGGAAGTCCTTGTTCTCCTCTGACTATCTCAGCAACATGTGATATTTATATACCCAAAGGTGTAACCAGGTGTTCTACCTTGCTGTGTCATTGTGGGACATAGGATGACATAGAAAATGAACTTTATACATAGTTATTATGCAGGAGATAGTGGTCCTGCTGAATTTCCAAGAATCCTCATGCATAATGTATGAGGCTTTTACTTGGAAAAACTCAGCGTTCTGTGTGCAGTGTCGTTTCTAGGTAAAAGGTCAATCCCCAAGAACCGTTATGTGTGTAATGTAGGGGAGAATATAGGTGAAAGGTTAGGATGTTACCTGAGCCTACATTGGGGGACCTATATGGAATATAAAGAGAAAAAAACGATGAATAGATTTCCGAAGGAAGAGCAATAGGCAGTTCTTAATTTGTAAAAGAATAAGTACCAGGGCCCAAAGTTTTGCTCAGATGCCCGTGGCTGGCATTATTAAATGTTGGTGTGCTAAATTCCACATTGCGTTGTCTTGCTTCCACCTTACTCCCTGTCCCTTTATCTCACTCTTGCAGGTGCTTGTTTATCCCTGTTTTGTCCCTGTGTCACTGTTTGTCCACCTGTCTCTTCCCCCTTTCCTTCTTTTTGGGTGTTTTCTCTCCCTTGCTCCGGATCAAAGCCTGTTTAGAAGAAATAAATGTGCGTCCCCAAAAATAAGTGCATCCAAGCAGTGGGGATATTCATGTGTCAACTAAATAGTAAGGACAGAATCTCATAAACAGAAAGTAAAAATGAATAGAAGAGAAAAGAGTGCTGATGGACTTTGAAATAGGCCTATATTATATATATTGCACTACTGACACTACACAACAGAATCAAGAGTTCATGGTTAGCAGTGCAGAGTCTGATGCAGGATATAGGAAACAGAAGCAGATGCAGTAGATTAGAGGGCGCAGTTTGAGTGTGAAGCTTGTGTGGTTTGCGGCCACTGAGGTGAGGTTGAGGAGAACGGTGCCACGAGAAGCAAGTGGCAGCACAAGAGACATCTGAGGCTCACACGTGATCCACCCAGGGGCTCCCAGTCCACACGGGCCTCTGGAGCTGTGGCCCCCAAACTACGACCCAGCTGACACCAGTCCCTCGCAGCTCTTGACTTCAACATCACCGGAGAGTACATCAGTTCCCACAGTAATTGATGGTTGCTAATGCCAGTGATCAATGCACCTACCAAACAGGTACACCTTCACCCCAAAAGCACTTAGCTTTCTGGGGCTGTTATTCCCCCCCCGTTACCGCCAAACATTCCCACTGATCCAGCTGGTGGGTTGCTGATCGCTCCTTCCAGCACAGATGCGCAATATCAGATAGAGACACATACTGTGCTGCAGCCAGCTCCCAGGAAGGGGAGTTTGTGCCCGGACTGCCCGGACCTCCAGCATAGCTCACAGGCCTGTTTCTGACGTGAAGGTCAGCAGAGCATGCATTGGAGATACTGAGCATGCATGACAACAGGGCTGTGAGTGGAGAAGGTGGCAAATCCCTCAAGGACAGCGACGCAAGTCAAGGTTCAGAGACACTCCAAGGAAGAAGGAAACTAGGATGGCAGAGATTGCTGAGCTCTGGAGTGGAGGGGGGAGTATGAGCTGAGGTAAGGCCCTAGTGCTGTGGCACACAACTGGTAGGTGCGGACGTGGCCGGCTTTAGGTCGGTGCAGCTTGTGCCTTCCTTTTTAGAATCACATACCAGTTCCACCTTTACTGTTTTTACTACAAAATTGCCACTATCCCCCCAACCCTTTATCTTGGCCAGTAAGCTCAGTTTTGGTTTCAATCCCTGCTGGGATACACAGCGCAACCCCCCGGGGCAGCCACAGCTTAAGAATAGGCCACAAGTGCTCAGAACATCCAACTGAGAACCATTGTAGTGCGATCCCATACTTTTAAGACACCATAAAGTATCTAACAAGGACACAAGGCTCAACTCATATTGTGGACTGGTGTCCTCGTGCCTCTCCCAGTAGGCAGTGAACGGTAAAGGGTGATGTGTAGCCACAGGAGGAAGGCAACATCGGCTCTGGCTTTTACTGTGAGACGACTGGGATCAGGCGCCGTATAAATCAACGGGAGGTGGAGCCTCCTGTTGCCCATTGGAATAACTTGGGGAAAAAGATCCCAGCATGTGATCAGGGAAATCCAGGGCTCCAGTGGTGACCCAAAAGAGGAAAAGAAAGATACCAAAGTAGCCAGGCCAGCCACTGGCACCGACATCTTTATCGGTACCTCCATACTAAACTGCAAATATTTCACTTCTGGACCCCTCATGCTTCCCTAGGGAGGCCAATAAGGGGCTGCTACAGCCAAAGATTACGTTTAAGTTTACCTTCTTGAAAGACGCTGGGGGAGTCTTATTTTCAAGCAACATGAACATCTAAGGGCTCCCTGCTTCCCTAAGCCCAACAGTACTGGCACAAAACCCTCTGAGAGGATCAGCTTCCCCCAGCAGGCGGTGTCTTCCACATCCAGTAATGGCACCATGATACTTAAAGAAATCCATAGGCCCCCTGTTAAGCAGAACAATTTAGATAACCAGGGCATGGTGCCGGTACCTTGAGCCAGCCTGACAGTCTAAACCAGCCATTTATACCTAGACCTCTTAGAACACTCTGAGAAGACCGAGGAAACAGTGATGAAGAATGATATCCCTCTGACAGAAGAGCATTTCTCGCAGCCAACACTCAGTCAACCGCTGGGGGGTGGGATGACCTGCTACAGGTAATAAACCAACTTGATAGTGGAAGAAAGGAAATGTCAAACGCTCAGGACTGACTCACTGCCATGGCTAGGAATGGGATCCCATAACAACTGTTCAACTCAGCCACGTCGTGCTGTGGCTGCGAATATCCCCCTGTGAGAAGGTGGAATGGTATATGCTGTCCACTAATTAAAGTGGGCACCCTGTACCAGTCCACACAACCCTTATGATGTATGACGTCAAAAATAACCTTTAGAAAGCTATCCTAGTGGTAGCTGTGGAGAGCAGCCTTCAGGCCTAATCTTGAAGGAATGTAAAGCAGCTTGTTTTACCAGAATATCACCTCCTGAATGATTAAATGAAGGAGAACCACACAGTAGTTATATAAAAATATGTATTTATTAATATAACACTCTCTACTATCCTCTACACGAGGATAGAACACAGCACACAAAACGAGATCAATAGAACAGTTGTAAGTAGCACAATACCCATTGAGCTCCAGGGGGAGACCAAACCATATACTAAAATAGTAGTATAACAATCATAACTTGACTAGAGACAGTGCCTAGTTCACGTAGAATAGCTGGGACCCCAAAGAACCACCCCAGGTGTTGACACAGGGAGCCCACGGAGGACGGGTTCAGTGAGGAAATACGACCGCGTGCTCTGTACAACTCTATGGGAAAGTCGCGGTTGCAAAGTTAAAGTTTAAGGACACTTCTAGGAGGACTTCAAGCAAACCCTTTGGAACTTAAAAGGTTGGAGAGCCACCCCACCCGTGGATACCGTAGAACCCGAGTTACTTATCCCAAGGGAGCCAGGTGCATAGGTCTGGAATGGTGTCGGAAACCTCCTTCGTTCTCTATGGAAGAAAGTGAAGAAGTACTGCTGCTGTGAAGGTGAAAAGGGTCCGGTGGAATCCAAGCCTGGATTCTGGAAGGAAGGAACCTGAAAGCAGAGGGGACAGAGTCTGGGTCACTTCAGAGTGACCAGGGGCACAGTAGACGAATGCCCACTGATGCCTGGTGCTTCAGGTGCGAACAAGGAATGCTTGACTCTGAAGACACGAGGACCAGGAGATGTCGAGGATGGCCAGGAGCCAGGAGCCAGAAGTGAGGTGTCCCACGAAGGATGTCGAGTGCTGAGGGATCGGTGTCCGGCCTTGGCTACAGCAACCCATGCAAGAAGGTCATACAGGTTACGGTGTGGACCAGCAAGGTCCAGGAGTCTCACCAAGCAATGGGGAGTCAGGGCATATCTGGAGCAACCAGGAAAGCCCAAGAACAATCAAGATGACCCTCAGGAGGACCCACAGGCCGAATGACCAGAAGTCGCAAGGGGACCGCAAGCAAGATTGCAAAGTACCAGCCCACTGAGCACTTGGTGCGAGGAAACTGGAGTTCTTTGGTGAAAATACTGTTCAGGGTCAGGACTACACAGAGTTCAATGCACAAGCTTGAGAATTGCCAACAAGCATATGCACTTGCAAATGGATGCGGTGCACAGGGGTTCGGGTTACGCAGCCCCCACAAGGGATACTGGCCTCAAACTCGGTGATAGGGCAGATCGACCTCAGGGATCTTCAGAAACCTACCTCCTGTGTTGCTGAAATCTTTGGAGTCCGCAGGAGCTCAGGAGCAGCAGAACGGTCAGTTGCGCTTTAGGTGCCTGGGATGCAGGGGAGTGACTCCTTCACTCCAAGGGAGATTCTTCGGTTGTCTTTAGTGCACCACAGGTCCTGCACAGAGCCTGTATGGAGAAAATGCATGAACTAAGCTTCGGACGGAAAGGGGGACGAAGTCTAGCCCAGTTGAGGTCCAGACAAGTCCAGCGTGTCCAGACAGTCGAAGGTCAGTTGTTTCTTCTTGTAGAATCTTGTCCATTTAAAATCTAATGTCCTGTAGCCGAGTAACCCATTTTATACCCACAGGAGAGGGTTGGACAGATTCAGGTGACCCTCCTAGGGGAGGGGCAGTACAGAGAGGTGGCTACACCCATGTCCTTTGTCCAGTTTTGTGCCAGAGCAGGAGCCAATGGCTCCAAGAACTGGTTTGAGCTGGACTATGCACAGGGCACCAAATGTGCCCCAGGTGCAGACTTTCAGGTGCACTCAGAGTGCACCCAGCCATCCCTACTACACTAAACCCTGTCTGGGAGGTGGTCACACCTCCCCGTGACAGGATGCCTATTGTGCTGCCATCCTCTACTTGAGCTTGGCTCAGCAGCAGGAGGGCAGAAATGTCTCTGGTCTGCAGCATCCATTTTGTGCTATCTTGGTCGAGAAGGCTGGCACCGGTTAGACCAGTGAACCCACGTAGCTCGCTTCTGAAGGGTGGAATCATACCTCCCACACCAGCTACTGGTGACGAGGTATGATTCCAAGGTGTTTGATACCAAACACAATATGTTTCTATGCAGCCGATTTCGGAAATAGCATTTACCGCAAAGTTATAATGCACCTCTACCTATATTTCCGGCTGAGTCACAGACAAGTCCGGAAAATGGTCTCCGAAGGCTGCAGAGAGGCTCTGCTCATGCAGGGGCACCCTCTCTCATAAAAACCAGTACCCTGCCTTCAGGAATGTTAAGGCTGGCTATAGGGGTGACTTATACGTTTTAAGTGTAGTGACCATGAGATATAGTGAACCTATATCGAAAGTAAGTAGTGCATGCACCTTCTTACACAGACTGCAGTAGCAGACCTAGAGTTCCTTTTTGCATAGTCTCTCATGGGTGGCATAATACATCCTTCAGCCTATGGGAGGCCTCTGCGGTACCTATGCCCTGGGTACATGGGTACCATATACTAGGGCCTGATAAGGGTACCCCTGTATCCAATCTGGAGTGTACCAAAGTACATGTATGTCACTTTAAGGGAGAAGGCAGATAGACTGGGGTCCTGATTAGCAGGATCCCAGTCCGACTAGTCAAAAACAGTGAGACATCAAGCAAAAAAGTGGGGGTAACCATAAGAAGCAGATACTACTTTCCTACCCCCCCCCCCCCCCCCACTGTGCTGAGCCCTCAGGAAACAGCTGACAATTTGGCTGGTACTGCCAAGGAGGACCCATTGTGAATGATTCCTTATATTTCAACTCAAAGGAATGGGAGAGGGTGCTTGCCTCATAGGGCAACAAGGCACCAACAAACTCCAGCCCTAACCCTAAAGAAGCAAGATCTCACAAGGGGCCCTATGGCCAACCATGTTAAGAACTCTGCAGAGCTCAGAAGAGGTACTCAATTTTCAGGCAAGGAAAATGGACATACAAGTTAGCCTCCTGAATACTCTAGAAATGTATGTGTCAGGCGTTGATGAGAAAATTGCAAACTGAAAATTGTAAACCAAAAGAGCACAGGCTGGCACACAGGGAATTGGGCAGCTCCCCTCTCCTAGACAAGCTGTCAACACTTCCGGTGAAGATGTTGAATCTACTGGTTGACCTCAAAGACATGATTAAAGACAGGCCCCAAACGAGGATAGGACCCCTGAACACTAAGGCAGGCCACTCACCGGCATCACTTCCAGCAGTGCGGCCACCTTTCCGACTGGAACAATGAAGGCTTGGGGACTGCTGGATCCAGCACTGAGGTGGCACCTTCGCCAATGGCAGGCTCACCAGAAGTTGACAGGACCCAATAAAACATGGACGGACCACCAAATCAGCAAGGACTAAGGAAGAGAAAGGGTTGCAACAAAAAGCTTCTACTGCCTAGCAGGCTGGCTGTCTACCCAGTCTTCAGTACAAGATTCAGGCCACACTCCACCCCCAGGGATGCAGATCTCTATGAGAAACTGACGATTCTGGACAGGGAAGACATTCCAACATTAATGACCACTTTTAAACAAACTAGCCCTGCGAACGGAAGGTATAATAGTCCGGGAGCGAACCTGGAGACCATGGCCCCAGATGCGATAAACTATCTTGAACCCCAAGACATACCAACACAGGCCACTTGTGCCAATGAATAGACAAGCACTCAGGACAGACTCACTATGGAGTCCCCCTCAAATATTAGGGCTGGATCCTGCAAGGAAGTAGGATACATAATCACTTGTACCCTCAACTTGCACAGGCCTCCTACTCATCTGGAAAGGGACATTCACGCCATAAGAAAAAATGCAGCCATCACCAGCTGGGAGAGATGAGCGCAACAAACTAGAGCGTAACAAGACCCAACCAACAAGGAACTTAGACATGCACAAAAAAGGCCTAGCACATTATTCCACCAAGAATATGTTTCCAGTGGCCCTTTTGATATCCTAAATAGAGGTAACATCCTCAAGCTCATTCGAACAATAGATGGGATGGGGAGACCGCCTCACATGATATAGTATCAATTGAATGTATTGACCCAGGCCCTGGTCAGTGAAATTAATCAACTAAAGTGGTGTGGGCCTCTATTGGGATGGCTGAGGAGATCCCGAATGCAGCTGATGTATTCCAATGACACCATTCAAGGGGAACAGGATATCCCCATGTACTGAGTCACAAGGTTGTCTTAACATCAACCTGACTGAGAACTGTCTACTCTGTCCTGAGGAACACAAGAAGCAAATTAAAGGGGTTGACCGGCTCTGTGGCGGGTCTGCCACAGAACCAGACCTGGCACAGAGTGAGGTTGGCTGTCTGGTGCCTTGAACACAACCAGACTTTCACAATGACAAGAAACTGCTGATGGAGCAGGGCTTTACGAAAATAAAACCTGCTCGGATTAAACCTCAGCACGCTTTATTAACAGTGTGCTGTGAAAAATATTATTAAAGAACGCTAAAATAATGGGAAATGCTTTTGCGCCTGCGTGTACTAATGCATGGAACTAGGCCGCAGATGCTTTTGGCTAAAATAAAAATAAAAGACTAATGCTGCTTTTGTACACATTAATAACGATTGCTAGGAATAACACGGGTTATGCATGGGTTAGTGCAATGCTGGGATGGTGTGCGATGAAATTACATTTCACAAGAATAATAAATGTTTGTGTTTGTTTTCTTTAGAAAAAGCAAGCATGGGCCTACACTTCTGCATCCCAGTCTGGAGTTAATATTTGGTAGAGAAATTAAAAATGACCAAAAGAGGGTTTCGAATGAAAAGAGAACGCAAAGGCATGAACATGACCTTCGTAGAGTACTGTGTGACTGCCAAGCTACGGAAAAGAGAAAAAATGATATCAGTAGTGGCGGACAACTTCCTTCTCGAGATGGCAGTGGCAAAGAAAGGAAGTGCAGAAACTTGCAACATGTAGTGTGATGCAGGAAATGTGTACTATGATTGTGTTCAAAATTGTTTCATGGGAAGAATCTGTCGTAATGCTGAAAGTTTACGACAAAAGGATATTGAATAAAATGGTCATGATGAGAGTGATGTGACAGAACACCCCTATCCTTTGCCAATGGGAGACGGAGTTTATTCTCATATTGAAACAAATGTGGGTTGGACATTTAGGTTTTAGGGTATAATTGAAAGTCCCTGGTGGGTGTGGTTTGGTCGGCTGGTGTTTAGCTAGTGGGAGATCGTCGCTGTTGTCGGTTTGCTGTTTCCAGATAGAGGCCTACCTGTTTCCTGATTCCTGACTTAGACTTTGCCACTCGACTTTTCTAGAGGGCCCTGCCGCCATTTTGGCCAGTGGGTAGATTTTCCTGATTCCTATTTTTGGTTAGTATAGATAATATCCTGAATTTACATATTCATTTGCAAACGTATTTTGTCTCTGAAACTTTTACTCTCTTCACCTATCCATTCCTTCAATGCATTGTTTATTTGATATGGGTTTGATTCTGTACATTGCAAATACCTTTTCTCTGTGATAATTCATGATTTGCATTGTATGTCAGTACTTGATGAGCATTCATTTCTCATTATTTTCGATAAACATTATAAATTATACATTGAGTCTGTTATTATTTAGTAGTAAAGTATAAGTACATAATTATTGCTATCAACTTTTCAACATTAAAAAGATTGTTGCCACATTTTATTTAGCAAGGAGAAATGCAGGTTCTATTTTGTATTTGGTAAATTAGATATAAACTTGCATCACACTGAACCCCAGTGTGAAAAGATCAGTTGGGTAGTGTAAATGGGCCTTTGTTTGTGAAAAATTATCGATCCCTGATCGCTGGATCAGTTTTGGTAGCAGAGGATGGTTAATTATTGATTAGTTTGGCAATAATTATTGATTATTGATTTATTGATTATTAACATGAAAAGTTAGTGTCTTTGTTTTATGTTGTCTGGATGTACGGGTACGGAGTTACCTAAGATCCTGGGATGATGTTATTTTAGCCTATGTGGCAGAGGAATAGTGTGGAAAAAGTATCACACAGCAGAAGTACTTTGTCTGTTGTAATATCGAACAGTGAAAGGCTGTCAATGTTATTTTAGGGATTTATTCAATCGAAAGAAAGTTGCATGTAATAGTGAAAGGTCCGAAACTTTGGCCTTACATCCCCAAAGGAGTACCAAGACCTCTTTCTGAAAAGAAAGTCCTCTTCCGAAACTTTGGCTAGTATCCCCAGAGGAGTACCAAGTCTTCCTTTAACTTGATTGAGAGTAGAGTAGCGCTGGTCGATATTTTACTAGTAGTGAAAGAATCTCTTTTTGAAAAGTGAAACTATCTCTTTTTATAAGTGGAGCAGACAAAGTAGCATTGTTTTGTGTTTCTAACAAGAATTAGTTGAGAAAACCTAGAAATACATTGCGGTATTATTTTGCAAAGGGAGGGTCAGTAGCAGGAGTAATACTGATGTCACAAAAAGGCCGCACTGACATTGGTCAGGTAGCGGGTGCATAGAAAGCTGAGATTGGTTGGTAGCTGTGAGCTGTGCTGATATTGGACAGAATAGCGGATACGTAGTGAGCTGTGATTGGCTGGTTGGTGTGAGTCGCGCTGGTATTGGACGAGCGCTAGCAAATAGAATAAGCAGGGGGGAACCCATACTTACCTTGTTGTTTGCCGCACATGTTGTCGCCCTTGTTGCCAGCCCGGGAAGTGGGCCTGAACTCGCCACCAGTCCACTTTGCCTTGACTGGGAGCAGGAACCACAGCTCCCAGGCTCCTTTGCAGCGAGGACATTGCCGCCGACGGCCGCACTTCGCGCCAGGAGGTGCTTTTAAGCAGTCCAGGGCTCCCGCAGCATGGGACACGTGTGGGCGTGCCCGGGCCACGGCAGGTCGAGGCAGGGCCACCCCCCTAGGATGTACAGGAATTGTTAACTTCTGGTAAGACACATTTACATCTTATCTGCCGGTTTGATAGTGCAACATACCGATTGAATTATGGGCAAAAGGAAATTATCATTACAAGGGGAAAATTGCCCATGAAGAGTACACCTATTACTAAATATTTAAAAAAAGCCATATTAATAGCGAAATTGTGCATGTGGAGGAGCAATTGGCAGCAAAAAAAACTGCATTAGATGCCGCCTTAAAAGACTCCGTTTCAGAAGGCGGGACTGACTCTCTAGTATCTATGAGTAATATGAGAGATAAAGACAAAGAGGTAGAGTTACCTCCAGTAAATGTACCTAACAAGGATAATGTTCCCAAATTGTCTAATCCATTAATTCTTACAACATCTTTGGAGATTTCTGTATCCTCGAATGACACATCCCTGCTATCCCGTCCAGCAAAAAAAGTGAAAAACTTCCCTGAAAAATTAATAGCCCTGGGAAGAAGCAGCCAACCATGGCTAAACACAAACCTAAACAATAAAAGGGAGGAAATAATCCACAGTCGACTAGAGGGGATAGTAATCTCACATATCATGCTCAAAAACCGCAAGATCTTGAAACTCTATTTAAGTAATTACATGGGAAATTGGACCACATTGAACGACGTTTAATGTCAGAAATCAAATTGGTACAAAGAGACATGGTATTTTTGACAGACCTGGTCTCCGAAATATTACCACTTAAATCTACGAGTAAGATTAATAGACTCCATAAATCAATCCATAATCCAACGTAAAGTGTAAAAGAAAGATCAGGCTCCGTTACCATTATCGATGATATAAATCAAGGAGATTATCCCTGCACCAACTACAAGGGATGTTTTGACAATTCAATCTACACAAGATACAAGGACCCATAAATAAGATATTGCCCACCTTATAGGAGCTCCCAAAAAACTTTTGAAGGTCAAAATGAACAGTATTACGCAAGATGATGATAGCATCAATGGGCCATTAAATCTCCCTCCTCAGGCGACTCCATATGTCATTGTATTAAACAATGTCCCAAAATTAGCTGAAAACCAAAGGGAAACTTATGAGTCATTGAAAAATAAAGTGGTTCACTGGATTTCCGCAAACTCCAATTTTGGGTCTAATATACTACATCAGGATATTATCATGTTATCATGTTAAGGAAAGTGAATTGTGTGAGCAATTCCAGGAAATCATGTCAGGGAGACTGTGTTGTGGCAAACGTTCGTAGCAGGGAGCTGGTGGGGAATTTGCTGGAAGTCTTTTTGAATGATGTCAATGGGTACCGCTTTGATAACGATGATTATATAATGGCCGGTCCACTTGGATATTTCTATAGGTCTAGTCTGTCAAGAATTCCTGTCATGCGAGGGGAGGAAAACACGCCCATATGTAAACAGGAGAGCTGTTACATAACTC
The DNA here is from genome assembly GCF_964204655.1 of Triturus cristatus. Taxonomy (NCBI): domain Eukaryota; kingdom Metazoa; phylum Chordata; class Amphibia; order Caudata; family Salamandridae; genus Triturus; species Triturus cristatus. The sequence goes on from NC_140585.1 coordinate 1,344,578,653, forward strand.
AAGGAAAACACGCCCTTATGTAAAACAGGAGAGCTGTTACATAACTCAAGGAAAACACGCCCTTATGTAAACAGGAGAGCTGTTACATAACTCAAGGAAAACACGCCCTTATGTAAACAGGAGAGCTGTTACATAACACAAGGAAAACACGCCCTTATGTAAACAGGAGAGCTGTTACATAACTCAAGGAAAACAACGCCCTATAAAGGGAGGAACCGGGAGGTACAACGCTGTCGGATATTGTGTTTACACCGACGTACCTGCTTAGTGAAGAGCAGTGTTCAGGAGTGGTGCTCCAGTAAGGCAAGAACGGAGGTAGGTCGAGTCGTTACTCCCTGGGCCGTGTCTTGCCCCATCGTCACCTGTGAAGGACCCGGAAGCTCTACCGGATAACCATTGAGCTTCGCTTTTTGACTCGGCTGAGTCAAAGCGCAGTGGCGCTTTTGCTGGTTGGAGTCGTAACTCCCAGCCCGACCAGAGATACAGGGACTGCCAGCTGTAACGCACACCAGGAGGTGTTTGCCGCGTTACAGACTCGGAAGTCCACAGGATCGATCGAGCGGCTGCTCTCGGTTCAGTCTTCTTTGCTTGTGATTGGGGTATCGGTGACGCATCACCAGGAGGTGACTCCGCGTCCCGGTGCAGTCTGAGGAAGAGGTTGAGCGCCTGCTCCCTTCAGGTAGAGACCCCGGCTGGGTGTTTCCCTGACTCCTCGATTCTCCCCAACACTCTTCGTGCCCCTCACAGCCTACCGATTGGCATTGTCGGCCATTTCATTTCTGCCCTCTGTTGGCATACGCCGGGATCGGCGTATATGCAGAGGACGGTTAGGACCATCCGTGCTGTGGGCTGGTAACGTACTTAGCCTGGAGGACTCCAGTGACTATAACCTTTGTTTATTCCTTGTATTATTTTTGCCTTCATTAAAATAACTAAACCTTCACAAGTGGTTGCGTTCTCATTATCGTGTCTGTTAAACGATCCTGAGACGTTCAGGGCGTTACATAGTCATAGTAATAGTTATATAAATTCGAGGCACAATTTACCCACAATTGTACCGTTGTTTAATAAGTATGCACCATTGAGAAGATGTAGTGAAATAGACTGACAGCGTAAGGTTATAGCTGAGTTATCAGCCAGGAATATGGATATCATTTCAACTTGCAGTGCAATAGACGCTGATCTAACTGCACAAACTCAGAAAGATGTTATGGAAGAGCCCCTAACTAGTAATAAGAATAATGCTTACATTAGTAATGTAATTATTTATTTGAAAAATGTTGATCAAACTGTACAAACTCAGAAAGATGTTATGGAAAAGCCTGTGAATAGTAATAAGGATTATTCTCCCATTTGTAACTTGATGGAAGTTAGCCCCTGCATACGTCCCAATGAGTTTTTATAAATTATGACATGGAACGTTGCAGGGATTAAAAATAAGATTAACGACGAGGAGTGGTTGAAAACGATAGATGGGTTCTCGTTAATACTTATTCAAGAAACCTGGCATACTGAGCCCTTTTTTATAAACGGCTATCAAACTGTTTGTACTAATGCCAGTCCATCCAGGATGGGGAGAGCAAAAGGCGGCTTAGCCACATTAATTGCAGTTACTTTGTCTTTAATTTTAAAGAAACATATATTTTGTCACAGTATTATCAGCTTTTGTATTTCCATTCTGAAGGAAAACAGGCCATAATTGTAATAAATGTTTATAATAACATTTTCGATAAAACAAAAAGTAGGGTTATCAAGCTACTAGAAGAGGATCTGGATTATTTTTGGGAGGGAGTAGGAGGGGATTATGTCTTAGTTTGGGCGGGTGATTTTAATTGTGCTAAATGTGATTTTGAAGTAGGAGAACCTTGTGGATATTGTGATTATTTTGGCAATAGGATTCCCCATTTTACACATGATCCCTATGGGGAAGCTATAAACAATGCTGTACACAAATATAATCTAGCAGTTTTGGAACCTACTATCTCAGATGGTGAGATAATAACAAAACATTTGTAGGGGCAAGGTAATCTTTAAACATAGACCATTTTATCTTATCAACTAATTGTAGGGATCTGATGGAAAAAAATTTGATTAGTGTTAGTCTCTTTAGTGACCACCATCCCTTAACTATGTCACTTAGGCTTACCCTGACACAGAAAAAATGGGGAAATACAGCGTACATTGATATTAATACCCAAGGTAATAATGGAATTTCGATAAAATGGTCAGGTGTGAATCCAACCACCTTCATGGAAAATCTTAAAGAAAAAAAGCAAAGAGACTTAGAAACCTGTATGGATAGTTCCTCCATGAATTTGGCAATTATAACTGCTTTTTGTAATATTACAGCCTCAATTGCGGGCAATTTAACCTCCAAAAGGAGGAAGAAAGTTTGCGATCTTAACCCTAGATGGTTTAATCAGGACTGTTCAAGGTTAAAATCGGCCCTAAAAGTAAAACCAAGAGATAGTGCCAGCTTATAAAAATACTCTGAAAGAAAGGAAAAAGGGGATTTGTGAGGGGGCATGGGAGAAATTAATTCAGGCTGCAGAGAAGAAAGACCCAATTGTAGGAGAGTAGGATCTGCTTCACATGGGTACCCCCACTTTTTGCTGGTGTTTCACTGTTTTTCGACCTTAGTCTGGCTGTGGCCCTGCTAATCAGGACCCCAGCCTAGCTGCTTCCTCTCTAAAATGGTAAAATGGTTTCCATGTACATTAGGTACATTTCTAATTGGATTCTGGAGTGCCTTATAAGCCCCTAGTATATGGTATACTATGTACCTAGGGCATAGGTACCTCAGAGGCCTACCAGGGGCTGAATCATGTATTATGCCACCCCTGGGAAGCACTCCAAAATGACACCACAGGTCTGCTACTGCAGCCTGGGTAAGGTGGTGCTTGCACCCCTTACAGTGGTATAGGCTACCTATATCACTACCATTGCACACACATTTAAACCTATATGTCATTCCTATGGCAGGCCTTAACAATCCTGAAGGCAGAGTGCTTGGTTTTTATGTGAGAGGGTGCCTCTGCACAAGCAGAGCCCCTCTTCAGCGTTCGGAGTACCTCCTCTGATGCCGTTTGTGGTGCAGCCTGACCATATACTCTCAAGTGCATTAGAACCTTGCGGTAAATGCTAACTTTGGGATGGCTGCACGGAAACATGTCGTGTTTGGTGTCAAACGCTTTGGAATACTACACCCCCACCAGTTCTGTTGGCGGGGGTAGCATTCCACCCTTTTAGAGGAAGCGACATGTTCACACTGGTCTAACCCGGTTGGACTTTCTACAGCCCTGGCATCACAAAATGGATGCCACTGCCACAGACACGGGTCTGGCCTCCTGCTGCTGACCGAAACTCCAGCAGGGGAGGCCTGGACAATAGGTTTCCTGTCCCAGGGAGGTGTAACCACCTCCCCAGACAGGCAGATGTGTATTGGGGCTGGGCGAGAGCACTCTCTGGTGCTTTGAAGTCCTGCACTGGGGGCACACTTGGTGTCCCTGTGCATAGTCCAGTTCTAACCGGTTGCAGGGGCTACCTGCCCCTGCTCTGGCGCGAAACTGGACAAAGGAAATGGGTGTAACCACCCCTCTTTCCAAACCCTCCCATAGGTGGGTCCCTAGAGTATGTCCAACCCCCAAACTTAGTATAAGTATGGGAACCCAGTCCTTGCGACTTTAGATTACCCTGGACGAAACTCTGCAATATATATCCTGGACCTTCGACATTCTACTTGGCTTAGAAGAGTGTCTCCCCTGCTTGGCAGGCACCAAAGAAGCAACTGACCAGTCTGCATCGCTGAAGCTCCCGCCGGATGCCGAAGTCTTTGTACCACCAGAGGTGGATTTCCGGACTTCCCGAGGCTACCCTGAGTCCACAGCTAAGCTGAGGCCCGTGGCTATCGTGGGTGATGTGGAACCGTGACCCCTGGACACCGTGATCTTTTGCAGCACCATCCTCTTCCTGGTATTCCTCGAAGTTGTGCTTTGGGCTCCGAGTAACCCCACCCTTGAGCATCTCCTGCACTGAAGATTTCTGGCCTCCACTCCACGAGTGACCCGTGGGCCAGTTTCCAGTGCGACCGCTCAAGGCTCCTTCGCGATCGCTAGCCCGTTGGCTAGTAGGTCCCCACAAAGGCAACTCCTCTTCTGATTGGGCTTTCCTGGTTGCTCCAGATGTGCCCTGACTTACCCTTGCTGGGTGAGTCCCCCAGACCTTGCTGGTCTGCACCGCCGCCCTTTCTCTGATTCCCAGTGACTTGCCGTTGCCAAGGCTTGTTGGGTCCAATCTGGTCACCGACACAGCAGCACTCGACAAACTTTGTGGGACAGCTTGTATCCAGCTCCTGGTTGTCATCGGCAACTCCTGGAACTCGTGGCTGAAGAGTCAAGACACCCGTCAACTGACCTGAAGCACCCGACATCTGTGTGTCTATCGTGCCCTTGGTCCCTGGTAAGTGACCCAGACTCTGTCCCCTCTGCTTTCAGGTTCCTTCCATCCTACATCCAGGCTTGGATTGTTTCAGACACTTCTCCTCTTCACGGCAGCAGCACTTCTTCGCCAGTTTCCATTGAAATCGACGACGCGACACAACACCAAAAGACACCCATGCACCCGGCTTCCCTGGGTGAGGTAACATGAGTACTCCGGTGCTCCCGTGGGTGCTAGCCCTAGAACTTCCTAAGTCCAAAAGGGTTTGGTCCTGACTCATTTCTAAGTGTCCCTAATCTTTAAATTTCCAACCGCGACATTGCCCATAGAAGCTAACGGGAACCCGCGGCTGTGTTCACACACTGCACACGGCCCCTGTGGGTCCCCTGTGTCACTACCTTGGGTGGTTCCTTGGGGTCCCAGTGATTCTACAGGTTCTAGGCCTTGTGTCTAGTTCAGTCATGGTTCTTATACCGCTTTATTGGTATATGGTTTGGTATGCCCCTAGGGCCCAAACGTGTATTTGTGCTATTACTGTTGAGTGCTAACTTGTAACTTAAGTACTTCGAACTCCAGTCTCATAAAGAGACTAGAGGGGTGTGTTTTATCTTAAATACATATATTTTAAATATATACCTGGTATGGTTGTCCTTTCATTTGGTCATTCAAGAGATTATAGACTGGTAAAACAAGCTGCTTTACATTCCTTCAAGACTTAGCCTGAAGGCTGCTCTCCATAGCTACCACTAGGATAGCTTTCAATAAAGGTAGTCTTTAACCTATCACCATAAGGCGTGGTTTGGACTGATACATGGTGCCCACTATAACTAGTGGACAGCATATATCAAGCCAACTTCTCAAATTGGTGTGCAGTGTGTGGGATTCCAGCTTGCTATTGTTTTACCAGATAATCTCAATTGAATTGATCAACTGAAAACCACTAAAGGTACCTTAGGTACATATAATATCAAGTTTAGCATACAATAAGTTCTACTGAACTTAGAGTTGTGTGTTAAGGGATAGCACACCCTTTCTACAACTCAAGAGAGTGTAGTAGGCCACACTAGTGTAGGTAGTGCAATACACCACACCACATTAGTAATGTCTAATCAGCCAGGAACCAGTGGGTCCTGTGCCATTCAATTGAAGATAGTACCTGTGATAGTCTTCAGGGATAGAAGATTGTAATCTTCTATCCCTGAAGACCATAAAGTATTTTTACTTGAATTACTACACTTTACACTTTATCACAGCTATTTTTGTTACAATCACAGGTACTATCTTCAATTGAATGGCACATCGATGGGCAATTGTGCAGCTCCCAGCTACGCGCAGTTGTTCATGCACAAGTTTGAGCTTGACCACATTCTCAACAACACAGAGTGGAAACCACACATGTTATTATTCTTACGTTATATTGATGACATTTTTTTAATTTGGAAAGGTTCTGAACATCTGCTAAAAACTGCTATTGAGGTTCTTAATGGGATCAATGATCGTTTGAAATTTACGTATAACATTCATAGTGATACTATCAACTATTTGGATGTACTGCTGTACATCAAGGAGGGTCGAATTGAGACTACTTTATATAGGAAGAGCACTGATAGGAACAATTTGTTACATTTCTCAAGCTTCCATCAGCCCTCTCTGAAGCAACACTTACCTTATTCTCAATTTCTGAGAGTTAAAAGAATCATTTCTGAACCGACACAATTGTCACAAGAAAATTTGAATATGGAAAAACGTTTCATCGATCGAGGATATCCAAAAGAAACTTTAATTTCCACTTTGGAAAGGGTTCAAATCAAATCTAGATCTCAATTGCTAAAGATTTGTGACACCAAGAAGTCTACGTCACGTTCAGTCATAGTCACTAAATCTTTCCACAGAGAGTTTCAACATCAAGAAAATCATTTTGAAACATTGGCCAATGTTACAGATAGAACCAGACTTCAAGGACATATTTCTGGAGAAACCTCTCTTTGCATATGAGAGGAGTAAGAATTTGTTGGAACTTTTGCATCCTCAACTCACCATTGATTCAGTTTCATCTCACAAAGGTACCATACCTTGTCATAACTGTGGGCATTGCAACAGCATCATCAAAGGAAATTCAACTCAACATCCCACACAAGGTTTTAACATTAAGCTACATGTCACAGTGACATGTGACTCAAAGAATCTTGTATACATGCTAAAATGCCCATGTGGCCTCGTATACATAGGCAAAACCGAGAGGAAAATAAAAGTGCGTCTAACAGAACATAAAAGCAACATTTGCAACAAAAACATCAAATCAACGGTAGCGATGCACTTTTTATCCAAGAGTCACAACATCAGCCAATTGAGATTTCTGGTTTGTGAAATGGTTCCAATCAGAGAAAACAGAGACAACCGTAAATATCTTTTACAGAGAGAAACAGCATGGATTTATAAAATGAATGCCTTGGTCCCACACGGACTCAATGACCGCGTTGAACTTAGTTGCTTTTTGTAACTTTTGCTCTGTGCATTCTGGTTTCGTGAATTTATTTTGATCTTTGTGTCTATTTGACTTCATCTGATCATCTGTATTTATTAATGTTATTTTATGCAACTTTTCACAACTTCTCTTTGTTCATTATTATCTTACCTTTCTCTTTGGATCTTTTTTTATTTTTTCAGTTTTTTTCAGCCTTCCATAACAAGAAATCTCCTCTTTTTTTTTTTTTTTCTCAAATAACTTTATTTGTCTCTAACTCAGTTAAACCGTCTCTTTTAATTTGGTTGTTTATCTTCTATTTATCTTTTATTTTTTCAAACACTTTTACCTTTTGTTATTACTTTGTACATCAGTATCCATTGATCTCCGTAGATACAGCATTAATGTCATTCCATGAACACCATCACAAGATGGCTGACCTTTTTTCCAATGTTATTCAGTCCTTTCTTACTTTTCATTACCTGGCTTGTGATATTTGAAGGAATGTCCTTTCTCACTTTCACTAACTGACCCACCTGTTGGAGCAGGATTGTAAGCACACACGCTGACTTTCACTGCATGTTGTAACCTCGGTTACTCAGAGTTTCTAATCCACCAGGTATGTTTTGTTACCACATGGTTTTATCTTCTTTACGCACCGGGGAATAGTACCGCTCCCTGGCTTAAGGTTCAATTAGTCATGTTTCACATGCTTGACTTTACAGCACTTTTTTCTTCAAATCCTTGTGGCATTGTTGTTTTTAATAATGTGAGTTCTTGTTTTGTTTTCCATAACAATTGCACACTTGATTTAACATTAATTTGTCTTGGTCCTCGCGGCACCGTTGTTTTTAATCACGCTTCCTTGTCTTATCCTTTTCACAACAAACCGCCACCCTATAAGGTTTCGTTTTTGAATGGTTACTTCTGTTATCTCACGTTTTTTGATTAGTTTCTAACTCACCAAACACTAATTTAATTATGTACATGACGCAACAGGTCGACACATCTCTCCTTTTTGTGTTCTTCTTAGGACTACTCCTGATGAAGGGTTATGTAAAACCCGAAATGCATTGAGAATACTTCACGAGTCCTTGGCTTGATTTCTTTGATGAATTTCATATCCCGTGAATAAAACGAGGAATATGACAACAATGAACAACTTGTCAGTTTACTTTTGAGTTTGAACAGTGTTTATTCTGCAACTTCGTTGCAATTTCGGCTGTGCTTAGAGGGACACTACTCAACTGGAATAGTGCATTCTTCATTTGTCTACACGTCCTGGTTTAGGTGACGTTCACCTCTAAGGCACGCCCCATCCAGTTTACATTTGTATAAATTCAGGTGTTCGTGGTTTTCCATTCATTGTTCAAAATCAGCTGTTGCACCAGTATCTGGTAGACTCTGATCTGACCTCTCCCCAAGAATTGGTAAAGAAGGCAGACAAATGGGTCAGAACCAGGGTGAGGCAGAAGGTACAGTACCAAGGTGGTGATCCAAAGAAGCAAGATGCTAAAAACTCTGACAAGGGTGGGGACAAGGGTAAAGACCAGAAGTCTTCTCAAGGGCCCCAACAATCTTCTTCAAATGGGGAGTCACAGTCTAACGAGGGAAAAGGCCAAAAGAAACCTTGGTGCAAAATATGTAAACAGAAAACTCACTGGACCAGTGACTGCACCAAGACCAAAGAATCTACTCCAGCCACCATTGCCCCTAAGGCAACTGTTCCCCCTAGTACAGCTACAATAGGTGGTGGCAATGTCCAGAATAAGGGTGTAGTAGGGTTGACCCTGGGTTCTGAGATGGACTCTGGCCTAGTCAGAGTTCCAACTCAGGCTGTGCTTGTTTGTGATGGGGGCATAGATATGTCTCCCTTTGTGAGTCCCAGTAATCTAGGCAAATACAGACAACAGCCTTTAATAAATTGAGTAGATGCTTGGGCATTCAGGGACACAGGAGCAAGTGTCACAATGGTGACAAAAGATCTTGTGGATCCTGGGCAGATTATACTTGGTGAAATGTACCAAGTGACCAATGCTAGCAATGTCAGAACAGACCTTTCTCTGGCAGTTGTTAACTTCTCCTGGGGAAGGGTAACTGGCCTTTAGAAGGTTGTGGTAAGTGCAGACCTACCAATACAGTGCTTGCTTGGCAATGATCTAGAGACTTCAGCTTGGGCTGAAGTGGAGCTCAAGACACATGCAGAAATGTTAGGGATCCCTGCTCATGTCTTTGCTGTGAATAGGTCACAGGCCAAAATGTCTAAAGCTTTACAGGCCCTGGATTCTGGAAAAATGGACCAGGTGCCTCACAAGAGGAGGAGCAGTAGGGTTAAGGCAGATCCTTCCCACCTGACTCAGAATGCTGATCAGTCTCCTCAGGGAGATGATCTTGAGCCTGAAGAAGGAACTGTCCCAGAGGAGCTTGAACCTGACCAGGTTGAGTTCTTGGGGACAGGGGGCCCTTCCAGGTCTGATCTGAGCCAGGAGCAGAAAACCTGCCCCTCTCTTGAACCCCTCAGAAAGCAAGCTGCTGATGAGGCTGCTGGGAATGCTAGTGGCACCCATAAAGTTTATTGGGATGATGGACTCCTTTACTCAGAGAGTAGAGACCCCAAGCCTGGTGCATCCAGGAGGTTGGTTATACCTCTGAAGTTTAGGGGCTTCCTATTGACACTAGCCCATGATATTCCCCTAGCAGGACACCTGGGCCAGAACAAGACTTGGGACAGAATTGTCCCTCAGTTTCACTGGCCCCACATGTCTGAAGACACTAAGGAGTTTTGTCGCTCCTGTGTGACCTGCCAAGCCAGTGGCAAGGCAGGTGGAACCACAAAGGCCCCCCTGATACCACTACCTGTGGTGGGGGTTCCCTTTGAGAGGGTGGGGATTGACATTGTTGGTCCCATGTGTCCTCAAACTGCATATGGGCACAGATTTATACTGGTGGTGGTGGATCATGCCACCAGGTACCCAGAGGCAATTCCCCTAAGGACCACCATAGCACCTGTGGTGGCAAGAGCTCTCTTGGATGTATTCTCAAGAGTAGGCTTTCCTAAGGAGGTAGTATCTGTCAGGGTTGCAAACTTCATGTCTAGTTACTTGACTGCTATGTGGAAGGAGTGTGGAGTGAACTACAAGTTCACCACACCCTAACACCCACAATGCACTGGTTTACTTGAAAGTTTCAACAATACCTTAAAGGGCATGATTAAAGGACTCCTAGAAAAGCTTAGGCGAAGATGGGACATACTCTTGCCTTGCCTTTTATTTGCATACAGGGAGGTGCCTCAAAAGGGGGTTGGTTACAGCCATTTTGAACTTTTGTTTAGTCACCCTGTCAGGGGTCCATTGTGTCTGGTTAAGGAAGGATGGGAGTTACCTCTCAAGCCCCCCAAACAGGACATAGTGGACTATGTACTTGGTCTCCGCTCCAGGATGGCTGAGTATATGAAAAAGGCAACCAAAAACCTCGAGGCTAGCCAGGAATTACAAAAAGCCTGGCATGACCAAAAGGCTGTACTGACTGTCTACCAGCCAGGACAGAAAGTGTGGGTGGCCCCAGCAGCCCTCCAGGACAAATGGAGTGGCCCCCATACAATTGTTGAGCAGAAAGGGGAGGTTACCCACTTGGTAGACCTTGGAGTTACCCTAGGAGTCCCCATAGGGTACTTCATGTCAACAGACCTAAACCATATGTTGACAGGGCAGACATGGGCTTGCTCATGGCTACTGATGAAGGACAGGAGGAAGAGAGTGACCCACTCCCTGACCTGCTTTCTCAGAACCCTGATGATGGGTCAGTTGATGGTGTAGCCTTGGCAGGCAGCCTCACTGCCCAGCAGCAAACGGACTGCAGAAGCCTTCTCAGCTAGTTTAGACATATGTTTTCTCTGACTCCAAGTCAGACCACCTGGTGCACTCATGAAGTGGACACTGGGGACAGTCTGCCTGTGAAGAATAAGATCTACGGGCAACCTGACCATGTCAGGGACTGTATAAGGACAGAAGTCCAAAAGATATTGGATTTGGGAGTGATTGAACCCTCAGTTAGCTGCCCTTGGGCTTGTCCAGTAGTCCTAGTACCTAAACCTCACACCACAGATGGCAAGAGAGAAATGAGGTTTTGTGTTGACTACAGGGGTCTTAATGCAGTCACTAGGACTGATGCCCATCCCATCCCCAGGGCAGATGAGCTAATAGATACTTTGGCCTCAGCCAAGTTTCTAAGCACATTTCACCCGACAGCTGGCTACTGGCAGATCAGACTAGCTGATGATGCAAAGCCAAAAACAGCATTTTCTACCCCTAGTGGGCACTATCAGTTTGTGGTAATGCCCTTTGGTTTAAAGAATGCACCTGCCACTTTCCAAAGGTTGGTGAATCAAGTCCTTAGAGGTCTGGAAGACTATAGTGCAGCATATCTAGATGATATTGCTGTCTTTAGCTCCACCTGGGAGGATCACCTGGTCTACCTGAGGAATGTTTTGGAGGCCTGAATAACTTAACTTCTAAGAAAATGCCCAAAAAGGTTCAGTGGACAGCTAGCTGTCAAAAGGCGTTTGATGACCTGAAGCAGGCCATATGCACTGCTCCCATTCTGCAGAGTCCTGACTACTCCAAAAAGTTCATTGTACAAACAGACGCATCTGAATTGGGGGTAGGGACTGTACAGTCACAATTGAATGATGAAGGTCAGGATCAGCCAGTAGCTTTCATAAGCAGAAGGCTGACCCCTAGAGAGAAACGTTGGTCAGCCATTGAGAGGGAGGCCTTTGCTGTGGTTTGGGCTCTGAAGAAGTTCAGGCCATACTTGTTTGGTACTCACTTCCTTGTTCAGACAGACCATAAGCCCCTCTTATGGCTCAAACAAATGAAGGGTGAAAACACCAAACTGCTTAGGTGGTCCATTTCCCTACAGGGGATGGACTTTACAGTGGAACATAGACCTGGGAGTAACCATGCCAATGCAGATGGACTCTCTAGGTATTTCCACTTACAACATGAAGGCTCAACTGGTCAAGGTTAGTTTAATGTCCCTGCGTTTGGGGGGGGGGTTGTGTAGGAGAGTAGGATCTGCTTCACATGGGTTCCCCCACTTTTTGTTGGTGTTTCACTGTTTTTCAACCTTAGTATGGCTGTGGCCCTGCTAAGCAGGACCCCAGCCTAGCTGCTTACTCTCTAAAATGGTTTCCATGTACATTAGGTACATTTCTAATTGGATTGTGGAGTGCCTTATACGCCCCTAGTATATGGTATGCTATGTACCTAGGGCATAGGTACCTCAGGGGCCTACCAGGGGCTGAAGCATATATTATGCCACCCCTGGGAAGCACTCCAAAATGACACCACAGGTCTGCTACTGCAGCCTGGGTAGGTGGTGCTTGCACCCCTTACCGTGGTATAGGCAGTGCTTAATTTGTAAAATATGAAGTGCCAAGGCTGTGACCAGGAGGCCACTGCAGCTTGCACCACCCATCGCCCCAGTCATCGCTGCCAAAACAACTACTAACCATCTCTCTCGCATGTGAATACGACAGTTCAGATTATTCCAGGCCCCCAAAGCTAAAGGAATGGCTGGGGAGGCAGGTATTAGTAATTTTTTAATGTATATTGTTTTCCTAAACACTGTTATACTGCTAATCTCTAAATTACATGAGCAGCGCCACCTTGTGGCAGACTGCCCTAAGGGTGGTCTTGACAATTAGGTGCCGGTGCCGAGCACCGGAAACCAATTAAGTGCCGGTGCTCAGCACCGGAAAGCTCCGGCCCAAACCCAAATTAAGCACTGGGTATAGGCTACCTATATCACTACCATTGCACACACATATAAAACCTATAAGTCACTCCTATGGCAGGCCTTAACAATCCTGAAGGCAGAGTGCTTGGTTTTTATGTGAGAGGGTGCCACTGCACGAGCAGAGCCCCTCTGCAGCGTTCGGAGTACCTCCTCTGATACTGTTTGTGGTGCAGCCTGACCATATACTCTTAAGTGCATTATAACCTCGCGGTAAATGCTAACTTTGGGATGGCTGCACGGAAACATGTTGTGTTTGGTGTCAAAAGCTTTGGAATACTAACCCCCCGCCAGTTCTGGCGGCGGGGGTAGCATTCTACCCTTCTAGAGGAAGAGACATGGTCACACTGGTCTAAATCAGTAGGGCTTTCTACAGCCCTGGCATCACAAAATGGATGCCACTGCCACAGACACGGGTCTGGCCTCCTGCTGCTGACCGAAACTCCGGCAAGGGAGGCCTGGACAATAGGTTTCCTGTCCCAGGGAGGTATAACCACCTCCCCAGACAGGCAGATGTGTATTGGGGCTGGGCGGGAGCACTCTCTGGTGCTTTGAAGTCTTGCACTGGGGGCACACTTGGTGTCCCTGTGCATAGTCCAGTTCAAACAGGTTGCAGGAGCTACCTGCCCCTGCTCTGGCGTGAAACTGGATAAAGGAAATGGATGTAACCCCCCCTCTTTCCAAACCCTTCCATAGGTGGATCCCTAGAGTATGTCCAACCCCCAAACTTTGTATAAGTATGGGAACCCAGTCCTTGTGACTTTAGATTACCCTGGATGAAACTCGGCAATGTATATCCTGGACCTTCGACTTTCTACTTTGCGTAGAAGACTGAAGAAATCTCCCTTGGGGTCAAGGAGTGACTCCCCTGCTTGGCAGGCACCAAAGAAGCAACTGACCGGTCTGCATCGCTGAAGCTCCAGCCGGACGCCAAAGCCTTTGTATCACCAGAGGTGGATTTCCAGACTTCCCCGAGGCTACCCTGAGGAGGCTACCCTGAGTCCACAGCAAAGCTGAGTCCCGTGGCTATCGTGGGTGACGTGGAATCGTGACCCCTGGACACCGTGATTGTAGGAGAGTGGAATCTGACTAATGGTTGCCCCCAACTTTTTGCCTGGTATTTAAGTGGTTTTTGACTAGTCTGGCTGGGATCCTGCTATCCAGGACCCCAGCCTATCTGCTTTCTCCCTAAAACTGTTGTGAGTACTCTAGGTACAAACATAATTGGATGCTGGGCATGCCCTACCAGTCCCTTGTAGATGGTACCCTAGGTACCCAGGGCATGGGGCCCCCAGTAGGCCTACCAGGGCTGCAGCACTTATTGTGCCACCCTGGGACAGCCACCCAAACTGACACCACCAGGTCACTACTGTAGCCTGGGTAAGGTGGTGCTAGCACCCCTTACAGGGATGTAGGTACCCTATGTCCCATACCATTACAACACATATACTCTCATAGGTCACCCCTATGGCAGGCCCTGGTAATCCTACAGGGCTGGGTGCTGAGGTATGTGTGAGGGGGGACCCCTACGTGAGTAGGGCCTCCCTGCAACCTTCGTAAAAATATTACTGGGTTGTTTGTAGTGTAGCCATACCATATACTCTTAACCGCATTATAAGTTATTGCGTCATCGCTGTAACTTTGGAGTGGCTACACAGAACCATATCGTGTTTGGTGTCAAACATGAAGGAATCATACCCCCAGTCCAGCCATGGGCATGGGGGCACGATTCCCCCTTGCTAGGAGGGTGATATGGGAAAAGCGGTAGAATTTGGAAACCAATTTAAAAGTGCACATGTACCACAAAATGGCTACTGTTCGCCACCTACACGACTCTGGCTGGCTGTTGCTGGGGAAAACCCCAGCCTCGCCATCTGGACAATAGGGCTCCTGTGGCAGGGAGGTGCCAGCACCTCCCCAGACAGGATATGTGGATTGGAACAGGGTGGGTGCACCAAAAGTCCATTCAGAGTTGCACGTAGGCAGCTGCAGAGCCCCAATTCTGCATACACCGCCTGGAACCGGTTCAGGGGCATCCTGCCCCTCGCCCAGGCAGGAAACACACAAAGGGGAGTGGGTGTAGCCACCCTTTCCCGCCTCTACTCTGATTGGTAGGCTCTATTTTGGACCATCCCCTAATCTTGGGGATATATGGGAATAACTTTGCCCTAGAGCCTTAGATTCGTACAGGACTTCACAGAACTGACCTTCGACGAGCTGCTGCCCAGCTGACTGAAGAAATCTCCCTTGGGATAAAGGAGTTATCCCCCTGCTTGGCAGGCACCTAAAAGACTACAAGATACCCGGTTGGAACTTCGTTGCTCTCACGACCTTCGACGCCTTCCAGCAACCTCGAGGTGGGTCTCCAGTGCATCCCAGCGTCCTGTGAGCGTGCCCAGCAAGTCTGAGCACCCTGGACCATGTGGGTGTCGAGATCCCCGCATACCCCGAGACACCGGCCACCTCTTGTCCAGCACACGACCCCGACCAGTGGGGAAGTTGTGCCTTGGCCCATTCTTGAGCCAACCTTCAAGCAGCATTTGTGCCGACCCTCAGCTCCCTGGCCCGCTCCGGTGGCCCGTGGGAGCCCTTTTACGCACTCCATTTTGCTGCCTTCCGCGGTCCCTTGTCTCTCGACTTGTGGGCCCTGACGGAGGACAATCTTCTTTTCTAAGAGTTCCCCTGGTTGCTCCAGGCCTGCTCTACGCTCCCTGCAAAGGAGAGCACCCTCAGACCACGTGGGTCTGCACCAGCAGCTGCTTTGTTCATCTTGCGTGGGTTGCGGTTGCCAATGCTTAGTGGATCCAATCGGGACACTAACACCGCAGCGACCCCCAGCCGACGTGGGACAGTCGCCCTCCAGAAGCTGGCCTTCCTTGAAGCCTCCCGGAGCCCGTGACTGCAGAGCCCAGCTGTACCTTCCACACCTGAAGCACCCGACATCCACGAGCTCCTTCCTGTGAGCTCCCTGGTCACTGTGCTGTGACCCAGACTCTGTCCCCTCTGCTTTCAGGTTCATCTTTGTCTTTTCTTCAACTTTAATCTTCACGACTTCAGCGACACTTCCAGCTAGCAGCAGTTTGGACTCCTTTTCCATAGAAAATCAGCCCGCGACCCGACACCAGAATCGACCTATGCACCCGGCTTCCCTGGGGCAGGTAACAGTGGTACTTCGGTACTTCCGTGGTGGTGGGCTCTCCAAAGCCTTAAGTCTCAAGCCTTAACTTTGTACTGTTGTTAGAAGTGTCCTTAAACCTTAATTATTCAACCGCGACATTCTCCATAGGCTAACATTGCGATCCCGACAGCAACTTCTCGCACTGCACACGCCTCCCGTGGGTCCCCTTCCTCTTAACTGTGGGTGGATTCTTAAGGGGCCAGCGATCCTGAATGCCCTAGGCATTGCCTGTAGAATTGTCGTGGTTCTTATACCACTATTTTAGTATATGGTTTGGTCCCCCCCTGGGGCCCATTGATTTCTGTGCTATTTATTGTGTTTAGAAATGCTTGTTTGAATTGTAACTTTGCCACTAGCCACATAAAGTGACTGTGGGATTCTGTCTAGAATAAATACATATATTTTATATACATACCTGTGTGGGCTACTCTTTCATTTGGTTATTCAAGAGGTTATTATGGTAAAACAATAAGCTTAACACTCCTTCAAGACTTAGCCTGAAGGCTGCTCTCCACAGCTACCACTAGGATAGCTTTCTTTAAAGGTTGTCTTAAACCTACCATCAATAGGAGTCGAATTGGACTGGTGCAAGGTGTCCCTATAACTAGGAACAGCATATGCCAGGCCAACTTCTCACATTGGTGGCAGCGGTGGGATTCAAGCTTGCCATTGTTTTACCAGATAACAAATTGAATTTCTAAAGTGAAAGCCACAAGGTACCAAAGGTACATATAAATTCAAGCTAGAATACAATAAGTTCTACTGAACTTGGAGTTGTGTGTAGAGGGTTTAGCACACCTTGACCACAACTCAAGAGAGGGTTCAGTAGGCCACACTTAGTGTAGGTAGATACATCACTACACTAAACATGTCTTCAGGTGGCACTAAGGCTATGGAAGGACCCCAGAGGGTCCCAGTAGATAAGTATGATAATTTCACCTTTGCAGAGCTCAGGGAAATGTGCACCCTTAGGGGACTGAAGACAGAAAGAGGTGCCAACACAAAACGTCTCAAGGAGATCCTGCTCATAGCAGACTTTATGGAGTCCATAGGATCCAGAGGGACGGACAGAGTGGGTGGGCACCCCTCAGAAGAGGACACTCCCAGAGTGGAATCTGAAGAGGAACAGGAAGAGGATGAAAATCCTGACCTGGAAGAAACAAACCACTCACAGCATGGAGGTGATGGCCCAAGAGGCACTCCCTCCACCCTTAAAAGGGGAGTGGTGGGTCCAAGAAGGAACAGATCCCCCTCAGTGGGATCCAACCATTCTAAGGGATCCAAAGGGTCCTCTGCCTCTTCTCAGAGAAGAGAAACCTCTCATGAGAGGAAATGCAGACTGATCAAATTTGAGCAGGCTAAGCTTGAGCTTAAAAGAGAACAGTTAGCATTAGACAGGGAAACCCTGGAGCTTCAGAAAGCTTCAAGAAAGTGGGGTCTAGAGATCCCTGGTGGCAGTAATGAAACCCCTAGAGTTAGAGAGAGAGTCCCTGACAATAGGAACCTCCACAAGATTGTGCCCCCCTATCAGAATGGGGATGATATCCACAAATGGATATCTGCTCTTGAAAGGGCCTGTAGAGTACAGAGGGTCCCTGTAGAGCAGTGGGCAACAATCCTGTGGCTCTCCTTTTCAGATAAAGGGAGAGACAAGCTCCTCTCTGTAAGAGAAGAGGATGCTGATGATTATTATATCTTGAAAGCTGCTTTAATAGATGGGTTTGGCTTAACCACTGATCAATACAGACTTAAGTTCAGAGACACCCAGAAAGCACAGAATCAAGATTGGGTAGACTTTGTGGATTGTGCAACCAAGGCACTGGAAGGTTGGTTAAATGGCAGTAAAGTTAATGATTATCAAGGATTGTATAATCTCATTATGAGGGAGCAGATTCTTAATAATTGTCAGAACCAACTTTTACACCAGCACCTGGTGGACTCTGATCTGACCTCTCCCCAAGAATTGGGAAAGAAGGCAGACAAATGGGTCAGAACCAGGATTAGGCCTAAGAACCAAGTTGGTGACCAGAAGAAGGATTCCACTAAGCCCAAAGAGAAAGGTGGGGATGATAAACAAGAAAAGTCCTCTGAAGGGCCCCAACAAACCAGTGCTGGGGGTGGGTCCCAAAATACTTCCTCTAATACCAAGAAACCATATTGCCATGTGTGTAAGAAACCTGGCCACTGGAAAACTGACTCCAGCTGTCCTAAGAATGGCAATAAAGAAAGTGTTCCTCCAAAACCAGCTCCAACACCTCCTGTTACTACTAGTAGTAATCCCCCAGGCGGTGGGAGTGCACCCAAAAACTTAGTTGGGTTCTCTTTGGGGACACCAGTGGACTCTGGCCTAGCCAGGTCCCCTGCATTAGCAACAATGGTCTGTGATGGTGGCATGGGGTTTGCCAACTTTACCATGAGCCCCAGTATTCTGGGCAGGTACAGACAAGAACCAATGATCAATGGTCAGAAGGCTGTGGCCTATAAGGACACAGGGGCCAGTGTCACCATGGTGACCAAGAGGCTAGTGCCCCTAGATCAGCTTTTACCTGGGTTTAGCTATCAGGTGACCAATATTGATGGAATCAGGACAGATCATCCCATGGCAGTGATAAATCTCAGCTGGGGAGGAGTCACTGGCCCCAAGAGAGTGGCAGTGTCCCCAAACTTGCCTGTAGATTGTCTACTGGGGAATGATCTAGAAATCTCAGCCTGGGCTGAGGTTGACCACAAGGCCCATTTGAAAATGGTAGGAGTTCCTGAGAGAGTGGATGAGACCCTGAGGGCCTCACCTCCACCCCAGGAGGAAATAGAAAGAGTGAAGCCTGAAACTATGGATCACTCTACACAAACAGAGAGCATAGGGGAGGAAGAGCAGTCTTCCCCCCACCAGACTACAGGTAAAGGTCCAGTTTCTCAGGGAACTGACCCTGCCCCTTGTGAAGTAACTGCCCCAGAAGTGGACAGGCTTGGCCTGCCCACCTCTCTGATGGCAGGGGACCCTTCCAAGGTGGTACCCAGTCTGGAGCAGGTATCCTGCCCCTCTCTACCCTGCCTCAGTCAGCCCAGGGCTGCAGAGGTCAGGGAGGTCAGTGGACCCTTATTGGGCCCCTGCCCAGAGGAACCCCCTCATCAACAGATTAGGGACACCCAGCAGAGTAGTTTCAGCCAGGTGAATATTCCTCTACAAACTGAGGGATCCCCCTTACCCCTAGGTATAGGCACCCCTCAAATGGATGTTGTTGAGCACAGGGAAACCTGGGGCCTAGCTGCCCCAAACCTTCCAGTGCCCTCCACTATTCCAGCCAAAGGGATCCAACCCCCAGCTGTAGGCAGCCAGAGGTTGACCCTTAGGGCCAGATATGACACAGTCATGGGCAGAAAGGCTTCCATAGTGGCCAGTGATCTGAGGAGGTTGAGACCAACCCAAGTAGGGTCTCACTTCCAGACTCAGACACCCCACCAGCCCACCTCTGACCCAAAAACCAATACAGGTAATTTCCCTAGACTTTGGAGAAACTCTAGAACCCCTTGGGGTAGGATTTCCCAAGTGGACCATGACACAGGGAGCAACCATGTTAGTACAGGTTCTTCCTTATATGGCCACTCAGGAAATAAAGGCTTATCTGGACAAGGTTAGCCTTATCTCCTTTCGTTTGGGGGGGGGTTATGTAGGAGAGTGGAATCTGACTAATGGTTGCCCCCAACTTTTTGCCTGGTATTTAAGTGGTTTTTGACTAGTCTGGCTGGGATCCTGCTATCCAGGACCCCAGCCTATCTGCTTTCTCCCTAAAACTGTTGTGAGTACTCTAGGTACAAACATAATTGGATGCTGGGCATGCCCTACCAGTCCCTTGTAGATGGTACCCTAGGTACCCAGGGCATGGGGCCCCCAGTAGGCCTACCAGGGCTGCAGCACTTATTGTGCCACCCTGGGACAGCCACCCAAACTGACACCACCAGGTCACTACTGTAGCCTGGGTAAGGTGGTGCTAGCACCCCTTACAGGGATGTAGGTACCCTATGTCCCATACCATTACAACACATATACTCTCATAGGTCACCCCTATGGCAGGCCCTGGTAATCCTACAGGGCTGGGTGCTGAGGTATGTGTGAGGGGGGACCCCTACGTGAGTAGGGCCTCCCTGCAACCTTCGTAAAAATATTACTGGGTTGTTTGTAGTGTAGCCATACCATATACTCTTAACCGCATTATAAGTTATTGCGTCATCGCTGTAACTTTGGAGTGGCTACACAGAACCATATCGTGTTTGGTGTCAAACATGAAGGAATCATACCCCCAGTCCAGCCATGGGCATGGGGGCACGATTCCCCCTTGCTAGGAGGGTGATATGGGAAAAGCGGTAGAATTTGGAAACCAATTTAAAAGTGCACATGTACCACAAAATGGCTACTGTTCGCCACCTACACGACTCTGGCTGGCTGTTGCTGGGGAAAACCCCAGCCTCGCCATCTGGACAATAGGGCTCCTGTGGCAGGGAGGTGCCAGCACCTCCCCAGACAGGATATGTGGATTGGAACAGGGTGGGTGCACCAAAAGTCCATTCAGAGTTGCACGTAGGCAGCTGCAGAGCCCCAATTCTGCATACACCGCCTGGAACCGGTTCAGGGGCATCCTGCCCCTCGCCCAGGCGGGAAACACACAAAGGGGAGTGGGTGTAGCCACCCTTTCCCGCCTCTACTCTGATTGGTAGGCTCTATTTTGGACCATCCCCTAATCTTGGGGATATATGGGAATAACTTTGCCCTAGAGCCTTAGATTCGTACAGGACTTCACAGAACTGACCTTCGACGAGCTGCTGCCCAGCTGACTGAAGAAATCTCCCTTGGGATAAAGGAGTTATCCCCCTGCTTGGCAGGCACCTAAAAGACTACAAGATACCCGGTTGGAACTTCGTTGCTCTCACGACCTTCGACGCCTTCCAGCAACCTCGAGGTGGGTCTACAGTGCATCCCAGCGTCCTGTGAGCGTGCCCAGCAAGTCTGAGCACCCTGGACCACGTGGGTGTCGAGATCCCCGCATACCCCGAGACACCGGCCACCTCTTGTCCAGCACACGACCCCGACCAGTGGGGAAGTTGTGCCTTGGCCCATTCTTGAGCCAACCTTCAAGCAGCATTTGTGCCGACCCTCAGCTCCCTGGCCCGCTCCGGTGGCCCGTGGGAGCCCTTTTACGCACTCCATTTTGCTGCCTTCCGCGGTCCCTTGTCTCTCGACTTGTGGGCCCTGACGGAGGACAATCTTCTTTTCTAAGAGTTCCCCTGGTTGCTCCAGGCCTGCTCTACGCTCCCTGCAAAGGAGAGCACCCTCAGACCACGTGGGTCTGCACCAGCAGCTGCTTTGTTCATCTTGCGTGGGTTGCGGTTGCCAATGCTTAGTGGATCCAATCGGGACACTAACACCGCAGCGACCCCCAGCCGACGTGGGACAGTCGCCCTCCAGAAGCTGGCCTTCCTTGAAGCCTCCCGGAGCCCGTGACTGCAGAGCCCAGCTGTACCTTCCACACCTGAAGCACCCGACATCCACGAGCTCCTTCCTGTGAGCTCCCTGGTCACTGTGCTGTGACCCAGACTCTGTCCCCTCTGCTTTCAGGTTCATCTTTGTCTTTTCTTCAACTTTAATCTTCACGACTTCAGCGACACTTCCAGCTAGCAGCAGTTTGGACTCCTTTTCCATAGAAAATCAGCCCGCGACCCGACACCAGAATCGACCTATGCACCCGGCTTCCCTGGGGCAGGTAACAGTGGTACTTCGGTACTTCCGTGGTGGTGGGCTCTCCAAAGCCTTAAGTCTCAAGCCTTAACTTTGTACTGTTGTTAGAAGTGTCCTTAAACCTTAATTATTCAACCGCGACATTCTCCATAGGCTAACATTGCGATCCCGACAGCAACTTCTCGCACTGCACACGCCTCCCGTGGGTCCCCTTCCTCTTAACTGTGGGTGGATTCTTAAGGGGCCAGCGATCCTGAATGCCCTAGGCATTGCCTGTAGAATTGTCGTGGTTCTTATACCACTATTTTAGTATATGGTTTGGTCCCCCCCTGGGGCCCATTGATTTCTGTGCTATTTATTGTGTTTAGAAATGCTTGTTTGAATTGTAACTTTGCCACTAGCCACATAAAGTGACTGTGGGATTCTGTCTAGAATAAATACATATATTTTATATACATACCTGTGTGGGCTACTCTTTCATTTGGTTATTCAAGAGGTTATTATGGTAAAACAATAAGCTTAACACTCCTTCAAGACTTAGCCTGAAGGCTGCTCTCCACAGCTACCACTAGGATAGCTTTCTTTAAAGGTTGTCTTAAACCTACCATCAATAGGAGTCGAATTGGACTGGTGCAAGGTGTCCCTATAACTAGGAACAGCATATGCCAGGCCAACTTCTCACAGTGATCTTTTGCAGCTCCATCATCTTTCTGGTCTTCCTCAAAGTTGTGCTTTGGGCTCCTAGTAGCCCCAGCCTTGAGCATCTCCTGCACCGAAGATTTCTGGCCTCCACTCCACGAGTGACCCGTGGGCCAGTTTCCAGTGCGACCGCTCAAGGCTCCTTCGCGATCGCTAGTCTGTTTGCTAGTAGGTCCCCACGAAGGCAACTCCTCTTCTGATTGGACTTTCCAGGTTGCTCACGGGGATATTGGCAGCTAGAGTTGCTAAGATTATAAAGAGTATAGTTCATGGAGACCAGAGGGGGTTTATTCCTGGAAGACAGCTTAATGAACTCACCTTCACCATGTTGGGTATAATGGATCTGGCTGAATCTTTTAATCTTCCAGTGACTATGGTGACAGTAGACGCTGCTAAAGCGTTCGACCAGGTTCACTTGCCGTACCTTTGGGAAGCGCTAAGAACATATGGTTTCCCTATAAACTTAAAAAAAGCGCTACAGTTGCTTTACAGTGCACCTAAAGCCAGAGTTCTAGTCAATGGAGAATTAACCGATTGGTTCAGTATCATGCGGGGAACAAGGCAGGGATGTCCGTTGTCCCCCTTGTTGTTCAACATATATATTGAACCTTTCACAGCCTTAATTAGGCAAGACCTTTCCATTTTCCCCTTTAGATATAAAAATTTAGAGGCTAATGTAGTGTTATATGCGGATGACCTCATTCTTTATACTCAGAATCCTAAGAAGGCTATTCCTAGGTTGTGGGATAAAACAGATGTCTTTGGGAAGGTCTCCGGATATAGTATAAATAGAGATAAGACTGAGGTAATGGAGTGGAATCAATCTTCTCAGACCCCTGGGGTGAAAACTCAAATGCCATATCTCGGCATCATTATCACACAGAAGTTAGTAGATCTCCCCGGGGTTAACTGGAGAAAGATTAGCCAGGAGGTTGGAAGATTATTGACCAGATGGGCTAATCTTCCCCTTAATTTATACGGAAGGGTGAATCTGATCAAAATGATCATACTCCCTAAGATTACTTTTCTTTTTAATAATATACCCCTCCCATTTGATAAGAATGAGGTTGCAAAATTACAGGGCAAAATAGGAAGTTTTGTTTGGGCGTCTGAAGGTTCGCGCATATCCTGGAAAAGGCTGAGGAGAAGGTTAAAGAGTGGTGGTCTTGCCTTTCCGGATCTTTGGGTCTACGCACATGTATTTAATTTTAAGATGATTCTGCATTAGGCATAATCTATGGGGCATTACTTAGTGAGTTGGGGGACGGACAAGATCAGTTCCTTTTTAAGTTTGGAGACCCGATTTTTTTTAAAAAAAAGAGTAAGGTTAAAAATTCTCCTCCAGGCGCTTAAGAATTGGGTATTTATAAGGAAAAAATTGGGAATCTCATATTACTCGGATTATTCACCAATTTGGGGTTCCCCAGGTGCCTCCAGCATGTTTAGATTATCTACTCAGCCTACCTTTGAAACAAGCAGGTATCTCTCATTGGGGAGATTTAAAAATAGGTATGGATTTGATGAGCTGGGAAGTTTTGACATTGTGTACTTGGGGGCAACTAACTAGATTCAAATACTATCAACTGTCCGCTTGGTGGGCTCGGCAACAGTGGGAGGAACAGAAGGACGATGCCTGGCTAATTCAATATGAGAATTGGGATTATCAAAAAAGAGGTGGCTTTGTGGTACCGAACTCTGATTGAATCAGAAGATGATATGGGTCAGGATATCCAAAAAACTCTGGAGTGATGTTGTAGATACCACCAATTTGAGAGATGTTTGGTTGAGTTTGTTTACATTGCTTTGTGAGGCAGTTAAACCGGCTTACCTTAAGCGAAATCATCTTTTCACTCTGTATTGGGTTTATTGGTCTCCGGCGAAACTGACAAAATTTACAGGAACTCAGCATATGTGTTCAAGATGTCAGGATCCTTCAGCAAATGACAGCCAAATGTTTTTAACTTGCCCCGCAATTACAACATTTTGGATGGATTTATGTGAATTCTTGACAGATGTAACAGGAATTGAAATAGAAGCAACCCCTGCGCTTATATTTTTTGGATTGGGCCAGGATAGTATTCTGGCTTCAAATAAAACTGTGGCTAGGCTAATTTTTTATGTTATTTTATTGGGAAGAAGAGAGATCTGTAAAGCCTGGAAATCGGCCGTCCCGCCCCTTTTCTCTGACTGGGAAAGCCAGAACTGTGTGCGAGGGAATATCGCGGAGCTGTTGGTGCCCTCCCCATCTCACCTGTAGCCTTACCGCTGTTCGCCTGGGCTCCTCTCGCCGCCACATCATCTCGCGGCCCCACAGCGGGGGAACTACCGCTCCCAGGTGCCCAAGCGGCTCGTGACGCCAACCACGCGCCCGGAGGCGCTTAAAAGTCTGTTGCTCCCTCGGTGGAGCGGGAAAGCCAGAACTGTGTGCGAGGGAATATCGCGGAGCTGTTGGTGCCCTCCCCTCCTCACCTGTAGCCTTACCGCTGTTCGCCTGGGCTCCTCTCGCCGCCACATCATCTCGCGGCCCCACAGCGGGGGAACTACCGCTCCCAGGTGCCCAAGCGGCTCGTGACGCCAACCACGCGCCCGGAGGCGCTTAAAAGTCTGTTGCTCCCTCGGTGGAGCGGGAAAGCCAGAACTGTGTGCGAGGGAATATCGCGGAGCTGTTGGTGCCCTCCCCTCCTCACCTGTAGCCTTACCGCTGTTCGCCTGGGCTCCTCTCGCCGCCACATCATCTCGCGGCCCCACAGCGGGGGAACTACCGCTCCCAGGTGCCCAAGCGGCTCGTGATGCCAACCACGCGCCCGGAGGCGCTTAAAAGTCTGTTGCTCCCTCGGTGGAGCGGGAAAGCCAGAACTGTGTGCGAGGGAATATCGCGGAGCTGTTGGTGCCCTCCCCTCCTCACCTGTAGCCTTACCGCTGTTCGCCTGGGCTCCTCTCGCCGCCACATCATCTCGCGGCCCCACAGCGGGGGAACTACCGCTCCCAGGTGCCCAAGCGGCTCGTGACGCCAACCACGCGCCCGGAGGCGCTTAAAAGTCTGTTGCTCCCGCGGTGGAGCGGGAAAGCCAGAACTGTGTGCGAGGGAATATCGCGGAGCTGTTGGTGCCCTCCCCTCCTCACCTGTAGCCTTACCGCTGTTCGCCTGGGCTCCTCTCGCCGCCACATCATCTCGCGGCCCCACAGCGGGGGAACTACCGCTCCCAGGTGCCCAAGCGGCTCGTGACGCCAACCACGCGCCCGGAGGCGCTTAAAAGTCTGTTGCTCCCTCGGTGGAGCGGGAAAGCCAGAACTGTGTGCGAGGGAATATCGCGGAGCTGTTGGTGCCCTCCCCTCCTCACCTGTAGCCTTACCGCTGTTCGCTTGGGCTCCTCTCGCCGCCACATCATCTCGCGGCCCCACAGCGGGGGAACTACCGCTCCCAGGTGCCCAAGCGGCTCGTGACGCCAACCACGCGCCCGGAGGCGCTTAAAAGTCTGTTGCTCCCTCCGCGTCGCGGGACGCGTGCGGACGGGCGCCGGGCTAAGCCCGGGCAAAGGGCGGGCCCTCTGTGGCCCTCAGAGGACCGAGTGAGGCCGGGCCGGGCCCTGTTATTTGCTCAGTAGACTCTACAACCAGGATACACAGTAAGACTTTGTTTCCCCAGTTAGTTATGTCCTGGCCGAGGCTGTAACTCATATTGTGACTGTCAGTTTGACTAAACCTGATTTGTATTGTACTTGTTGACAATGTCTAAAGCGAGGCCTGGTAAACAAGTCCCAAATACTGAAGCAAGGACAATGGACAATTATCTCGTCAAGGTTGTCAGTAAGATCAACAAAGATAGGAGACTATCACTAACAAGGGTTAGCCCAGATTCTTCACCTACAAGGGCATGTACCCAGTCTATCTCATTGTCTAATCGTTGTTCGATAATGGATATTAATGCTGAAACAAATAATGAGATAGTAGAGGCCCAACAGGAGATTGTCCCTGACCTTATATTAAGTCCAGGTGTGACACCCCCTCGAAGGCTTACACCACCTCAGTCTCCATTACGGAGAAGGGTACGCGCATGTAGGAAGGCACCCGTTAGAAGAGTAGTGACCCGGAAGACTAAAAAGGCAGGCACATCCCCTACTAGTAGAGAAGATGCCCCTGAGCCAATAAATAATGTCGACGGTAACATTCTGCACCCTTCCCAGATTATTCTCTTGACAACCATATTTGAGTCTAAACTACAGGCATTGATTACTCCACTGGTAGAAAAGTTAGATTTTGTGGCCCAAAAAGTCACTAGTTTGGAAGGTGCTTTACACTCCTACATTACACAGTCTCAAAATGGGTCAATATCGCAACCTCGTCTATCGGGGGTGATGGGATCCAGTATAGGGGGCCCAGGGGGTCCGGAGGCACATCAATTGGATGGCCTAAAGGTACATGGCAATGACACCGGGGCGATTGCTAAGGCGCCTTTAGTCACTAACTCACTGATTACCCAACCAACGTTTATGCCATCAATGGGTATTGCAAATGCACAGGCAACAGTACAAACACAATATGCCCAAAATAACAAGCAGAATAATGCAGGTGGGACTGAACTAGGTGGGAGAAATAGACCGAGGAGGATTGAATGTGTAAATCTCCCACCGGATTGTGTGCCATATACGCTTGTACTAACTAATGTTCCAGAGATTGATAGCTGTCTGTCTGACTCAAGGCAAGAAACATATGTTGCCCAGAAAACAAAACGTTGGCCTGGTTGAACAAGAATTGTGGTTTTCCGTGTGCCCTTGCAGAAGATATATTATTCACCCGTCGAGTTAGCTGGATTGGCAACGGTAGGAAGAATATAAGGGGGGACTGTATCATCATAAACTTCAAATATCCCCAACACGTGGCAACAGTCCTCCTTAGGGCTGCCGTTTTGCCAACTGTGGAAAATTCGGTACGTGTTAGACCTCTGGGTTTCTTTTATAATCATTTGGACAATATCCAACACTATTTGCCTGTACAGCATAGGTATCCTGGTCATGGGAGGGGGCCAGTTGGTTCTGTTGCAAATGTGAATAGATCTTCCTATCAAATCAGTGGGGACCTACAGGCTCAGCAGTTACCAAACAGTCAGCTGGGTAACACCTTATCTCTCCATAATCGTTTTTCTGTTTTATCATCTTTGGAGGAAAATGACTGACTGTCTGAAACATCAGTGAAGTCGGCACAGCCAATAGAATCATCCCTTAAAATTGCCACATGGAATATCGCCGGCATAAAAAACAAAAGTGGGATTGATGAATGGTTAACATCATTAAAATCTTTTGACATCATTGCCCTCCAAGAGACTTGAGACAATACGAACAGTTTCGCCTTGGATGGCTATTCCCATTTTTTTATTCCAGCAACCTGCAGTGTGGCAGGGAGGTCTAAGGGGGGGTCTGTTGAGCTTATTCAAACTGGATTTGAAAGGGACCTTATCACAGTGTATGTCGGGCTCTGAAAATTGCTTGGTTGTTGAATTATTAACCCTAGATAAGGCTAGGATTTTATTTGTAAATTTTTATAATACACACGCTAAGGAGTGTACTAGCCAAAATCTGGAAGTTTTGGACAACTTCTTGTCGGTCTATAGTGCTAATGTAAATTCTTTCGAACTAATATTATTAGGGGACTTTAATATACATCCGTGTACCCTCCCCTGTATTAGTCAAGAGGATGAAGGCCCCCCTCTTTCCTCACCTGTCCATCTGGAACATACCAGGTCTGGGGAGCTTTTGGAAATCTTTTTGGCTAGATGGAACCTATATGAATCAGGGTGTGGGAAGAGAATATATAGAGCCCCTACTTTTAAGGCAAAGGATACGGCTACTATAATTGATTATATTTTTGTGTCTTCTTTTTTGTTGCATAATGTGTTAAATTATTATACAGAGGTTTCAGTTTTTAGTGATCACAATCCCGTTGTACTTGCAGTAATGCAAACAGATTTAATCTCACTAAATAGAGCAAAAAACAGAGGGGGTGTAAATCTCAAGGCAAAAGACCAGAATCGTCGGCTGATATGGACTAAAATTGTGCCGGACATTTTCTTACGAGATGTGTTGTCCAAAGTAGAAGAAGAAGTAACAATATGTTTAGAGAGTAGCACACAACCAACAGATATCTTAATGGCTTTTGAAAACATCTGTAAGGAATTGAACCAGGGTCTTCAGAACAAATCGACTCAGAAGCCCGTGATGGGAAAAAGATGGTTTGACAAGGAATGCACGAAAGCACATGGAGTCTTATTAAAAGCACTTAAAGCGACCCCTACGATTCGTGCTGATATAATCAGTGCAAGGTCTGTGTATAAAAAAACCATCTTAGAAAGAAAGAGGGTCTTGAAAGAAAATGCGCTGGCCCAACTCCTTGAACCAGAAACTTTAAAAAATAGTAGTTTATTCTGGAAAATAATAAACCAGCCATTTTTCTCTGAGGACTCCAATAGCCCCTTGGAGGCAAATATCCCAGATGAAGACTGGATCAAATATTTTAGTCAGATATATTCAGCAACAATGAGTGTTGCTGCAAATGATGGGATTCCGGAAACTGACGTAGGGGCCCCCTCTACTGTTGACACTGCTGTCTCCTTTGATGTAGTAGACGTTGAAAGGGCGATAGATTTAACTCTAAAAAATAAAACCCCAGGACCTGACGGGGTGCCTGGGGATGTCTATAAAAGTGAGCCGAAATTTTGGGCAAAAATTTTATGTAATGTTTTTAATGCTCTTCCTAATGCAAGAATCCCAGATTCCTGGAAAAAATCCATCATTATTCCTGTCTTTAAAAAGGGTAACAGGCAAGATCCTTCTTGTTACAGACCTATTTCTCTGATTGATACCTCAGTGAAAATATTGGGACGAGTTATCTTAACAAAATTGAATGAGTGGCTTACAGAGAAAGGGGTACTGTCAAATGCCCAGTATGGTTTTAGACCAAAAAGAAGTACAATAGACCAAGGGCTCAATTTGCACTTACTAGTTGAAAAATATACAAGGGCTAAAGAGGGTTCTATGTACCTGGCGTTCATGGACCTCTCGTCAGCGTTTGACCTGGTAAATCGCTCTAAACTATGGGAAATTTTGCTAGACATTGGACTAGATAGGGCCCTTGTCAATCTATTAGTAGACCTACATACTGATTTAACAACCTCGATTAGAGTAACTTCAGAAGGGCGCTGCACGAGTCACTTTAAGTCGGATAGGGGCGTGCGGCAGGGGTGCATTCTGGCGCCGCTACTATTTACCATTTATATAAACGCCCTGGACCTTATTCTCAAAGATGCAACCCTAGACATCCCACGCGTAGGAGATCTTGGTATTCCAGTTCTCTTATATGCCGATGATGCCGTCCTGCTCTCACGCACTGGGGTGGGTCTACAAAGATTATTGGACGCATTTGAGAATTTTATGGGATCATTGGACTTAAAGATTAATGCTAAAAAGTCCCAAATCATGATAATGGGCAAGAATAAAAAGAGTAAGATCTCAAAGACATTTGTTTGTGGGAAGCCAGAGCTGTGTAAGGTAGCTACTTTTCCTTACCTGGGGATCACATTTGATGAAAGAGGCACTTGGGGCCCCCAGATAAAAACTAGAAATATTGCCCTAGCTAGATCATCTTCAGCCCTTCAGGGATTTGGTAAAAAACTAGGAGCTAGGCCAATAGCATCGCTACTTAAAATTTATAAGGCAAAATGTCTTGCTGTTGCCACATATGGAAGTGCTATATGGGGCAATTGCAATTCTGACAGTATACAGATTACTGAAAATAAATTTTTGAGATCAATACTCTCCGTACCGCAGTCTTCTCCCACATATATTGTCCATACAGAACTTGGAATGGGTTACATCACAGACCTGATTAGAGTAGCTCCGGTCGTGGCCTGGTTAAAAATATGGCTGAATCAAGAAATTCCCCTCAACCACATCATTTTAAAAGACTGTTTGCAGTTGGATAGAGCCATAAATATACCGTGGCTAGCTTACATTAAAAATTGTTTTGTTAAGTTAGGGAGATTGGAACTCTTTTCCGCCCCGGAACAGATCACTGCGAAAGATATTGGTCTTATTAAGAGGATGATGGGCGAGTTATTAAGCTCAGAAAGGGAAAGAGTTGAATTGGAGAAACCTTCGGTTCGGAGTAGCATTATTTTGAGTACTCATATAGGTACCGAACCTTATCTAACCATAGTAAACCTACCTTTTCACCGGTTCCTTTTAACTCGTTTCAGGTTTAATATGATTCACCTAATACTTGGACATTTTCCAACCTGGTGTATCCCAGAAAACTCCAGTCCGTGTACATGTGATAATTTTTCGATTCAGGATACTACACATTTCTTGATGTTCTGTGACTATTATACTGCCCCAAGAAAGAAATATTTGCTTCCTATTTTAAGGGAGGCAGGGTTTATTCAAGTCAAGCCTGCTATCCTTTTTTACAGCTTTTACAAACCCCCAGGATTATGTATCATGTAGCTAGTTTCCTGGTGGGGGCTGTTAGGATTAAGAAAAGCAAGTTACCCAATAATCAGACAAATATCAACTTATAATGGTGATTTTACTAACACTGTCAGCAGGATCTCGTTTCTTGGGGGATTCTTGTATATAAACGTAATTTTTAGATGGATGTAAACAGATGGTTTTATCTGACTGACCTCTTTTTTAACATTTTAATGATTGAGTTGTTTTAATGAAATAATGTCTCTTTATGAATTTGTATTGTATTGTTCCTATGTCTTTTTATGATATTTATTTATCGAAATAAAAGTACTTTGACTGACTGACTCTGACTGTAAAAAAGCATTGTATATATAAGTAAACAAGACATGGCATGTGATCCTAGAAGCCGAGAAAAGATATGGGCCATGTTGGTTCTGTGGTGTCAGAGGAACGGGGTCCAATGATGAAGCCAACAATAGCTGTTAGGTCCTGGTCCCCCTCTTTTGTATTCTTGTGTGTCAAGCGTAAGAGGGGTTGGAATGGAAACAGCTAGATTTCTTGTCTGGAAAGACTCTATTCCCATTCTGTTTTTGCAGGGGAAAGTGAGGATCGCCAACAGGTTAATTGGCAGGATGAGGACCAAAAAAATAAAATAAAAAGGATGTTCCTGGTTGCTCCAGACGCGCCCTGAGTACCCCAGACCTTGCTGCTCTGCACCACCGTCCTTTCTCTGATTCCCATTGACTTGCCGTTGCCAAGGCTTGTTGGGCCCAATCTGGTCACCGACACAGCAGCACTCGACAGACTTTGTGGGACAGCTCGAATCCAGCTCCTGGTCGTCATCGGCACCTCATGGCTGAAGAGTCAAGACACCCGTCAACTCACCTGAAGCACCCGACATCTGTGGGCATTGGTCTATCGTGCCCTTGGTCACTGGTAAGTGACCCAGACTCTTTCCCCCCTGCTTTCAGGTTCCTTCCATCCTAGATCCAGGCTTGGATCGCTTCGGACACTTCTCCTCTTCACGGCAGCAGCCCTTCTTTGCCAGCTTCCATTGAAATCGACGACGCGACCCGACACCAAAAGACACCTATGCACCCGGCTTCCCTGGGTGAGGTAACACGAGTACTCCGGTGCTCCCGCGGGTGCTAGTCCTAGAACTTCCTAAGTCCAAAAGGGTTAGACTGGTAAAACAAGCTGCTTTACATTCCTTCAAGACAGCCTGAAGGCTGCTCTCCATAGCTACCACTACGATAGCTTTCAATAAAGGTTGTCTTTAACCTATCACCATAAGGGGTTGTTTGGACTGATACAGGGTGCCCACTATAACTAATGGACAGCAAATATCAGGCCAACTTCTCACACCAGTCCTCTTCTGGAAAACAATGAATCACTCCTTTTTTAAAGAGAATACTATAGTAAATATTGATAAGTGGTGCCCCTGAAAGATTGGGTATTGCATGTTGAGAGTATTTTTAGTCCAGATGCTGCTAAAATAATCAAGAACAAAAATGGAAATGATATATTAGTGGAGCCTGTCAAATCATCCCCAATAACTTCAGATGAAATTGAATCTGCCTTATTAAAAAGTGCTAATGGTTAAGCTACTGGTCCGGATGGGGTACCTATCGATGTTTTTAAACACAATACGGAGTTCTGGATTCAGATTTTATCAAATGTTTTTAATGCTACCCATGGGGGCCTATTACCTGCATCCTGGGTTGAAAGCATTATCGTGCCCATTTTTAGAAAAGAGGTTACTGCTACCACCCAATATCTCTACTTGATTCCACCTCCAAATTGATGCTGGAGAGGCTAGAAAACGGGGCCAACAAAAACAAAATTTTAAAAGCGGTCCTGTATGGTTTCAGAAGAGGCATTGGGACGGTAGAACAATGTGTAAACCCAGAGTTATTGATAGGAAAGTACACCCTAGCTAAGGAAGGGGCGCTACACCTTTGTTTTGTTGACCTCACTAGCGCATTCGACCTTGTCAATCATGTCAAATTATGGCAAACATTAAAAGGGCTGAGGGCCCCTACTGATATAATTATATATTTACCCCAGATTTACACTCTTTTAACCTTGCCCATGCTAGTATTACTATATGCAGACAATGCTGTCCTAATATCAAGGACAGCAAACGGTCTGCAATGCCTAATAGAAAACTTTGTCCTGTATATGACTGAAAATGATCCTCAGTTAAATTTAAAGAAATCTTTTGTCATGACATGCGGGAGCAATAGGGCCAAGAATAGACAACATCACGTGGGCGGGGTCGTTAACAGCAGTCTTATCCTTCTCATACTTGGGATTGCTTTTTAATAGGAATAGTACCTGGAATACACATATAGAATCTTGTAACATAACATTTTTAAGAATCAAGGAGAGCAATTTTAGATTTTCCGCTAAAATAGGAAATAAACCTATACGGGAAATTCCTACTCTCTATCGGAGTAAATGTGTCACAGGTGTTTTTTATGGGGCGACCACCTGGGGGAAAGCTAACATTGGCTCCTTACAAATACAAGAAAATACATTGTTGGCAGTTCCTAGTTCAACAGCAAATTATATAGTTCATAAAGAACTATCTGTACCGTACCTAATTGACACAATAAACATGGCAGGCCTTACCTTTTGGCATGGGGTATGGGCCAAAGATGAAACAAAATGTACAAAAAAATTAATTATGGATTTCCTGGCCCTTGATCATAGCAGGAAAATTCCCTGGTTGGAGCATATTTATAATCTCCTAACACGTTGCAAGGTAGATTTTGATAGAAAGAATCCTATACCTATCCAGGACCATAGTAAAGGCGACCTGAAGCTGAGATATCTTAATGCTATGGAACTCATAAGAGAGAGGGAAGCTAGCCAATGACATAGTGTCGTTTCTTACTGCGAACACCCACTTATGAGGGGCACACAGTTATATTTAAGGCTGGTAAGAAACACCCAACATAGATTCTACTTAACTAGGCTACGGCTCGGTACATTACATCATATATTAGCATTCCCCAGATCGGAAAAGTGGTGTTACAAACTTTCGAACTGCCAGTGTGATGGAAAGTCTCCACAATCCACGCTGCGTTTTATACTTTTTTGTAGCTTTTTATAGGGATATCCGGAAATCAGTTTTAATGACCTCGTTTTTTTGTCAAATATGCTTTTTTATTATAAACATGCTTTTAACTTTGTATGCAGTCTGGAAAATGTGAAAATAATGAATGTTGTTATTCGATTTATATAACTTGCAATTAGGAAAAGAAAGGACTATTCACATCTGGATGCATTGGTATATGAAAAGCCTGATGATTATATTTAGTTTTGTCCCCAACCTCTCACCTTTATATGTAGTGGCACTTTGCACTTTATGTATTTTTATATGCACCAGCACCTTGTATCCTACATCTGGATGCATAGGTATGTGAAACGCCTGCAGCCTATATTTAGCTTTGTCCTCATCCTTCTATCTTTTTATATAGTGGCACATTGCACTTTATGTATTTTTATAAGCATTAGCACTTTGTATCCTGTGTATCTCTATGATACAGATTATTTTGCACATATTTCATTGTACTGTACTGTGCCATGTATATGCATATTATATTCGGATGTGGTGAGAAAATATGAAATGGATCTTAAACCGTGTTTTAAATTATGATTGTGTTGTAATGTAGGAATGATTAACTGATCTTCTTCGATTAGAATGCTTTTATGGTGGTATTTCTTGCACAGAATAAAGATGATTTTGACTTGACTTGGAATAAGCAGAATTACGAAAGGATTTTATTTTGTTTGTTGAGATATTTAGCGTGAAAAGAGTTGAAAAATGAAGATGGTAAAAACAATCAAAGATTTCTTTAAAAAGGAAAAGCCTATAGTTACTAGAGAGGGACTTCCTATACCTCCTCCGAGAACACCAGCTTCTTTTATGATATTGGAACGTGGGTATCATACGTGTATATGGTTAAAGAATTGGATGAGTTATGCGGAAGATGATGGAGTTTTAGCTTTTCCAGAGCATGATACATTTAACATAAGAATTTTGGAGAACTTGAGGGGATGAATGAGTTCATTAAAACCAAATCCTAGACCTATGTGTGCCAGCTCTACTCACCTGAATTACAGGTACTGCAGGAACGAAGAAGGTCCCATTCACCCACCCTGTACCTTGGCCCTCCGTGCCCACCAAAACAACACACTGGGGGGAAGGTAGGAAGGATAGGAAAGCAAGGATAGCAATAGTAACACAGGTCTGTTTCTCTTGGGACAGCCCCAACCGTCAGGCCCACCAATGGACCACAAGGAGTTACGGTGCAGAGGAGGAAATAACAGACATCAACTAAACAAATACCCAAAAGACAAAGTGATATAAGCAGTAATCACATTAATCCAAGAAAAATCCCAGCTCACCCTCTTCCTGTTGGGGACTGGTCTCCAAAGACTCCAAAAAAAGTCTCCTTCCAAATTTGATGAAAACAGAACTACAAGGTTCATTTAATCAGTTACAGACTGCTCAATTTCAAAATTGGGTTTGCATAGGAAATACTTGAATTGCAGGAAAAAGCACAAAGGTACAAAAAACCTGCCTCTAATGCAAGAGTATGGCTCCAAACACCAAGGAGGCAATCCTATAGCCTAACATCCCTCCAATGCACTGGGAAGGTAAGCAAAAAATAAACTAAGTGTCACAGGAAACAAGGTTAACAAAAAGGTACCTCACATCTTCAATTGTCACAAAGAGCGTCCATCCCGGATTCCAGGACTCCGGATGAAGAGAAGGGGAATCGAGGAGATCCAGCCGGAACTGATTGCTGCTTTGAGCCTCAAACAATAAGAAATCCAATCCGAACAGCAGGGAATATCCAAAACAGCGTCGGCGTGCAAATTCCTTCCGGGTCATGAACGGGAAGAGAACTCAAGCAAAGAGGAGAAGGCAGGTGAGTTTCTTATACTCCCCAGGCCGCCCTCAAAACCAACAGCGGCTGCGCAGACCAAGCGAAGGGAAATGCTGCAGCACACAAAAGGAAAGAAGGACCCCTCCCAGAGAGGAGCAGAAATCGCCGCAATAGCGCAACCCGAACACCCGCAATAGGTAATAGTAATCAGACTGCAACACTATGCAGTATGAAGCACTTAAGGAGTGGGAACATGAGGAATATGAAAGGGAGAGAGACATAAATGGAATAAAATACAGGAATATAATATCGAGGTATTCTGAGGCTAGATGGGATGATCAAATGAAAAGATGGAGTAGAGATATAAATGCAGATGGATTATATCCAGTAATAGTTAATGGATGAAATACTATTAAAGAGACCTCCACCATATCAGGAAAGTTCAGGGGAAACAATCCCAAATCGACCACTAATTGAAATACAAGTTCCTAAAGTTCCACAAACTCCACAAGTTTCACAGGTTACACAAGTTCCAGTAGCTTCACAAGTTTCATTAGGTACTCGAGTATTACAGGAGAGTGAGATTGACATGTTGAATAAGGCAAAAGAGGAGTTAACTCTGAGAATTAGATAAGTCTGAATGCAGAAGCATTATCTGTACCAGTAACAATTGTTCCTATAGTTCCTTTGTATGGTGAGAGTCAAAATATATCGAGAGTACATGCATTGACAATTCCCATGAATAATGCCAGGACTGTTAGTGGATCGGAACAAGTTGAGATAAGTACTTCATTGATTGATCTTCTGGTTAGTGACAACGTGACTGTAACACCCAAGAGAAGTGTACAGATTGAGCCTAGAAAAATAGTGCAAGATGTCAGAGGAACAACTCCAGTGTCAGGGAGTTCAGTGGGTCCTTCACCAGAGGAGTTAGATGACTGGATAAGAGGAATGGAAAATAATAAGTCTCAATCAAGGGGGCGTGGTTTGGTGCTCGGCAAGATGGCCGCACTGTAGTGTTGCTCTGCTGGCCGCCGAACGATATCCTGCATTTATCCTTCCCCCACTGAGCCATCTGTCGTCAAACTTGATGGGACTGTCTTGCTTGCTTCGTGACCTCTCTGGCGATGTAATTTGTGCTGCGGTATGAATATTGTAGGAGGATCGGCGGTGGAGGAGGAGAGCCGGCGCTGCAGAAATGGCGGCGTGGTGAGGACCGGGGATCCAGTCTTCGAATCCTGAAACTGCACGGACCTCACCGTTGGATAATTTGAGCTGTCCGGAACGAGGTGTGGGCTGTGCTGTCTACCGCGGCGCTGCCTCATCGGCTGGGCGGGAGTGCATGACCGTACCAGTGGCTATCGGAGGTGAGCGGGGGACCTGCGCACGGAGATCGGGGTGCTTGAGATATGCAAGCGGCCGGTGCTGAATGTCGGAGTAGGCCGCGAACGAGCTGAGAGACTGTGAGCGAGTCGGGCGGCGTTTCCTGGGATTTCCCCCCCCCCCCCTCCCTGCTGTCATCGCTTGGACTGCCCAGTGCGCGGATCGGCCACCGCTTCATTGCCCGCACATGCCTCAGACATGCAGTGAAAGTGGCTACAGACCGTGAATAGATGCGGTGAGATGGGGCAAAACTGCATATAGCTGGCTGGACTGGGCGCTGGGGATCCGAGGGTCTGAGCGTTACCGGAGTGCTGCCCATGCGAGGTGTCCCCTTTGCCTCCCTGCTGTGGGATTGAGCGTACGTGCCCCTCCCTCTCCTCTCCTGTACTGATGTGAACTGGGACAATATTGGATGGCCCACTGAACTGCCTGTTGGTGCTCAGCTAGAGTTTGATGTTACTGCCTGGAGCAACTTGCAGAACAGCACATTGATTGTGGCAAGCTTTCTGGTGCCCCCTCCCACGCTGTTCTTTTGAGGACAGGGCGTTTGAGAGACAGGGGGAGACTTTGCTGGGGGCCTCTCCCTGACCGTGCCGCTAGCGTCCTGGTGGGCGAGTTGCTGGGGGGGCTCGTGGCTCAAGGAGTGTGGTGGTGCTGCCTCGTTTTTAGGTTGGGACCTGTGTCTGGCAGAGGGGGACAACATGGGCAAGCCAGACAAGAATCAACCGCGTCTCACATTTGAGCTACGAAAGGGAGGCAAATCAGCGCAAAATGCGGCCTCTGACTCGGAGCTGGATTCCTCATCGCAGGCCCCCACGGCGCTGGAGAAATCGCTTGCAGCGATTCACGAAAGTCTTCAATCAATAGATGGCAAGATTGAGGCCCTTAATGGCAGAATGGATCATTTCTCCGCAAAGTTAGATAAACAGGCGGCACGGCTCGGAGAGGCGGAACAGCGCATTTCCGATGCTGAGGATGGGTTGCAACAAGTTGCCGCGAAGACGTCGGACATCACAAAAATTCTAGCTGTTATTCAAGAAAAAAATGAGGACATTGAAGCGCGCTCGAGACGCAACAACATTCGCGTTTTGGGCCTTCCTGAATCTACAAATGTGGGGCGATTGGAGGATTACATGGAGGAGCTGTTTCGCAAAGTTTGTGGAGCTGACAATTTATCTACCCTCTTTGCTCACAGAGCTCTGGGGGCACGCCCTACACCTGGTGCTCCCCCGAGGCCAATAATTTCCAGGCTGTTAAATCTTAGAAACAGCGATACTATTCTGCACACAACACGTCAAAAAAGCACAACGACCTACCAAAATAATGTTCTATCCTTTTACCCTGATTTTGCAGAAAATGTGCAAGCAGCACGGAAGGAATTTCAAAATGTCAAGAAGGTGTTGATCAAAGAACGGATCCCTTATGCGATGCTTTATCCAGACAAGCTGCGCATTGGGGAGGCAGCCAACGGCAGGATTTTCACAAATCCCAAACACGCAATGGAACACGTCAGGTCTCTGAGACATCAGCGGAAATCACCGGACCATACATCAGACATCGATGACTGAACAGTAAGAGGGGCTCTGCCCCGCACATAGCCTTGATCCGGCTCTCAGACTAGATGGACTCAGTGGATTGTTTGAGTTACTTGATTGTTCTCTCACGGCTTTGATTTTATCCTTTACTTGCTCCTTTGGTTTGAACTCTGTTGTGAGTGCGTGATGGAGTCTTGCCTATGGAACTTTTTCTTGTTTTACTGCACAAGAGTTCTCCTATGCATGTGGCGAGCCGAGAGGGTGACTGTGTAATCCTTTGCCCTGTGCCTGCCTCCGGGAGGTAGCGGGCGATTAACTCATTGCTTTACATTATGTGATTTTGGTGAGAATAATGCTATGGTTATGGTGGTGGAATGTAATTGAATATTGGCGGCCCCCTCCCTACTAGATCTGGGAGTGGATTTCACCGCTACGCCCCCCAATGGGTATCCCCCACCTGAGACATCATGGGTTGTTGTTTTTGTTGGGATGGGAGTTTTATAAGGGGCATGTCTTTAGCGAAAGTTCTAATTTTTCCAGTCAATGGTACAGAGATTGGGGATACACTGACATTTTAACTTTGTGTGGCTTTGTATACATGTGCGTTGGAACTGCATGTTCTGCCTTGCTTACTGCTACAGATGAAGGGTGAATTGTACAAATGTATAACTTGGAATGTCCGAGGTTTGAATACACCTAAAAAGACCAGGCAAGTGTTGGCGCAGCTAGATAGGCAGAGTGCAAATTGCTTTATTGCAAGAGACTCGCCTACATAGGCACACTGAAGGTGCTGTGGCACGCAGATGGGCGGCCTACCGACTTGCTTCATCGTATTCCACATATGCGAGGGGTGTTCTTATTCTCATTAAGAAGGGGGTGCCGTTTACGCCTGTGAAGAATTGTGTGGATAAGGAGGGCCGCTGGGCTATGGTGCAGGACACGTTGGGAAAGGTATTGGTGACGATAGTCAACACATACGAACCAGTGGTGGATGATGCGAC
This sequence comes from Triturus cristatus, assembly GCF_964204655.1. NCBI lineage: Eukaryota > Metazoa > Chordata > Amphibia > Caudata > Salamandridae > Triturus > Triturus cristatus. Next base: position 1,344,618,237 of record NC_140585.1, read on the forward strand.
GCCTTTCTTGCAAATGATTGATGTATTGCGCACCTGGACGGAGGCTGCAGTTATCTGGGGGGATGACCTCAATACACACCTTGATCCACGTGTCGATAAATCCAACCCGGTTGGGGCACGCGTGGTTAAAGTGGCACAATGCATACGGGATGTCATGTTGGAAATGGGATTAGTAGATGCCTGGCGCCTGAGACATGAGGGCGTTTTGGAGGGTACGCACATAACCCCAGCATTTAACAGCTGGTCTAGGCTGGACTACTGGCTGCTCAATGTGGAAGCTAATGGCTGGTTGGAGGGGGTCCACATGCTCCCGTGGACTTTATCTGACCACAACCCTGTTGTGCTGGACATGGTTATACTAGCAAACCCGCACCGACCATTCACATGGCGCTTTAGAGCGGACACACTGTTGGACCCCCTTTATGCAAAGACTATTAAGGCTGCTATTATACAGTATTTTGAGCAGAATGAAGACTCTGTTGACAGTCAGGCTCTCCTGTGGGACGCCTTCAAGGCGACGATCCGAGGGGTCTGTATAAGTACCTCAGCGAGAATCCTCAAAGATATCAGAGGACAATTGCATAAGATCGAACAGCAACTAGGGGCTCTAGAATCTCAATACAGCAGTCCACCATCCAATGAGGTTTTGGCCCAAATACATGAACATGTAGTGGAATATAACTCCTTGGCGGACACGGAAACGGAATATCTGTCCAAGAGGCATGTGGCCAGGGCTTATGGCGAGGGGGGCAGGCCGGGAAGAGTGCTGATAAATAGACTATCGGAACGACCAGATAACCCCCCGATTGACCATATAATTAATGATGCTGGGGTGGCTCACTATTCACAAAGTGCCATAGTGGAGCAATTTCGTAGTTTTTACGCCTTTCTGTATACCTCCCGAGGGGGCATGGATGACGAAGCTATGAATGATTATTTGGAGGATACGGCCTGTGCATGGCTCTCCGATGACCACAGGAAATATTTAAGTCTACCTATTGAAGAGAGTGATGTCAAGGAGGCCATTTTTTCCTTGCCCAATAATAAGGCTCCCGGGCCGAATGGCCTAAGAGCGGAATTTTATAAGGCATATGCGGATCTACTTATACCATACTTGCTAGAAGTATATGCGGAAGCTTACAAATCAGGTAAATTACCTCCATCGATGAGACAAGCCTTAATTATAACATTGCTGAAGAAAGACAAATCTCCTTCGCGATGTGACTCCTATCACCCATTATCATTGATAAACTTAGATGCTAAGATATTGGCGAAGATTATGGCCACCAAGCTGCAACCCCTAATGTCACTTCTCGTGCTCCTGGACCAAGCTGGGTTTATACCGGGCCGCTCTACTTCCCTTAACCTGTGCACCGTGTTTGCTATGTTCCATGTGCTCAATCCTGATTTGTCGGCCGTCGCAGTGTTATTAGATGCTGCAAAAGCATTTGATTCTATAGAATGGAAGTACATGTTGTATATCCTAAACAGAATGGGGTTTCCTCCCGTTTTAATTCGTGGGATACAGATCCTATATACTGAAGCCTCTGTGAGGGTTAGGGTGGGCGGGTTCACATCAGAACCTTTTTGCATAGAGTGTGGCACCAGGCAGGGCTGTACCCTTTCCCCCCTACTTTTCGCTATAGTGTTGGAGCCATTGGCGTGTAAAATTAGGCAATCCCACAGGGCTGCCACTCTGAATTTTCAGAATAGACCGGTTGGAATTTCTCTATACGCGGACGACATGGTCCTTTATGTTCGCGAGCCACAGCGCTATCTATCTCAGGTTATTCGTGAATATATCAAATTCGGCCTCTTCAGATAAATTTGGAAAAATCTGTGATTATTCCCCTGACACCAGCCACAGCATCGCCCCAGATCGAATTCCCACCAATGTGGTCTGAGGAACCAGTCAAGTACTTAGGGGTGTGGATCCATCGGGATCCTGAGGTAGTGATCAGAGAGAACTATGGCAGGGCATGCTCGGCGTTAGTGCAGCAAATTGACCGCTGGTTCGGTTTGCCGTTGTCCTTGGCAGATCGTATAGCGCTGATAAAGATGGTCGTTCTTCCTAAGTTTTTGTATCTATTTTGTAATATTCCTATCCCATTGACAAAGCATTTTTTAAAAACATTTCAAACCCAGCTGTTAAAGCTGGTATGGGGCAACAAACAACCGAGGATCAGCTGGCACACATTGACCTTGATATACGAAAAAGGGGAACTTAATGCTCCGGATTTTTATGTATATTATTTATGTGGGCAGGCTCAATATGTGTACTTCTGGTTTAAGCCTCATGCTTTTATTCCGCATGTGACTGTAGAGGAGGGGGATGGGCACCCGGTACCCTTGAGTAGCATCATTACTCACACCAATAGACAGATGCCTAAATCTGAGATAAACACAATAGATGTCACTATTGCAGCGTATCAAAGTGGGACGAGTTGCACACCTTGCTTTCTACAAGTTTCTCCGATTTTTAAACTTTAAGCTTATAACTGTTGCGTGCTCAGTGGCGTCGCGCTCAGCCCAAACAGCACGTTTTTCTAAACAACAACATTTTCGGGACAACCTTCTGCCCAAATCCACTGGCACAGCCAAAACTGCATTTGCAATAAATCATTCATCTCATATTCATCTTATCCATTGTTCAAAGCGTTAATTTTCCATAAATACTCCATGTATTCCCTTTTGGAATGGTTTAGATCTTCATGCAAGCGTTAAGCCATTTTACATATTTCTGATGTTCCTGCCGGGCCATCCGAACCTCTCTTCAAGAACACGACTGGAGGCAAATTCATTCATAGCAGTTTATTCAAAATCCAATGCATTTCGGGCCTCAAGGGCCCTTCGTCAGGGAAAACTGCTGGGAAGCAAAGCGTTCTCCTCCCTCCTTTTTTAAAATGTGATTTCTACTTTCCCTTCTACCCTCGAGTATTTAAACACATTTTAGCCCCTACTCTCCAGAAACTATTGCAGCGTGGCAGGAGATTGGGAAGTGAACACACAAACTTCCACTTTATGCCCCAGCATTACCTATAGCAGGACATGCTGCCCTATCAGTAGCTCGTGAGCGCGGCCCTATAACGGCTCTCGGAGAGGCAGGCATCACAGTCATGAGAGACTTATATCCAGGAGGAAGGTACATCACGGGTAGTGATCTAGCCTACATACAAAATCCCACGCCTTTATTTCAGTACAGCTGTTATAGACTCCGGCGTGCAATGAAAGACCACTACACTAGTTTTCCTGATGAACCGGAGACGTTGCAAGCACTGCAACTGATACTACTAGCCCCAAACCAAAAGAAGCTGGTAACTAAGCTGTATAAAGCAATTCAGGGGGAAACAATCTGTGGGCCGGACAAAAGTATGGAGCGTTGGAATACGGTAATGGCCCCCCTGATCACTGACACAGAATGGAAACAGATTTGTATGTTAACAGGTAGACTGACATTAAACTGCAACTTGCGTATCATTCATCTAAAATTCATTCATCAAGTGTACCACACTTCCAGAATGGGGCTAAGAGAGTCGGGCTGTTGTAAGAGAAGCAGGTGGGATGGGGCGGATTTTCTTCATCTGGCATGGCAATGTACGCTGGTATTCCAATATTGGGAAAAGGTTACTAGTTTTATAAAAATCATGACTGGCCAGGTGATTCAGTGCACGCCACTAGTGTGTCTGCTCGTGTGTGTCCCCCAATTGAAAGCTGCGGTGGGCAGATTTGGCAGAGTAGCCCTGCTGGTAGCTAAACGGCGGGTTCTATTCACATGGGACAGCCGGCTGAGCCCGAAAGCTGATCTGTGGCTTAAGGACATGGTTTATTGCCGCGAACAGCTGGAACTGTATGCAGAAGAACTGCCAACGGCCTCTCGACCCAAGGATATATGGGCTCCCCTGCGGGAATACCTCCTGGCTCAGAACGAATCGGACTCGGTGTAACCATACACTGACTGAAGCCAACTCAGTCTCTTACAAACATTCGAACACTACATCATGGCGGTAAGGTCAGAATGAGTTGAACACATGTATGTAACACACAGGACCATTAGAAGAGAGCTGTCATTGACTGGTTTGTTTTTATTATTCGTGCATTGTTATGTTGTTTTTTATTGAAGTAGGGGAGAGAGTCTTTACATTGTGTATTTGAGATATGTATACTTTGCTTATACCCAATAAAAACCTATTATAAAAAAATAAAAAAAATAAAAAAGTCTCAATCAAGCATAGATGTCGGTAAGCCCAGAGAGATTGAGTAAGTACCGAGATGAAGAGTTGTTTTTGTGTAAGAATATAACATGGAAAGCAAAGAATCTGCATGAGAAATTGGCAGAAGCTGCGCATGAGTATGGAGTTGACATAGAGAAGTCTAAGGTTTTGCAGAAAATGTATAGACTGGATCTTACTGATAAAGATTTGGAGAGTTTGAATATGTCTGGCAAACAATTGCAAATAAAATAATTAATGAATACTTTGAAGAAATGGGGTGATTTAGAACCGTGGAAAGGAAGATGGGCGAAAAAAAGGAAGAAATGCTTGCAAGTAAAAATGCGTCTTTATTTGCATTGAGAGAAACAGGACAGGCTGAAATGGTATGCCCGATGAGAGAAGTTAAAGGTGGTGAATATGTTCACATTCCTTGGGCTAGACAGGATAGATATATTATCCTTTATGAATGATTTTCCCAGGTTGAGGGAGAAACTTGTCGAGTGGTACAAGCAGGTGGAGAGGTTTGTAAAAGTTTCAAAGGTTTTGTTAAAAAATGTAGATGCTTTATTTGAGATTCTAGTTCCAGCTGATTTATGGACGGAGTGTAACATTACTGTTGATTGCCCTAAGGAAGAATATCCTGGAGATGTGAAAACAGGAGCACCTTCAGAAGAAGTGATAAGAAAATATAATCAAGTGATTACTTTTCGGAAAAGTAGGATTTCTCTGAAGGAAACAGATTGGGTTAAAATTTACAGGACAACACAAGAACCCAAAGAATCAGTACATGCTTATTATGAGAGGTTGTTACAGGTGTTCAAACGGTATAGTGGTTTTGAGAGTATAGGTGTGTGAAGGGTTTGCCACACCCGGCGTACCCGATGTCGGGCTCTTCCCGCACTTTACCTCACAATGACTTACCGGTCAGGATGACCGCAACGAGGTGCAAAACCGGGAGGACGCTGTTTGCTTACGTAACTCCTCCCCCGTGTCCTCTGCCCGTACAGCGTCGTGACGCCCACACCGACGGAGTGGACAGAGGCGTAGCCAACCCCGGAAGTGGTTCAGCAAGGGAGGAGAAAAGGGCCAGAGAAACCAACGAGGGAGGCTAAGAAGCCGGAAAGAAGGAAGAGTGCCGAGGGAACCGAGACGAGGAAGGAGTAGTCGCAGGAGAACGGGAAGAAGAAGACGAGACGTGGTGCGAGGACTAGTGGTCCCCACCGGAGGTGGCTGAAGAGCGGCCGCAACTCAGGAGAGTTGCGGCGGAGCCGGTGAGTGACCCGAATCAGGGGGAAAAGGGAGCGGGGAAGCGGGTGGTTTAAGGGTGTACAGGAGGGTGGTGGGAGGTTTGTAAGATAAAGAAAGGGGAAGGGGGGTTTCTTTAACCGACGTATCGTTTTTCTGTTATTTCCCTTTGTCCTCACTATCGCACTCGGCCGGGGAGCGAGATTGGACTGTACCCCAGGAGGGTTGTATTTAATTTCATCCTCTCTACCACAGTATATGCGTGGGCGAGACGTACCTTCGCTCATAAAACTAGGGGCACCTGTAATTCACCTCCTCTCCTAATTGCCTGTTACCCCTGTGCACGGTATACACCCAAGATTCCTCCTCCACTACCTTCCCTTACAAAGAAACCAACCCCTCTTCACATTCCATTCAAACCCTGTGTCGTAGTGTGACCCCCTAGAGGGAAAGAGCCACTTTACGCAAGGTCTTGGTAGTTTCGAGTTTTTTATTAGGTTAGAGGTATAACCATGTTGAACCATATATTACAACGCCTTCCCGGTCTTCCTCCTCTCGGACAGCGTCTCTTATCGACTTCCGGCTCCCCCTCCGACTCTCTCAGGGCCGTTTACGTGTGAAGGGAAAAACAAAACAAAAGGCATACGGGTGAGATGAGGACCTCTGAATTTGAAGGGAGAAGGACTAAGGGAGTGTGGGAACAACGGGGCTGTCACCGCGTTCTATTCACCTCCAAAAGACAGTGAATACTCGTAGAGGAGTGTGAGGGCGGAAAGGAGAAACAAGAACTTCCTCAAAAAAAAGTACACTCACACCCCCGTGACCTCCCCGACTCCCACTAGTTAGTCCCTCCCCGTGTAAAGGTAAACCCCAGGACTCGGTCCCGTACCTTTCCCAGCCACGCTCCTCCAGGAACGCGGCGGGGCGACTCGCGTTGACGTTGGCCTCCTGGCTCTCGTATCCTCCCTCCGACTCTGCTCTCCTCCGTCCGGTCACCGTCCCTCGCTCTCCTCTCTTCAGCGTTCTCCGCCGCTCCACCGATCCTCGCTCTCCTCTCTTCACCGTTCTCCTCCGCCGCTCCGCCGACCCTCGCTCTCCTCTCTTCACCTCCGTCAACCACCTCGTCCGAACGCTCTCGCTCTTCGCCTCCGCTCCTTCCTCCGGCTTTCACGTCCCTGTCCTCTTCCGGGTGTGCTTTACAGTCGAGACGGTCTTCTGATTGGTCCACGGCCAATGACGCCGGACCTGCCCATTCCGCCTCCTTAAAGCTCCAGTCCTGGTTAAAGGAGCCGTCAGCGTCCTGTGGTCGGGGTGGAAACGAAGAATCGTTAATGTCTCCACCCCGACCTTCCTCAGTAGCGACCCCGTGACACCCTGATACCCCTGGACACCAATCGGGTGTGGTGACGGTATTGTCTAGCAAGCGGGAAACCCAGAAACGACTGATGGCTCCCTTTTTCTTTTCTCTTCTGAGCCTCCCGGGGAAGGACCATCCAGCACAAAGGCGGCCCAATTGAAAACGGAGGAGACCCCGAACCATCCCTGAAGAAAATCCTGAACAATAGTGCGGAACCCCAAAGTCAATACCTGGAGAGGCACCTTGCCTTAATAAAACAGTCCAACTGGCCCACTATATACAGCCTCATCGTCTGTTTGTCCGGCCTGCTCTCCCACAAGTGGTGTCAGAAGTGGGATCCGCCGGAGACATGGAGGCTGTACTGGCAAAAATGGCGGAAAACCAGGCAAGCCTAGGAAGGGCCATGGAGAAATTTCTTGCGGTAGTGGAAGAAGACCGGGGGAAGTTGCAACAAGCTATCGCAGAACAAGGCCAGTCCCACGACACCACAATGGGAAAACTTGTAGACGCCATGGGACAACAAAGAGGCCCCAGTACCCTACCCTCTGTAATTTTACAGAAATACGTGGAGGGGGAAGACCCTGAATACTTCTTTAATAATTTCGAGCGAATGGCCCGGGCTGCCGCATGGCCAGTAGAGAAATGGGGCCAGTACCTGGGACCTTTACTGTCTGGAGAACTGCAGGCATCATACCAGGCTGCCAATATACTCGGTACGACTCCTTACGCCGAAATAAAACACTGCATAATGGAACGCCTGGGAGTCGACGACGAAACCTACAGAATCAGGCTGAGACAAATCAAAGAAGGACCCCAAGAAACCCCCAGAGCCCTGTATTTCCGCGTGAAAGACCTGGCGGATCGATGGCTGAAACCCACCACTGCCACAAAGGAAGAGATAATGTCCAAAGTATACCTGGAACAGTACTTACAGAATAGTACAAGATTTGAGAAAGATTAATAAGATTGTGGTACCCTGTTGTCCAATAGTGCCAAACCCAGCAGTGATTCTTTATCAAATTCCTTGTGATGCGGAATGGTACACAGTGATTGATCTGTGTCAATCATTTTTCTCGATACCTTTACATCTGGATAGCCAATATTTATTTGCTTTCCGGTTCGGAGACCGTGTCTTGGTATGGTGCCGAGTTCCAGAAGGGTATACAGAGTCGTTGAAAAAGTGTTTGGAGTCATTGATCATGCCAGAAAATTCAGTGTTAGTGCAATACATTGATGACCTAGTAGTGGCATCAAAAACACGAGAGGCCTGTGTGACAGATAAAATTGCCTTATTGAATCATTTGGCAAAAGGTGGGCATAAAGTGTCACCAGCAAAATTAGTTTTGTGAAAAGGAGGTTCAATATTAGGGACACAAAATTGAGAAAGGAGTTAGAAAAGTAACAAAAGACCGGATTGCTGTGATTTTGCAAATGGGTCCTCCTAAGACTCAAAAGGAAGTTTGGGAACGGTTGTATACTACAGACAGTGGATCAGTGGGTTTTCACTGATTGCAAAACCTTTACAGAGGTTGACACATAAAGATGTGGTTGATCCCATTGAGTTGGATGAAGAGTGTATGAAAGCATTTATTGAATTGCGAGAGTCTTTGTCGAGCACCTGCATTAGGAATGCCAGATTACACAAAAGATATTGCATTATTCTGTTGTGAGAGAGATGGGTGTGCACGTTCAGTCCTAACACAAAAACATGGAATGACACGTCGTCCCGTGGCATATTTTTCTGCTACTCTGGATTCAGTGGCTGCAGCATTACCAGGCTGTTTAAAAGCAGTGGCTGCTACTTGTGAGTCTTGAGCAGAGTAGAGCAATTGTTATGGGACATCCACTGAAAGTATATGTGCCACACTCTGTTGAGATTCTTTTAACAAGAACACGGACTCAGCATATGACGTATGGTCGGCTGACTAGATATGAAAGACTGCTATTGGGTGCTGAAAATGTGACAATAACGAGATTGACAACATTGAATCCAGCAACTTTGTTGCCGAGTTTAAATTGTGAAGAAGTGAAAGATGAAGCGGACCATGATTGTTTGGATGTGACAGAATTATGCACCAAACCAAGGCCCGACATAAAGAATACACCACTAGAAGAATAAGATAGTGTGATGTTTGTGGATGGATCTTGTCTGAGAGATGAAAAAGGTGCATTTAATGCTGCTTATGTGGTATGTACAGTAGCTATGGTTCTTGAAGCATCTTGTCTGAAGGGGGTAAATGCTGCTCAAATTTTTGAACTGATTGCTTTGACAAGAGCATGTATAATTGGCAAAAATCTGAGAGTAACCATATTCACTGATAGTCAATATGGTTTTGGGGTGGTACATGACTTTGGACAGTTGTGGATGCAACAAGGATTTTTTACTTCTTCAGGATCCCCAATCCGGAATAGTAAAAATGTGAAGGATTTATTGAATTCATTACAATTTCCCAAAAAGATTGCTGTGGTAAAATGTTCAGCACACAAGTCAGGAAATGACTATGTGACAACTGGAAACAGATACGCAGACCAAGTGGCTCGTTTCTGTGCACAAAATTCTATCTCAATCAACAGAGGGCTAGAGAAAAAAGATACAAATTGCCACTTGATATTTTCTTCTTTGGAAACATGGGAAGAAATTAGACAGTTACAGGAAGAAGCAAATGAGGAAGAAAAAGACATCTGGATAAAATCAGGGTGTAAAAAGAGAGCAGAAGATGAAGTGTGGGTGTATGTTGATGGAAGACCAGGAATGCCACATTGTTTACTCTCTCAGATGGCAAGGATGCCCCATGGAATTGTGCATGTTGGAAGAGATGCTATTATCAGACTCTTCAAGCAGTCATGGTACAATCCAAAGTTTAGGGTCATTTCAGAGAGTCTATGCCATTGGTGTATAGTCTGCGAGCAGCAAAATCCAGGTAGAAAGACAGTTGTTAGTTGGGGTCAAATTGGAAAAGCAGCAAGCCCATTTACTAGGTTACAATTAGACTTTATTGAACTTCCCCCTTGTAATGGACTGAAATATGTGTTGGTTGTTGTTTGCTTGTTTACTCGTTGGGTAGAAGCATATCCAACAAGAAGGAACGATAGCCTGACTGTTGCTAAACTGCTTTTGAGAGAGATAATTCCCAGATTTGGATTTCCAGTCTCTTTAGAAACAGATAGAGGAACTCATTTTAATAATGAAATTATTCAAAGGATTTGCGCAGCATTACAAATTGAACAAAAGCTGCATTGTGCCTATCGACCAGAAGCATCAGGAGTGGTCGAGCAAATTAATGGCACTACTGTCAAAAGTGTGTGCGTCTACAACACTGAAATGGAAATGCTTTACCCCTGGCATTGATGAGCCTTAGAAGCATTCCTGATAAAAAAGACTGTATTAAGTCCACATTAAGTTTTGATGGGGAGAGCAATGAGACAAGCAATTGTACCAGCAAACAAACTGATGAATATTACTGATGATCTAGTGATGATCTAGCAAATGATCTAGTGATGATCTAGCAAAGGATTGACTGATCTGGTGCGTTCTGTGTTTCATCAGGTTGAAGAAATTGCAACCAAAACACAGCCAGATCCAACACATGATTTGAGTCCGGGAGAGTGGGTTCTTGTGAAGAAACACGTGAGGAAGTCGTATTTAGAACCCAGATGGCACGGACCATACCAGATTATTTTGATGACAACGACAGCAGTAAAGTGTGATGGCATGTCCAATTGGATTTATACTAGTCATACAAGAAGAGTCCCAAGTCCACTTGAAAGACAAGAAGAAGAGCAGCAACCGGTAAAAAAAAGAAAAGAACCAGGAGCTGAAGATAATGAAGCTATAGAATCTAGTGTGACAGATTTTGAAAGGGCTGAACATGAGGAAGAACCAAGCACAATAAAGTGGACACCAGCTACTGGGTCACAGGTGACTGCTGTTGGGAAAGAAAAAGAAAAAGTGATTGGTGAAAATCAAGAGCAAGTACAACAAAGAAGAGAACTAAATAAAAGAACTTGTGAACTTGATGACGAAGGTGAAGAAGCAGTTCAAGTTAAGAAAGCAAGAAAAGGTGATGAGTGGCCAAAAGGAGTGAAAAGACTAAAATACACTCTAGTAAATAAAAGGCCAGATCAAATAAATGAAAAATCGAGTCAAACTGAACAAGGTGACTCAGAAGAAGATTTAGGGGCCGATTCCGATCTGGGTCGGAAAGCTCTCTGACTGAGCCGGATCCATAGAGTTTTCCGACCGAGCCGGAGTCCTGCAGTCCGACCGAGCGAGTACGATGCGGTTATATGCTGCCGGAATCGGTTCGGTCGGACTCCCATAGAAGTCAATGGGAGCCGGTCGTACGACGCGTACATGGGCTCCCATTGACTGAATGGGTACGTCTCGCACAAGGGCGCCCCCTACAGTGGGTACGCCTCGGTGCCATCCGCACCGTATATGCCTGTGTTGGGGAGACCCTTGTGTCCCAGTTGTCGTACTTTAGAATTCGGGACCGCGTAGGAGGCAGGGCCCTACCCCTGTCTATCCCGGTAATAATGAACCGCGAATGGTTAATGCGGTATGTACAAGTGCTTTGTGTAACGTTTTAGCTATGAATGCACTGTGTATATGCTATTTCACATCACTACGTGGGTTCCATTTTGAATCGGTGGCCATCTTATGGTTGCCCTCACATAGGCTATATAGCATGAAGCGAATACGGGCCTTTTAGAGCACATGTGCCTTTCTTTGACTTTTCTGTGACCTGGGCAGCTTGGCTCCGCTGCCCCAGGTCAAACTGGTCTCACGAGTTCCCCGTCCTCTGGCCACCTGTGATTAGCATCAGGGCTTGACACACCATCCTACACGAGCCTCCAGCTAATCTCTTTCTCACCTGACTGTTCCTGCTTTATGGCTTGTTTTCCAAACAGGAGATGCTCATGTTTATTGGGGCATATCGATATCTGATGTGGGATCTGAGCCTTGTTGGGTAAATAATTACGGGCTGGCTTAACTGGAATGTGGGATGGTCATCATGACTCTGCCTTTTCGTTTGAAATGTATACATCTAAATGACCATGCCATAAACCTAGGAATGTATGCCTGAAGCAGGAAATTCTGTATTTAAGAAGAAGCCCGTTTCTGTGATTTTCAGCAGTCTCCTGAGAACATACACGCTGTTGTACTTCTAGGATACCTGTAATTGGTCTGCAGCCAATAAACTGATCTTTGACTTCACCCAGAAGACTCTGTGTTTCTGTAGGTCTGAAACAGGAAGAACCCCGAAGTCATAGGGTGGGTTCCCCTGCACCGCTGGGCTTAAAATACCCAGTACTTCAGTTGGCGCCCAACTCGGGACGATTTCAGCGGTACCGGTCCAAGCCAGAGGTTCGTGAGGAGCTTCGTGTGGAAATTCTGGAGGAAGGCCGCCACTTCATCGACCCCTGCATGTCGACGTGGTCCGAAAGTCTTTTCTGCGAGGTTCTCCGCGTCCCGACGGCTACGAAGGACTGGTGCCCTGATTAATCGCCCTGTTTTGGACCCTTGACGATTTTTTGGTAGAGCGAAACAATCGAGAGAGTCTTCTGGTGACGCCATCGATCATCAATATTCAGTTAAGTATAAGTGGAGCGTCTCCCAGTTTGAATTTGGTATCCTTCGGGATCATTTCGATTTGGTGCTTGCAAGTCCCAAAGCCAGAGGACTCGTGTATTCACGAGACTATCGTATTCGAAAATCCTTTGACGTTTGAAACTAGACTAGTGAGCGAAGATGCCTGGTTCTAGTGTATTTTGTAGATTGTTTTGTTTAGGTTGTGGAAGGGATTTCCAGTTAGAGGATTCATGTCCGGTTCCTCCAATTGGAACTCCAACTTATGAGCTTTATGTAAAACATGGCGTGGGCCCCATTGCATATAATGAAATATGGATCCGATACACCAGAAAGGACGGTGTTTTAAAATGGCCCCAAAATGGTAGTTTCGATACAGATATCTTAGATAATTTGGAAGTTAAATTGTTTAAAAAGAAAGCCCGGCCGGCGATGTTTGATTCTTTCCGCCTATGGCGAAAAGAAGCCAAACAGAAGGAAATTAAGCTAGCGAAAAGAAATAAGAGAGAGAGAGGTATGTCAGTGATGCAAGCAGCTGTGCAATTTAAAGATAATGAGGAGGAACAAATGAAGGAACAGTTACATAGACAGCGCAAACTAGGGATTGATAAATGTTACCCTGTTTTGTCACCCCTTGTGCAAGATGAGACAAAAGAGAATGAGAAAGATTCCCTAATGTCCCATTTGTTAAGTTCGCCACCCCCATATGCGCAAAATGCCACCGCACCTCCACAGCTTGTAAATGCGCAACCTCCAGTAAATATGCCGCAAGCCTTCCCACAGGCGCCAGCTCCTGCTCAGCCGGCTCCTATCCCTGCAGTGCAGCCCTCTCAAGGGCCACCAGTTTTGCTACCTGTTGCCCCTGCGCTTCCTGCGACTTTGCCTAGCACGCCAGCGGCCTCCTCTGGCGCTCCTTCTTGCACTACCCCGGTACCTGTATCTGAATCCGTTTTTCTTCCCTCTGTCTATCCCCCTGTTTTCGCCTCAACTTCTCCTTCAGCACGACAACGACTAGCTAATGTAGTTACTAGTCTAATGTCGCCTCTCTTTGGGTCATCTAGTGCGACTCCAGCCTTACAGCGTAAGCAATTGCGCAGTCAGCTGCCTGATTCTGACGAGAAAGAGGTGTTAGATCATCTGGCGCGTAGGTGGATTGGTTTCCCTTCATGCTATGATGTGGAATCAGTTGTTGATGTGTTTCATCAATGGGATGCCCCGAAACAGAGGTATGTGTTCGAGAAAATGTGTGAAATTCTCTGTGAGGAATTGGATGATCATGGTAGAGATCCAAGCCCGCAGGAGTTGTGTCAGGTGAGATTCGATTTTGGAAAAGGTACGATTGTGGGCCCCGATGTCAATAGAGCAGTTGCGATCTTATTATCCTTGAGGAATGATGATTGTCAACAGCCGTTGTTTACACAAGATTTCCCTGTGGGGAGAAAGGGAAAAGCGCGACAATACCCTATGAGAGAAGTCCCTCCGGTATGGAAGGAAGCTGTTGCGGCTGATGCCGCTCATGGTATTGCTGCTATGCCAGCACATTTTCAGCATGTTTGGGTGCATGTCCCATGGAAACGATCTGAGGTGCTAGCGCTCAAGCAGACATTGCCTGATCCCCGTAAAAACCCTGCAGGATATTATAAGGAGTTATCACAAACTGCAGAATCATGTGTCATGAATCTAGCCGATATAGATATGTTGTTTGGGAATGTTGTTCCACAGCCTTTATGGGGATCCATCCGTAATACGGATCATGCTGCAGAGCTAGGGGGTACATGGGCTAATATTATTGCCGCAGACACTAGACAAGTTGGTGGTGCAAAACCTGAGCCTTTGGTAGCAGAGCTCCCTGGTCGAATTATTACCTACATGAAAACTATAATGCCCGCGATGCGCGTAAATTGGGATAAACTATCCGCATGTAAGCAGAAGAAAGATGAGACAGTGTCTGATTTCTTTACCAGGTTTGAAGAAACGTTTATCGACCACAGTGGTCAAGACATGAGCACTGAAGGTGGCCAACGGTTATTTGTTGATAAATTTGTGCAGAATCTACTTCCTGAGTTGTGTAAGAAATTAAAAGATTCAGAAAGTTCTTGGGCTGTTTCCTCTTCAGCGCAAATACTGGCTACTGTACAGTATTATGAGAATAGAGACAAAGATGAGAAGGATAGAACAGATAAGAAAACGAAAGAACTAAAGACAAAGGTCCTTTTGCAGCAGGCCTATCCGCCACGTGGAGGACAGAGTAATTATAGGCAAACACAAGGTATCTATCAGCAACCCCAACAATTTCAGAATAGTCAGCAAATGAATGGGTATTATCAACCACGAATCCCTGTAGGTCCCAACCAATGTTCATATTGCAAAGAGGAAGGTCATTTTAAATATAGTTGCCCTAAATTAATGCAGCGTAACAGTAATGCGTATGGCGCAAGAGGTAGAGGTGGTCAGCAAGCTCCTAGAGGCAGAGGGCGTGGAAATGTTCTCCAGAACGCGCGTCCTCTTCCGCCTCACAATACCATAAATAGCTTTGATCAGCAAGCCAATGCGACTGGTAATACAGCTCAGTACTACAATAATGATTATTATGCAGAAGACGACAATGTAGAAGATAACGATTACTAGGACAGCCGTAGACAGAGAGAGGGAGTTGTTTCAGTGCCAGTGGATCAGAGCGGACCTTATGTTAAAGTAACTACAGTAAATGTAACGGAGCCCTTTCTGCTGGATACTGGTGCTGCAAAGAGTTCAATCATGCATTCAAAACTCCCTGGCGCGCCTTTGTCTGGCGAAATAAATGTCTCAGTAGGTTTTTCTGGTGCCCCAGTTAGGAACCCGATTTCTAGTCCTATGTCACTTTCTGTTGGACCTTGTGAGCTAAAAGCACCCTCATCCTAACAACAGGTTGTGGTGAAAATTTGCTAGGCTTAGATTTGCTAAAAAGATTGCATGCGACGCTATATTGTTCTCCCTTAGGAGTACAACTTACATTAGGCAAGAAAGTGATTTCCCCAATGTATTTGTCTAAAAATGCAATGCCACCTGCATTGTCATCCCTTCCGGATGTCCTTTGGGCTACTGGTCCCAATGATGTGGGTCTTTTGGAAATACCGCCATATGTGGTCACTTTAAAAGCCAATGTCAGATTGCCACGCATTCCCCAGTACAAGATCTCCAATGTAGGTCAGAAAGCATTGTTAGCAATTGTCGGTGATTTGATTAAAAAGGGTGTAATTGAAGAGACAAGAGGCAACGTTTGCAATAGTCCTGTTTTACCTGTCTTAAAACGAACGGACCCTTCACAGCCACCTGTTTACAGATTTGTGATTGATCTTAGAGAGGTTAATAAGATTGTTGTACCACAGTTTCCAGTTGTCCCTGATATAACTGCCTTGTTAACCATGATTCCAGCCTCTGCTGCATGGTTCTCAGTAATCGATCTAAAGAATGCTTTCTTTAGCATCCCAATTGCAGAGGAGAGCAGAGACATTTTTGGCTTCAGTTTAGGAGGTCGCAACTTCCGCTTTAAACGCGCTCCCCAGGGCTACTGTGAGAGTCCATCAATATACAGCCAAGCTTTAAAAGCGCAGCTTGATGCACTGGTTTTACCTAGTGGCGCTATCCTCATTCAGTACGTCGACGATTTACTAATCGCCGCAGATACTGAAAAGATTTGCAAAAACGCTACCTTGTCATTGTTGCGTCATTTGTCTGCCTTCCATCACAAAGTGTCTCTCTCAAAGCTGCAATATTGTCGACAAGAAGTGACCTACTTAGGTCATCTCTTATCGAAGGAGGGAAGGAAACTGACCCCAGAAAGAATTCAAGCCATTGCACAGTTGAGTGTGCCAAGAACACAGAGAGAAGTGCGTGCTTTCTTGGGCATTACTTCATACTGTAGGCATTGGATTCCAAATTTTTCCTTGTTGGCAAAACCTTTGTTAGCATTTACATGCAAAGACACACCGAATCCTATCCCATGGTCTGAAGAGTGTCAGAAAAGTTTTTTGGAATTGCGTAAAGCATTGTGTTCAGCTCCTGTGTTGGGTACCCCTGACTACAGCAAGCCTTTTACATTGTATGTTCATGAGAAAGATGGTTGCGCATTATCAGTGTTAACACAGCCTTTTGGCGACAGACCGCGTCCATGCGCATATTTTTCGTCAACCTTGGACCCGGTAGCGAGGGCATTGCCAAGTTGTCTGAGAGCCACAGCCGCCGCAGCTATGTCTATTCGACAGTCTGCTGGACTAGTAATGGATAATACATTGATTGTTATGGTTCCACATGCTGTGGACACATTGTTAAACAGGACCAAGACACAACACTTAACTAGTGCGCGATTATCTGGTTATGAGCTGACACTGTTAGCAAACCATATACACATAAAGAGATGCAACACGTTGAATCCAGCTACACTATTACCAATCCCAGCAGACCTAGATGAGATTGAGCAACATGATTGTCTGTTCAGAACAGAAGAAGAGACGAAAGGGAGAGTAGATCTTAAAGATACTCCCCTGACTGAGTGTGATGGTACTTTATGGGTGGATGGTTCGTGTTTCAAGCTTCCGAATGGTGATACGACTGCTGCATATGCTATCACGACTTTGCACACGATTGTGGAAACTGCGCCTGTGCCACAAAAATCGGCTCAAGCAGCAGAATTGATTGCCCTTACGAGAGCATGCGTGTTGTCTGAAGGAATGAAAGTGAACATATATACGGATAGCCAGTACGCCTTTGGCGTGGCTCATAGTTTTGGGCGATTGTGGAAGGAACGTGGGTTCCTGACTTCGCATGGAGCTAAGATTCAGAATGGCAAATTGGTGAATGATCTCCTTGAGTCACTGACCCTACCGTTACAAGTTGCGATTATGAAATGCAGTGCGCACAAGAAAATCACTGATGACGTTGGTCGTGGTAACGCGTTTGCTGATGAAGTCGCGAAAGAAACAGCAAAAGATGTAAAGACTCGAATGTATGTTGCAGGCCCTGCAAGATGGGTTGGTGATGTTCGAATGTGTGAAAACACAATAGAAAGTGTAAAGTCCCTTCAAGCTGAAACCACAGAGAAAGAGTTGAGCAAGTGGAGAGAAGGTATGGGTAAGTTGGATGAGAATGGTTGTTGGATTGATTTGTCAGAACATAGGCGATGGTTGTTACCTGATGCATATGTGCTTCCAGTGGTTACTATGGCACATGGAATGGCACATATCAGTACGAAAGGAATCTGTAAGTTGTTGGCTCCAGTATGGCAGAATGCTGGAATTCCTAAGTGTGCAGAGAATGTGGTCAAGAATTGTATGGTATGCTTGAAGTACAACCCTGGTAGGGGAACCCCAACTCCAGCTGGTCATTTTGCGCCTCCATCATACCCATTTGAAGTTTTGCAGCTAGATTTTATCCACATGGAAAGATGCAACAACCTGAGATATGTATTGGTGGTTGTCTGCGCTTTCTCAAAATGGATAGAGGCCTATCCTCTAAAAGATAACACTGCTCTGTCCACAGCCAAAGCCCTTGTGAAGGAATTTTTCCCTAGGTTTGGAATGCCAAGAATGGTGTGGAGTGATAATGGAAGTAAGTTTGTGGGTAAAGTGATGAAGAATGTGTGTGAGGGACTAGGTATAAAGCAAAAGTTCCACGCTGCAAATCACCCCCAATCAGCTGGATTAGTAGAGCGCTACAACGGCGCTCTAAAACTTAAATTGGCCAAAATCCAGGCGAGCACCGGTCTTAAATGGCCTGACGCTCTGCCTTTAGCACTCCTATCCACAAGAATGACCGTGCACTCGCGAGTGGGACTTAGTCCTTATGAGGTTGTTTTTGGCCGCCCGGCCAATTATGGGGTGTGCCAAGACCTACGAAATTCAGTGAAATCGAGCATCCAGTACTGCTTGATTACTTGTATGATTTGACGGTTAAACTGCGTGTTTTACACCAACAGGTGCATGATACTCTCCCCCCGGCATCTGAGGCTCCAGGACACCCCATTGACCCTGGCATGTGGGTGCTCATCAAAAACTTCCAGCGGAAAAGCAACGATGAGCCCCGCTGGATTGGCCCTCACCTCGTACTACTGTCTACAAGATCAGCTGTTCAAGTGAAGGGGAAGAAGAACTGGATCCACGGCGCCCACGTGAAGAGGATCCCTTTGCCTCTGCCGTATGACCAGTGGGTCCAGGAGGGTATCGCAGACTTTGAAACAGACACTGTGCCTCGTTTTGTGCCGTTCAGTGATGCACGCATAAAAGGCACAACTTCAGCACAGGAAAGTGACGATATTTTGCAAGAAGCTGTGCCACCGTCAATTCGATTGGACACCACAGAGCCTGAACTCTTGTTTCAAGATCAAACAGTACCTGGCCGTTTTCATTACAATCTAAGACCAAGGCCTATGGACAAATAAATATTCTTCTTCTTTTACCTTTTTATTTTTTGATAACCAGAGCTCTCCCATCTGAAGGACTTTCTTGATTTTTGTTTTCGAACCACCATCCGGGTTCAGCCGCAGGGTCGCGGTGCCAAGACTTTGGGGTACAGGCCGAAGACGTTAGGTCGACGGTTCTGGTTGGTCTAGGGCGTTCCCTGGACTGACAGGCTTACTCCTTAGCAGAAGATACTCACCCGCCGCGAGCGGCACGATTAGAGGATGGAGTTTTTTAAGATGGAGAGACTCACTGAGGAAATGAACTTTAAAGCAAGAATATGTAAAATAATGAAGAGCAAACGTTTTGTATTTTTATGCCTGTTTGTATTATGTAGTATGGTAGTGTTTACTGTAGGATTTGTATTCTTCTCCTCTCAAGAGCCCATTGCACCCACTGTACAGCCTATAGCTCCTCCTACTATCTCCTCACACTCTTTTCACCCTCTGCCTGAACATGAACAAGCTAGACGGTCTGAATTTGTGAATAACTCGTTTATTCAGCTCCTGCACCAACACCAACTAGTCATGAATACGACCAATTGCTGGGTGTGTGGTTTAATGCCACATACCATTAATAAGGGTATTCCCTATCTAGTGCTGCCGTATAGTTACAATGGATCGTCATGGGCATTCCAGACCATGTTTCTCTATGCACTAGATGCGTACTCCCCGCGACAACCGCGTTCCATCAGACCTAGCACCAATAATAAAGCTTTAATGAAAGGAGTTGCCGATATGAGCAGAGATATCGACGCATACTTATCTATTCCCAAAGAAGAATTGAGAGCTTATGTAGGGTGGAACGCGACGGGGTATAGTATTAGTCTAGGTGAAAGACAGCGAAAAATCTCATCCCCAATCTGGGTCGTACCCCACATAGGTCGGTTCTGTTTGCAAGGTAATGGTCAGAATCCTAGGGCTCAACTGGGAAGAAGTGACTGTACTGAAACGTACACTTTTCCGTCACAGTTTTCCCCAGCGTTTTTGGCTGCCAAGGGTACATATTTTATCTGCAATGACCGAGCATATACATGGTTGCCCCCTGACTTCTCGGGAACATGTTACATTGCAAATCTGCTACCGCCAACATTTACTGCCGCCTCTGACTATCACAAGACCAGAGTTGTGAGAGGCGTGATTAGTAAGGAAGATACTGCCGGTCAGGAAGCGGGAGATTTCTTTTTGGGTTTCCTGCCGTTTTGGGGACCTATGGTCAATAGTAGGAACCTGAGACAGCTGACTCGTGTGGTTGAATCCACTGTTAATGTAACGGCTGGTGCCCTTGGTAATTTGACAGCTGAGCTCCAAGCGGATCGCCTCATGACTTTGCAGAACCGCATGGTTCTAGACGTCATACTTGCAGACCGTGGTGGGGTATGTAAGGTTATCCAATCCAGTTGTTGCATTTTCATACCAGACAACGCTCCAACAGTTTATCAAGCCATCTCCAAACTGCATAAAATATCTGAGTCCATACACGTGGATAAAGGAGATTGGTCACTGGTGGGGAGGTTCTGGGAACTGATATCTGCCTGGGGTTGGAAAGTTCTGATGGTCATTGGAATGATCTTAGCCATCCTTTTCCTGTTCTGTCTGTGCATACAGTGTGCTCCTGCGATGTGTGGCCTCTGTGCTACATTATGTGTAAGGAAACCTGTATCGAGGGACGAGCTAAGTAATAGGATGATGCTACAGCAACATCTCCATGACTTCATGAATATCGACCTAGACTCGGATTGAAATGAGTATAGTTATTGCCTATGTAAGGGCAAAAGGAGGGTCTGTCGTACTTTAGAATTCGGGACCGCGTAGGAGGCAGGGCCCTACCCCTGTCTATCCCGGTAATAATGAACCGCGAATGGTTAATGCGGTATGTACAAGTGCTTTGTGTAACGATTTAGCTATGAATGCACTGTGTATACGCTATTTCACATCACTACGTGGGTTCCATTTTGTATCGGTGGCCATCTTATGGTTGCCCTCACATAGGCTATATAGCATGAAGCGAATACGGGCCTTTTAGAGCACATGTGCCTTTCTTTGACTTTTCTGTGACCTGGGCAGCTTGGCTCCGCTGCCCCAGGTCAAACTGGTCTCACGAGTTCCCCGTCCTCTGGCCACCTGTGATTAGCATCAGGGCTTGACACACCATAAAGTCTTTTCATCCTACACGAGCCTCCAGCTAATCTCTTTCTCACCTGACTGTTCCTGCTTTATGGCTTGTTTTTTTTTTTTCTTTAAAAACCTTTATTTAAAGCAGTCTGAAACACAGCTATTCAGCCGACATCCCGGAGGTTCGGCAGCCAATTAAGCAACACATGAAAGCGTCCGTAGCTCTAGTACAGGAAAAAGACAAAGGTTCCGTTTTTTAGACAACCTACAATAAATAACACTAGCAAGGCAGTATACACAATAAACTTGTGCCAGTTCCCGATGGGGGCGTGGCCCCATTCCCAAAATCAGGACAAAGCCACCGGGCAGGTGGATGAGGGAGAAGCAGAGGCGCTAACATTCTAGCATATTTGCATCATGAAAATCCCAAGTTGGAAGTGAAGCTAGGGGGAAAGTTGCTCCTCTAACGGTTCAGTGGCCGGGGGCAGACATATATCACCCCTATACTGGTTCCATCGTCCCCATATCTTATGCCATTTCTTAGGCCGCCCCCGGGCACTATACACCGTTTTCTCCCTAAACATGCTCCAGTCCATATTGTCCATCCATGCATCCAGAGCGGGAGGTCTCTGAGAGCCCCACAGTCGCGCAATATCACGCTTCGCCACCATATTTCCTAGGGTCACCCATTGAGTCTGCGCCGCGTCATAATCAGTAGGACCCCAGACATTCAAAAGACAGCGCCGTGCCTCTGGCAGCAGTGCAATACCCGTGACCTCCTGCATCACTACATGAATTTGCTTCCAGAACTCCGCGATCACACCACATTCCCATATGATATGTAGAAAGGTGCCCACCATCCCACAGCCCCTCTTACATAAACCATCCTCGGAGAAACCCATATGAATCAGTCGGGGCCCAGTGACGTAGACTCTATGAAGTATCTTAAGCTGGACCAGACTTAGTCGTGCAGGTATCGCGACCTCCTTAGGAGAGGAGATGGCGTACTGCCAGTCCTCATCATCCAGTTCAAGGCCGTCCCTAGTCCACTGATCACGCACCCCTAGGAGGAGGTCGGTCCGGACATTAACGAGCTTCTTATAAATTAAGGAGATTGTACTCTCCGGCATATGGCCATCCAGGATCCGATCCTCCAAGGGAGAGGACTCAGGCACCTTCTCCCCCTCGATGAGGACGGACCGCAGAGCATGGCGTACCTGTGCATACCGGAAATATTCCGTACCCTCCAGAGCGTACTCCGTCCGTAGCTCGTCAAACGATTTAACTCGCCCCTTAGCCAGCAGGTCCCCCACCCTGGATATGCCGATCAGATCCCATTTCTCGAATCCCTTCGTGTGCCAAAGTTTCCCCAACATATTGGAGTCAAACAGCGGAGTGGCGAGGGTGAGCCTATCCTTCCAACCCAGCGAGTTCGTAACCGCCTTCCACACGTGCACCGCCACCTTGGTTGGCCCCGTGAGGGACCCATCCGTTGACCTGGAGTAGAGTGCTCTAAAGTAATTACCCCCACGCAGCAACCACCGGTCCATAGCGAAGCCGGGGCTTAGCGCCGGACCGTAGACTCCGTGATTGATCGCACTCAACTGAGAGGCCCAATAATATCTTCTGATGTCAGGAAGCGCGATACCCCCATCGTACCACGGAAGGGTCAGCTTTGCTATCGCTATACGCGGACGGCCATCCCACAGCAACGAGCGCTGGAGGCTCTCAACCTCCCGAAAATAGCTGGCCGGGACCTGCTCCAGGGTATTCTGCAGGGCATAGAGAAACCGGGGAAGAGACACCATTTTGAACAGCACAGCACGGCCAAGGAGGGAAAGCGGCAGCTGCCGCCAGCCCGCCACATCCCGCCGCAGGCGTGTCAACGGAGGGAGCAGGTTTCTCTCATATCGAACAGTTGGATCGGTGGAGATATAGATCCCCAGATACAAGAAACCCTCCCGGGCGATCTGGATCGAGCAATTCCGCGGCAGAACAGGGACGTCTCCACTCAGGGCATACAGATACGACTTCCCCCAGTTAATGGTGAGACCCGAGTTCCTACCGAAAGAAGTCAAGATGTCAAAGACAACTATAAGAGACTTCCTGGGTGAAGTGAGGTATAGCAGAATGTCGTCGGCATAAAGGGAAATACGGTCCTCATGATCTGGTGACCATCGAATCCCCCTTACATCTGGGTGCCATCGTATCCAGGCCGCCAGCGGTTCAAGAGCGAGAGCAAACAACAACGGCGACAGGGGACAGCCCTGCCTGGTGCCCCTCCCCAGCTCGAACGGACGGGACGCCCTACCATTGACCGCGACTTTAGCCAGGGGTCCTTCATACAGTAGTCTCACCCAGCCAACAAAGCCAGGTCCAAAGCCGAATTTTGCAAGTGCGGCCCACAGATATGCCCACTCCACCGTGTTGAAAGCCATCGTGGCGTCAAGTGCTGCCACAATGGTCGGCTCCCGCAGCGTCCCCGACCTTGCGAGCACGCCGTGGATGCGCCTAAGGTTCAACGCAGTGTTACGGTGCGGGATAAAACCAGATTGGTCCGGGTGGATCAGGTCCCCGATCACCCTGATCAAACGGTTGGCCAGGATTTTAGCGAGGATTTTCGGCTCGGCATTAAGTAGCGAGATCGGCCTATATGAGCTGCACTTATTCCTGGGCTTGCCATCTCTATGTATGACCACAATTGTCGCCAGGCGTTGGTCGAATGGAAGGCATCCCGTCTCCCGCGCCTCCACAAACATAGCTTGCAGATGTGGAGCGATCTTGTCCGGCCGGAGTTTATAGAACTCAATTGGCAGGCCATTCGGGCCGAGGCCTTGCCCGGGCGCAGTGAACGGATAGCACCCGCGACTTCGTCAGCTGTGATGTCACCATCTAGATCTTCCCTGTCTATGTCAGAGAGGCAAGGCAGAGCAAGATCGCGCAGAAGTTCACACGAGTCCTCCACCGGCCTGTCCGACACAGAGGTATAGACCGTGCGGAAATAATCTGCGAAGCACTGGACTATGCCATCCGGCTCAGTGACAATAGCGCCACCCTCTGTTACCAGGTCCGGCACCACACGATTGACCCGCTCCTTTTTATCCAGCCACGCTATTAATTTCCCGGCCTTGTCCCCGACGTCGTACAGTCGCCCCTGCTGCTCCCTACTCAGGGCTTTGGCCGCATCCGTCACCAGGGCCTTATACTCCGACTGCTTAAGGCTCAATTTATGCAGCACTGCTGCCGTAACCTCCTCCTCCAAAACCAACTCTAGAGCCGCCATCTCCGCCTCGATCTGAGCGACCTCCGCATCCCGCCGACGTTTGGCTGCCGCTATCCAGGAGAGGGCCTCTCCTCTCAGCACAGTTTTAAACGCTTCCCACAAAGACACCGCAGACGTGACCGAGCCGAGATTTTCCTGGAAATAGTGATCGACCGCCTTCAGCACCGCACTACGAGTCTTAGGGTCACGGAGATACCAGGGGTTAAGCGGAGCCACCCTGCCCCCCACTCCTCTACCAACATCCATACAGATCCACACCGGCGAATGGTCAGAAATACCCCTAGCCATGTGCCTAGCCTCGGACACAAAGGAGGCGTGTGCGGCCAAGGTAAGCACATAATCAATTCTAGAGAGACTGCCATGCGCCCCGGAGTGGAAAGTGTACTGCCGCTGTGTGGGATGCAGCAGTCTCCAACAATCAACCAGACCAAGGGTATCTACAAAGTCTGGAAGCCATTTCTGCACCCCCCCAGAGCTTCTTGGTGGGTGTCTGTCAAGCAATCCGGAGCCAACCGCATTAAAGTCACCACCCACCACTAACATTCCCTCTGGGAGATCCAACAGAGCCCTCCCCAGGTCCGCAAATGTGGAGGGCTGCAGCGCAGGAGGGACATAAACCGACACCAGGACCAGCGTCCTGCCCTCCCACCTCCCCGCCGCAGCCGCAAATCGTCCCCTATCATCAACAGTGGTGGAGTCAACCTCAAACGGCAGCGAGGACCTGACAAGTATTCCAGCCCCTCTAGAGCCCGAGGAAAACCCCGAGTGTGCGACAAATTTGTAGCCCTTCCTGTTGAGTGCGTAGCACGTGTTACCTATCAAGTGCGTCTCTTGCAATAAGACTATGTCAGGGGAGCATCGCTTCAGAAATTGCAGGACAATCCCTCGCTTAATACGATCCCCCAAGCCGTTAACATTCCAACTGAGTATCTTTAAGCCCCTACCCCCATCCCAAAATGTAAGGAGACCTCCATCCCCCCCGTAGAACCGCACTCGAGCTACAGAAGCTTGCATCACTACGCCTTGCAAAACAAAAAACAACAACAACCACTTCAACAACCCCAATCCACCCCCCACCCTGCACCCCTGCGTAAGCTCAAAAAGCCCCCCCAACTTGCAGTGTGCCTGTCGCCCCATTCAAAGACTAATCTACAAAAAGAACCCCAGAGGAGGAAAAAGCTCCTTTCCTACCCCCGCCACCCCCTGGACTACCACCCTCCCGGAGGAACCGAAGACTGTGAGTCACCGTCCTGAACAAAATCAAAGTGATCTAGCACCCAAGTCCTCGCTCATTGTTCATCACGGCCACCTTCTGCTCCACCGTCATGTTCCCCGCTAGTCCGTCGTTGGGGCAATGTGTCCAGCCAGTCTCCGACCATGTCCGGTGATTC
This sequence comes from Triturus cristatus, assembly GCF_964204655.1. NCBI lineage: Eukaryota > Metazoa > Chordata > Amphibia > Caudata > Salamandridae > Triturus > Triturus cristatus. The sequence continues at coordinate 1,344,643,862 of NC_140585.1, forward strand.
AAAAAAGAAAGTCCGCTCTTCATACACCACACGCAACCTGGCCGGGAAGAGCATGGCGTACTTCAGTCCCATCTCTCTTAGCCTTCTCTTGACCGCCAGGAAACCTTGCCGTTGCTTCTGCACCATCTGGGTAAAGTCCGGATAAAAACTCACTGTGGTGTTCTGAAAAGTCATCGGGCCGGACACTCGTGATGCTTGTAGAATGGCGTCGCGGTCCCTGAAATTAAAGATCCTGGCGACAATCGGTCTCGGAGGGGCCCCCACCTTGGGCCTCCCACCAGGGACTCTGTGGGCCCGTTCAACAGTAAAGAACTTACTAAGGCCTTTGGGCGCCAGATGGTTCACCACTAAGTCCTCCACGAACAGGTCCACCGACTGTTCCTCCGAGTTTTCCGGGACCCCAATAATGCGCACGTTATTGCGCCGTGCACGGCCTTCAAACTCCTCCAGCCGTCGGGCAAAGTGGTCATTTGCGGTCCTCAAGGTACGGACTTCCAGCTGCAGGTCAGAGACATCTCCCATGAAGCCAGAGGTTTTAAGGTCCAAGGACTGAACCCGCTCATTAGTTTTCCCCAGGTCTGCCCGAATCAAGTTGACGTCAATCGAGATTGTTTCCACTTTATGTGCCAGGGTCTCAAATTGCTGCCCGATAGAGGACTGCATCCCCTCGATGGCCCCCATGATATCCTGCAAGGTTAGTTCCGTGGCGGGGGGCAAACCGTCTTTCAAGGCTTCCAGTGCCCATCCCGATCCGCCCGGTGACCCCTTCTGCTGGGCATAGCGGTCCATGTTGTTGGTTTGGGTGTATCCTCCCCGCCTGGTACTCTTGGGCTTCTGTTTTTCGGCTTCCAATTTGGTCGACATCGTGATCTGCCGCGGAGACAGTCTCCTTGCCCATCCAGAGAAGACGACCATGCAACAAGTGACCGGCGCGACTCACTCCCAGGCCAGGGCGCGATGAAGACAGGAAAGCGAAAGCGAAAGTGATGACACCGTCCTCCCGACAGCTCGCCCCTCACACGGCCGCTGTTGTTCAATTAGTGCTCGGGCACTGTGCCAGCGCAAGCCCCGGGCATCTTCCGGGGAGTAGGCCACAAACTTCCATGTAGCACAACTTCGGCCTCCGGTGAGCGATTTCAGTCCGGACAGCGACTATCACCTCGGCAACAGCTCGCATCCAATATTCCGGGTGTTAAAACAGGATGCTGCACAGGATATTTGCCGGAGGGAGCGAGGGTCTCGGGAGCTCTGAGCTCACGCGGCCATCTTGATCATGCGCTAGGCTCCTCCTATGGCTTGTTTTCCAAACAGGAGATGCTCATGTTTATTGGGGCCTATCGATATCTGATGTGGGATCTGAGCCTTGTTGGGTAAATAATTACGGGCTGGCTTAACTGGAATGTGGGATGGTCATCATGACTCTGCCTTTTCGTTTGAAATGTATACATCTAAATGACCATGCCATAAACCTAGGAATGTATGCCTAAAGCAGGAAATTCTGTATTTAAGAAGAAGCCCGTTTCTGTGATTTTCAGCAGTCTCCTGAGAACATACACGCTGTTGTACTTCTAGGATACCTGTAATTGGTCTGCAGCCAATAAACTGATCTTTGACTTCACCCAGAAGACTCTGTGTTTCTGTAGGTCTGAAACAGGAAGAACCCCGAAGTCATAGGGTGTGTTCCCCTGCACCGCTGGGCTTAAAATACCCAGTACTTCACAGTCGTAGGGCTGCGGGTGACACACTCCGGCTCGCATCGGCTGTCCGAAGCATGCATCGTACTGGCTCCGTCATAAATCGCATCCATTGCATGTCACAGTTAGCTTACGGGCGAGACATACGGAGCGGTTCGGACCCGGTAACGACTCAGTCGGTGAATTTCACGTAGCTCGCATCGTACTTGCTCGCTCGTACAGCTGTACGAGTTGGGCGGAAAACACACGTACGGCTCGTAGTTTTTCCGGCCGGATCGCGTTCGGTGCCCTTCCGACCCGGATCGGAATCGGCCCCAATGTATGAAAAACAAAAAGATTAAAGAATTCCGAATAAAAAGTACACAGCTCCAGAATGGACATATGTGGTGTTGGAAGAGATTGAAAACACTGAAAACACAAATCAAAAAGAAGAAGCTTATACTGATCGAAGTGTGTTGGAAGAGATTGAAAACACTGAAAACACAAATCAAAAAGAAGAAGCTGATACTGATCGAAGCGATGAAAGCAAATTAAGTCCGCCTTAAAAAGAACTGTGAAAATTAAGGTGCAAAGAAGATATATATATTTTTTTCAAAAGCAAAGGGGGTAAAGAAGAAAGGCCTAAAGTGGAAGGTTATACTACTCTAGATGTTTTTTGGATACGTTTTTTTAAAGTTTTTAGAATTTTAGTTTTTTTTTTAGATTTAATTTTTTTTATCTGTGTCTAAAATGGCAATGGTAACAGAGACTGGATATCGAAATCATAGTTTTAAACATAGATGCATTAATGCTTGTTTATGTAGTGTTTTATTACTGATGATGGTATGGTTAACACTGTTATTGTACCTGTTCTAATCGTGACTAATCATAAAAATAATACTAATGATGTGGAAAATTAGATAATGGACTCTATTACTAAATACAATTTAAACACTAATATAGAAAAGATAGAAGATAATATTATTTATCATCATGATAAATCAATTCATAATTTTTCGTTAAATGTTTTTACTAAATTGTTGTATGATTACGTTATCACACTGAATGCCAGAGATTGTAATGTGAGTATGCAATTACCATTGTCTGTCTCAGAGGGGGTGACATACCATCACCTACCTTTAACATATGATGAGTTTTGTAGTGTTTTAACAAGTCTGTTTTATGAGAGGGAAGTATTAGAGTATTATTACTCTAATTTTGATTTAATATTTTCAGAAATTCCTGTTAGGAGGAATTTAAAAACTGTTTATGGTCCTGTTTATGCAGCATACATGGGAGATTTTTTCATTAGTAACAAACCAATAGATATAATAGATGCACATAGAAATAATCTAACCTGTAAATTAAGACATGAAGAAATAGAATTGATGAATATGGTAGAAAATAGAAGGCGAGATTTTAAAAAGAAATCTGCTGAGCAAAAGTCTCATGTACCTCCATGGGCTTTCAGAGAGGGTGATTGCAAAAAGGGTGAGACTTACGCTGCCATGACTCTAGATTTTCAACATAGAGGAAAGCTTTGTGTGTTTAGAGAAAATAGTTACTTCATTGGCTCTAGTGAATGTGAGCATACTTTCTTGATAAAAGGAAATTGGGGATTGAAAGGAGGACCGGATCCTGTTTTCTTGAGAATTTATTATATGTGTGGTAAGAATGCCTATTATAGGTTAACTGCAGGTTGGTATGGATGTTATTTAGGCATAGTGTTTCCAAAGGTGTATCATGTAGATAAGAATAATAGAGTTAATGAAATAAAACAGGGGCTAACACGTAATAAGAGAGGAGCGAGTTATTTGGAAATAATGGGGGATATTTTTGGAGCACTGATACCTTCAGTTGGAGTCATTTTGAATTCACATACAATTAGAAAATGGTCCTCAGTGGTTGATCGTTTATCAACAGATACTGCTGGTGGGTTCTTGATGATTGATACTGAAATGGTTGCAATTAGATCTTGGTTTTGCAAAATCGACTTGCCCTTGATATATTATTGGCAAAAGAGGGTGGAGTCTGTACCATGTTGAAAATACAACAATGCTGTACTTATATCCTGATAAGAGTAAAAATCTTGAGGGCTATATTAAAAATATTACGGACCTTCATGAAGATTTGAGTGAATTGGAGGTTGATGGTGCATGGGAGAAACTTGGTAAGAGTTTTTCATCAGTGGGAAATTGGTTTTCTACTTTCAGGAGTAGCTTATTAGGGAAGATATTAATACCTATTACTTCAGTAATTATAGTAATATTAATAATGATCATGATCTATAAATGTTGCAAATGCAAATGTAGAAAGAAAGAGGTATCAGATCTTAAACGTAGAGCCAGAGAAAGAAAGAGAGAAGAGATAGAATTAGAGGACATGAGAGGAAATTATTATGAGATCATGAAAGACTAAGAGGTCCATTAGGATGTAGGGTGGAAAAACACCCCGACCGCCATGGAAGCGGAAAACAACCGCCCGCCTGCCCGTGGGAAAACCGGTGGACAAATTAGCATTAACCGAAAAAAAAAAACGACCGCGGAAAAACAACAACCCGCCGCAAGTATAGCGGAGACACTGCCCCGGAAATTAGTATATCCCCAACGGTCCCGCGGTACGTACCGCCGTCTCCGACCGCCGCGGTCGCACAATGGGATGAATAGGAGAGCCAGCGGAAGAGCTGAAGCACAGCCACCGCGGCAGACGAACCGTCAAAAATAAGGCGGACGAAGCCAAAACACCCCAAGAAGGCCAAAACCACATGGCAAAATGAAAAATACAAATCCCAGGACAACAGACCTGTCAGCAACACCCCAATTGGACACACCCACATAGCTGTGTAGAAAACCAGCCCCTTCACTGACCACAATCCCTTGCAAAACTCCAGGAGAGAAGGGACACATACCCCAGCTGACAGGAGAGACAAAGGACACAACATCACCAGCCACACCACACACAGCACCACCACCACCTCCAAACCAGCACAACTAACCCCCTGCACAACACACACCATACACAGCACAACCACAACCACCACTCACAGCCCTGCACCCACAATCACTTTGCACACCACACACCATGGCCACACAGAAGATGCCCTGAGAGTGAGTTGAAGGTCATGGTAGATGAAATAGTCAGAGTGGAACCACAGCTTTTTGGTACCCTGATCCAACAGACACCATTAGCCACAAGGACACAAATGTGGGCTAGGATAGTCCAAAGGGTCAATGCAGTAGGGACCGCCCCATGATCAAAAAAGGAGATCATGAAGCGGTGGCATGACCTGAAGAGGGTGGTCAAGGAGAGGAGGAGCAAGAACCGTGAGCTGGCTCAGAGGACTGGCGGTGGCCCTCCCATTCCACTAAAAACATTCACACAATGGGAGGAGAAGGTGCTTGCCATACTGCATCCAGAGAGTCTCACAGGAGTAGCTGGGGGAGTGGAGGCTGGTAAATACAAACAAATGACTACTGCCACTCTGTTATGTACTGCCTTGCACAACTACAAAGCTACACCACCTAGGACACACACCATCCAGCTGTACCCCACACTCACAAAAACATGGCTCATAGATCCAACATTCACCCACTCCCATTCACCACAAACATAGCTAACAACATAACCATGGGGGCATGTGTACAGGCAGACAGCACTACAACAACCACCAGGCCCCCTGGCCCACACCTGAGCAGGATGGATCCCTCCCCCACCGCACCCAGGAGCAATTGTAAGCCATTGCAGTACAACAAACAAACTTACAGGTAGGTAGCCATCTTCACAATAAGGGTGTCTGGGGTGGGGGGCCTGCACCACTACTCCCACCATGCCCCCTGTCCCACAGCCTAGCAAGATGGATCCCTCCCCCACCCCTCCCAGGAGCAGTTGGAAGCCATTGCAGTACAACAAACAAACTTACAGGTAGGTAGCCATCTTCACAATGAGGGTGTCTGGGGGTGGGGGGCCTGAACTACTACTCCCACCATTCCCCCTGTCCCACAGCCTAGCAAGATGGATCCTCCCCCACCCCACCCAGGAGCAGTTGGAAGCCATTGCAGTACAACAAACAAACTTACAGGTAGGTAGCCATCTGCACAATGAGGTTGTCTGGGGGTGCACCATTATTCCCACCATGCCGCCCTTCCCACAGCCTAGCAAGTTGGATCCCTCCCCCACCCCACCCAGAAGCATGGGTCAGCCATTACGCAACCCTCATCAAACTTACAGGTAGGTAGCCATCTTCCCTGGGAGGGTGTTTGTGGCTGGGAGTGCTGCACTACTACTCCCTATATTATCAAAAAAGGAGGGGTTTGGCCCAAAGGATTAGAGGGTAGGTAGGGCCAGTTATACTGTATAAGAATTTTTTTTTACCTATACCTCTGGTGACTTCAACACTTATTCATATGAAGTAAGATAAACGAAAATTAATACGTTTATCTAAGCAGTATTTTCTGCCTTTTATTTATTTATTTATTTATTATTATTATTTTTTTTATTAATATCTTTGATCACAAAAAGAACACATAATGAACTACACGAAATACCACATTAATATTTACACAATGAAAATGAACAACGTGAAAAATGTGTTTTGACATACAATTATAAGTAAACTCATCATAATCAAACATTGAAACAATCAAATGCAATGTCACAAAAAACAATCATTATATACACAATACAAAATACAAAGTTGTCATACAAATTGATGGATTGGACAACTAACACCCTTATATTTGGAATCAATCAAATCCTCTGAGGTATCAGGGACACAAGGGGGTATATTTGTAATATTTAACCAAGGTGTTGGATTCCTTTGTCTGCCGACGCGTTTCGAGTGCCGGTTAAATCAATTGCCGCACTCTCATCAGGGCTGGATTAATCTTTCTCACGAACAGACTGATTGTGACAGAAAGGGGGAGGGGGGTGTGAGCACGAGACGGACCGGAAGTGGAGCGGGACGGTGCCGCTGGACTCCGTTCCGGAAGAGGGAGACGGTCTAGCGTTCACACCAACCTTGGGGGAGGAGCCCACAACGGAAGAGGAAGCAGGACGGATGAAAAGTGGAGAAATCACGGAAGAGGACGAGAGGAGCGTAGGAGAACGGCGGACGAGAAGAGTACAGGAAGGAGCAGCGACGAGAGGAGGAGATCGGCGGACGAGAGGAGCGCAGGACGGCGAATCGGGAGACGGCGAACCCAGAAGGAATATCGAGGTCTTTACGGCGAACAAACCCGGTGGGCTGCAGGGAGGAGAAGACGCCCCGGGTCCCAGCGCCACGGTCCGGGGGACGGGCCGTGGCTCGAGGCAAGTGGCTCTCCGGGGACCTTTTGGGTGGGGTTGGTGGGGAGGTTGTGAAGGGCAGTGAGGCACAGACAACAGGGTGAAACCCTACCCGACTCCCGCACTTCCCTCCCTACACGCTCCCTCGGTGATGGTAGCACACAGCGAATACGGAGAGTAGCAGTTACTCAGACCTGTTTTCTTTTCTTTTTCTTCCCTCCCTTCAACCACCGAGCCCCTCAAGTGGCGGACTACGACATATTGAAGGCGACGTACCCTCCCCATAGAAGACAGCACCCACAAACCCTCGGACTGAGACTGTTTTGTTTTCTTATTATACCGGTCAGTAAGGAGAAAACTCCTGCTTATACTTGGTTCTCCTTTGCCAACCCTTCCAAACGTGTTGAAAATAAAAAGGCTGAATCTATACAGCGGTAGTAGACGGCTTATTTGCGGGCCCGCCACCCCGTTAGGGACCTTAGACGACCACAACTTGGTGTCAGAAGTGGGATACTCGCAGGGTGTCGACAATGACACAACCCGTGCCTGTCACAATAGAGAGCATAATAAACCAACTGGCGGAGGGGCAGAGACACCTACAGTTGGCCCTTGAAGAACAAGCCCAAGCAGCACGGAAAGATAGGGAAGTCTTACATGGCACTTTAAGGGATCAGGCTGTTATGCTTACCTCCAACCAGCAAGTACAGGACACCGCCATACTTAGATTGACCGACGCCATTGTCAGTACAAGAGTTCGTCCTAATGTCCCAGGGTCGGTCCTACAGAAGTTTCAAGAAGGGGACGACCCCGATTTCTTTTTCGTGAACTTTGAGAGGGTGGCAACGACCGCGGCATGGCCCCAGGAACGATGGAGCCAATACATAGCTCCCCTCCTGGCTGGGGAATTACAAGCCGCCTACCAGGCCGCCAACCCAGCTGGAACGACCGCATACGAGGACGTGAAAAAAGCCATATTAGAACAGCTAGGGTGTGATCAGGAATACTACAAGATCAAGTTCAGGAGGAAGAGATGGAACTCTGGGGACAATCCACGTGCCCTATATTATAGGATCAGAGACCTGGGGAACCGCTGGCTAATACCCCACACATCTACAATAGAGGAAGTGACGGAGAAAGTGTTTTTGGAACAATTCCTAGACGCCCTACCCCCAACAACTCGTTCATGGGTGAAACAACACCCTAACCTCAATACCACAACGGCGGTCGATTTAGCTTGCGCTTTTCACAGGTCACCTGAGTTTAGAGCCGGAGCAGCTCGGACCCCCTCTGTTCCCCCAAGAATTACACCCCGACCTGACATAAAACCCCATGTCCAGACTAGACCTATTCCCCCCATCCCGAGCGTAGGCAGTCAGGGACCACAGTGCTATCATTGCTCAGAGTGGGGCCACATAGCCGACAATGCCCCCACAAAACCTCGACCATAGAACCTATGGAGGTAGGATATACTAGGGGACGTATATGTTTAGGTGGTCAGGGGGCCCCAAGATACAAAAAAGAGGTACTCCTGAACGGGAAAAGGCAACGGGCACTGTTTGACACTGGGTGTCATGTGTCCGTGGTGGACAGGTCCCTAGTGCCCCAACCACAGTTAAGAGAGACAGAACAGGTACAAGTCACCTGCGTACACGGGGATACAAAGTCATATCCTGTCGCAGAGGTACTACTCGATATTTCCCATGATCCCCAAATGAGGCGAGTAGGAGTAATACCGTCCTTAGCGGAGGCGCTCATCATAGGTACAGACCACCCCAAGTTCGAGCAGTATTTAGATGAGATAAGGAACGAGACCCCGTCATGGTTACAGGAGGCACCCTTTAGCGAATGTTTCCTAGAAACAAGCACCAGCAAAGAAAAGAAAAGTAAGACAGAAAAAAGGAAAGCAAAACAACTGTATACAGAGGCACCTGACTCGTGTCACGCTTTTCCTATCTCCCTTACAGACCCTGTGGAGACGGTCCCGATTAGCTTCCGTTCAGCACAGAGAGACGATCAAACCCTTGCCCATGCCTGGGAACAGGTACAGGAGCCGGACAATCAGAAGGTAGGACCTTATTTTATTCTGTCTAAAGGGCTGCTATATCGCTCTGTAAAGGAGGGGGACCATGTCAAAACCCAGCTCCTGGTGCCTCTTCCCTTTAGGCCTCATGTACTGCAGTTAGCACACAACCACACAGGGGGTGGACACTACGGGAAAGAGAATACACTGAAATATCTGTTGGGCAGGTTTTACTGGCCAGGGGTATATAAGGATGTCGCAAAGCACTGTACGTCCTGTGTAAGATGCCAATACTCTAACCCCGAAGGGATCAAAAAGGCCCCCCTTTGTTCCTTACCGATAATCGATGTTCCCTTTAGGCGTGTAGGTATGGACTTGGTAGGCCCACTCACTCCCTGTGCTAGAGGCCATAAATACATCCTAGTCATAATTGACTATGCCAGCAAATATCCAGAGGCTTTTCCCTTGACCTCCATGACCTCACCCGCTGTAGCTAGAGCCATGATTAGCCTCTTTACCCGGGTGGGTTTCCCATCAGAAATCCTTACTGACCAAGGTACTCCTTTTCTGTCCAGACTAATGTCCGAAGTGTGTAAGGTGTTAGGCATCCACCAAATCCGAACATCGGTCTATCACCCCCAGACGGATGGCCTGGTGGAGCGCTATGATAAGACCATTAAAGGCATGCTCCACAAGGTCATCTCCGAAACAGGGAGGGACTGGGACCAGCAACTACCCCTAGTCCTCTTTGCAATCAGAACTCATGAACAGAAATCAACAGGGTTCTCTCCATTTGAGTTATTATTCGGAAGAAAGCCCCGAACCCTGTTAGATATGGCAGCCGAACAATGGGAGACAGAGGACGAGGAGGGACAACCCATACCTAAATATGCAGCCGATTTAAAATCCGCTGTTGAGAAGATATGGGGTCTAGTGCATGACAATATGGAAAGAGCCCAAAGTATTCAAAAGTTATACTATGACCGTAACAGCCGACTGAGAGAATTTGCCCCCGGAGACAAAGTTCTCCTCCTACTCCCCACTACTGAAAACAAACTACTATCCAAGTGGCAAGGTCCCTATGTGATCGAGAAGAAAATCACCCCAGTCACTTATAGCGTTCTCCAACCCCTCAGAACAGGGGGCAAGCAAATCTACCACGTTAATCTACTGAAAAGATGGGAGGAGCCCCCTACACGAGACGATCCCGGGCAATCAGTCCTTACAGTAAACACAGCAAGACCCCTAGAGATATCCACGGCAAACACTAAAAAAACCCTGAGCGAAAAAGCCCCTGTGGGGAACATTATGTCTCCTGACCAGAAAATCCAGTTAACTGCCCTGCTTGACCGTTTCCCTGGTCTCTTCTCCTCCACCCCGGGACTTACTTCCCTAACCCACCATGACATAGTTTCCCTGGACAACAGGATAGTGAAATTAAAGCCGTATCGAATCCCCGAAGCAAGAAGAGAAGCAGTAGAAAAAGAGGTCACAGAGATGTTGCAAGCTAACATAATAGAGCCCTCCACAAGCAACTGGTGTTCACCCATAGTCATAGTACCGAAACCCGACGGAAGTCTGCGTTTCTGTATGGACTTCCGTCAAGTAAACAGTATCACCAAATTCGACTCGTACCCGATGCCTCGAATAGATGAACTAATCGAGAAAGTAGGAAATGCCAATTATTTGACAACTCTTGACCTTACGAAGGGTTATTGGCAGATTCCCCTAACACCCCAAGCCAAAGAGAAAACAGCGTTTTCAATGCCATCCGGGCTCTATCAATTCCGGGTACTCCCATTCGGCCTCCATGGGGCACCCGCGACATTTCAGCGTCTCATGGATCGCGTATTGAAACTACACACGAGTTATGCAGCCGCGTATTTAGATGATATTGTCATCTTCAGCCCCACTTGGACAGATCATCTGACACATCTAGCAGAAGTGTTTTCAGCCATTCAGGAGGCCGGGCTAAAGATAAACCCAAAGAAATCTCTGCTAGTCAGGGACACAATCCAATACCTCGGATACACGATACAAGGGGGCCTGATAAAACCACAGTTAACGAAAATAGAAGCCATCAAATCCCTTCCTAACCAAACGGGATGTCCGCTCCTTTCTTGGGTTCATCGGGTACTATAGAAGGTTCGTCCCTAACTTTTCTGCCCTGGCTAGTCCGCTGACGGATCTGCTAACCAAGACGTATCCCTCCCGGATACAAACATGGACAGAAGCACACGACCTCAGCTACCAAGCCCTAAAAAATGCCATTTGCACAGCTCCAGTGTTACACTGCCCAAACTTCCGCAAACACTTCGTCCTACAGACGGATGCGTCCGGTCTTGGCCTGGGGGCTGTGCTACAGCAGCCCAACTCCAGGGGTGAACTGAAACCAACCCTCTACATCAGTAGGAAATTGTTTCCTAGGGAGTGCCATTATTCCGCAATAGAGAAAGAGTGCTTGGCAATAAAATGGGCAGTAGAAGCGCTACAATACTATCTAATGGGGCGCCGCTTCACCATACTCACTGACCATGCCCCCTTAACCTGGCTTGTGAAACACAAGGACTCCAATCACCGTATCCTCAGGTGGTTCATGTCCCTACAACCTTTCTCTTTCCAGACCTTGCATATACCTGGCGCTCGACAAGGCTGCGCCAACTACCTGTCCAGGAATCCCTCCACTGAATGGCCCCAACGTCCATTCCTAGCGGGAGAGATCTGTGAGCACGAGACGGACCGGAAGTGGAGCGGGACGGTGCCGCTGGACTCCGCTCCGGAAGAGGGAGATGGTCTAGCGTTCACACCAACCTTGGGGGAGGAGCCCACAACGGAAGAGGAAGCAGGCCGGATGAAAAGGGGAGAAACCACGGAAGAGGACGAGAGGAGCGTAGGAGAACGGCGGACGAGGAGAGTACAGGAAGGAGCAGCGACGAGAGGAGGAGATCGGCGGACGAGAGGAGCGCAGGACGGCGAATCGGGAGACGGCGAACCCAGAAGGAACATCGAGGTCTTTACGGCGAACAAACCCGGTGGGCTGCACAGAGGAGAAGACGCCCCGGGTCCCAGCGCCGCGGTCTGGGGGACGGGCCGTGGCTCGAGGCAAGTGGCTCTCCGGGGACCTTTTGGGTGGGGTTGGTGGGGAGGTTGTGGCAGTGAGGCACAGACAACAGGGTGAGACCCTCCCCGACTCCCGCACTTCCCTCCCTACACGCTCCCTCGGTGATGGTAGCACACAGCGAATACGGAGAGTAGCAGTTATTCAGACCTGTTTTCTTTTCTTTTTCTTCCCTCCCTTCAACCACCGAGCCCCTCAAGTGGCGGACTACGACATATTGAAGGCGACGTACCCTCCCCATAGAAGACAGCACCCACAAGGAAGAACCCTCGGACTGAGATTGTTTTGTTTTCTTATTATACCTGTCAGTGAGGAGAAAACTCCTGCTTATACTTGGTTCTCCTTTGCCAACCCTTCCAAACGTGTTGAAAATAAAAAGGCTGAATCTATACAGCGGTAGTAGACGGCTTATTTGCGGGCCTGCCATCCCGTTAGGGACCTTAGACGACCACAGGGGGAAAGGGAAATGGGGAAGGGGGAAAAAACAGAATTTGAATTTTTATTAAAAAAGGCGCTTCCCAAAGCCCTAATTCTTTCTCTGTCTGCACAAGTTGGTGGTTACATACCTGCATTATGCCGGTTAGATGTAACCATCAGCAATATGTAACACGCAGTGGTTGCCAAACTGGTTTTCAATATTGCATGGCCAAGACGATTTATAGACAATAGACAGCAATTGCAGATCTTTACTTCTGCAAGAGAAATAGTACATGCAGTTTCGCGGTGTCTGTTTGAATGAGTTTAAAACGTGACAACTGAGCACAAATTATTACTCACTCAGGGAGAGGGGCCCAAAGGCGTGGCCCCACAGAGGAAGTGTTGTAACAATTGGTGGTCATTCACTCTCTTCACAAAATAGTTCGTGGCTGCAAGGGCAAAAAAATGTAAGAGTTTGTAAAAATCGTTTTTGGCTGAAAGCACTTGGATTCAAGTGCAAACTATAGATCTTACTTGAAAAGATAGAGAAGGAAATTCAAACCTTCAAAGATAACACAATCAATGTGAAGACTGCCCAATTTGAGAGGGACTCAAAAGCATTCAAACTAGAACAGGTTTATCCCTATCTAAAAGAAGATTTCTATACTTTGGCAGAATCAAGAAGAGCTCTAACCACATTCCAAGGTAGATCAAAAAATCGATTCATAGGTTTCTCAGACACCTCATCCTCTGACTCTTCACCCGATTCAAGGCCTGGTAATTTTACTAAACAAGGGCCACCCAACAAGCCTTTTTTAGCCAGAGGCGGAGGGTCAAGGGTCCGATTCAAACAGCCCTGGGAGATGCGAACACGCAGCACGTACTACAAAAATTAGACAACTCAACTATTGCAAACCTGCCAAGCAAACAACTTACAAAAGACAAAGAAATGATTCTGTCTTTAGGGTTAACATTTGTCCCCAAGAGACATACTGACTTCACAAAGTTAAAACTAAAGGCTTTGGATTTTTGCCGTAAGATCAGGTTAAAATCCTATTTTGCCGGGACTGAACCGACATCAAGTCAAGAGACGACTGGCCTAAGAGTGAAATCTAACTTCACTCCCACTCAGAATATACCAAAACAAATCTATGCCTTTGTGCAAGTAGTGTTATCCTCTATCGCTAAATTGGAAAAAACTAAGGGCTTTGTACAGAACAATATTAATAGAGGCCAATTAACAGCTATTCGTGACCTAAAAGCAGACCCCTCGATTGTGATCAAGCAGGCGGATAAGGGCGGGGCAGTGGTGATCTGGCCCCGCACCATGTATCTAAATGAGGGTAAACTTCATGTTGAGAACCACGAGTGGTATAGACGGGTGAGAGAAGATCCCACTCGTGAAATACAGGGCAAAATTGCACAGATAACTAAAAATGGATTAGATGAAGGATTCCTCGGTCCAAAAGAATTCCAATTTTTGAATAAAAAACAACCAAGAATTCCGGTACTATATTTTCTTCCGAAAATACATAAAAATAGCCAAACGCCCCCAGGCAGACCGATAGTTTCAGGCTGTGACTCTGTTCTGGAGCCAGTTTCTAAATATATCGACTTTTTTCTTAAACCTTTCTTGCCCAGTGTCAAATCTTATCTCAGAGACACAACAGACTTTATCACAAAAGTGGAGGGAACAACATTTGATGATGGCATACAGATGATGGTGACATTAGATGTCACATCCCTGTATACCCAAATCCCCCAAGATGAGGCACTCCAAGTGATGGAACTTTACTTGGACTTGAGGGAGAGACCACACAGGGTACCCACATCATTTATCATGACATTGGCTGAAATATCCCTTCGAAATAATTATTTTAAGATTGAGCTTTTATACAGATTAAGGGTACAGCTATGGGTTGCCCCTATGCGCCGGAAATGGCGGTTCTGTATATGGCCCAGTACGAAGAGAGATTTATACACAACAACAATCCATTTAAAAACAACATGCATCAATGGCTGAGGTATATTGACGACGTCTGGCTCCTGTGGCAGGGGAGCCATACCAAGTTGAATCATTTTTTTGACTGGTTGAATTCAAGGCACAATGATATCAAATTTTCCATCGAGTCTAGTAAAACAAGGATGACTTTCCTTGATGTTGCAGTATGTCCCCATAACCAAAAATTGACAACTAGCCTTTATAAAAAAGAGACAGACAGGAACACTATACTTCACTACACAAGTTCGCATCCACAGTGCCTAAAGGAGAACCTCCCCTATGGGCAGCTGTTGCGGATTAGGAGAAATTGTACAGATCTGGCAGAGTTTGAGGACCACGCAATGTCATTCTGTAAGGAAATGGAAAAGAAGGGTTACCCTAAGAAACTTCTTAAGCATTCCAAAAAAAGAGCAAGGTTCACCCCTAGGGAAATTTGTTACAGAAAAAGGAAAAGACAGAAATGGACAAACTCGTATGTGTTACAACATATGGGGCCCATACTAATAAATTCAGACAAATCATCTTAAGGAACTGGCATTTGCTTGAAAGTTTGGAACATCCCTTAGCTAAACCCATTTTCGCCATGCGCAAGAATCCCAGCATTGGCCAGCAGATAATAAGAGCAGACAGTTACATCCCTAAACCAAAGAGTGACTTGATCACCAAGTGGAATTTAAAACCCATTTGTGGGCACCACAAGTGTGGGAACTGCATGGCCTGCCCAGCTACTATAGAAGGAAGTTTATTTGAACACAATGGAGTAAAATGGAGACATGAAAGTTTTACAAATTGTAAGACTAGGAACGTTATTTACGCAGTGGTATGCTCTTGCAATAAAATATATATTGGAAAGACAAGCCAACAGGTTAATGTGAGAATTACACAGCACAAATCTCGAATTAGGAGAAAAGTCCTGACAGCGCCTATGGTAGAACACTTTCTAGCTGTTGATCACAGCGAAAATGAACTGCGTTGGACAGTTCTTGCATGGATTGACTCAAAATCGACATGTATTGAGACCGCTCTATTGCGGAAAGAGGCATATTTAATTATGAAATTCGATAGCATCAACCAGGGCCTCAACTGCATGAGCGAGCTAAATAGAGCCTAGAAGGCTCGTGAGCTGTAATCAAGTATATGGCGCTGCCGTCAGCTTCAGGACTTGTATCTCTCTAATAAAGTAAAAATGGGATCAATATCGATATGTTGGAAAACATAACCGACCTGGGATATTGAAAAGTTTTACTTTGGGCAAATGGATTGAAACACATGACTTCAATAAACTACATCTCCCAGAAGTCATTGCAAATGTAATTAGATCATTTCCTCCTGTGATTGGTCAGAAACGCATCATGTGACACTGATGCACCATCACATGATGTGTTAATCAGCTCGGCGAGCTGCTAACAACAATGGAGGCAGATCCCCATTTGAAACCTTGAGCCTGAAGCTTCATTAGGTGAGCAAAACATAGTTTGCACTTGAATCCAAGTGCTTTCAGCCAAAAACGATTTTTACAAACTCTTACATTTTTTTGCCCTTGCAGCCACAAACTATTTTTAAAGAGAGTGAAGGACCGCCAACTGTTACAACACTTCCTCTGTGGGGCCACGCCTTTGGGCCCCTCTCCCTGAGTGAGTAAATAATTTGTGCTCAGTTGTCACGTTTTAAACTCATTCAAACAGACACCGCGAAACTGCATGTACTATTTCTCTTGCAGAAGTAAAAATCTGCAATTGCTGTCTATTGTCTATAAATCGTCTTGGCCACGCAATATTGAAAACCAGTTTGGCAACCACTGCGTGTTACATATTCCTGATGGTTACATCTAACCGGCATAATGCAGGTATGTGACCACCAACTTGTGCAGACAGAGAAAGAATTAGGGCTTTGGGAAGCGCCTTTTTAAATAAAAATTCATATTCTGTTTTTTCTCCCCTTCCCCATTTCCCTTTCCCCCCTCCCCCTTTCTGTCACAATCAGTCTGTTTGTGAGAAAGATTAATCCAGCCCTGATGAGAGTGCGGCAATTGATTTAACCGGCACTCGAAACGCGTCGGCAGACAAAGGAATCCAACTCCTTGGTTAAATATTACAAATATACCCCCTTGTGTTCCTGATATCTCAGAGGATTTGATTGATTCCAAATATAAGGGTGTTAGTTGTCCAATCCATCAATTTGTATGACAACTTTGTATTTCGTATTGTGTATATAATGATTGTTTTTTGTGACATTGCATTTGATTGTTTCAATGTTTGATTATGATGAGTTTACTTATAATTGTATGTCAAAACACATTTTTCACGTTGTTCATTTTCATTGTGTAAATATTAATGTGGTATTTTGTGTAGTTCATTATGTGTTCTTTTTGTGATCAAAGATATTAATTTAAAAAAAAAAAAAAAAAAAAAAAAATAACAAAAAAAATAAAATAAAAGGCAGAAATTACTGCTTAGATAAACGTATTAATTTTCGTTTATCTTACTTCATATGAATAAGTGTTGAAGTCACCAGAGGTATAGGCAATGTTTTTTCTTATACAGCACTACTACTCCCAACATTCCCTGTGTCCCACACCTCAGCAGGATGGATCCCTCCCCCACAACACCCAGGAGCAGTTGGAAGCCATTGCAGTACACCAAACAAACTTACAGGTAGGTAGCCATCTTCACAATGAGGGTGTCTGTGTCAGGGAGGGCTGCACTACTACTCCCACCATGTCCCCTGTCCCACACCTCAGCAGGATGGAGCACTCCCCCAACCCACCCAAGAGCAGTTGGAAGCCATTGCAGTGCGACAAACAAACTTACAGGTAGGTAGCCATCTTCACAATGAGGGTGTCTGGGGGTGGGGGGGCCTGCACTACTACTCCCACCATGCCCCTGTCCCACACCTGAGCAGGATGTATCCCTCCCCCACCCCACCAAGGAGCAAGTGGAAGCCATTGCAGTACAACAAACAAACTTACAGGTAGGTAGCCATCTTCACAATGAGGTTGTCTGGGGGTGGGGGGACTGCACCACTACTCCCACCATGCCCCCTGTCCCACAGCCTAGCAAGATGGATCCCCCCCACCCCACCCAGAAGCATGTGTCAGCCATTACACAATCCTCATCAAACTTACAGGGAGGTAGCCATCTTCCCTGGGAGGGTGTTTGTGGCTGGGAGTGCTGCACTACTACTCCCAACATTCCCTGTGTCCCACACCTCAGCAGGATGGATCCCTCCCCCACCCCACCCAGGAGCAGTTGGAAGCCATTGCAGTACACCAAACAAACTTACAGGTAGGTAGCCATCCTCACAATGACGGTGTTTGTGTCAGGGAGGGCTGAACTACTACTCCCACCATGCCCCCTGTCCCACACCTCAGCAGGATGGAGCACTCCCCCACCCCACCCAGGAGCAGTTGGAAGCCATTGCAGTACATCAAACAAACTTACAGGTAGGTAGCCATCTTCACAATGAGGGTGTCTGGGGGTGGGGGGCCTGCACTACTACTCCCACTGTTGGACTTGGCCCTTTTTGCAGGGTCATCCCTAAACATTTTGCCTTCCTCCTGCATTTTTTCTGACCTGTTGTTGGCTGTTTTATGACTCTGGGCACTTTACCACTGCTGATCAGTGCTAAAGTACATATGCTCTCCCTATTGTAAATTGCTATGTTGGTTGGATTCCATAATTGGCTTATTTGGTTTACTGTCAGACCCCAGTAAAGTGCACTAGGAGTGCCAGGGCGTGTAAATACAAATGCCGCTGGTGGGCTCGCAGCACTGGTTGAGCCACCCACAGAAGCGGCCTGGTAAAATGTGTCTAGGGTCTGCCATCGCAGAACCTGCGTGCAGTCTGGTACTGTCATGCTGACTGGGCAAGTGCACCCACTTGCCAGTCCCTAAACTTTCCCTTTACTTCATATGAGTCACCCCTATGGTAGGCCCAAGGGCAGGGTGCATTGTAGCATAAGGTAGGACAAGCCCTGATGTGTGTGGCATGTCCTAATAGTGAATTCCAGCCATTTTCGTTTTATCACTATTGTAAGGCTACCCTGTTCTCATAGGCCAGAATGGGCTGTTAAGATTGTTACATCCTATGATCCTAACAGACCCAGGGAACATGGTAGAAAATCGAGTTTAGTATGCCTGAACTCAGAATAATAAGGTACATCTTTTCGTAAGGTTTATTTTAATATTCTGCGTTTGCAAATGCCATTTTTAGAAATTTGGCCTTTGGTTGCCGAACCATTTCAGCCCGCCTCTGCGTGATGTGTATCTGCTGTCTGGCTTGTGTGAGTGACAGGGCTGGGGAAACCCAGATGGGCAGGGCTACGTAGCCTGGTGGTGAATAGAAAGATTGACCTGTAGATGGGTGGGAGGAGTACACCTGGACTCTGAATAGGGCTGTGCTCTGCCACCACAATGCTGGCTCCGCCCCCTGTGGAGCGTCTGATGGCTCTGCCCTGCACCCTGAAAGAAGAAGCCTGCATCGCATCAACAAAGTGCTCCAGAACTGGACTGAACTAGGCTAGGGCCCCCCTGGCCTGGAAGAACAAAAGAAATGGTGTATAAAAGAAGGAGCCCTGCTCCTAAGAAATCAGATCCGCTTTGAACCAAGAAGAATCTCTGCCTGAGGAGGAGGCGCCGGGAAAGCTGTAAGGAGGAAGACTGTCCCTATCCTGGGGGACTGGCCTGCAGTGGTGACCTTGCTGCCAAAGGAGAGAAGAGGAACCTTTTGCTAGAGACTTTGCTTTATTTTTATTTTCAAGAAACTTGTGCTTTTCAA
Organism: Triturus cristatus; assembly: GCF_964204655.1. Taxonomy (NCBI): domain Eukaryota; kingdom Metazoa; phylum Chordata; class Amphibia; order Caudata; family Salamandridae; genus Triturus; species Triturus cristatus. Next base: position 1,344,663,150 of record NC_140585.1, read on the forward strand.
AACGATCTCCAAGGGCTTGGAAGCGAGCTTGCCCCCTGAACTGAGCCCCAGGACCATTGGGCTCAACCTGACCTTCACTCGCCCACCGCTGGACTGTGGTGTTCCTTCCCTCGCCGGAGCCGTGACTCTCATGCCCCCCAGCCCCTCCTTGAGCCGTGACCGGACTGCTTAGCCGCCCCTGCCTTGTGAAGAGCCTCGCTCGATCTGAGCCGCTCTCCCTACGCCGTGCTGGGCTGCCCCCGTCACCTCGCTCGCCGGAGGCCCGCTGCGCACCTTCACCCCTCCCGCTGGAATCGGCGCAGTGAGCATCTCCAAGCCTCGGACGGCTCGGACGTAGAAAGCGTGCCCGGCTGCCCCGCTTTGCTCACTTGCCAACCTGTAACACCCCGCTCTTGCTGTGAGCCTGAAGGACCAGACCCCCCTCGTGAAGCGTGGAAGCCCCGGACGCCGCCTCGCCCTTCTGAAATGGCCGCTGAGTGTCCCGCACCCGCCTTCACGAAAAGAAACAAAGGTACTGTACTTACGAACTCGACCGCGAGCTCGCATCGGATCCAGGGTCCACAACGTTCTGTTTTCCCTGCCGTCTGACGCGTGCCTCTCGGTTGCCGCCTCAGCGCGAAGTGTGCTGAGGCCCACAGTTCACCTTGTTGCCCGCATAAGAACTTTCCGTATAAAGAGAACTTTCCGTATAACGAGAACTTTCCGTATTCATAGAGATCGTGGCCCCACCGTTTCACCGTTACTGGGTCTTGTACTAAATCTGCTGAAAATATATAAAAGCCTTATTTTTGTATACAACCTGATTGGTGTCCGTTTGTGGTGCATGCAAGGAATTTACTGTGTGTATAATTGCAAGTGCTTAACCGTGTACACCCTGAAGTTTAGCCTTGACGGCTCGCGCCACACACCTAGAGGGTGAGCAGGGGTTATTCTAAGGAGTCATCCTTCGCCCTGACTAGAAGTAAAGGGTCCCTGCTTGTCGCTGGTACTTGCCTGCGCCAACCAGAGTCCCCTCATTTCTAACACCCACCATGCCCCCTGTCCCACAGCCTAGCAAGATGGATCCCTCCCCCACCCCACCCAGGATCAGTTGGACGCCATTGCAGTACAACAAACAAACTTACAGGTAGGTAGCCATCTTTACAATGAGGGTGTCTGGGGGCGGGGGGCTTACACTACTACTCCCAACATTCCCTGTGTCCCACACCTCAGCAGGATGGATACCTCCCCCACCCCACCCAGGAGCAGTTGGAAGCCATTACAGTGCGACAAACAAACTTACAGGTAGGTAGCCATCTTCACAATGAGGGTGTCTGGGGGTGGGCGGCCTGCACTACTACTGCCACCATGCCACCATGCCCCTGTCCCACACCTGAGCAGGATGTATCCCTCCCCCACCCCACCAAGGAGCAAGTGGAAGCCATTGCAGTACAACAAACAAACTTACAGGTAGGTAGCCATCTTCACAATGAGGTTGTCTGGGGGTGGGGGACTGCACCACTACTCCCACCATGCCCCCTGTCCCACAGCTTAGCAAGATAGATCCCTCCCCCACCCCACCCAGAAGCATGTGTCAGCCATTACACAACCCTCATCAAACTTACAGGGAGGTAGCCATCTTCCCTGGGAGGGTGTTTGTGGCTGGGAGTGCTGCACTACTACTCCCTACATTCCCTGTGTCCCACACCTCAGCAGGATGGATCCCTCCCCCACCCCACCCAGGAGCAGTTGGAAGCCATTGCAGTACACCAAACAAACTTACAGGTAGGTAGCCATCTTCACAATGAGGGTGTTTGTGTCAGGGAGGGCTGAACTACTACTCCCACCATGCCCCCTGTCCCGCACCTCAGCAGGATGGAGCACTCCCCCACCCCACCCAGGAGCAGTTGGAAGCCATTGCAGTAAAACAACAAACAAACTTACAGGTAGGTAGCCATCTTCACAATGAGGGTGTCTGGGGGTGGGGGGCCTGCACTACTACTCCCACCATGCCCCCTGTCCCACAGCCTAGCTAGATGGATCCCTCCCCCACCCCACCCAGGAGGAGTTGGAAGCCATTACAGTACAACAAACAAACTTACAGGTAGGTAGCCAGTACGTGCACCCACACATTTTCCCCAAATTAAATGGTGCCATATGACAACACCAGCCCTCACATTGCACAAAGAGCCAGACCTACCCCATTGCCAAGCACAGTGTGCACACAGGTAAGCCAAGGAAACTGTCACAACCACCAAAGTGTGACACACCAGTGCACAAGTAGAAGAAAGCCTGGGCAAATTCATGCACAGCAACTAGTTACATGTGCATCACCATGGGGCAAGTGCAACAAGGACCATTCTCAAAATATGATAGCATGTGTGATGGCACAAATCAATATATGCACATGTCAGGACAAAGGGATGCAAGAGATGACAATGGCCAGTCCATGGCCAGATGTGACGTCTGCCAGGTCAGACAACTAAACCATGTGTCCACAATAAAACACATGTTGTGCCAGGCCCTAGATGGCAACAAGTCCCAGTAAACCTCAATTGGATACGGTTCGCATGGTATGCCCTGACACCTCGCACCATGGACAAGTAATGCTTGTACCACTGTATCATGTCAGGGAGCACAGTACTGCACACAGTCAACAATGTGATGATATGTCAATTGTGCAGTGTACAAAATGTGAATGACACACAGCTAACCCAAAGCTTGCCGGGTGTACTGCAATGACCATTTCCCATCTGACCCACAGGTGACTAAGAACTCACTGCAGTGGACAACACCAGCAACCTGCAGAGCCAGTCTCCACCCCCGGTACAAGGACTCTCGGATGTTGACTCCCAGGATTCCGTGGACGATGAGCTCGAAGCCGGCCCATCTGGTGTGCCAGGGAGCAACAGGTCCCAGGACCCCAGCGTCCCCCCACCACATCTGTGGCAACAACTACTCCACAGCAGACCCCTGCTGTCACGGCCTGTGCAGCCACAGCCGGCAACACCCTCCCTGTCCCAGAGGATGCCCCGCACACACCACCCATGGAGGAGGGCAGGGAGAGGATGCGGGTGCCCACAGTGGTGAGGCAACAGGTCCGTGGCAGCAGGGAAGGTGGGAGGGGCAGGGTCACCCAGGGACACCAGGAGGCTGGGACCCACTCCCTGGAACACATCACCAGAGTCCTAGGGGCATACGAACAGGCCCAGGGATGAATGGGCCGGTCGGACGATCTGTTGCACGAGCTCATCCTGCTGATGAGGTCCATCGACAGACGCATGGGACAAATCGTGGACCTCTTGGGCCAGCAAGTGGCGGTACTGAGGGACAGGCCAAGCGCCCCAGACAACACCTCTGCCTCCCTCTGGTGGGCTGCACACTGACAGTTCATCATCCTCCCCTGCGCCCCCAGAGAGGGGTGAGTCCTCAGACCCCACTGGCCCTGCAGCAGGGCCTCCCTCCTGCCAAACGACAAAGGGGCGGTCCCAAGAAGACCCTGGGAGTATCTGGAGGCAAAGCACCTACCAGACGCAAGTCACGGAGCCAGCCATGATGGCAACCCTCTCCACCACTGCACTGACTCTTTGGACTGTCCTACCCCACACTGCCTTGTGAATGGCATCTGCCTGTTGGACTGGGTCACCACAGCAATGTGGTGACTACTCGACCATCTCATCTACCACGACTGTCAACTCACTTCCCCCCAATGGAAATGTACACCCCCCTTGCATCTCACCATAGTAGAAAAAAATATCCTCACACACATGTTGTTGTGTCTGCTCCGTCTTTATTTCAGGGTGTACAGTCTTCAACATGATCACAATGTACCAGAACCATGGGCTGTATGTAGGCAAGGAGAAGTCGAAGGCACTTAGGGAAACATAACAGAACAACTGTCACTGGTCTGGGTGTGACATCACAGACATCACACAAGCCCTAACACCAGGATAACCCAACATGCACATGTCACAAAGGCCCCCAAGTGTCAACATACACGTCCCATTGATGTTCCCAAATGACATGTCCTAGAAACATTTCCAACCACCACTGAGTCTACAACTGGCTGATGCTACAATTCTCACATGCCCCTTCACGACAACAGCAATCTCATCAGACAATGGATATGTTGCATATTGCCACCCACTGTCAAGTGAAGTAGTGGGTGATGAGCTGTTTACGCAGGTCAACAACTTCCTCCTGTCCACTGTCCTCATCACTGGACATGGCTTGGTTTGCAGGCTGGGGCCTTGGGTGCTCACCATCATCCTGGAGCAGGGGAATCTCCCTGCGAATGGCCCGGTTTTGTAGCATGCAGCATGCAACAACAATCTGACACACCTTCCCGGGCGAGTATGCCAGTGCATCTCCGGTCTTGTCCAGGCACCGGAAACGTGACTTGAGCGGGCCAAAAGTGCGCTCCACCACACAACGTGTCCTCCCATGGGCCTCATTGTAGCAGACTTCAACCGAGGACCTGGGATTCCGCAGTGGGCTCAGCAACCAGGGACGGTTGGGATATGCAGAGTCACCTAGGTATAACAAACACAAATAGACATTGCAATGTCGCAGAGTCTCAGGGGAGCAGGTCACACACACAGCACGCCACACGACTAGGCAAATTCACCCACAATCTATGCACGCTCTGGAAGAAGATTAGCCATCAGCTGGGGCACTATGCTGTTCCTCAGGATGTAGGAGTCGTGGGCCGAGCCTGGGAATTTGGCACACACCTGCGAGATGTTCATATCTGCCAGGCACACCACCTGCACATTGATGGAATGGTAATGCTTGCGATTGTGGTAAATGTGCTCACTTGCCTGTGGTGGCACAAGAGCAACATGGGTGCAATCAATGGCCCCAACAACATTGGGGATGTGTCCAAGGGGATAGAAGTCTCCCTTCACAGCTGGCAATTCAGCACCCCTGGGGAAATGGATGTATCTGTCCTTGTATAGCATCATGGTGGACAGTACATCACGCAGCACCATGCTGAACATCGGTTGTGACATCCCATCAGCGCTGGCCACAGTCTCCTGGAACGATCCTGTGGCAAAAAAATGCAGGGCTGCCATCACCTTATAAGTAGGGGTGAAAGCTGTTGGATATGTCCTGCGTGGCTGCAGGTGGGGCTCCAGCAGATCACAAAGGGTCTTCAGGGTGGCTCTGTCCAGGCGGCATTTGCATATGATAGCAACATCCTCCATGTCCTCCAGCACTGTCAAGTGACAAATCAAATGTGGCCTCCTCCTATTGGAGTTGATAGTGGACACATGTCAATACAATACACCAAGAGATGTGCACAGCATATCACGTTCAGGATGACACAATGACAACAATGACTGACATCTAGAGTGACTAACAGATCAGCTTACATGGAGGGATACCTTCAGCTACACAAAGGGCACACGTGTCAACTTACACAAGACAAGTACCTCAAACACCACTTTTGGCTATGTGAATGTTCATAGGGATATGGCCACAGTACACATGTGCACGCCTGGGAGTCTAGCATCCAGCATATGTGTAACTAATCAAAACCACTGTCTCATACCTAGCTGCTGTACCGGTCACACCTTAATGCTTCATTACAACCTGGCACACATCCACCACACAATGACCACAGTCAGCGCTGGAATGATGAATGTGTTCATGAGCAGACATGAGAGGCAATGCTAATTAGATCAACATTCATCGAAACGAGCATTGCTGTGAGTGTCACTGGACCTCAACACATTGACATGTGTACACATTGCACAGTCCAGGACTACACTGTCCTGCCTACACCAACATCAGGTCCTCAAGTGACATGTGAGTGGGTACAGACAAATGTACGTTACACACACACAAACATGGCATGTGTAGCCATCAGTGGAGTAAATTGAACATTGGCATCGTGTGCACAATGATGTGCCATTGAACATGTTGGCACTATGCACTTTTGATGTGTGACAGATGGACATCGCCATTGCATGGCACCCATATCACGGTAGCTACCGCCTGGCACCGGCGGTGTGTCACCATCACCCCCATTCACACCAGTGCAGTACTCATAGGCATGGAGACATGGAAATGGTGGTTGGCATGCTCTGCCGCCAGAATGGCGGTGCCTCGTGTCAATGCATGGCACCCATATCGCGGTAGCTACCGCCTGGCACCGGCAGTGTGTCACCAGCACCCCCATTCACACCAGTGCAGTACTATAGGCATGGAGACATGTGGAAATGGCGGTTGGCATGCTCCGCCACCAGAATGGTGGTGCCTTGTGTCAATGCATGGCACCCATATCGCGGTAGCTACCGCCTGGCACCGGTGGTGTGTCACCAGTACCCCCATTCACACCAGTGCAGTACTCATAGGCATGGAGACATGTGGAAATGGCGGTTGGCATGCTCCACCACTAAAATCGCGGTAGCGCACCCCGGGCCCCAGCGGTGTTACACCGCCATGGAGCTCGCCCTAGAGCCAATGGGAAGCTCGATAGCGGTAGCATGATGCAATTTTGAAGATCGCGGTAGGCGTGCTCCGACTCCGCGGAGGCGGTCATTGGCTGCATTTGAAAGATGCACCATTGCGGTAGCGCACCCCGGGCCCCAGCGGTGTTACACCGCCATGGAGCTCACCCTAGAGCCAATGGGAAGCTCGATAGCGGTGGCATGATGCAATTTTGAAGATCGCGGTAGACGTGCTCCCCCACCGCGGAGGCGGTCATTGGATGCATTTGAAAGAGGCAGACATGGACCACCAATTGCTGCAGCTTGGCACCTTTGAAATGACCCCAGGAGGCTATATATGTGGGAGTGAGCCTCACTTTGCCACTGCTCACAGAGCCTGCTGCCTGAGACCCATCACCTGCTGCTGCCTCCAGGGACTGCTGCCTGACACCCCTCACCTGCTGCTGACTCCAGGGACTGCTGCCTGACACCCCTCACCTGCTGCTGCCTACAGGGACTGCTGCCTGACATCCCTCACCTGCTGCTGCCTCCAGGAACTGCTGCCTGACACCCCTCAACTGATGCTGCCTCCAGGGACTGCTGCCTGGGGACCCTCACCACCAAAATCCCCTGCTGTTGTCTCACGTCCACAGTGATGGCAAGGACAGAGAGGATCCGTGCCAGTCCCTTCACGAGCAAGGAGCTGGAGGTCCTGGTAGACGAGGTGCTCACACAGTACCCAAGGCTATATGGTGCCCCAAATGTTGTGGTGAGTCTTAAACAGTGTTGTGGTAGGGCAGGGGGGCACACATGTAGTGGACTGATGCAGTATGTGCCTGGGCGTGTGGGGTAGTGTAATGCACTGCCTGACATTCTGTCTCCAGTGGGAGGGTGTGTGTACCCAATGCCACAGCTTTTCCTCCCTGCAAATGTAAGTTTGAGTGACCTGCGTTGTGTTGTCAGCCATACAGTGACACAGAAGTTTGTTCATGCTGTAGTCAGGACAGTGATTGCTTGGCTGGATGGCTGTGTGTGCCCCTGTAGTCCATCTCAGTGTGAGCCCAGCTGGCCTGCACAGTCCCCGTCTACAAAGACAAGGACACATCACTTCACTTACAGAGTATGACATCAGTCTTTTCACATTGCTCTCCAGATGTGGCCCATCTCAGCACTGTAGATTGCACACAACCACCCTTGTGAAGGGCATTTTGTATTTGTGAGATCATGTCCCTCAATGTGACATCCATGACACAGTCATCTATTCACAGGGCAGGGACATTGAGGGCTGCGCAGTCTTGGACACAGTGGGTCACCCCCCCAATACAGGTTGATATGTGATGTATGTGTTGCTCAACCCAACAATTGACTGGAGATGTGGGCAGGCAGGTTTCAGTGCTGGCATCCTGCATGTGTGTGAGATGTGCAGGGACTGTGTTCCCCCTCACACCTGCATGCTTTAACATCAGCTTATCCCATGCAGGGGTCACATGTGGGCTGTACTATAGTCTCTGATTAATCTATCGTTGGATATGTGATTTGGTTGTATCTTGCTGCTATACTGATAGATGTTGTTACATGGCACTGTATACCTGATCATTTCTCCCTCTTGTCTCTCATGCCTGCAGCTCAAGGTACACCAGCGTAAGGCCGTGTGGAGGGCCATTGCAGCGAAGGTTGGAGCCCTGGGGGTCTCAAACCGACGGCGCACCCACTGCCACAAGTGATGGGATGACATCAGCTGGCTGGCAAAGAATGTGGCGGAGATGACCCTGGGGCTGCTTCCTCGCACTGGGTGTCAGGCACGGCGCAGCATGAAACCACTAATGGGGCGCATCTTGGCGGTGACACAGCCTGAGCTGGATGCACGTTCGAAGGAGCATCAGCAGCAAGCCAGGGGTGAGCATTTGGGGAGTCTGACTTTGAATGGGAGTGGCCGCATGTGTACAGAGCCTGTGCCAGCGCTGGCCTCTGTGATGTTGGCTGTGGCATGTAATTGGCTGGTGGCCTGTGGCATGCATTTGCCCTACCTGTACTTACAAAGTTGATTTGGAAGCTGTGCCTTCACATTACATTCTGAGATGTGCTCTTTAGGTTTCTTCTGCATTGGTGTAGTCTTGGGAATCCCATGGGAGGGAACAGCAGTGTGCCCAATCTGACTGTGCGTACATCAATGCGTCCATTGCATGCACCCATATTGGGGAGGGCTAGATATCTTACAGCAATGTGCAGCATTCTATTGTCCCCAAGGTACGACATGGTGGGTGGCATGGGCTAATGTCCATTGTGGACTGTCATGATGGCGTCTGGGTCTGTGTTGTCCCCTCCTGTTACATCCAGTTCTGTCATTGGCAACAAGTTGTGTGCCCCCATCATGTCCCTAGGTGTGCTCAGAACTAGTTGTGTGTCTGTTTGAACAGAGCCACAAGCAGGATGTTGTGCTCTGTGGTCATCACATGGCTCACTCATCCCTGAGTTTCCAGTTTCCATGCACTGCATGCGTCTATGTAGTGAGTTGGCACGATGTGATTGCACAGGGTGGTGTGCAACATGTAGATTTGCTCAACTTTTTTCATGCATTGCTTGCATATGTTTGTTCTGTTTTTGCCACTGACCTGACCCTACATCTCTCTCTCCCATGCATCACCTGTGGTTACGGAGGGACAGGAGACGGACACCAGTGGGGGTGAAACTAGCACCACAGCTGCCCAGAAGCCCAGTGACACAGATGTCACCAGCGCATCAGAGGGGGACAGGAGTCTGCTGGAGGAGTCCCAGCCTGAGACACAAAGCACCACATCATCTGATGCCAGCAGGGATGCATCCATGTTGTAGGGCACAGGGAACGGGGACTCTGCATCGACTTCCACCACACAGCGGCCATTGCCCACCCTCCCAGCCACTTCTGGTGCTGAAGAGTGTCCTTCACCCCTGGCACTGCTGCCCCTGCCCCCCCTGCTGCCTTCAGTGCTGAGTCTGTGGACCTTTTGCGCCAGCTGTGTGTAGGCCATACAGCTCTCCTAAATGCCTTCATTGACCACGACAAGAAATTGGCCCAGGTGGTTGCCTTCATGGAGGGCATACATTCCGACTGGGGTGGGCTGCACCGGACACTCCAGGCTTTGTCATCAACAGTGACGTCTGCCCTGCAACAGGCACATTCTCACAGTTCAGCTCCAGTCCCTTTGTACACCACCCAGGCAGTGGCCACGTCTGACGATAGTGACCACGGTCCACATACATCAAAGTCATGATACAGCACACGGAGCACACAGCAGCAACAACCCAAGCGGTCCCCTGCGCAGACACCATCCCCACAGAAGACCAAAGGCACCCCAGAGTGCAGGGAGAAAAGCCTGTCATGCGACACCAGGGGAAAGTTTGCAAAGCAGCAGACCTCAGGCACACATGCTCAGTGGCATCCCCATCCAAGGACTCTCCTGTCACTAAGGCATCGCGCAAAGATAATCGTACAGTGTCTGTGCCCACCAAGGAGGTGGTGCATGCCAAGGGTACACCTGGGAAGGGCTCAAAGGCAGTATCACCAACCACCTCGACTCCCATTCCAAGCCCAGTGAAGCAGGGGCCGGGGGGACTGTAGGGGTGACACCTAGTAAACAGGGGAAGGGAGGGCAGAGGTGAAGCAAGGCAAAGCGTTCCGCTGGGTCCAGCACATCACCAGAGGGGCTGCCTGCACCTGCACCTGCTGCAGCAGTGGTGGTGAGTGTGCCTGTTGTGCCCACACCACTTCCCATTGATCCACAGTCAGTCAAGCCATTTAGGATCCTCAAGAAGTGGAAGGGCACCCCTCCACAATCTCCCAGCCACACCGTGACTCCCGTCTGCATGACTCCACCTCCACGTGCCTCGACAGTCCCAGAGGCACAGCCAGCTCCCAGTCTGCCAGACAGCCAAGTCTGAGTGGTAGTCACCCTCACACACCTGTGTCTCACACAGGAGGGCCTGTACTGCTCATTGTTGCCCCCTGACTGTGTTGCTGGCCATGGAAAGGTACAGTCACACACATTCCCTGTGCAGCTTCTCATGGACATGCTCTGCACTCTGCCCTGCCCACTGGCCTTGTTGTTCTCTGCTGTGTTGGACCCTTGCCTGTGCAGCTTCTCATGGGCATACTCTGCACTCTGCCCTGCCCACTGGCCTTGTTGTTCACTGCTGTGTTGGACCCTTGCCTGTGCAGCTTCTCATGGACATACTCTGCACTCTGCCATGCCCACTGGCCTTGTTGTTCACTGCTGTTTTGCCCTTGCCTGTGCAGCTTCTCATGGACATGCTTTGCACTCTGCCCTGGCCACTGGTCTTGTTGTTCACTGCTGTTTTGCCCTTGCCTGTGCAGCTTCTCATGGACATACTCTGCACTCTGCCCTGCCCACTGGCATTGTTCACTGCTGTTTTGCCCTTGCCTGTGCAGCTTCTCATGGACATGCACTGCATTTTGTGCCTTACTCTTCTCTTCTCATGGTGCCTATCTGTGCAATGTGTTAACAAAAACAGTCGCTCCAGTTGTCTATTTTGTCAGTGTCCTTACAGAATAAAGTTATTTTGCTGTGTGTAAATGGTTTACTGTGCCACATGGTCTGTGTGGCACTTCAACATGGTCAATGTTTGGGCCCACTTGCTCTCTTGCTCTCTTTTTTCAGGGGTGACAGGGGCTTCAGTTCTTCTTAGCCCAGATACTTGTGGTGGCAATGGTGTCAATTTCGAATGTTTAGCAGTAGTCATTTACTTGATTAGTTCATGTTGACTCTATTGTACACGTCAGGTTGGGGGCCATTGCCAGCACAGGATGGGTTTCTGCACACAGTATTTCAGGCAGGCTGTCCAGGGTCATCATGTGTGTGTTCTTCCTTTCATCCTTGTGCCTATACATGGTTTGCCTTGCTGTCTCCCTGTGTGGTTGCACTGAGCTGTCTGTGGTTTGATTTCACTGACTGTGCCAGCCATGTGTGCTTTGATGGTGTGAGGGTGTTGTGCTCTGTTCCTTGTGTTGATGTGATGTACACATGCTTGTTGTGTGTCTCCATGGCCTTCCATTTGTGTGCAGCCCACTTTGGTTTCCCTATTTGCTGTGCTCCATTGCTGTTGGCATGTGGGGTGTGTATGCGTGTGTGTCAGTCTGTGATATGTATGTGTGACTGTGCAGGCTGTGTGTCCATTTGGATGTTGATTCCTTGTGTGTGTTCATTTATTGTTTGTCCTCATTGCTTTTTCCCTGAGTGTGGTGTAGTGTGTGTTTTTCTGGCCCTGTGCTACTGTGCTGTGTGTTCCTATGCAGCCACTCCTGCATTGTGTGTCTCCATGATTGTTTGTTGTGTGGTGCAGGGTATGTATTGCCCTGGCTTGTTGTTGCGGTAGCTATGTGTCCAGGTTGCAGCGGGGTGAATTTGTGGCAGGTGGGTGATATGTGGGTGCCCTTGGGGATGTGTCCCTATCCCCCCTAGGGTGTCTGATGTGGATTTGGACCCGGTGTCAGGCCGTGGGTTGTGTGTTGTGTTTTTGCGTACCTGCGGAGGCGTCCACGGCGGTCCATGAGTTCCTGGTGATGTAGCAGGTACAGCACCGGAAAGACGTGTAGAGCTCGGTCCATTGCGGTCGTGTCCGGGTGGTGTGGACCGGGACTCTGGTTTCGCGCTCCGCTGTCGAGTTTCCACCGTCTCCGGTTGGGTGGTGTCTCCGCTGCGGTGCGTCTGCTTGCTTAAGCCATCCTAATTTGTGGACCAGGGCGGACGTCATTCGGCACGGCGGAAGGTCTCCATTGGCTCCCACTGCCGCGGTGGCGGGCGCACTTTGTTGGCGGTGCGCGTCGCACCGCGGAGGTCGGGAATTGGCCTATGTTTGACCATACTAATATGGCGGACGTGATGTCCGCTGCTAGCGGGCGGAAAAAGGCATTTTTACGCACCGCCAACGTGGCGGTGGTTCGCGGTGGCTAATGAGCAAGGTGCCGAAAAATGAGGTCACAGAGGCCGAAGAAGCGCTTTGGATGATACCAAATCCGGTGGCCCCAGTGTAAAAAAGAAGCTAGGAGAGGTCAAAACCTAGACCATTTAGGCCTTAGAGCATCAAACATTCGGTGCAACCCTGGCAAACCACCTGAGCCTTTGTTTCTGTCCAGATCTGGTGCATCACTCATTAACTACACATTTGTAAGCGTCTCACTACTGCAGGTTGTTAGTGTATATGAGTTTGGCAAGAAATTGGAAAGTGACCTCCATTCCCATGAAATAATTCTAGACTTAGGCTTAGAAGCACACTTACCCGCAAAGGATAAGGGAACTCCAGGTTACACGATCAACCTCAAACGCATAAAATGCAAAGTCGCCTCCCTAACAGCACTGGCACAAACTGCCAAACTATTGGTGATTAATTATAATTCTAAGACAATTGGTGAGATCAGCTGGGAATGATTCACTATATAAAACTTGCAGATTCGACTGCAAAACAAGTCACGTTAGTCTCAATAAACAGGCAACACCAAGAGAATAAGGTAAACTCCCTGGAGAGGAGGGAGTGTAACACAATGATCTGGATGGCCAAGAAGGAAGGCAAGCCCTCAAAAGGGATCACTGATACAACATCGACTCCTATAACATCGTAGTACAAAAATATAGAGTCAACAATATCGTATACAAAAATATCGACACCCAATACACAAAACAGAAATAACACAAATATCGATAAAATATATCGTTTAAAAAAATCTCAGACAAAAATATCGGCAACAAAAATAAAGAACACAAAATTATTGATAACATTAAAAAAAATGAAACACAACAAAAACAACAATATAAATAATATCGACAACACAAACATCGATAAAAAAAATATTAATTATACAGAAAATAACATTTAAACATAAAAATAAACTATTTTCAATAATATAATAAAATAACATATTCCAAACATTTTAAAGCTACACTAAAATAAATTACAAAATTAATAACATTAAATAAAATAAATACACAAAAAAATCCCAAAACAAATAAATAAACAAACAATACAACATAAAAAAAATCACAACTATCAAAAATAAACAAACAAATATTTTTCATATTTAAAAAATATATATATCACACTTAGCTACAAATATATTTAAATAAAAATAATAAACAAAGTAAAAACAAACATTAAATAAACATAATAAATATTAAACAAATTAAAAGGTAAGTGCTAAAAAATTCAAAAAAGCTATATCGAACAATAGATTTGCACTACACCAACACAAACCAACACAAACCTGTAACTAATTAAATAAACACAAAAAAACAACTAATTAAAACAAAATTTACCATATAGCAAACTAACACGGAAGAAGAACAAACCTTTTACAAGACAGAAAACAGAATAAGAAAGAACTACACAAACAACTATTCTCAAAACCTCTCATTAAAGGTAAGAACACAACTTTAAAACTAAATAAATAAAATTAGCTTAAGAAAAAATTTAACTAAAACTCTAACATGTTTTCATTTATATGTCAAAGATTAAACCGCACTAAAAATCCATCTACAAAATTCAACACAAAGATTTACGTCCACAACACAAATAAAATAAACATTAAAAAAATATAAGTATATGATTTTACCAACAAATAAAGTAAAGAATTTAAAGCTAATACATTTAATAAAAAAGAAAAACATATCTAACAAATACTTTTCTTTTAACAGTTTCTACTGAAGTCAACAAACCCACAAAATCAATAAAAGAAACTTAATCAACTAAAAAAAGTAAGTATATTCTTGTATAACAAAATAAAAACAGTCTAAATAATCAAAATAATAAAATTATCTAAAACTAAAACATTTTCTTTGATATTTCACAGACTACAATTCCCTAAAACTCTACCTAAAAACTCAAAACAAGGATTAACTTCGAAAACAAGGACAAAATCAACATTAAACAAAAATTTAAAACTAAGTAAGAATTTTTTATTAACAAAGAAATAGAGCAAACTAAGAAAAAAGAATAAATTAAATAAAAAGCAAAATATACGGTGCCGTGCGCGAGCGTAATTCTGATTGGTGGTTAGATGTCAGTCAACATTCGAATCGGTCGAAATCAGGAAGTGTCGGATGCCATTTTGTGTGTGGCAGTGAAAAACAAAGGTGGAGAACGTGAGAAGGGGGCAGGGTAGAGAGTTCCAGACCCCCTAGCCTTTGTCAGGGGGTCCCTGAAGGACCCCGAAGGGTGAAAAAAAACATTTTTTTTTTCAAAAAATCGCGGGGTGAGCACACCGTGAAAAAAACTTTAAAAATAAATACATTTTAAACTGTTTATAAGTTTATAGAAGATATTAACTATGCTGTTCAACTTTATCCAAATAAAAAAAAAAAGAGCTGAGCCATTCTGTATTACAGGATAAAGTCAATCTATAACTATATACATAGGTAGTTTATTGTAAAATAAATATATAAAAAATATAATAATACATACATAAATTAGCATTTAAAAAACCTTACAAATTCACTTAAAAAACCATAGGTTTCACACACGTTATAGTTAGGAATTAGCATTTAAAAAACCTTTCAAATTCACTTAAAAAACCATAGGTTTCACACATGTTATAGTTAGCTGGACATTTCACTCGTAAAAAACCATTGAAATTCCCCCGTTATAGTTAGTTCAGATAACTATAACTCGCGCGACCGCCACTCTATCACAAGGATGATGTCATGAGTGATGTCACTGACCATGTCATGAGTGATGTAATATGTGATGTCATCAGCAGTGGATTGCGGTCGCGCGAGTTATAGTTATCTGAACTAACTATAACGGGGGAATTTCAATGGTTTTTTACGAGTGAAATGTCCAGCTAACTATACCATGTGTGAAACCTATGGTTTTTTAAGTGAATATATATATAGATGCATATATTCACAGATAGACAAAAAAATGGAAGAAGGAGCAAAATTCATCACATCACAAAAGGGAAAACTACTTCTGTGCTACATCGGCTACACTTATACACAAGAAAAAATAACTGGAAACAAAACCCTTTGGGTGCTCATGACGGAATGGTTCCATATCGGCCAGAAGCAGCTTGAGGAACGGGGGGGCCAAAAAGAACGAAATAACCACGAAAGGACGGTTGTCTGGCAGCGGAGAAACAGTGGTAAGCTGCACACAGAGAACAGCGTGCTTTCTGCAGTTTTGTACAGCACAGAGGGTTCTGGAGGACGTCCCTGGAAATATTTTCCTAGGACCAGGGATAAGATGTAAAGGTCAGGCTCGTCACATAGTCCCGTCCCTCCCCTTATAGAGGCGGCAACAGGAGGAAGCAGCAGTAGGCAGCAGCAGGACTAGAATCGCAAGACTGAGGCACTGCGCAGGATCTTGGATCATCAACGCCGCCCGTTCACAAAGGTGAGGCGGGGAAAGGGGGAGAGAGTAGAGCGGAAGTGAGAGCTGGGCTACCAGTCAGCTTGGTCGTGGCCCTTGTTCAGCTCCTGCGTGATCCCCGCTCGTCTCCCCGCTTGTCTCCCGTTGGTCTCCCTTACGGCCCCCTCGGAGAACGGATTGCAAGGACCCGGCCATCCTCCGGCAATCCACCGTAATTACCTGTAATTACCCTATGGTCTGAACTCTGTTATACCCTGCCAAAAAAAACCTGCTGAGTGGAATCTCGGGTCAAGAGTGGACCCAGAGTGGTGAAACAGTGAGGCAGCAAGGGAAAAGGCTGGTGGGTGGTGAGTGTAGATCATTAATATACTGAGGACAAGCGATTCATAAGCACTGTTGCCGGAAACTTATACTTTTCTTTCTTGATCAAGTGATCAAGTGTTTAATTGTTTAACTGTGTGGTGGCAGTAATCATCTAGGCAAACTTGAAACCCAGAGCGTGATGACTTCTAGGAAATTGCACTCAGGGCGCGTGCTTTCCTCCTCACCAAGTCACAAATTGAAAAGATTGTTTAGCGGCACTAGACAACTACAGCATCTCTGCTCTAAATACCACCCTGTTATAACTGTTTTTTTCCATAAATTGCCCCAGATTCACCCTTAGGTGGCAGCTGTAGTCCAAGAAGGCCAGACTTTTAATTTTCATACTGTAAAGCCTTCAACTCCTTCAACCTCTTCTTCATTGCCTCTCGCGGACTCGCTGGAACTACAAGGGAGCAACGCGGGGCGTCAGGTGCAGTCCAGCGGAGGGCCCTGGCTCCTGGATCAGATCACCAAAAGAGTGGAGGAGGGCTCCAGTGAGCAACCGATTGACGTACCCCTCGGTGCTCCTCTGGACTCTGACCTTCTTTTTTTTTTTTTCTTTTTTGATTTTGAAAACCTTTATTTAAACATTTCGGTACACAGCAGAGAGCCTACAACCCTGCGGGCCGGCCGCGAAAAACCATTTTGGATGTATGTCGGATCACACAGCCCTGTGCCGTCAACCCGGAGGTACGGCGGCGTTGAGGAGTGCAAACGTACCGAGAGGTAGAGAAGAATATTACATGTCTCAGAATTAAGTAAACAATCACAAATTAGGGGCAAGCTGCCCCAGGAGGCATAAGGTGTCGAAACTTCCAACTCCCCCCCTCCCTCCCGAAACATCGGTCAACACTGCGCTTTCATGTGTGCCCTTGGCTAGCCAGCACCCTCCCCCCCCCCTTTCCCAGCTCCCCGAGTCGCGATAGCAAGTGTCTAAACATCTCCGGGTTCTTCCTGCACAATGGAAGGGGGCTCGCAGAGTCCCCCCCTAAAATCATTCCACTTGGACCACACCTCAACCCACTTGCGCGGGCATCCTCTCGCCACATATACTGTCTTTTCCTGCAGCATGCACCAGTCCATGTCGCTGGCCCAGTCTGAAGGTTTCGGTGTAACAGCGCTGCCCCAGAGCCTGGCAATGTTCCTTTTTGCTATCATTTGCCCGAGTGTCACCCAGAGCCTCCCCTTTGGCGGCAGGTCAGTTGGTTCCCATATGTTGAGGAGGCATCTCTTGGCTTCCGGGCGAATCTCCACCTCCCACACCTCCTCCATATCCCGCACCACCCTTCTCCAGTACCTCTGAATCTTCGGGCAGTCCCACAGCACGTGAAAAAAGGTTCCATCGCCTCCACACCCCCTTCTACATAGCGTTGTGTCCGCCCTACCCATCTTATGTAGTCTTGTGCAAGAGATATAAACTCTGTGTAGGATCTTCAATTGGATGAGCCGCAATCGGGCCGATATCGCGACCTCACGTGGAGAAGCCAAAGCGTGCAGCCACTCCTCGTCATCTATTTCCAGCCCTTCAGCGACCCACTTTCCTTTAAGGGGAAGAAGCAAATCTGGGGGGTTATTAATAAGTTTTTGGTAGGTAAGGGATATGGCGTGTTCTGCGAGGAGTCCATCGAGCAATCTATCTTCGAGCGGGGAGGCTGGCGGCAGCTTGACCTCCGGTGGGATGTTCGCCTGCAAGGAGTGGCGCACCTGCAAGTATCTGAAATATTCGGCATCTGCCAGTTCGTATGCGTCCTGCATTTGGGCAAATGAGCGGACCCCGGCAGGTCCCCAAATGTCTTTGATTTGAGAGATGCCGATAAGATCCCATTTGCGGAATCCTTTGGTGCGTCGCAGATTTCCCAACGCTTCTGAGGCCCATAGTGGCATGGCCATCGTGAGGACTCCGGACCACCCGAGCTTCTTCTGTGCGATGTGCCACAGCTTCACCGAATGAAGTGTCGGGCCGGTGAGTCTGCTCACACCCCGTCTAGAGTAGAGTGCTATTTCGTAGTTCCCTCCGGGAAGCAGCCATCTATCCATGCCGTAAGCCGGGTCATTCCCGTCCCCGTATGTCCCTTGGTTGATCGCGGACAGGTGGGCCGCCCAGTAGTATTTACGAATATCGGGGAGAGCGATTCCACCATCGTACCACCCCAGTGTAAGTTTGGCCAGTGAGATTCGAGGCTGCCCGGCCCAGAGGAGGTCGCGCAGCGCAGCTTCGATCGCTAGGAAGTAACTGTTCGGGACCAGGTGCGGGTAATTTTGGAGTGCGTACAGAAACCGCGGGAGCGAGAGCATCTTAAATAAGGCTGCCCTGCCCAGCAATGACAGGGGCAGATGCTGCCAGGATTTCGCCTCCCGCTGAAGCCGAAGCAGCGGCGGCTTGAGATTGTGTTCGTACAGCTGAGCCTTGTTAACAGTAATATACACTCCGAGATATTTAAACCCATCCTCTGCCACCCGAATAGGGCAAGACTCAGGGAGTCTGGGAGGGTCCCCACGGAGGACGTATAGATGCGATTTGGCCCAGTTGACTCGGAAGCCAGAGTTGCGACCGAAACTGTCCAGTATATTCAGCGCCGCGATCAGTGACCCACGCGGCTTCGAGAGGTAGAGAAGTATGTCATCGGCATAGAGGGATATCTTATCCTCCCACCCCTCCGCCCATGTTATGCCCTGCACGGTGGCAACCTGTCTTATCCAGGCCGCAAGCGGTTCGAGGGAGAGGGCGAATAGAAGGGGGGACAGGGGACAGCCCTGTCGAGTTCCTCTGGCCAGCGTGAAGACTTCAGACACCTTATTATTTACCAGCACCTGCGCCAGGGGTTCCGCATACAGTAATCGCACCCAAGCGATAAACTGGGGTCCAAAGCCCAGCTTACGCAGGACCGCGAACATGTAGGGCCACTCAAGGGTGTCGAAGGCCATGGTGGCATCCAACGAGACCACCACCGCGTCCTCTTGAAGACTGTGGCACTGCCCTAGCACCCCATGCAATCTCCTAATATTTAGGGCCGTATTCCGGTGGGGCATGAATCCCGATTGGTCAGGGTGGATTAGCGACGAGAGCACCGGCTTAAGCCGATTAGCCAGCGTCTTGGCAAGTATTTTAGGTTCCGCGTTTAGAAGCGAAATGGGTCTGTACGATGCACAAGAGTCTTTGGGTTTGCCTTCTTTCGGAATTGCCACTATGGTCGCCAACCGCTGGTCCCGGGGCAGCAGCCCTGCTGCTTTACTGCAGTCGAACATGAGTTTGAGGTGCTTACTAGTGACGTCTGGCTGGAGTTTGTAGATCTCTATGGGTATGCCGTTCGGACCGAGAGCCTTACCAGGACGGAGGTCTCCTATCGCCTTCTGGAGCTCAGCCTCGGTGAGCGGGCTGTCAAGAGCCTCGCGATCTGTGTCCGAGAGAGTGGGCAAGCGTATGTCCGCGAGGAGGTCCATGGAGTCCTCCTCCGGCCGGTCCGACTCTCGCTTGTAAACCTGCTGGTAATAGTCGGCGAACTGTTGTACTATTTCCCGGGGTTCCGTGAGCACTCTCCCCAATTCAGTGTGCAACTCCGGCACCACCCTGCTGGCCTGTTGTTTCCGCTCAAGCCAGGCAATAAGTTTCCCGGCTTTGTCACCTTGATCATATATTCTACCCATTCTATGCCGAGCCACCGTCTGGGCCTCCTGGGATACCAGCGCTCTATACTCCGCCGCCTTTAGCTGCATCGCGTGCCTGAGCTCCCGGTCGCCGCTGGTCGTTGCCTCCCTTTCTAGTTCCCCAAGTTGCTCCTCTAGCGCTGCGGTCTGTTGTCTGCGTTCCCGTCGCCGAGCCGCGATAGCCGAAAGCGCCTCGCCCCGCACCACAGTTTTAAACGCCTCCCAGAGGGTGGCAGGGGAGGCGACCGACCCATCGTTTTCTGTGAAGTAGCGCGAGATGGAAGTGGATATGTGTTTCCTAGTGACCTCGTGTTTCAAGTGCCAGGGATTAATTGGCGCAGTGCAGCCCTCCCGTCTACTTCCGAATATAATCTGTGCAAGGACCGGTGAATGGTCGGAGATGCCCCTGGGGAGGAATTCGGCCTCCAGTACCGCCATGTCGTGTTGGAGCAGGGTGAGGATGTAGTCCAGCCGTGAGAAGGAGTGGTGCGCCCCGGAGAAGAAGCTAAAGCTACTTTCAGTGGGGTGGAGTAGGCGCCAAACGTCCGTCAGCCCAAAGGACTCGAGGAAGTCCGGCAGCCACCGTTGCCCCTGGGGCAGGTCTCTAGGTGGCAGTCTGTCTTGGGCTCCCGATGCCACTGCGTTCAAGTCCCCTCCCAGAACGAGCCGACCCTCGGGTAGCGATAGGAGGAATGAGCCCAGGTCTGCGAAGGCCCGGGCCTGTAGGCCTGGGGGGACATAGACTGAGAGAAGGTTAAGCGCCCGGCCTTCCCAACGCCCCGACACAGCCGTGAAGCGGCCCTGCGGGTCGGTCTTGGTGATATCTACATGAAGGGGCAGCGAGCGTCGCAGGAGTATACCCACCCCTCTCGATCCAGTGGTGAAACCGGAGTGTGCTGCTAGAGTGTACCCATATCTGTTCAGGGCGTGACAGACATTCCCCAATAAGTGTGTTTCTTGCAGAAGCACCACATCTGGCTGGTGCCGTTTGAGGAACTGCAAAACTATAGTACGCTTAAGTCTGTCCCCCATACCGTTGACGTTCCAGCTGAGAATCTTCAGGCTTTTTTCCCACCTTCTAGCCATGGCTGTGTCGTAAGAGGGTTTCTTGTCCCACCACCCGGGCATCAATTGTGTGAACATAGTGTGTGTGACCGTAAAAGATCCCCAACTCCCACCCCTCCCTGAGCCCCACCCCACAATAACAAACCATACAAAATGCAACAAACCCAACAAGCCGGACAATCAACTCCCTCCCTCCCGGAGCTGGCCCTGACCTCCCTGCCCCCCCATCCCAAAACAACACCCCCCACCCTGCCCCCTGCTCCGTGGGTCTTGAACTGCCCACCACCCCAATTAGCAGAGCGCCTGTCGCCCCACCCCACCCCGGTGAACCCACCGAGGAACTCAACTTGGGAAGTTCGTGGGCTAGTCCCCTTTGGCCGCCCGTCCGTGGTGTCCCAGTTCGTTCAGCCCCTCTGCCCTGGAGTCATCCATAGAGGGAAGCCACCCGTAGAGGCAGTGAGGCGGCCAGGGTACCCCAGAGTCAACTAGTCTCAAAGAAAGGCACATGTGGTATACGTTACTGTCTGATGTCTTCTCAGCGCTATCTCTCGTGGTCTCAGCGCGGCGTCCCTTCTCTGGACGAGCCCCAGCGGGGACTGTTGGACCTGGAACGCCAGGACCGCTGACTCGGCGCACCACCCGCAGGGTGTCCCGGCGCCGACTCCGTGGCGGGCAGGCACGCGTCTCGCCGCTGTACTTCTTCACGCCTGGAATCCTGCGTCGCATCTCCCGCATCCAGCCACTCCTGCACCGCTTCCGGCGTGATGAAGAAGAGGGATCGCCCACCAGCGATGATTTTCAATTTGGCTGGGAAAAACATCATATATCTGATCCCACGCTCGCGGAGCGCCGCCTTGACCCCTTGGAAGGAGCGCCTTTCCCGTTGGACCTGGAGCGTGAAGTCGGGAAAGAACCGGATCGTGGCCCCTTCATACTGTAGGTCACCGTGCTGTCGTGCCGCCTGAAGAATTGCGTCCCGGTCCCGGAAATTCAGGATTTTGGCTATGATCGTCCGTGGCATGGCCCCAGGCTTGGGTCGTGGGATAGGGGCCCTGTGCGCCCGCTCAATGGTGAAGAGCTTCGAGAGACGCTTGGGTTTAAGGTGTCGTAGGATCAGGTCCTCCAGGAAGAGCTCCACACTGTCTCCTTCAAGTCCTTCCGCCACACCCACGACGCGGATATTACTTCTCCGAGCCCTCCCTTCTTGATCATCGAGCCGCAGGGCCATCAGGCGGTGCTGGTGTACTAGCTCATTCACCCTACCCTCAAGCCGCTTCTCCGAGTCCTGTAGGGCCTTAATGTCAACTTCATTAGCCTTGGAGCGGTCAGTGATTTTCCCCAGGTCAGCTCGGAGCAGGGCCACTTCGATGGAGATCTTATCCATTTTGGTTTCCAAGTTCGTGCCCAGGGTTTGAATCGCAGCCATGATGGACTTCAATGAAGGGTCCGCTGGGTCCGCGTCATCCTTCGGAGCCTTTTCCGCCGGAGGCGGCGCCTTGGCTACTGTGTACTGGTCAAGCTTGTTGGCCTGCGTTGCGGCTCCACTCTTGGGTCGCATGGCGGTCCGGGCACCCCGCGGGTCGTATGCGACACCGCCCGCCAAAACACCGAGGTGTCCTGTGGTCCGACCGGCGTTCGCGGACGTAGCCTTGGGCCCACCGCTGTTGCTCAGGGATCGTTAGAGGGAGGAAGACCTCCGCCGCCACACGAGAGGCCCAAAATCAGTGCCAGTACACCGTCCCACTCCCAGTCAGCCAGGCGGTGCGCAGTCCCTAGTCGCGCTTGTGGGCCTCACCGGATGAGTGAGCCGGGCGCTCCAACGCAACAGGCCACCCTCTGCTCTTCTGTGGCCACAAAATGGCGTCCCCTTCTAGGCCAGGGGAACAGTCCGCCGCAGCCCCAGTCGCGATCGTGCACCTTCCCTAGGACGACTGGTGGTCCCCTCCGCAGCACCCAGGCGCCCCTTGATCCAGCTGGGTTTGACGGACGTAGCCTTGAGCCCACAGTTCTCTGTCAGGGATCGATAGGGGGAAGGAGGTCTCCGCCGCCAACAGCCAGGCCCGATATCAAGCAGAGCACTCCGGCTCACCCCCGGGCAGCAAGGCGGTTCGCAGTCCCAGTCGCGCTCTGGAGTCTCACCGGAGGGGAGGGCAGGGCGTCCCTCAGCAACAGGCCTCCCTCCGGTCTCTCGTGGCCGCAAAATGGCGCCCTCTTCTTGGCCAGGGAATCAGTCGGCCACAGCCCCAGTCGCGATCGCGCACCCGCTCCGCAGACATCCGCTGGTCTCCGGCCCCGAGCCGCGATATCAGCAGCGTTCTCCTACGACGGCGTCACTCTGAGCGCGTCGATGGGCAGGCCCTCGCCGGGGCCTCAGGTAGCGCCGGGAGCCGCTAAAGAGCTCCGGAGCCGAGGCGTCCGGCCGCCGTCATCCGCCGCGGCCACCCTCCTGGGCCGTGCGAGTGTCGCCTGGGGTCGCCGAGCCGCCTCCGTGTGCACCGGGTCAGGGGGAGCCGGGGGAGCTCCAAGGGCACTCCCCGCAGCGCGGATTAAGTCCGGATTTTGACGGAACACCAACGGTCCCGGCGGAGCTCCGGGATCAGGCGGCCATTCACCTCGGCGCCTAGCCACGCCCCCGACTCTGACCTTCTTGCTAGCGAAGCAGAATCAGCCAATTACCAGCCAGCAGAGTCAGTCAGTCATTTTATCTAACAGGACAAAGCAGTCAAGGAATGACAGCATGATCGAGATTATACCGGCTGTTTCTTTAGCCTAAGCGGACCACCATAAGGGATGAGGCGGGGACGGCGAATTGGACGTTTGCCTTGGCACGCCTATGGTGGAGAAGGCAAATTTATGTGAAGAGTCACTGCAAGAGGAAGATTTTACACTCCCGGACATTGAAGCTAAAAAAAGGGGCTGGGTTGACCATTTTCCCTGTACCCATAAGGACAATCAGTTAATGAATGGTTGCAGGGAAGAAAATATTCCAATCATAAGTTCCTCTCCTAGGCGTCTCTCATTTCTTCTCTTATACTGCAGTACAAGTCACCTGACTGGTACCTCTATGGAGTCTGCACATGATGTACTCTTGCCTGATTTTCAACAGAAATGGGAAAATGAGAGAGAGGGTGCACCCTCAGAATACCTTGTTTGTATTGAAAAAAAATTAAATTCCATATTGTCCTTATTAGAAAGTCTGTACTGAGTTCTGACCACATACTGGAAATGATTTCTGTAATGTTATTTGAAGTACATAAGATAAATAAGTCGGTTATTACTAAACCTATCCCCACGATTCCCCCCCAGATGGGAGAATGGCCGAGCGATAGGCCTGCCCAACACCCCCCATCCACTGAGGTGAGAGACGTCTCTGTACAGGCAGGAACCCCCCTTTTCCTGGTGCCCACCGGCTCCTGTATGTAACCTCGAAAAGAAAGAGTTATGTTTAAATATATTATTCAAGGAGGTCAAACTGAGCCCCCCTTTGAAAAAGTCCAATTTGAAAATCTCCAGAAAATCTCCAGAAAAAACAGACTGACGTATCGACATGCCGCCGTTTTAAAAAACGGTCGCTTATTATTTTTCTGCCAGCAAAGAATAAAGAGGATTTATATAAAAGGCCGTGAGATATGGTCTTAAAACAAGCCGATATCTAAACCGACGCGGCTGCACAGATCACCGAATTAAGGCTAGTCCAACGCAGTGAATCAGACGTTCGTTACCGCTAAAAATTTAGGAATCGAGAAACGGGGACGTGTTCACAAGATGTTTTTCAGGATTGATTGTGTCAGCATAACGCTGGGGCAGACTTGGGTGCCGATCACGATCCGGTAAAAAATTCCCCCGTGCGACTCGTATCGGGTCTTATTACCGTACGAATCGTACAAGTGCCGTACGAACTGGCAATCACGATTCGCATGGTAAAAAGTCCATACGAACCGCACTGGGAATCATTCCCCACACGTCCTCGGGTAGGAAAATGTGTCCGACACGTCCTCGGACGATTTACCTTACAAACGTGAAAAGCCAAGTCCGACCGAGGAATCACGATCCAACCCGTGCGTCCGAGCGTACAACCGTATGGAAAAAACACCGTCCGCACCGAACTCCTATAGCAACCATGGAGACATGTGCCCGCATACGCGCCCAACACTCCCCCCAGCCCCCGTACGTCCGACACGCACCCCCCGTGTATGTATACCCCCACCCGTCTAGGTACACCCCAGTATGTTCAAGTCGTACCCCCACCCCAGTACGTGTCGTACCACCGTCTATGTACACCCCAGTACGTTCGAGCTCCACCCCCACCCCAGTACGTGTCATACCCCCGTGTACCTACACCCCAGTACGTTCCAGTCGTACCCCCACCCCAGTACGTGTCATACCCCCCGTGTACCTACACCCCAGTACGTTCCAGTCGTACCCCCACCCCAGTACGTGTCGTACCACCGTGAACCTACACCCCAGTACGTTCGAGCCCCACCCCCACCCCAGTAC
Source organism: Triturus cristatus (assembly GCF_964204655.1). Lineage (NCBI taxonomy): Eukaryota > Metazoa > Chordata > Amphibia > Caudata > Salamandridae > Triturus > Triturus cristatus. The sequence goes on from NC_140585.1 coordinate 1,344,688,487, forward strand.
GTGTCATACACCCCGTGTACCTACACCCCAGTACGTTCCAGTCGTACCCCCACCCCAGTACGTGTCATACCCCCCGTGTACCTACACCCCAGTACATTCCAGTCGTACCTCCACCCCAGTACGTGTCGTACCACCGTGAACCTACACCCCAGTACGTTCCAGTCGTACCCCCACCCCAGTACGTGTCGTACCACCGTGAACCTACACCCCAGTACGTTCGAGCTCCACCCCCACCCCAGTACGTGTCATACCCCCGTGTACCTACACCCCAGTACGTTCCAGTCCTACCCCCACCCCAGTACGTGTCAAACCACCGTCCATGTACACCCCAGTACGTTCCAGTCGTACCCCCACCCCAGTACGTGTCGTACCACCGTGAACCTACACCCCAGTACGTTCGAGCCCCACCCCCACCCCAGTACGTGTCATACACCCCGTGTACCTACACCCCAGTACGTTCCAGTCGTACCCCCACCCCAGTACGTGTCGTACCACCGTGAACCTACACCCCAGTACGTTCGAGCCCCACCCCCACCCCAGTACGTGTCATACACCCCGTGTACCTACACCCCAGTACGTTCCAGTCGTACCCCCACCCCAGTACGTGTCATACCCCCCGTGTACCTACACCCCAGTACGTTCCAGTCGTACCTCCACCCCAGTACGTGTCATACCACCGTGAACCTACACCCCAATACGTTCCAGTCGTACCCCCACCCCAGTACGTGTCGTACCACCGTGAACCTACACCCCAGTACGTTCGAGCTCCACCCCCACCCCAGTACGTGTCATACCCCCCGTGTACCTACACCCCAGTACGTTCCAGTCCTACCCCCACCCCAGTACGTGTCAAACCACCGTCCATGTACACCCCAGTACGTTCCAGTCGTACCCCCACCCCAGTACGTGTCGTACCACCGTGAACCTACACCCCAGTACGTTCGAGCCCCACCCCCACCCCAGTACGTGTCATACACCCCGTGTACCTACACCCCAGTACGTTCCAGTCGTACCCCCACCCCAGTACGTGTCATACCCCCGTGTACCTACACCCCAGTACGTTCCAGTCGTACCTCCACCCCAGTACGTGTCGTACCACCGTGAACCTACACCCCAGTACGTTCCAGTCGTACCCCCACCCCAGTACGTGTCATACCCCCCGTGTACCTACACACCAGTACGTTCCAGTCCTACCCCCACCCCAGTACGTGTCGTACCACCGTGAACCTACACCCCAGTACGTTCGAGCCCCACACCCACCCCAGTACGTGTCATACCCCCCGTGTACCTACACCCCAGTACGTTCCAGTCGTACCCCCACCCCAGTACGTGTCGTACCACCGTGAACCTACACCCCAGTATGTTCCAGTCGTACCCCCACCCCAGTACGTGTCGTACCACCGTCAATGTACACCCCCCCACCCCTGTACGTGTCGTACCACCGTGAACCTACACCCCAGTACGTTCCAGTCGTACCCCCACCCCAGTACGTGTCGTACCACCGTCAATGTACACCCCCCCACCCCTGTACGTGTCGTACCACCGTGAACCTACACCCCAGTACGTTCCAGTCGTACCCCCACCCCAGTACGTGTCGTACCACCGTCAATGTACACCCCCCCACCCCTGTACGTGTCGTACCACCGTGAACCTACACCCCAGTACGTTCGAGCCCCACCCCCACCCCAGTACGTGTCATACCCCCCGTGTACCTACACCCCAGTACGTTCCAGTCGTACCTCCACCCCAGTACGTGTCGTACCACCGTGAACCTACACCCCAGTACGTTCCAGTCGTACCCCCACCCCAGTACGTGTCGTACCACCGTCAATGTACACCCCCCACCCCTGTACGTGTCGTACCACCGTGAACCTACACCCCAGTACGTTCGAGCCCCACCCCCACCCCAGTACGTGTCGTAACACCGTCAATGTACACCCCCCCACCCCTGTACGTGTCGTACCACCGTCTATGTACACCCCAGTAGTTCCTGGCGCACCCCCAACACAACCTCCTAAGTACGGAGCGCACCCCATGCCCCAACATCACAACCGCATGTACGAGTCGTACAAAGCCACACACAAGGACATCATCGTACAACCAAATGGCCCATGTACACACCGTACACACGCTCAAAACGCACGTACACAACCAGGACAAAACAAAACAACACAAGAATACACCATTCGAAAGGCACAAAGCCACTAAACATGGCCAACAACCACTAAAATAACACAATCACTGACCTGCAACTGCCAAAAACAAACAGAGGCCCAATACACCACCACTCCTTATAACACACCCACCCAAACTTCAAACACTGCCACACCCACCCATGGACCAATAAAAAGGGCCCACACACACAAACCATGAGCCTTTGCAACAGACTCACTGCTGCCAGACACCACAGAACCAGACTACAAGCTACACCACACCTTACACTTGCACACCTTCACACGACCACCCTCACAAACACCCTCTCATCACATTCACACACACACACAACCATCCACACCCCCCCCCAACATCCACACACCCCCCACACCCACACCATCCCCACCCACACCCCTCACCATGCCCACTACCAAGAATCCAAAGTTCAGTCACCGAGAGTTGGAGGTCCTTGTTGATCAAATCCTCAGAGTCGAGCCACAGATCTTTGGAACATTGGTCAGAAGCACCAGCCAGGCAGCCAAAACAGCCATGTGGCAGACCATCGTCGATGCTGTGAATGCCGTTGCGGACACCAGGAGGACCAAGCAGGATTGCCAGAACAGGTGGTACGATCTGCGGAGGAGGGTCAGAGCCAAGAGGCAGGAGGAACACGACCAGGCCAACGCCACCGGAGGAGGGCCCTCCCGCAGAGCCGTACAGTACCATCCCTGGGAGGAGAGGGTGATGGCCATACTGCCGGTGGAGGCAGTTGAAGGATTAGAAGGACTCCGAGACCCGGGTGAGTACACAAACAATGCACCTCACATGGGGGGAACTGCAACCACAACCAAAATTACTAACAGGCACGCAACCACCACAAGCCATCGCATGACTCAACCACACTCTATGAGCAGGCACATGCCACTGCTGCCACCATGCCCCATGCACCCAGCTGGACAATGTCAAGTCACAGGCCACAGAAGACAACAACACATGACACGGTAACCCGGATGGCGGGAGGCTGGGCACCAAAAATCACATAGTGCGACTCCAAAGCAGACAACAATGCCCTCTGCCCATATGGCCTAGGTCACAGCCAGACAAACAGTGTGTCCCAACACAGGAATGACTTGCCAGCAAATGGCGGACGCCTTGCATCAACACATGGGGGTGAAGGCACTGTTTTGCACATGACAGCAGCTAATGAACAGCCAACATTGTGAAAGAGTGGCAGCACACACCACCACAGCAGCAGCGCACAGACACACATCACACCAAATGGGTGCCTGGAGATCAGAAACAAACTCACATCAACAGGCCAAGGGCCACTCAAAGATCTGCTAACAGTGTGTGCCCAGGAAGCTGGGCCAAGGTGACAGAGGGTGACACACGGAGGGAGGGAGAGGGGGACACAGAGGGAGGGAGAGGGGGACTGAGAGGGAGGGAGACGGACAGAGGGAGGAGGCTGACACACGGAGGGAGGGAGAGGGGGACACAGAGGGAGGGAGAGGGGGACTGAGAGGGAGGGAGACGGACAGAGGGAGGAGGCTGACACACGGAGGGAGGGAGAGGGGGACACAGAGGGAGGGAGAGGGGGACAGAGAGGGAGGGAGAGGGGGACAGAGAGGGAGGGAGACACAGGAAGACGGACAGAGGGAGGAGGCTGACACACAGAGGGAGGGAGAGGGGGACAGAGAGGGAGGGAGAGGGGGACAGAGAGGGAGGGAGACACAGGAAGACGGACAGAGGGAGGAGGCTGACACACAGAGGGAGGGAGAGGGGGACAGAGAGGGAGGGAGAGGGGGACAGAGAGGGAGGGAGAGGGGGACAGAGAAGGAGGGAGACACAGGGAGAGCAAATCAGTCCTTTGGTGTGTGGGAATGTCTGCTCGTCAGCAGGTGGACTGCGTGCATGTAGACAAGGGTGGCCAGTGCCAGAACCCCCCCTCTTCATCATGGCAAAACGCAGGGCCATGTCACAACCTGTACACGAGCACAAGGACAGCTACCTGCATCATATAAGTGTGTGGATCCACTCCATGTGCACATGTACAGTGCTACAAGGAAGGCGCAAATGCATGGCTCGCCACACCTGCACACTCAACTGCTGACTGCAGTCACACTTGACGCAGCAAGTAAGACTGTGCCACACATAGTTAAAGGGGCCAAATTGGTGCCCAAGGGACACACCCATGCACAAGTGCACTGTGAGTGGAATGCAAGACAGATCCTAATTCCAAGAGGAAATGTGCCAACTTTGAAACGGATGAAACATGGCTGTTGCATGGACCAAAATTAACATTGTCTCTCTCACACACAGGTCAACGTCGTGCTGCACACCCCAACACTGGGGGGGAACACTCACAGGACCCGAATCTGCAGGAGACCGATCCCACCGGCAGCGACCACTCTCACCACTCTGCGGACGACCCCGACCGACCTGGCCCCTCTGGTGTCCAACCACCTGCAGCACCTGCGTCAGGTACAACCGTGCCAACCACCACCCCCACTCCTGCCACATCCCAGGAGACACCCAGGATCCCTGCCCCAACACCACAATGCAGCCAGGCTCGCCAGGAGGGACACGGTGTCCCGGGCACCCAGGAGGAGGCAGGCGACAACGCCAATGCCACCCCTCAGGGGTCCCGGAGACCCGATGTGCCCACAAGTGCAGGCCAGGCGCAAGTGGGCAGGGGTGGTGGGAGTGGAGGACGGCGGAGGCGCGAGCCTGACCAGTTGGCTGGGGATCCGGTATTTTCCCATGTCCGTAACATCCTGGACTCATACCGGCAGGACACCACGGGCATGGCCCAGGTTGTGTCCGTCCTCGAGGGGATCAAGGTCCAGCAGGCCCAGCAACATGAGGAGCTAATAGCCTGTCTACTGGTACACCAACGGAGGATGGAGGACAGACAGGCTGAGCAAGTGACGGCGTTCCAGGGGATTCACGCTACACTCCGTCGGATGGCCGACACCATGGCCGACCCTCCCTGTGCCAGAAGGCGGAGAACATCACCACCCACAGGGAGGGATCAGGAGGAGGAGGAGGAAACATCCGACGGAGCATCCCAGACGTCGTCACGGCCTGCTGCTGAGGTTCCCCGCAGGAAGCCGGGTCGTCCACGGAAAGGACCGTGAGGGTGGCTGCTACATCACCATCTCCCAGGACACCTGGCCTGGCACCTGGCCCACTGGAGCAACAGCATCACAGCATCAAGAGACATTCTCTGCCACATGGCCCTGCTGGTCACTGGCTGACCAATGTTGACAAAGACTGTGGCATGGACTCTGAGGATTTCCAATGGCAAGGACACCAACTCCCCTACTGAACTTTGGATTCCCTAATCCCGGAAAGCCCCTCACTTTGTCCCCCCCCCCCCCCCCAATAATAAATCACACTATGAAGAGTAGATGCCTGCTGGTAGCATTATTACCTAACATGTGTCTTGTACAGTCTAAACATGCCTGAGTCATCTGTTCTCTTCAACCATCCACACCCTGGGGCCTGAGTCTGGCACAGGACACATGGGTCACAGTTTATTAGGCAAGACAGACATGGAGCACCATACACACCCGTGATGGGCACAACCAGCTGAGGGGGTGGCCGAACAACCGTGCTGACAGACACATTGAGTACAGCAACAGTCATGCGCAGAGGTCAGGGATCCTGGCCAGTGTCCTGGGGGGCACCCAGGTATGTGTAGACAGGTGGCAGAACCATGTCCTGCAAGCTTGAGTCCGGTGGATGCAGAGAATGGGGTCATGGACAACGTTGGATGCATGGGGATGGCACATGTCACAATACCCACACAGTCATGGACATCATGCCCAATACACAGTCTCAGCACACACACACAGCTTGCATCTTGCCACTCGACACATTGACACATAGCCACAATCAGGGAATACCATCCCAGACATGCAGGATGCACCGTGCCAACACACCAGCATTGACTGAGAAGAGGCACCTTGGAGGCATAGGGACACCTTTATTAGTCATGTTTTTGGGATTGCAGAGGCAACTTGAAGTACACATGAACACATCATGTGGAGTAACATGTGGGTCCAACACTGGCACCCCCCTTCTGCAGCACAAATGCGTGATAGCCATGGTACTGGCACACAAGCGTCGGCTAACAGCTAAATACCCACAGCTGCACACGGAGAGCCTGCCATACACCATTGATCCGCTGATGTGGAAGTCCCACGCCATGTCAAGCCAATGTTAACCGTATGTGTCCGAGGGCAGTGTCACACACATTGATGCCATCATCACAATCCACTATCCCATCACTGATGACTGACAACCAGGCAGCCCATCTATTCAGGTGTACCCAGCTGCATGTCGTGTCCCATGGGGATGCCACATGTCTGCAGAGGAACCAAACCCCGACCGGGGCAGTGTGCACACATCGTGAACAACTGCCACACCCAATACACCCCAGATGCATCCCTTACCCCATGGAGACTTCCAAACGTGTCCGTGCCTGTAACGCTGAGTCAGCCCACGATGCCATGTCCATGAGGAATAGCAGTGCCACAACAATGCAACCAGAAGATGGCATGCGCAGGTACCTGGGGAAGAGAGACAAACAAGAAGTCAGCCACAAAAAGCACAGCCACTTGCATGTGCATTGACTCGACACATGTATGGATGACAACATGCTAGGTCACAATTATGAGTGGGGAAATACTACCATCACTGCCACCATCACTCCAGTGACACACCCACACACACCTCTGACTCACGTGCCATACATGCAGGTGGAGACACACATCACAACACATGCCACACGGGGACCAAGGCGTGCACACTCAGACACTGGTACTCACCACTAAGCAAAGAAGTCGCGTATGAGCCGAGTCCGGATGTCCTCTTGCGGCTCCACATCCTCCACATCACTAGCCCCATTGCCAAGCCCTACGTCCTCCACGGGTGGATGGTCCTCGTCATGTTGATTCAGGATGAGTGGCACAGCTCTTTCAACTGCCATGTTGTGCAGCATGCAGCAGACCATGAAGATCTTGCAAACCTTCGCCGGGGCATATGGGAGTGCGCCGCCGGTCTTGTGGAGGCACCGGAATCGGCTCTTCAGCATGCCAAACGTCCTCTCTATCACTCGCCTTGTCCGGCCATGGGCGGTGTTGTAGCGGAGCTGGGCCGGCGTGATGGGGTTGCGGAGAGGTGTCAGCAGCCAAGGCATGTTGGGATAGCCAGCGTCCCCTACATGGAAAGCACATGGATATCGTTAGAACTGGCGAAGCGGTCGTGCTGCTCGGCCAAACAGAATACAGGACAGACAGACTGTACCCACCAACAACACATGCCCGTTCGTTGCGCAGCTGCATCATCATATCAGACATCCCGCTACGCCTCATGATGTAGGCATCGTGTGCTGATCCTGGGAAACGAGCACAGACATGTGAAATCACCATGTTGGACAGACACACCACAAGGGCATTGATGGAGTGGTAGTGCTTCCGATTTCGGTACGCCACCTCCCGTGCGTGTGGTGGTACCAAAGCTACATGTGTCCCATCTATGGACCCAATGACATGGGGCATCCCTCCCAGGGCATAGAATCCACGCTTGACCTCTGTCATCTGTTCAGGGGTTGGGAACTTGATGAAGTCATCCAGGTGAATCAACATGGCCTCTAAGAAATCATGCAGCACACCGCTGAACATGCTCTGGGACATGCCACCAACATGAGCTATGGTATATTGAAAGGTACCCGTGGCAAGGAAATGTAGGGCAGCCATTACCTTCAGCTGGGGTGTCAGTGCCGTGGGATACCTGTGCAGCGGTTGCAGGTGTGGTGTCAGTCTCGCCGTCAACTCCAGAATCAACGGTTGGGTGAAGCGGTAGAGCCGGATGCTGTCATTCTCCTGCATGGCAGCCAAGTCTGGAATTATCCGGGCAAGAGGCGGTGCTCTGCAGTAATGAGGAAGTGACAAGGAAGAGTGAGTGCACTACGACAACAATTCATATGTACTGAGCACATGTTAATCTGTCAATACACATATGCTACATATGGAGTCAGGTATGTGCTACATGCCCAGGACACGTATGGATGCAAGGTGACACTCCTTCCAAGACCCAGCTACACACGGTGATTGAGAACCTCCCCATGCCACGCCATGGGAATAGCTGTGTCCCAGTGCAAGTGAACAGCCCGACGCAAGACAGGAGTGACATACACCCACACATCAGCAGAAGTGGGATGCCGATTGCAGAGACTGGTAGCGGAACACTGGAGCCACAGGTCACATGACATTACACTAGTCCAGCCCACACACCTTGCCATGAAGGTGCACATGTCATGACTCACCACACATTCCTTGTGAGGATGCTGACATGGCCTTGTCACGGTACTCCGTGTCCCATGCATACATGTGGACCTCACATCCGATAACACATGTGGCATGGTGTGCGGAACAGTGTGCAATGACAATCTACACACAGACACATGTTGGTTGCTGCAACGGCTGCAGCTTTTGAGGGTGCTACAACATCAACCTGATGTAAATCCCGGACACATAAATGACATAGTCACATTGTGCACTGTGGGTAGTGACAAGTCATGTGTCATGACCCCTGTACCGGGCATCATGGGACACTTCCGTGTGTTGGTGTCCGTGCCATGCCAGTGACGCTCACCCCAAGTGCGCAGTCCGACATGCACACATGTCAAAGGAGTCAAGGGCATGCCTGGCACACATTGCACCCTCACACAGTACACCTGTACACATCTCATCATACATCTGGTGCCTTCTCCACTCAGGAGGCATGTTCCACATCACAGCCTGTCACACCTGTGCCCCACACATGTAGTAATGCACAGACGATGCCTTGATGTCCATTCCTGGACAAGTATGTCCATCCATGGACAAGTATGTCCGCCCTATTCCTACCTGTGTGTCGCCTATCACCACAGTGATATGTAAAAACCGCCGTACTGCTGCTAAGAGGGGCTGTGTATGTTCCCAAATCACTGTGGGAGTGCTGCCGTATGTGTACCCATTGTGATGGCGAGCGTACAGGCATTTGTACGGTCCGTACCACTACGAGTACGCATACGCGTGCAGACCCATAGTGATAGGGCCGTACACACGCATGTACGCTCACTATCACTATGGGTCTGCACGCGTATGCGTACCCGTAGTGGTACGGACCGTACACACGCATGTACGCTCACTATCACTATGGGTCTGCACGCGTATGCGTACCCGTAGTGGTACGGACCGTACACACGCATGTACGCTCACTATCACTATGGGTCTGCACGCGTATGCGTACCCGTAGTGGTACGGACCGTACACACGCATGTACGCTCACTATCACTATGGGTCTGCACGCGTATGCGTACTCGTAGTGATAGTGAGCGTACATGCAAGTGTACGGTCCGTACCACTACGTGTACGCATAAGCGTGCAGACCCATAGTGATAGTGAGCGTACATGCGTGTGTACGGTCCGTACCACTACGGGTACGCATACGCGTGCAGACCCATAGTGATAGTGAGCGTACATGCGTGTGTACGGTCCGTACCACTACGGGTACGCATACGCGTGCAGACCCATAGTGATAGTGAGCGTACATGCGTGTGTACGGTCCGTACCACTACGGGTACGCATACGCGTGCAGACCCATAGTGATAGTGAACGTAGGCATGCATGTACGGGCCGTTGCCATGCATTTGGGGTGCCCTAGGGCCCCGAAACGCACCGTACCTGTGTGTGATTCTCCAAATTACACAGGGGACAAGTATTAAGGCCTACATGCATGCTGGTTGTCATGGAGACCAAGTTCAAATTTCGAAATTGTTCTGGAAGGTGCACAGCAGAAGTCAGTTGGAATTCTTCTACTTTGTTGCAATGTGTTTGTGGGGCTGACATCATGCAGGAGAATGAAACCGATAGAGAACCCACACACTGCTAGGTTTGAAGGGATTGGTGGAAACATAGGATGCAAATGTGAGTGACCAATCACTCTGTACTCCTGTGCATGAGACTGGGCAGAAGGGCACATATAAGGCAGCCAGGTCCCATGAGGGAGTACTTGCCTGCACATCTTTGCATTTGTCGACCAAGCTGCTGCTACTGATTCCCTGGAACCATGTCAAGGGCTGTGGAGAGGACACAGCCATTCACCCTGGAGGAGAACATGGCTCTGCTGGATGTGATCCTCCCACAGTACTCCATGCTGTATGGGCGACCAGGGTATCAGGTGAGTGCATAGGCCACTGCCACAGACTGTCCCTATGTTGTGACTGTGACTTCAGGCATTGTGTCCTGGTGTGACACACATGCCATGTACTGTAGGGGGGGTCCCAGGGGGGGGATGCCTGATGTCTCCCAGCAGTGCCCTGATACAGGAGGGGTGTGTGCCTATCACTACCAGCAGTGCCCTGATATAGGAGGGGTGGGTGTGGAGTCCTCCCAGCAGTGCCCTGAGACAGGAGGGGTGGGTGTGGAGTCCTCACAGCAGTGCCCTGAGACAGGAGGGGTGGGTGTGGAGTCCTCACAGCAGTGCCCTGAGACAGGAGGGGTGGGTGTGGAGTCCTCCCAGCAGTGCCCTGAGACAGGAGGGGTGTGTGCCTATCACTAACAGCAGTGCCCAGAGACAGGAGGGGTGGGTGTGATGCACAGTGTGAGCCTTGATCATTGATTGTGACATTGCCATCATTCCACCTGTGTACCCACTATTGCACGTACTGCCTTTTCCCTCACCAGAGGATGATGTCCCTATGACAAAGGTGCAATGCGTTGGCTGCATGACATGCCTTGTTGTAACCAGCTAATTTGTTCTCATATGTCTTTCTGTGACATGTGGCTGGTGTATTGATGTGGTGTCACTTGTTCTTCCTCACAGGTAGGCGCCACTGCCAAGGAGCAGATCTGGCTGACCGCCGTCAGTGCCGTGAGGGGTGTGGATGGTCGGAGGCGGAGCCTGTCCCAGGTGAGGAAACGCTGGCAGGATATCCGGTGCTGGACGCAGAGGATTGCACGGCTCCTGCTGGGGGACTCACCTGAGAGCCACAAGAACCGCGGCCGCCGCCGTCTGAGCCACCTCCACAGGCGTGTGCTGCCGGTGGTCTTTCCAGACCTGGAGAGGCGCTTACAGGCGATGCAGCAGCCGGAAGGGGGTAGGTACATGTGCGTTTGTTGTGTGTCACGGGCATTTGTAAGGGCACAGTGGCATGAATTCACTGGCAGGGTTTAAAGGTGCTGTGCAGATCCAGTTTGCCCCAGTATAGCGCTGCGCCCCTGCCACCCTTCCCCTCCTTGCAATGTGTTCCCTGGTCTGTGTGTAGTCACTCCTTCACAAGGTAATGTAGGCTGGCGCTTTGTCCACGAGAACAATGACTGTAGCATCATGTCTGGGGGTGGTGTGTAACAGGTTGTGGGACCTTGGCTGTGCACTGTCAAGTTCACTGCATGTGGGTTCCATGTCAGTTGGCACTGATGCTGACTCCAGACATGGGAGTTGGTCTCTCATGTGTCATGCCTCACAGCGCGCATGTCCTATGTAGTGGCCTGTGACATGATGTGCATGAGTGTGCGATACGCATAGTGCAGGGATGGTGACGTGTGTAGCAGTCATTACCATTCAGTAGCATGTAGTTGCGTGCCCACTACTGTCCCCTGGGGCACCTTATCCTCAGTGTTGTATGTGTCATCATCAACGTGGACACTCTCACTGTCTACAGCGTAGGTTGTGCTCTGTGCCATTGTCCCCTGTCACCATGTATATAGACGTGCTATTATGTACAGGTGTCCACTGTGCAGCCTGACCTGATTGTCCTTCTTCATACTCACAGTTGCCAGTGCCTGTGTGTCTTGTTATACTCATCTGAGGATGGGCACTGGTACCTCATTATTTGTACAGGCGCACCTTGGCTGTTTGGCGTCCAATCTTGCTTTTTGCCTGCCCCTGTGTTTATCACCCAGACTATGAGATGTTGGTGCCACCTGTGTCTCAACAATTTGCCTCGTGTGGGGGTTTGTTGGGGCGGGCAATGCCTATGTGTCAAATCCGGATTTCTACTTGCTGGGTCTGGCCAGTGTGTGATGTTACTGGACACACACGCAAGGTGCAGTGACCGAGTCATGTTGGGCATGTTTGCAGCATTACCTATGCAGCATGTGTCTCAAGTTCATGGATATGGTCCCTGGTCATCGGTATTTTCGCCAATGCTGTGTGGTGCAGATGCAGTGCTGGATTGTCCCCAGGGCCTGGGTGCTATGTCAGACTCCGTTTCCTGTCTTTAGCTATTGTCTCATGCTCTCCATGGTATTTCAGTGGCATGGTGGCTCAACCAACTGTGTGTTTCATGCCCTACATCGGTACCTTGTTTTGAAGATGTTAGGGATCTTCCTTTTCAGGCTATGCAATGTTACCTATGTCGATGTGACTGATGTGTACAGCTGTCTGATTAATTTATGTCTCTCCACCCTGCCCACAGCATCGTCGGGGGACACAGAGGGAGACATGGACACAGGCAAGGCGGAGGGACCGAGCACCAGTGCCAGCCGTGACATCGGGGCTGGTACATCGAGTGGGACAGAGGTGGAGGATAGTGCTGCCGAGGACCTGTCGACTGGCACGTCAGAATACGAAGCTGACAGGTCCGAGGAGGATGTCTCGGAGTGGGCGGTGGCTGCACCAGCAGCTGACAGCGGA